>NW_023597034.1:18535860-18736894 GCF_011947565.3 Pollicipes pollicipes
AGAGAATGGAAGACGAGAGAGGAGAGATATATATATAATATATATATAATATATTATATATATATAAATATATTATATATATATATATATATTATATATATATATATATATATATATATATATAATCTGGTGGATGCGTGCGTGCTGTGCGTGCGTGCGTGCGTGCGTGCTTGTGTGTGTGTGTTGAGAAATATATAATATATAATATGATATATAAATATGGAACATGCCACGCCGTCACCTGCGGGTCACCCGCAGGTCTATGGCCTTGGTACCAACCCGCTCGGCATCTTTTTGGTGCCTCTTAGGCGTTACATGGAGGAGATCCAGAATTCGAAACAAATCGATGCTTTCCTTCACAAACTTGCACGTCGATGAAACGGCAACAGCCATCCTCAAAGAACGCAAGAAAACCAGACGATTGAGAAGACTAAGGTTTCTACCGCCGAGGCACAACACGCTCTTTTCCAGCTGTGACTTCTCGGTACAGGCTCGCCTGCATGATAGGCCGCAGCCAGCATCACCTCTCCCCTTAGTTGTCGACCACACCTCAGTCCCACCGTCTGCGGGCCGGCCGAGCCAGCCCGGCGCAGCCAAGGACACGAGACACCGCCTGGGGTCGCGGCGGGGCGGCGGGTCAGCAGGCCGGTCTCCCGCCACCGGCACCAGCCGCGGCCTGTGCCGAGAACCGCCTATCGGTGCAGTAATTGCCGTCCCATCCCATTACCGGGCTGCCGGCACAGCGCTGCTGCGGCAGCACAGGCGGGGCGAAGGACGGCCGTTCCCAGTCGGCTGTAACCCCGCCTCACCCAGACGCGTTACCTTCGCTCGGTCGCTGCTGCCCGACAGCAGCCGCTTTTCGACAGATTTGGTTACTTCTCAGCTATATGATTATAAGGATGACGTTATCGCAGATTGGACGCTGGTAGTCCACACCATTTGATCACACCGTTTGATCTGATCATCAGGGACTTGATGAAGAATTCAACCCGATGACCACTGCTGTACACAGCGAACGTTCAGACGGTGTCAAAAGGCCAGATGAGCCTCGCCACAGCCGCTGTGTTGCCTGGCATCCGAAAGCCGACGGCGTGCGGCAGCTCGGCGCCCAGGGACCGCCGCTGACCTGGGTCACGGACGGTCCCGTCTGCCTGGCCCGCACCAGGCTGCAGCCAGCTGTGTTCCCCAGCGCAGACAGCCAGGCCGGCCGCGGCGGGCGGGCGCCAGTCGGCTGGCGGCGGCACGCACGGCCCCGCCGCCTGCCGTGGCGACACCGCGCACCGGCCGCACAAACGGCCCGCTGCCGCAGCCGCTCGCCCCTGCTCCGGCGCGCAAACGGACGCTTCATTTGCCGCAACGATGCTATTTTCAGAAGAGCCGGCCCTGCAAAGGAGAACGACGCTCTCGCTGTCGCTTCGAAACGTACTCCCTGGGCTTGTTATTCCGCTCGGCAATGCAATATGACTAGCCTACGTTAACTCGGGGACTGCTGCTGCTCCACTGGAGAGGCGGCAGAAAACGCAGCACCACTCGCCATCCATAACACTCAGTCGCTTTCAGACCTCCCTTCCCCTCCCCCCCCCCCCCCCTCTCCCCCGTTGGCAGGCTGCTTTCCAGCTCTGAACGGCCGTCGTCGCGCCATCGCCTTGCACAAGCAACAATGTGTTGGGCTCACTAGCTGCTCTGAGAAACGCTGGTTTAGTAAAGGCGCCGGAATATCTTTGGAAGACAACGTAAACACTTGCTCATTTCTTAAATCAGTCTGAATCATTTCCCTAGTAATCATAACAGCCGAAGCACCAGGTTTATCCGCACAAATAAACAACCCTACGCGGCAAACCTTGTTCAGAAATTTATTGCTGTCGCAATTAGCTGTTTTTTTCGCCCTGCGTATCGATACACCTGGCCTGGTTGCTGCACGGTTATCATATGCTATAAAAACGAAGATGAAGACATTCACCAAACATACTTCCTCTGCCGTAATGACCCTGCAGTGTCAGCCGGAGCATCCGGTCAGTGTACAGCCGTGGACGGGGTGTCCACAGCCCCGCCTACCGGCGCCGCACATGTAGCCGACGACAGACGGCGTCCCGCTGAGGGTCCGAGAACACGAGACCATCGGCACGGCCACTGTCGCCACTAGCGGGCCACCAAGCCACCACCGGCGTCCCCACACCGGCCCCGACACGGCTCAAACTGGCCACCACCTAACGAGATGAGGCGACACCGATGACCGGCGGCCGTAGCCGAGACGGCCGCGCGCCGCAGGAGGGGCGCCATGCCGCGCCCGCCGCCGCGGCACAGCGGGCCCGAGCGCGCCCGGCCATCAGATACAGGTGACGGCTAGAGCGGGGAACGCCGTCTGACACGCACCGCACAAGCCGCTTTGACATTCGCCAGATTCGAAAGTTGGCACGCGCGCGCCGCCGCCTGTGAAATGGAGGCGATAACACATAAGCGTACGCGGTGCCCGGTTGCCCAAGCAGCCGTCAAATCTTCCGCAAGTAGCTAGGTCCGGACTTCTCTCTGGACTAAAAAATTTCGGGCCAAATGGCTTGCGTGCTCCGCACGTGTCATATCGCGCGGCGCTTACCGCGGCGAATTGGCCGCACCAAGCCCACACTGTCCGTCGTGACGACGGGGGCCGCACACATTGCACAACTGTTGGCAGGCTGCCGCCACAGAGCGCTGTTTAATCAGCCTCGGCCCGGGCCGCGGCACGCAGCGGCGTGCACGTGCTCTGCATGGCCGGCGCCGCGGCCCCGCCGATGGGGACCCGCGCGTCACAACTGCCGCCAAGCATACAATCCCCGCTGGCCGGTCTCACGACGGCCGACAGTACACCAGTGCAAATGCATATCATTCACCCTCACATGCCGTTAGGATTGCGCATCCGGGTTTGAGATCCATATCCGCTATGCGGTACAGACACGCAACAGATGACGCACGGCACCGATCGACAGCGTGATGGCAGCGACAGGTGGGGCGAACATGATCCATAATGCTATGGCCGCCCCCAAGAAAACAGCCGGATGTTAGACTTATAGCTATCGATTTTGAGCCTCCCTGCGCCTGAGGAATCTGAGCCGTAAGTTTACGCGACCTTAAGTCAGGGAGCTGCGACTTCGTACTGGAGGACATGTAAGGCCCAGAATGACCACGTTAGAGCAAGAGTGCCGACAACCTGCGCCTAGTACGCATCTTGCGCGCACCTTTCCCACTTAAGCACGGTATTTTACTCAGCTGTATTTGTTTGATGGCTTCGTGACCTTGAAAGGACAAAACAGATAAGAAGTGAATTCGATTGACCTCTCATGGCATTTTTCACATCCCTTTCCATATGTACTAAATCGAACATTACCGAATTCGAACGTGACGTCCGTTTAATGCTTTGTCACCCCTTCTTGACGTCAAACGTTATTGCTTTACGTGGAATAGCGCATCTGTGTGCCATCAGACGGCGCGGAAGCTCCAAAGTCTTAATTGCAAAACCACTTCCAATCTTTCTCATTTCTCAAATCCCGGCCATACCATTGCCTCAGATTTTGACTAGTGTGTGATACATGTGTTCATATCCCAACGCATTTAAATATCTAAGCTTGATCGGACATGTTAAGTTTTGGCATTGCGCAGTAAAACCAAATGCCATTGGATTGGTAAAAGGCAAAGCAATCCGCTATCCCCAGTCCAGTTAGTCTACCTCAACTAGCCGAGGACTGCCGCGGGAGGCCACATAACTAGCCGAGGACTGCCGCGGGAGGCCACATAACCCACGTGCGGTACAGCATGGGCCGCCTGGCGTACGGCGCGATTAAACGGGGCCGTTTCGTCTGCCCTTGGAATCAAGGCAATGGCCTGGCCGGCCGAGCCCTAGGTGCCGCCGTGTTCGGCGACCGGATTGGTCAGACTTCATACGGAAGGGCCTGGTCCAAACCATAAGGCGGAACACGCGCCGCGAAATTAGCCAAAACATACAATCTAAGCAAAATTCAGAAGTCAGTTAAATTACTTCACCATCCTGCTGCACTTTATCCAACTGAGCAGATAATTAAAACAAAGGCCCTCAGCGATAACATGTAAAAAGGCTTTGACGCCTTGCTGAACCTCTCCTGCGCAGATGACCCAGCGGAGCGGCACACAGAGAGGGAGAGAGGGCCGGGAGATGCCCACGCTTCATGGTGCTCGGCCGCAGACTGGCGGAGTACAGCGGATGGAAGCGGTAAGTCTGTTGCCCACATTAGGCCAAAAACTTAACCTCCCTTACCTCTCCGATCCTCTCACCCAACCCAAACTCCCTTACCCCTCCGACCCTCTTCCCCAACCTTACTTCCCTTGCTTTTATGACCCCCTCCTCCAACCCAAGCTCCCTTACCCCTCCGGCCCTCTCAACCAACCTGACCTCCATTACCCCTCCGACCCTTCCCATGTCTCAATGCGAGCACTCATAATTCCGCATGTTTCCTTGCATTGCCAGGGCGGTTCCGACCAACACACGAGGCCCCCTGCCATTCGGGTCCCGTCCCCGTCCCTGTTAAGTAAATATTCCCCTGACCGATTCGGGGCCCCTTGTTGACACAAAACACACCATCAGGCACTGCGGCCCGTTGAACGACACGGGAGCCGCGACCAATGGAGATCGCGGGCCGGCCTTATCCCTGCATGCGGAATGGGCCCCAGAGCTCAGGCTCACACGGATCCGGCTGGTCGCTGTTGGTGACCTCTGGCCGAAATAGAGGAACGCTCTGTTTCAGGGGTCCCTATCGGTGCAAGACGTCCTCTTACTGGCATCTGAGATCACGGCCATATGGGCGGGGGTCCTTAATAAGACCTACAGTCAGTCTTTCGGACCTTTCAGTCTTCCAATCGGACCCCTGATCTTTGGTCCCGAGAGACCCTTCGGCTCACCTTCGGGCTCCCTCAAACACCGCTCCGACTCGGGACCACTTGCCACCATAGGGTCCCTGTTAAGTTCTGTGACTCCTTATCGACACAGGAGCCCCTCATTGTGTCAAGGACCCCGAACATTGGAAATCGTGGGTCCCGGCCTCGTTCCTGCTGCTTGGGATGATATTTCAGGTCACAACCTTACGGGCCGCGATTCTTTATATGACCCACAACCAGTCCTTCGGGCCTTTATGCCCTCCGACCGGGCTTCTGATCATCGGTTCCGGTGGGCCGTCCGGGCCTCTCTTCGGGCCTCATTGAATACTTCCCTTGGTCGGCTCGGGGCCCTTGCGGACACAGGATCCTCTGTTGGGCAATGTGGGCCCCTGACAGATATAAGGCTCCCGACCAGTGTAACTACTGGACCTGGCTTTGTAGCCGCCTGGGAAGTGGGCCCTCAGACCCATACAGACATGGAACCGATTGTGCAGTACTGGTGGTGCCTAACCGATATATAGGCCCATGTCGACTCCGGGGATCCCCGATCGGTGCAAAGGGCTATCTGGCTGTTATTTAAAGGTCCGTCTTCACAGGCCGGGTCCCTGAATAAGACTCCGACCAGCCCTCTGTGCCCTTAAACACTTCAATCAGACCGTTGGTCGTCGGACCAGGTGGGCCCTCTGGGCTCTTCGGGCCTTCTCGAATACTGCTTGTGGCAGAATCTTTCCCCCTTGCTAACACCGGGCCCCGGTTAGGCGCTGTCGGGCGCTGACAGATGCCGCGGTCCCGCCCAATGTAAATCGCTGACTCCGGCTTTGTCCCTGCATGGGAAGTGGGCCCTCAGGCCCATGCCGCCACGAAGCCGACTGTACGTTACTGGTGGTGTCTGACCGATATAAAGGCCCTTGTCGACTCAGGAGCCCCTGGTCAGAGCGTATGGCCCTCTAGCTGGCATTGGAGTGCCCGGCCTGCCGGGCCGGGGCCCCTGAATGCGACCTCCAGACGGCCTTTCAGGCTTTTCAGGCCCACAAATCGTGGGATCCTTGGGGTACGAAGGGCCTTTCGGAACTAAGGGAGGGGGCATGTGCCACTGAGGCCCCCCCCCCCCCCCCCCCCCTGTCTGCGCTACTGAAGGTTCCCATTGCTGGCGATGGAACTGGAAATAATGTGGTTCCTTGTGGCCATAAACAATATTGGGGACATTATTTCCATTAAATGTGCTGATGTGAGGCTATTCATTTCTCTTTGCATGTGCCAGTGTTTCTGTGTGAAACTGACCATTTGGATAGTTTAAAGAAACAAAAATCTTTGGGCTTTGTTTGGTCAAAGTTTGTTCACATAAGACATGCTTACAAATATGCACAATTAGGACTGTAGACACTATATGAACCCAGGTAAATGCTGTCAGTCTTGCTGTTTGAATTCTTATGTTATCTGGAGTTATTTGATTCATTACTTTTCAGGATAAATATTGTCGGCTCTTTTCGAAGAGCTTTCTGAAGAGCCAGCATGATTTTGTCTAGAACAAAGGGGATTTATACCTGGGACCAAAAGCATTGTATGTGTTGGTTCTGCAGCAGTCTCTTCAAAATGAGTCATAGTCAGACCTTGAAATGAATAAAAAAAATCAACAGGGTTTCTCAGAGTTGGCTCATAAAAACAGGTGCAAAATGAATGCTTACAGATTTGGAGAATATTGTGGTGACTCTCATATACAGATATAGCCAAGCATGTTCAGAATTAATAGGTATCTTAATGCAGGCCATGACAAAAATATAAAAAGGGACAAATATGCCTTAAAAATTCTTAAAACTTTTGTTTCGACAGTGATAATATTAAGACGTTGGGTATCTGTACCTGGAATAAGCAAAAATAAGGCTGGCGGGTCCAAGCGGGATTTTTGAGGGACATCCGCTATGCGGGGCGGGTGCGCGTTTTCAAATTCGGATGCCGGGCGGGTGCGGGCATTTCAAATCCAAAAAAGTGTCAGCTTTTGTCCTAAGATTACGGCCTGAACCACCGCCATCATGCCGTTACCGCGTGTTTGCGACGCATAAGGACAAGCTGCGACCAACACCTTACATAATTGCCTCCGTGCAACTGGAAACTCAAGGCGACAAGAACACAATGGGTCAGCATAATGGGTCCGGTGAGGACACCGTAACGTTTTACGACTTTTGGGTGGGCCCGATGCCTTTACCGTGCACTAGCAGGGAAGCAGAGAACACAAACAACCATGGCCAGCAGATTCGGTCCGAGGTCGTGCCCCCAAAAGAGAGGGAAACCAAACGGTTGTATTCCAAGCATACCTTCTCCCATAACTCATGAGAATAACAGTACAATAAAGACGGCCTTCGCACAGGGAGGCCAGCCCAAGCCGGGCCAGCCATGCCTAAACTCAAACAATGGAGTCTGCCACTCGGCTGACCACGCTGAGGGGGAACGGCCGCCGAGGGGGGGGGGGGACACAGCAGCGGCGTCCCGCCCTGACCCGGGGGTCCGGACGCCGACGTGGAGGAGTCCAAGTTAGGTAGGACATCGAGTCGACGGAGGCCGGCCGAGAGATAGGAGCCCGACAGCTGGGCTGAGTAGAGCTAAGTTTGCGTTGCGTCCCAGCGACAACCAGCAGCTAGGTCTGCACCCCGGCGACACTCGGCAGCCAGGTCTGCGTCCCACCGACACTCGGCAGCTTGGTCTGCGCCCCGGCGACACTCAGCAGCTTGGTCTGCACCCCGACGACACTCGGCAGCTAGATCTGCGCCCGGCGACACTCAGCAGCTTGATCTGCGCCCTGGCGACACTCAGCAGTCAGGTCTGCGCCCTGGTGACATTCAGCAGAATGCAGCTGAGTGCCGGCAGACGAGGGCGCCAGCAGTGGGCGATGGTGCACTGACGCAGCGGCCGGCCGCGCTGCCAAACGGGCCCCGGTCACGCATATATAGAGCCGCCGAAACGCTGCTAAATCAATCATTTCTTGGCTGGATCATATTAAGAGACGCATTTGCATACTGAATACTGATAAATCGCTACAGCAGGAGTCAAATGCATTTCGATCGGGAGCGCAGATGCTCTGCTTCGGCATGCCCCGGCCGGGAGATATGGCGCCCGAGCGCAGCATTTCGACCAGTCGCCGCCAACTTCGGCGGAAGAGCAGCTGAAACACACCGAACCTCTCATGTCTTGGTACGGGCCCGATAGTTCCGAGACCAGCCAAGTGGCCCGCGCCTCAAAGGCCGCCAGGCGCTTCTGGCGGCGCGGAATGCACATGCGATAGCTGTCACGTTGCATTCTAAAGCCGCCACGCCGTTCGTGAGCCCGTCACATGGTGTTAACAAAGCCAGCTGGTGAACCAAAACGGACAAAGCCTGCCGCGACTTGCGCGAACCCCAGCGGCCGCGACCCTTCGTCCCGGTCCGCCCGGCGGGGGTCACGTGCACCGCGTGACGTCACACATTCCTGCCGGCCACCGCACAAAAACCTGACGGGAGAAAGTACCCGCCTTTACGCCTGACAAACAGGTCATCTGCCGACGAACGGGGCCGACCTCTTGCGCGCGCCCCGCCGGCGTCGACAATGGCTGCGCGACGCGGCGCGCGGCGCGCGCCGTCGCTCTGCGTCACCCTCGCCGCGCGCCGGTGCAATTGTGGCAAAAACCTCGCCTAAAAACAACACCGGTCGGTAGAGCCTCGGAGCAGCGGTGAAGGCGGCGGCGCGGGGCTGAGCACGCGGCAGGAAAGAGGGAGAGAGGGGAGAGGCCTTATCGGTGCATCGGCCCGGCAGGAAGAAACTGCGCGTAAGTAGCCGGGCGGGAGAAAATCAACCTTTGGAAACGTTACGATCGTAAACGTCGGGTCGTGTCAGATGAAGTGAGTTGTAACGGCACATCAAGGCGTCGGCTTTGGATAGTGGCCAAGGATGGCTATCAGGCCGCTATCCTCCTCTCTTCAGCAGCACTTTATACGCCTATCACATCTCATCATAGCCGCTTTAAACGCTCACCACTTGCTCTTTGCTTCATCGCCGTGCTGGCAGTCAAGTCCCATAACAGCCAATCACGGGAGGATCGTAAACGGAAAAACATTGGTCTAGAAAAGAAGACGGAAAATCTTGCTTTTGAGAATCCACAGCAAACCTTACGAGAGGTGGTTAAGGGGCAACATACTGCATCGAGCGCCACGGCCACCCAAAAACATGTCAATGATTTTTGTGAAATTCCACTGCCCCACCAGGGACTGGAGGGCTGTGCTGGTTCAGATAGCCACAGGATGAGTGATCATCCCATGCACAACACAAGTAACTGCTACGTTGTTAGAACTCATTCCGATGGCATCATGCCAACTAGAAACATTTTCCACCGCGGGACCTGGCAAACGGAGTAATAGGGCTGAGACTACCCTCAGCCGCCGCTCGGCCCCCGCCGTGGCGCACCGAGTGAGAAGCTCGCTCTCCCGCGAGCCGCCAGCGCGCCCTGGCGGCACCGGCCGGCACCGGCCGACCTCCGTGATGGCGTGACCAACCGGACCCTCATTAGAGTGACAGCGAAACGCGCCGCGGCCACTCACCCGGCGACCCCTGACACTAAGTGACCAGTGGCCCTCTCGCCGACCTCAGCGCCCAGGCACGCTAAAAAAAAGCGGCGCCTGGCCCGCCTGCCCCGAATGCTGATCAGCGCGCTGCCCCTCTATGGCCGGCGCGCTGCCCCCCTGGCCGGCGCGCTGCTCCTCTGGCCGGCGCGCTGCCCCTTCGGCTGGTGCGCTGCCCCTCTGGCCGGAGCGCTGCTCCTCTGGCCGGAGCGCTGCCCCTCCGGCTGGCGCGCCGCCCCTTTGGCTGGCGCGCTGGTCCCCTCTGGCCGGCGCGCTGCCTCTCTCTGGTCGTGCACGGCACGCCAGCTCGGCTCCGCCCGAGCCGCTACGGAGCAGGCCGACTTCTCCCCGGGCGAGCGCAGCGCCTTCGGGCCGCCCGCGCCGCGTCGCGACACCACCTCCGCGCCGTCCCTTTTGCTGCGTCCCTCCCCTCCTCAGTCGCCGCCGCCGCCGCCACCGCCCGAGCTAAACGCGGCGCCGCAGCCCGGCTCCG
Source organism: Pollicipes pollicipes (assembly GCF_011947565.3). Lineage (NCBI taxonomy): Eukaryota > Metazoa > Arthropoda > Thecostraca > Pollicipedomorpha > Pollicipedidae > Pollicipes > Pollicipes pollicipes. Next base: position 18,545,821 of record NW_023597034.1, read on the forward strand.
ATACGTCATATGCCGTTGACGCCCCAACCCGACACCGGAGATGCAGGCGCCCGCTCTGATCCCGCCTCTCCGGCCCGTACAGGCGCGCCTCGCGGTCCCTCGAGCGGGCGACGGCCGGCGTCAGCCGGGGATCCCCGGCCGGCGGCGGCGCGGCCCACTGCCAATGCCCGTATAAGGCGGCGGCGGCGGCGGCGGGCGAGGTCGCACCGTAGGCTGGACAACGGAGAAAGCCGGCCGGCAACAGGGCGCTGACCCGGACAGCAGGGCAACACGGCCACAGCCCTCGGGACCGGCGTACGGGCAAGAGGTCTTGTGGGGACAGCAGAGCCATCCTCATGCTTATTAAATAATTCAGAACCCTCAAAAGTCGCCAAAATATGCTGAATTCGTCAAAAGTTAGCGCTTACCGACAATATGTCCTTCGGAAACAGCGAATGCACCAAGTGCGACTCCTCACGGTAGGTGGTGTCTTACTGACGTCGGCGTTGATAGCCAATCCGAGGCTATATGATGGACGCAAGGAGGATAAATGGCGCTGACAAGGCGCCGTGGGTGGCAGGCGCCGGTAGGTCTGGCTACCCGTCGGCTGGGCGCAGGACGGTGACAATACAGTCAACGTACTCTCCTCGTTCGGTCGGAGATGTGCGGTAGCATCACAATCCTCCAGCCAGATGTAGCTGGTGATAGATGGACCGAGCTGGCGTGGCGGGGTGAACGACAGGTATTAAAATCCACCCACGACATGAAAGGCAGCACTGAACTTGCCACGAGTATCAATGAAACACCACATTTTTTATCTTGACAAATCACGAGATAATGTTGTGATCGCACAACAATCTACCCTTTAATTGCTGGCAGATGTCTAAACTTTACGAAAAGCTTTTGTTTGCTTATTTGTAGAGACTCCATTAAGTATGTAAGGTGTCTAAAGCGCACATGCCCGACTCACCTGTCACCTGATGCCCATCGTTCTGCTAGATCTGGACAGTGACCAGATGACAACAATCCACATATCTCAGGCAAGGAAGGTGGATGCAGTCTGAGCCGCCAGCCCAGAATAAAACCGGTTGTTGACCCAGAGCTTAATAACAACAAAGAATTATCACACTGAAAGCCAGCCACATGCATCCCGATTTACAAAGTAAGCCACAAATGCACCGAAAATGTAGATCGGCAGCCAATTCTGGAGTGAGGACATCTCTGGAATCCGTAACGTAAGTTAAGAACCTAAGCTACGCGTCCAGCTGAAGAATGTAAGCCAAAGGGTTACATCGAAGAAAAGCGACTTAACTACCCCGTTGTAATACGGGTGTTCGTGGGTGCAATACATGAAACAATGAAAATGGAGGTTTACCGTGCTCGATACGAAAGGACTTCGCTACCGCCACCTATACGCTCTCAAGCAACTATGGATTGATGCTAATCCTATAGATGGCGCTAACGTATCACGCCAGGAATACATTAACAAATAACTTGCTCAAAGAAAAGTACGCAAAATCCACAGTGGGCTCGCATTTCACTACAAGGAGCGGTCCATAAATTGCATTATTCACGGCATGGGGAGGTGAATTATTGATAACGAAAGAATTTGCTGATGGCCCTTGTCAGCTGTTACGGGGAAGATATAGGTACCACTTTTAAGCTGTTTCAACCTGCAACCTGCGGGCCTGCGCGCTCAAAAGTGGCACTTCTTCTGGTATGAATGTCATCAGTACACACGGACGTTTGTGTTCCACACAGCCGGTGGTATAAGTCGTCTCCCAAGAAGCCCAATGGTTGAAGTTTAAACCAGTGCGTGCGCCACTATCGACTATGTGATACGCCTGTTTCCTGACGCCTGAGTGCGCTCTTAAAAGAGCGCCTGTGCTGATGGAAATTCTTGGCAATTCGGAAGAATTTCGAGAACACTGGTGTTACTAATCAAATCTGACGACTCTGATCCAACAACTAATGAAAAGTACGAAAAATCGGCATGTTCCCTTAAATACTCAGGTGTGGCTGTGATTCATGCTACAATAATGCAAACGTGTTTCAAAAGTGCGATCGCAGGGAGGGGGTTCCCGCCCAGCGCAACAAACGCGCAACCGACGGAGGGGCCAAGGTTGAAAATGGCAAAAGGCGTAAAATAATTTGTGGATGACCCCTTAATCCTTACGGTTCGCCTTAACCGTTCACGATTTACGCTAATTTTCTCGAACAGCAACATGGCAGACACCTGAATGTTCCAACGTTCCAAGCCGGCTCAAATGACTCCTCCTTCCGCCCAGCGGCAGACGCCCCTCCGAATCACATCATAAATTAGCACAAGTCGTTACGAGCCCCATCCCTCGCGGCGCCTTGGTCAGCCCAGGTGGCGCTGCAGTCGCATCCGGTCGGGCCGGCGCCTCCCCCGGGCCGCGCCAGTCAGCTGTCCAAGCACCTGTCGGCGGCCTGCCGCGGCGGGCAGGAGCCTGCTGTGGCAGGCCGCCTCGGAGTGGGCGGGGACGGCCCGCCAGCGGAGCGGGCCCGAGGAGACGGCGTGGGCCCGAGCACACGCCAGGTGAACGATGGGTCGCGTGGGGGGGGGGGGGGCACAGGGAGAAGACCCGGTCCCAGGCGGCACACGCGAAGTCCCATACCGACGGAGAGTAATCATGAGGCACCTTGGTTCAGGAGGGACGACCTCGAGGCGATCCAGTGCCGGAGGCGAACAACGCGGCCCCCAGCACGGAGCCAGAGGTAGATCCATCACACAAATTAATGCTCCAGCTTAACGAGCGTCGATTGAGACACGGGCCCGGCTTGTAATGTCAAACTGAGAGCCGTCTCAGTCATCCGTTTAGGTCGGAGATGTTTGAAAAATACGCACGCTACGCGGGGCGATGCCTGGCACTGCGCCCAGCGACGCTGAAATAGCCGACCATAACTCGCTCTCCCACACAGGTAGCGTCATCCCACCGCCCACCGCTCAACGGATTCCGGCCTGAGCCCCCGAGCGAGGCTGACAGACTGCACGACCACTCTGGGAACCAGCGAGGGCAAACCAGACCGTTTTGCGGTCCTGTTGCACGCAATTGGCATTACTTCTACAATATCATCAATTGTCTAGACTTTACAATATTCACGTGCGGTAACCTCAGTGATGGCATCATGGTGCAGAGCTGTCTAAGCTGTGAGGTTCCCCAGCCGACGGCCCCGCCGTGCCACCAGGTCAGGCCATACAGAGACACGCCACACCGCCGCGGTCACCTGCTACAGAGCTGTGTGGGGAGACGGTGCGGCGTTCCCCGAGCCGACTGTCCCGCCGTGTCATTAGGTCAGGCCGCCAGCCAGCCGCCCGCCCCGCCGAAGCCAGACCACACAGACATGCCATATCGCCGCGGTCAGCTACTGCAGCAAAAACAGGCCACCGCCGAGGCCGGGGCGCCGCAACTGACAGCCGGCTGGTGGCGCCCAGCCGTCCAGTGCGGGCGACCACACGAGGCCCATTCGATTCGTCTCCGGTCGTGGTTGTTGCTGACACGCCGTCCCCGCCCGCCACCTCAGCAGGCACCAATGGGCCGCGCCAGCGCTGGCGACGGAGGTTGTCAGGCGCGGCCACCTCAGTGCTGGTCAAGGCCTTTGAGTCGGTGGCATCATTCCACCTTCAGCGCATACATCAGAGTATGGACCTCTTCCGCCCGCGTCTGTAGCGCTGCGGACACCGACCTGACCTGCGCACTTCATCATTTGAAATCGCAGCATCGCTGTAACAAAACCCGCCGGAATACCTCTGCGGACCGGCCGGTGCCACCCCGCCACACCTGCTGAACCGTTCCGGAGGTCAGCGGCGGCGCGGGTCACGCTCCGACGCCCCGGACCATCGTCGGCGGCGAGCCGGACCGCGCCACCCGTCGGCGACGGTGGGCGACGCGTGCCGATGACGTCACGGCGCCGGGCGGCGGCGGCACAATGGCTGTCACGGGAGACAAGCCGCGCATACGGGGGAGAGGGCGGGGGACGGGCGAGGGGAGAGCGGGCGCCAGCGACGCGGCCGGCTGCCAGCAGCGGCAGGGCAGGGCCGCGTCGGTCGTCCGGGGGCCGGCCTCAGACGCGACACCGGCCCGACGGGTCACGGGTTGGACCCTGACCGCCCCCGACAGGTTACGGTCACGACAGCTGACCAGCGGTTCCCGACGGACCCGGCGTCCGGTCATGTCACCTCCCACGGCAGCCGCGCACCCGACTAGCTCTGGGCCTCCGTCACCGGCCATCACACGAGCTGCCATACCGCATCTCCGCGTGTCCCGCCCGGGCGCCCTGCTGACAAGCTCTGGGCCTCCGTCACCGGGGTTCACATGGGCTGCTACACTGCACCTCCGCGTGTCCCGTCCGGCCGCCCTGCCGACACGCCGGCTGCAGTCAGACGTCATCGTCGTCGTCATTGGGACTTTACGAAGTACTTAGCTGCTGAGGCTGTATGGCGTCGCCTGCCTTTCACCCTGGCAGGAAGGGCGGGACCGCAGTCAGACGGTGACCTGCGTCACCTGCGCCGGCGGTGCACAGCTGAAGCGTCCGAGCGCCCCGAGGCGGCACAGCCACGAGGCCATCGTAGCCAGCTGCCGAGGCCGGCAGGTCGGCTGTGCCACACGACCCGGCCCCACGGTCACGCAGCGACCTCGGCCCGCTCAGAGGAACAGGCAGACGGACTGGGGCGGCACGGTAGTCGGCCAGCGCCGGCCAGAGGCGTCTCCGCTGGCCGGCCGCCGGCGCTAATCCACAGGTCAACCCGGCCACACACGGCCGCCGGCGCCGCCCAGGCGAAGGCGGGGGCCATGCAGCCGCTGCCAGGCTCGGCCCGACCGGCCCCGCACAGCCCAGCCGCGCCGCTCGGGCTACACACAGCCGCTACGCCGGAGCCAAGGGCGGGGCGCGGCCTCCCCGCGCCAGACTGCCCCCGTCCCCGGCCGGCCCGGACGGTGGTCCGATCGTGGCGGCCCCGCCCCTGTCCGCCGGGGTGGCGGCCCGCCGTCACAGCGGTGCGGAGTGCGGCGCCGGTCGAAGGCTAGGACCACCGGTCTGTGTGTACCCGGCTCTGCTGCTCCCGACGCCCGGACGGCGGCCGGAGCTGTCTGCTCACACAAACAGCGGCCCCAGACAGCGCGCGTCACGAGGCCGAGCTGCCGAGTCGGACGAGCCGGGCCGTACTGCGCCGCGGCCGACGCCCGCCTCCTCGCGCCACACACCCGGACGGAGCGGCGTGGCTGACGAGCGACACCATCCACGCTCTCCGACGTCGGTCGGTCGGCCCCAAAACCGCAGTCATGCCGGTCACTGCCTGATTCCTGCCTGCCTCTCGGCGCTCGCAGCTGGCGCTCATTCATGCGTCGTCACGCCCCTGCTGGAACGGCGCCGACCCCGTGCATCGAGCACTGACTGATAGCAGGCGGACCACTCGCCATGGACAGGCTGGGTGACAGGACGGCAGAACAAACTAAGCCGTGAAGAACGCCGGCGCACTGGCACGCCACATAACGCCACAACTGGGCCGTACACGACGTCGCGAACAACTGACCTGGCCGTCCAGTTCAAAGGGCGGCCATTTATCAACGCATAGATCTGCTGAGAATAAGTGGCTTATAAAGGACAAGGCAGCTGATCTCATCACCACATATATATTTGTGGCAGCAGACTCGGGCAAATCATCTTGCACTTCAACATGAACCGTGTGGCATCATGCAGCCGTCGGGTCATTTGATCTGCGAGCTGTGAGCGATTCCAGAAGGCGAGACCACGACCAGAGCGTGCATACCAGCCTGGTACACTTCGATGTCAGGCAGGGCTGCGAGCCTGGCCTCTGAGGGCCGGAGCTGCGCGCGGCCGGGATGCCAGGCGGGGCTGCGAGCCTGGCCCCAGAGGGCCGGAGCTGTGCACGGCCGGGGTGCCAGGCAGGGCTGCGAGCCTGGCCCCCGAGGGCCGGAGCTGCGCGCGGCCGGGGTGCCAGGCAGGGCTGCCAGCCTGGCCCCCGCGAGCCTGGTCCCCGAGGGCCGGAGCTGCGCGCGGCTGGGGTACCAGGCAGGGCTGCGAGCCTGGCCCCGGAGAGCCGGAGCTGCGTGCGTCCGCGGTGCCAAGCCGACCGGCCGCTCCGTGCGCTGCGTGGCACGCTACTCCGTCCCAGCTGCCGCCTGTCGCCGATCGACGGCCGCCGCCGCAGCTGTGTCAGCACCGCTGATGAATCGCCGGTTCAGGCGCGGCCGCGCGCACTCCCGCTGTTCAGCGTTGCGCTCGAGGCGGCCGGCTCTCCCGAGCGCGTCTCTCAGACACCGGCGGGGGAGGAGCGCATCCCTCAGCCGCCGGCGGGAGAGGAGCGCGTCTCTCAGACACCGGCGGGGGAGGAGCGCGTCTCTCAGCCGCCGGCGGGAGAGGAGCGCGTCTCTCAGACACCGGCAGGGGAGGAGCGCGTCTCTCAGACGCCGGCCGGGGAGGAGCGCGTCTCTCAGACGCCGGCAGGGGAGGAGCGCGTCTCTCAGACGCCGGCGGGGGAGGAGCGCGTCTCTCAGACACCGGCGGGGGAGGAGCGCGTCTCTCAGACGCCGGCGAGGGAGGAGCGCGTCTCTCAGACACCGGCGGGGGAGGAGCGCGTCTCTCAGACACCGGCGGGGGAGGAGCGCGTCTCTCAGCCGCCGGTGGGAGAGGAGCGCGTCTCTCAGACGCCGGCGGGGGAGTAGCGCGTCTCTCAGACACCGGCGGGGGAGGAGCGCGTCTCTCAGCCGCCGGCGGGGGAGTAGCGCGCGTCTCAGACACCGGCGGGAGAGGAGCGCGTCGCTCAGCCGCCGGTGGGAGAGGAGCGCGTCTCTCAGACGCCGGCGGGGGAGGAGCGCGTCTCTCAGCTGCCGGCGGGGGAGGAGCGCGTCTCTCAGCCGCCGGCCGGGGAGGTGTCCACCGGTCCACAGTGGCCGCCCTGTACAAAAAATTCGTCTGCTGCGGGTCGCATCAGGGCGCCGACGCCGCCCGGTGTGTTTGTACAGGCCTCGGTGAGTAAGCGGCCGTGTTTGGCACGGTCGCCAGCATACGCCGACGACGGAACCGGCAGAAGGCGCCCGGCGCAGCACAAAGGAGGCGGCCTGGCCCGGCCGACGCGGAAACCAAGCGCAGTCACGTGCCAAACGGTAGCCCGCGCGCGCCGATGAAGGGGCGTCACGCGCAAGTCGACAGACGGCCGGCTCCACTGGCGATCCACCTTGCAGCGGTACCATTTGCGCGGGGATCACGTGACATGCACAGCGGTGAGTCACGCGGTGGCGACACGGAACACGCGGAGACAATGGGACGCACGGTGACGGCCCATCACCCACCAGCGAGCAAGCTGCACCGGCCTGATACCAGCTCATACTCGCGCACCTCACCTTGCCCCCCCCCCCCTCTCCCTTCCCCACCACCATCACCACCGTATCTCTCCCCGGCCCCAAAACACACCTCCCCCACCGAATCAGGCGCGGATAACAATTGTTGACGGATCGCCCAGCGGGGCGAGCAAGCCGAGCCGCCCCGCGTCGCGCAGAGCTGCGCCGGTGCCGGCAGCCCGGCAGACTGGGCGGCGCCGTCAACTCACATCCTGGCTTGTTGGCCGAGTCGCGGCGCACGATCCGGTACGGCTGGTGCTGGCTGCCGGGCGCAACCTTGCCGTACATCGTGCGGTCCATGCTGCTGCCGGGGCGGAGCGGCGGCGGAGCTGGCACCGGCACCGGTCGCCGGGTGTGCGCCGCCGACTGGCAGACGGCCGCGCCGCCGGCACCGCCGCCGCACACGCTCCGCCCGTGACGTCACGTGACCCGCCGGTGACGCCAGCTGACCCGGCGCGGGTCGGCGAGCACGCGGCACGCGCCGCCCACAGCTGGCGGTTCGACGGTTCGCGCTCCGATCAGCCCTCGCCGCGCCCCGACTTGTGGCTGCGGTACAGCCGGCGGCCGCGGCCGTTCGTGGCTGTGACAGCGCGCCGCTGCGGCCGCTCGTCGGCGGGTCAGCGGGCGGACGGCACACTCGGCCGGTGGGACGGCGGCGCCGGCACTGGCGGCCGCGCCGGGCCGGGCCGGGCCGGGCGGGCCGGGCGAGCTGGGCCGGACCGCACGGGCCCCGGCCGCGGCCGGCCGACCCGCGCCCGCCGCGAGCGCTCGGCCGCCACGCCGACAGACGCCGACAATTAGGCAAACAAACAGACGGGCGCGGGTATTTGGGACCGACGGGAGGAGGGTGTCGGTCGGAGGGCGTGCCCTGCCGACCGACGGCCACAGGTCGCTGTAGACACCAGGCGGAGCTGACGTCCACTCAGGCAGCCGGCAGCCACCCGCACAGACCGCAGCCATGCTGGCGGCGGGCGGAGACGACGTCCACCCAGGCAGCCGGCAGCCACCCGCACAGACCGCAGCCATGCTGGCGGCGGGCGGAGACGACGTCCACTCAGGCAGCCGGCAGCCACCCGCACAGACCGCAGCCATGCTGGCGGCGGGCGGAGACGACGTCCACCCAGGCAGCCGGCAGCCACCCATACAAACCGCGGCCAAACCTGGCAAAACTAACACCAGGCTTGGCACAAGGCCAGTCTTCAAGTACTGGCATGCCTTTGGGGTTGATATGTGTCCCTGAACCACGATGAGTCATGATCATAACTGCATGTGTCGGATTTTATATGAGCAGCAGCCATTTCAGATTTAACTAGCTAAAGTAAAGTTGCAGACACGCATACATAAAACATCTCTGGCGCGTAAATTTTCAAACTTCTTCGCTACGGGAAGCGGCGCACAACGCAGTAGATATAGTCGTTGGAAAATTTGCCACTTATGTTTGGATTCCATTTAGTTGGAGAACAGTCTACTTCTAGCCCGATTTTATCGTCAAGTCACGGCGGCTTTAACCTCAGTGTTACCAAAAAAGACGATGCCTATATTCTCAGTTATTCACCAGTGACCAGTCGTGACCAGCGGTACCCTCACTGGTGACGGAGGCCCACAGTCCTTTGACAACCCGACAGCAGTTACCATAAACATGCATGTTCGCCTGCACGTGGAGGGAGTTGTTGACTCTGTCAGTTTTTGCAGTGCTGGTACTGCATGCCCCCCAGAAATGAGCTTTTTAAAATACAACTGTGCACACATGAGCAGAATCAAAGCAGACAGTGTGCGACGATTTGTGTTTAATTAGCAGGTTAAGACCGAGGTTTACATGCTGGTTGAAACTACGCCACTGAGTAGCCCTGACTCAAAACGAAGCGCCTCGCGGCGGTAACGCGCGTGCTGCGGCCGGTCCATATCTAGCTGGTGTCCCGTGTCCGGCCTGTGTCCAGCCCGTGACCCGTTTCCCGTGTCCAGCGAGTGTCCTGTGTCCGGCTGACATCAGCTGCCCAGCCGCGTAACCCAAGCCGGCCGCGAAGGTCTCGTGCCGCCCCCCCCCCCCCCCCCCGGCGCGACCGGAGTGAGCTGGCGGCGCGGCCCAGCCCTGCCCCGAGCAGCGGCTCCCGGTGCGGCGCAGGACGCCGCGGGCCATGGCGGCAGCAGCGCCGTGGGCCATGGCCCGCCACACCACAGCAGCGCCGTGGGCCATGGCCCGCCACACCACAGCAGCGCCGTGGGCCATGGCCCCCCACACCACAGCAACAACGCGGGCCATGGCCGACCACACCACAGCAGCGCCGTGGGCCATGGTCGGCCACACCACAGCAGCGCCGTGGGCCATGGCCGGCCACACTACAGCAACAACGCGGGCCATGGCCGGCCACACCACAGCAGCGCCGCGGGCCATGGCCGGCCACACCGCAGCAGCGCCGTGGGCCATGGCCCGCCGCACCACAGCAGCGCCGCGGGCCATGGCCGGCCACACCGCAGCAGCGTCGTGGGCCACGGCCCGCCGCACCACAGCAGCGCCGCGGGCCATGGCCGGCCACACCGCAGCAGCGTCGTGGGCCATGGCCGGCCACACCGCAGCAGCACCGTGGGCCACGGCCGGCCACACAGCATCAGCACCGGGCGCCGCTGGCAACTGCGGAGTGAGGGGGGCGCGGCCGGACCGGCCAGGCCAACCGCAGAATCAACATCGAACCTCGGCCAACAGCCGGCCCGGCACTGACTACCGGATTACGACTCGAGACGGCGGGGTGATAACGGAGCCGCAAAGCAGCGGGACTCGGTACAGCGGCGGCAGGGTGATGGCCGAGAGCTGCCGAGCCGCGGTGCTCGGCACAGCGGCGGTAGAGTGCTAACAGAGAGCCGCCGAGCCGCGGTACTCGGTACAGCGGCGGCAGGGTGGTAACAGAGAGCCGCCGAGCCGCGGTGCTCGGTACAGCGGAGGTAGAGTGATGACAGAGAGCTGCCGAGCCGCGGTGCTCGGTACAGCGGCGGCAGGGTGATGACCGAGAGCCGCCGAGCCGCGGTGCTCAGTACAGCGGCGGCAGGGTGATGACCGAGAGCCGCCGAGCCGCGGTGCTCGGTACAGCGGCGGCAGGGTGATAACAGAGAGCCGCCGAGCCGCTGCCGTACCTGCCATACTCTTCGGCGAGCAGAACCCAGCGTTCCCCCGTTTCCACACCGGTTGGCTGGGGATAAGAGCAGGAGGCGGCGATTCCGCCCGGTCTCCTGTAACAGTTGTTTAATGTCCGGCTCCATGGGATATGCAGCCTTTGAGCGGAGGGAACTGGTCCCACTCCCAGCGTGTCCTGTAGCACACCTGTCTAGTGTTACGCTCCACGCGTGACGCCGCCACCGATGTAGGCTGACCCGACAGAGCGCGGCCCACGGCCGGCGCCTGGCCGGACTGCGATCGCGTGGCGTGCCGGCCGGCCGATCACGCCCGCCTGACCACCGACGCCCCGCTAATCAGGCGACGACTGATTTAGGGGCGTCGTTACCGCTAATGGCCGCGGCCGAACGAAGAGTCACGCGGATGGCTGGCCGCGTCGAGAGCGGCGCCGGCCGGCCGGTCGGGGCCGCCGGGCGCCCAAACACGCATTAGGCGGCCATGGGTCGGCACCGGTGTGCCCTCCCCGGCACGGCAGAACAATGCGAGGGCACCGGCGGCGTCCTCGGCGGCACCGAGCGCCAGCTCCCCGACCAACAAACAGCCCATCGGCCCGTCGAGCCAGCCCTAACAATGCCGGAGAGACGCCGTGTATACCTCGGATCTGTGAGAACGCCCGTGGACAAGTCAACAGCGGGGAGCGCGACGCTCCAAAATTAGCCGGCAACCAGAAATACGCCGTCAGTCTGGCGTATGAGTCCGCACGGCCGGCGTGGCCTGCTGAGACTGGCGGCACGGCCAGCCGCCAGGCCGTGCCCTGCACGGACAGGAGCGGCAGGCCGCTGTGGCGGACTCGCGGCACGGCCAGCCACCAGGCCGTGCCCCGCACGGACAGGAGCGGCAGGCCGCTGTGGCGGACTGGCGTCGCGGCCAGCCACCAGGCCGTGCCCTGCCCTGCACGGACAGGAGCGGCAGGCCTCTGTGGCGAACGGCGGCACGGCCAGCCGCCAGGCAAGTTTACGTTCAGTGCCTCTAAACATCGGTAAAAGAGCGTCAAGATCTCAAAAATGATGTCAAAAAGAACTGTCAGGATGATCAATCTTCTGGTCGGGAACAACACATGCCAGAACGGGCTGGCCAGCGGTTTCCAGTAGACTGGCTAGAGTCCTATCGTGTATCCAACTGGTGGGCGCTAATATCTTTGCAAATGGGTTTCACCGCAACGCAACCTTTGCGAAGGGAACCAGCGCAATCGCATTCATCTTCCGCACTTAACCAAGAGAAAATATCCCGAACAGCCGTAAAACAGTCGTGAAGCCCTAAAGTAAAGGCCGCGATTTCCTCAACTAAACGACCCTGTGAGTTTACGGCGGCGGGCGGTGTTGGGCACGGCTGGGGCAGAGCTGCCAGCTGGAGGCGCGCCACTCGGCAGCATGACGAGCACGGCGGCGAGGCGCGCCAGCGCGCCCCGCCAAGCCCGCCGGTTGTGGGAGGCGAGCCCCGCCCAGGGTCGGCGCCTCCGGGGCAAGGCTCAGCCGTGTGTCACACGTCCGGAGTGGGGCGGCTGCTGCCCTCTCGCCGGCTGTGTGACGGCGGCTGACGGGCGGTCGCGGGGGTCTCTGGTCCGCCCGGCGGCCGCCGGACTACGGCAGGTCCAGGCCTGGGCAGAGGAGGTCTGGCGGTGGCGGGGCAGCGCCCCACACTGGTGCCGACACTGGCGCCGACACTGGCGCCGACACTGGCGCCGACACTGGCGCCGACAATGGGGCCGACACTGGGGCCGTGAGGCTGGCCCCTGTGGGAATGCTCGCCGACCGCCGGAGGGCGATGACCCGAGCGCCGTCCTCCTACCTCCCCCCCCCCCCCCATCCTCTGCCCTAGTGCATAGCCATTTCTGTGGCGCACGGCATTTCGACGAATGCCAGAGATTGTGAGACTTCTTCTTAACCGTCTGCATACACAACCGACGTCTGGCTCCGACGACCGGTGCCGGGGCGGCGATCCGATGGCTGGTCGCACCCCTCCCGCTGCCGCACCCTCCACAAGGCGTCCACAGGTCCGGAAGGCAAGCGGAGCGAGACGCGACAAAACCGGCGCGGCGACAGGCTGCTGGCTGCGGCCCAATCGCCGCCTCCCGACGCCGCTAAATAAGGCCCGGCTCGGCGGCGGCTGGTACACAGTGCATGCTGACCGGACGACCGTCAGCTGACGGGCCAGCTCAGCGGGGTCAGCAGCGTCGGGCGGCGCCGCGTGCCGTGGCGTGCCCAGCCCGACCCGGCAGCCCGCTGACAGGTGGCGGACTTCCGCGCCTGGCAGCGCTTCATCGATCACATGGGTGGGCTTTACGATCGCGGGGGCGGGCGTACTACGGAATGCAGGGGCGAACCACACGCCGCTGAATCCACTACAGCGAGGGCTGTGGGACGAGTGCAAGGACAGCGGGTGATCATACGGAGCGTGGTGGGCTATTATGGTGCGGTAGTGCAGTCGATATGTATGCCGGGCCGCCGATGGCACTCCGCCGGTACTGGCGCGCCTCGCTGGCTGCACGGCAGGGGCCGCAGAACACGTCACCGGGCGGATGTTACCAGTAAGAGGCTGGCAAGCATGGGGGAGCAGACGCACGGCCACGGCACCACGCTGGGCTGGTCTGCCGCTTCGGCTAGTACAGGGGGCGGACTAGAGCGGACCGCCGGCCGACCAGACGGGGACAGACGAACGGCCGACCAGGCGACCTAGTCTCGGCAGACGGCCCGACCCGGCCCGACTGTCCGCACCGCCGTCGGCGCTCCCTGACCCCATCAATCACGTGGCCGGGCGTCCGACAACAGCCGCGTCACGCTAACGAGCCGCATTTGTCAGCGGCCGGCCGGCCGGCAGCCTCGCCCGCCGTCGCGGCAACACGGCAGCCGGCGGCCACCATTGACCACCTCACCGCCAGGGCAACGCCAGGAGGATGAGGCCTCAACACTGACATAAGGGCAATACCCTGAACACAACAGCATGCCTGCCTGACCCGCCAGCCTGACAGCTGGCCGGCACAGATCCGGAGGAAGGTTTGTATTGCGGTAGTACAAGTACACGACAGGGCTGCACAGACCGCTTCTACCAATGTCAAGCCCATGTCCCTTTCCAAACCCCCATCGCGTCGCGCCCTACACACTCCCGGTGGGAGCTGACCCGGTAGGCTGACCCGTGCCCCACCCACTCCCGGTAGGAGCTGACCCAGCAATGTCACACCATACAACGGACCACCATCGAACGTCCGCCTAAAGACTCGTCCAAGGTTCCCTGCCAACCATCGGTCGAGACCAGGACGGCGCGGCGACAGATGATCATGACGGAACAGCTGTCGGCCGGCGGCAACAGTACCCGGCTAGGTCATGGGGGGGGGGGGAGGGGGGCGTATCGGCGCTGTTAACTGTTGTGACCGGAAGCGATGTAGGGAATGTCTGTCTGTGGTTCAACCAAAATTCACTCAGCGCTTCCCGGGTCTGTTTTGTGCCGCAGTCTTTTACGCTCAGCCATGGAACAGGAGGTACAAATTGGGGGGCGGCGATTGGACTCAGCAAAGCATCTTTGCAAAACCTGTTACAAAACTTGGATTTTCATGCATTTCTCAGTGCTGCCGGCCATGCGCGCATGCAGCTCAGAGCAGCCGCCAGCTAAACACCGGGCCCCGCCGGCCGCACCAAAGGTCGCCGCGGTCGACCAAGTCAACAGAGCTCGCCGCGTGAGGCAGCGCCCGGTCAGCGGCCGCCGCCGACAGCCGACGGCGCGCGGGGCATCTCCCAGCCAGCGGACGGGATGACGACCCGGCCGGTCTGACGAAGCGGCCCGGGGCGGGCACGGGGGCGGACACGGGCCCGCCCGGTCTGACGACGCGGCCCGGGGGCGGGCGCGGGGCCCGGCCGGTCTGACAGAGCAGCCCGGGGTGAGCACGGGGGTGGACACGGGGTCCGGCCGGTCTGACGGAGCGGCCCGGGGGCGGGCATGGGGCGGATAAGGGGTCCGGCCGGTCTAACGGAGTGAACCGGGGGTGGGCACGGAGGCGGGCACAGGGCCCGGGTCGGTCTGATAGACTGGCCCGGGGACGGGCACTGAGTGCTGGACGGGGCCCGGCCGGTCTACCGGAGTGGCCCGGGGCGGGCCCAGTGGCAGGCACTCTGAGTGTTGGACGGGGCCCGGCCGGTCTACCGGAGTGGCCCGGGGCGGACCCAGAGACATGCACTGAGTGTTGGACGGGGCCCGGTCGGTCTACCGGAGTGGCCCGGAGCGGACCCAGAGGCAGGCACTGAGTGTTGGACGGGGCCCAGCCGGTCTACCGGAGTGGCCCGGGGCGGACCCAGAGGCAGGCACTGAGTGCTGGACGGCTCCCGAACACCGGCACACAGCAGTCATAAGCGCACGAGGGGCGAAGAGCCTCGATCTGAGCGAGCGGCCGTACCTCAGCCCATGCGCCGGAACGGACGCGCGGGAGGGACACTGCGCACCGACGGACGCCGACGTACCCTCACGACCAGACATGCGGCTTCCAAGGAACTCGCTGACACCCAGGCTCTGTCCACGGCAGCGGACACACGCACCATGGAATCCAGCGGGCGCGCTGACACGGCAAGGAGATGAATGGGCCTCTACATCAATGGGCCGTCTTGGTGCAACGGCAACTGGCTCAATGCGTCTCATCAGCACTGCAGATTGGCCCAATTGGGTCGCTTCCAGCGATGTCGCCCACACTTCAGCTGTTAGTTCACTCACTGCACAGCGCAGCGTGACAACCCACTCCCTCATTCCGAACGATCTGCAGGTGCCTCCCCGCCGACTGCAGCTCCCCTACCGCCCCTGCTCCCTCATCCCGGCGTCCTCGCGTCGCCCCCAGTCCCGGGCGTCGCCGGCGGGCGGGGATCGGCGGCTGCCACTGAAGAGCGGCCGCGGCCGCCGGCCGGCGCGGGCGTCGCCGGTACGCCGTCCGACGACCCCCACCGACTGCCATTCAGCCCGTATTGTGGCAGGAGCCCAGCTGTGACGGAGACCAGCGTGTAATGAGCCACCGGACCGCAGCGGCGTGGCTGGCAATAATGGTTCCGGCGAGGTGAGCTGGTCCGGTAGAGCCGCGGCAGTCCAGGCGTGAAGGAAAGACGTTTTCGAGGAAAGTCGTATGCAGGACAGTGGGATAGCCCAAAATGACCAAAATGGTGCACACAGCCCGTTGTTAAAGCCCCAGTGAGCCACACAGTGCTCTGAGCCAGCGTTGTAAAAGTCAGGCCAAGACAAGGTCATTGGACAGATTAAACGAACCAACGGAGGCAGAACGGTCCAGCCGCACCGGTAAATCGCCAGAGCGACCAATTTAAGTGTTCACCTAGCCGTGCAGGTCATGGAGTAATCAAGCAATCAGGCAATGTGGTCGTATCAGATGTCGTGCAAGCGATGAGGACATACTACCAGCGCACATACTGGCCCGGCTTCCTAATGTTTCTCGACGCGCGACAGTCCGTCTGGACGGTACAACGGTTTGACGCGCGCCGTGATCCATCGAGGCTGTGCAATAGAATAACGTCCCAGTTACATTCGCGCAGTGGTCCATTTCAACGCACTCTGACGTCTGGAAAAATGGCCCCGCTGTGCAATAGGCCATGCTCCCGGTGGCATAACTCCCCATGACGTTATAGCTGTCCGTGCCGACCGTGTATTGGCCCCGGCCTGACAGTCTGGCCGTCCGCCCCATCCCTCAGCGCTCCGCCCATCCGGTCTGCAGTGATTTGTGACCGCAAGGGTCTAATCTAATCGCCGGTGACCATGCGCACATCTCCACGCATTCAATCTACGCTGGCATTAATTGTCCCCCGCGTGTCGGCCGCATAACTAATTAAGCCTCCCCCCCCCCCCCCCCGCCAGTCAGTCAGCCAGTACACGACACAGCCCACGCCGCTTCTTCCTCCCTTCATACTCCAGCCCTCGGCCAGCTTCGTCCACTCGTGCGAGCGGCGCTCTTCCGTGCGTTCGGCGCGGCTTCACGGGCGCACCCGCCGGCGGTGCGGCCGGCCAGATCAGCTGCGCGGCGCGATTGAGTCGTGCGCGCCGTGTTTGGAGCGGCGGGCGGCGGCCGATCAGCCAGTCACGCACTCGGCGCCGGGCCATCAATCGCGCGGCGGGCTCCCCAGACCGTCCGGGGGCCCGCCGCCGGTGGCAGCCCGGCCTGCCCGGAGCGCGCCGCAGCCGTCAGCCTGCCGCCGCCGTGATCAGTCCACTGCCGCCGCCCAGGCGGCCGGGCGCCGATCTGGATGTCATCGCCGACGACTCTACGGAGCCAGGGCGACGGCGTCCACTGGGGACTACGCGCTCCGCGATCAGGGGAATGCTCCCTATATTGCCCCCGATAGCGAAAAGACGCTGGCGTTTTGGTAGATTTAAAGGTCTTGACGGCGCATCTGAGCTGTCGAAAGGAGGCAACCAAAAACGACAGCTATCTTCAGCGAAATATTGGCGTTGCAGTAGTGGTATGCCGTAACAAGACCTGGACGGCGATGACGCGTAGAAGCAGCCGACCCAGCGTTCAAAGCTCACACGTTGCCAGATCAAGATGAGGGACGGTAGCTCTTGGACATGGTATGATCATAAAAAGAGGCTATTTTAAGCGGTACGTACGCTGTGCACGGGTCAAGACGCTGATTATGACAGCACTGTGAGACGTCGCCGATAATGAAAGGAAATGCCGGCGATAATAAAAAATAGCACCAGAATGATGGCAAAAACCACTCGGATATTCAGGTGCATGCAAAACTAATGCTGCGCTTCAGGCCAGAGATTTTTTCCGCTGCCTAAAATGATTTGAGTTATTCGCTAGGGAAGATGGCGTAGAAGTACCAACAAATCAAATGGACCACAACACTACTTTTGTCGTATGATGAAAATATGTAGCGTTTTCATGTACGTATGTTTTCAAGATACCATGTAATATCACCCACCACAGGCATCAAAAATTAACAACGGGGAATGGACCGAAGGAAAATAGCCCAACTAAACCCATGACGGATCCAACTTATACCTGTGACGAGTTTATCATACACCAACACCGCGCCACGCTCACAATACATGGGCATAAATGAAGTGCTCCCCGCCGTGGCTACCCACAGAGGTGATGCGAAAGTCAGCTGCAATCATTTGGCCAACGACCAACATTCTTCCCACGTCATCACGGCTCTCAGCCTCACTCCCAAACCCGCAGGCATCCACGTATGCAGCCCTGAAATATCACATCTAGTTTCCCGCCGCGGGATGATCCAACGCCGTCCCGGGGCCGGCCGACACCTGCTGCCTATTAGCCGCCGGCGGCCATCGGCGGCCCGTCAGCGCCCGACGTCGGCCGGCGGCCGGGCAGTGGCAGGTCATGGCCGGCAGCGGCCGGCAGCCCATCATCGAGAGGCCGGGCCGCGCCGTGATCGGCTGTACCACTTGGCCGCCGCGGCCACTGCCATCTCAGCGGCGCTGTTGTGAAGGTGCCGACTCTGGGCCGGCCGCCGGCTCGCTTGTGTGTATTTACCCCACCTCCGGGCTGGGAATACCGGCCTACAAGCGCCGGTGGCGCGGAGCGGGCTGACCGGCGCAGGGCCGGCTGGGACGCGGTGGCGCTATTCGCAGCCGAAGGGCGACCGCCGGCGGCGTGCGCGGCGCCCAGCGGGCGTCAGCGCCACTGCCGCCGCCAACCCGTTCAGGCGTCAGGCATCAGGCGCAGGCGGCCTGTTTATGAGACAGCCACTCAGCTCGCTCATTGGCAAGATCGGCCGGACCGGCGGCCAAGGTCGGAACGGGTCATGAACGTGACGGGCGGCCGGGCCAATGGCACGGAATGGGCCTCGAGCATGCGGCCGCTGACAGCGGCGGACGGCATGGGAACGGCTGGTGCTGTCCGACCCCGCTGTAGGGAGAGGGGCGGCGACTACGAGTCGGCGGCCCGAGGGCCACCCTCACAGACTGGCTCTCAGCCATACCCGAACTGGTCTACCTCAACGGCTTATGAGGGTGGTCAGCTCCAACATGTTCGTTCCGTCCCCACACACCGCCGGGATGGACTTTTCCAACAAACACGACTCAGTGTCTGATGTCCATACATTTGATAGGCGAGGGCAATACAACAGGTTCCCTAGCAAACTCTAAAATGCATGCAAGGTATGCGGACAAGTGACAGCCATGCCATGGCATCAATCAGGTGGTGGATAAAAATGAGCCACGATATTATCGCACAGATCCATTTCATTGTTGACAAAAATAAAATGGATAGAAACCGCTGTGTATACGATAATTCACCCCGTTCATTGTCAAATGTCAATGAATACGTTCACAGCCTTTGCATCCACCAATATGCCACCGTCCAGCCCACAGGCGGGAGTTATGCCTCGTACGCACCAGACGGTACAAATATCGTCTCCAGATCAAGTGGTGGCAAACGACGGCAGACTAAACTGCAGTCCTTCCGTCTGAACTCGCGCCCTCCACGCGTTTGGATTCGGACAGCTCGGGCAGCGGCCTGGCCTCGGTCCGTCCTCAGAAATGTCCCACCCTCTGCGTGTCTGGACAGCCCGGGCAGCGGCCTGGTCTCGGTCCGTCCTCAGGAGTGCCCCACCCTCTGCGTGTCTGGACAGCCCGGGCAGCGGCCTGGTCTCGGTCCGTCCTCGGGAGTGCCCCACCCTCTGCGTGTCTGGACAGCCCGGGCAGCGGCCTGGTCTCGGTCCGTCCCCGGAGTGCCGCGTCCCAGCTCCCCAGTCGATGACAGCCGGACGCCGCACCGTCGACGCCGTCACAACGGCACACCATTTGGCACGGCCGCAGTACAAACAGCGCACTGGCGGGGCGGGGGCGGGGGCGGGGGCGGGGGCGGGGGCCGGGCGGCTGCGTGACATGAGCCGCCAGATATCAGGCCGTTCGTGAGGGGAGACGGCCGCCGCCGCCGCCGCTTGACATGCGCCGACACGGCGGCCGCTGCGCAGCTCATTATGCATGCCGAGGTCGTCGCCAGGGCGGAGGCTCGCGAGCGGGGAGTGCTGGTGGTCTCAGTGAAGCGAGCAAGTCAAGGAAAGAGTCTGGATCAAAGACTGGTGGTCTCAGTGGAGCGAACCGGTCGAGGAAGGAGTCTGAGTCAACGACAGGTGGTCTCAGTGGAGCGGACCGGTCAAGGAAAGAGGCTGGATTAAAGACAGGTGGTCTCAGTGGAGCGAACCGGTCGAGGGAAGAGTCTGAGTCAACGACAGGTGGTATCAGTTGAGCGAACCGGTCAAGGAAAGAGCCTGGATTAAAGACAGGTGGTCTCAGTGGAGCGAACCGGTCGAGGGAAGAGTCTGGATGAGACAGGTGGTCTCAGTGGAGCGAACCAGTCGAGTAGTCTGGATCGACGACAGGTGGTCTCAGTGGAGCGGACCGGTCGCGGAGAGAATCTAGATAAAAGACAAAGACTCAGCGTACAGCTTTGAGGGGACGATAAAGAGATAATAGTAGCAGGGGCGTCCGCGCAATCTCGTATAGCACCATTCAAGTTCAGTGCCTATTTCGGTCGCTTGTGCAGGCAAAAGCAGGATAAAATGGCTCAGCTCATTCCAAATGACTGGGCGCCCCACGAACCAGACCGTAGAAACATCGGGACGGGCAACGGCAGATTGCAAGGATTTCCGCGTACAACATACATCGTAGCGGAACTGACCCGCGGAAAAAACTATTGGCAACCATAAAAAAACGGGGGACATTGGGCTCACGCCAGGCACCACATCCTCCCCACCCATCTGAGCAGAATCAGTTCGGATGCCCAGTTTTGCTTCCTGTGGCGGAAACAGAAGTGCGCGGCATAGATGGCGGCACTGGTTTGGGTAGAAGAGCGTCGCTTCAATCGCTCACAGGCGCCACACCGCGGTACTTGGCTTTCGGCACATGCATTAAAACGGAAGCAATGTGGTAGGGCCAAGTTAACAACACGAACTTGGAGACCTTGAATAACTGCAATCAGAACGTAAGAATTAACGCGATGATTCCCCTACACACAAGTTCGGCGACGAGCCCAGGTGATCGCAGTTGCGACACTGGTGACATCTATGGGCAGGTAACGATATTACAGGTTTTCATATCCAGTGTTCGTCTTAGAAAAGCCACCTACAATCGCTTAATATCAACAATTTCATAAAGTTGCGAGCTATCAGTAAATCCCCACATGTAAGCCAGTATCTCAAACGTAGACCACCGCGCATAAAAATGAGTCGAGCTCCAGCCGATCAGAATCGAACAGGCACGGAAAGACCAAAGCCAGCAGCCGTGCCTAGGTGGCGACGCGAACCACGCGAGCCAACGGGCGTGCTTCAGGTAGCATAGGCCAGCTTACACGCTGTATTCGTTATGCATATACTGCTCATAGAAACCATGTGGTCCCACGATCTCTAAAAAGGAGAAGCAACATGGAGTACTGGGGACATGAATTCATCACCAGAAAGCTGCCATATGTACACCCGAAACCCAATAAACGCCCTTCACCTCATTCTGTTCCATCCCATCCGCCTGCCTCGCCAACCGAACAGCCAGAGGGACGAGACCGACGGCCGACAGCCGAGGGATATGGTCCTCACATGTGCAAGCCTGCCTCTGGCCACAGCCTCCTACCAGGTGACATTTATCTAAATGCAAACAAAGTGCCTCTGGGTGCCCCAGTATCCAAGATAATGCATGCAACGCACCCACCCAGCCCGTGGGGAACAGTCAGGATAGGGGGAGGGGGACTGCATGCAGGCAGCTGATTGGCACAAAATGTGAGATGTACCTGACAGAGTGATACATTTTCTAGCTGGTGTCTTCTGGTGCTCAGGCAGTCACTCAGCATATTATATAGTTTTATTTCATTAGTATCAATGAAAACAAAACCACAGATACAAAGGCGAGGTGAGATCATCACTGAGCATAGCAAATGGATACATGACCACTTATCTTGGGCTGGAGAAAGGATGTTGTTCTTAATATTGTTAATATTTATAGTGACATCATCATATGATTGAATCAGTACAAAGCTGGTAATTTGGCACATGCTTGCAGATATTAATGGTAAATGACTGGTGCAGCCTGAGACAATTGTATTGTAATAGAATGAGTAGGCTGGATGTACTGTATCATGGCATAAGCACTACACAAGCATCCATATCACCATGCTATATTTAAGCATGACTTACCAAGGTCTTCCATAAGTGCTTCTTGCAGCTGGTTTGCTCTGTGTGGTTTAGATTCCACTCAAAATTTCTTCTAAGGTTTCAGTGAATTCACCGCAGCATGAACTAGAATGAAGCATACAAATAGATAACAAAAAGCATAACATCACCAGGCATGCAAACAGTTTAATATATGACTTTGCTAGGCAGGTACCTAACATTCCTAGGCATAAAGAGACAAAACACTGCAGCATGCAGCACCAGAGGAATATCAGTGTACATCACTGTCAGTATAGGAACATCATACAATCCACATTTCAACTGTCAGCAAAGCTTCAAATATCATGATGATGGTTGGGGCTTTAATATTACTATTCCAACAATTGAGTGGTAGTACATCTGTAAGTGCCAAAAACACAGCCATGGTGATCACCATGATATGGACTTCAAAGCTATGCTTATTCAAAGCTACTGAGGCAAACAAGACATGAACAGGCATCAGTTCGATGACTGGGGTGTACCTATGGGCAATGAAGTTTTACAGTGCAAGGAAACATCTGGTTTTTACCAGATCTGAGCATTCAGCATAGAACATAAAGCGAAGGTGTATTACACCATAGCATACAATATAAACGGTTCAATCATGACTGAAGTGTCTAAGAAAACAAAAGGCCGTACGACCAATTCAGTTCACCTACCTGGCAAACTTTATCGGGTTTTAGGAGCATTCTCCAACAGCAACAGTTCCCCATCCATGTATCGATGCAAATATCGACGTCATTTCCAGCAGCACGAAACCAGTCCACATACCACTCCTCAGGCGTTCCTCAAACCAACTCAACTTAGCACCGACCTGTCATCGTTATATTCTTTATTGCCGGTTTCCATGGCTGGGGTAACCACGCATGCGATGCGGCTGAAGGCTGAAGTACTTTACAGCGGCTTGTGCTATCTTTATGAGTATGTACAGATTTGTTATTCAAATTTAGATGTTCATTACCAAACGTATTTATTTGCGTAATGCGAGCTATTCTTGTGGTCTGTATACAGCCCTTTCCTCCAAAAAGTCATTTTAATTCTGGTACTTGGTTACTCCCACCCACTTCAAGTTGTTGTTCAACTGCTTTATGTCTTTTGAGTCATTTATGGCATGTATGTTACATTTGAAGCAAAACTCAAACTAGCAATCCAGGTTTCCAACGGCGGAGACGCGTGCGTTTGTCCGCGGTTGCCGGCTCCGCGTGCGTGTGGTGGAGGTCCTGGAGTAATGTGATGATAGATCACTAAGGTTCCGTCCGGATTTCGTTGACTGTGTAAAAGGTAAGCTGTGAGTAGTCGGTGTAAAAACATGTTTGGAATGATCGTTTGATGACCAGCATTGCCCTGCCACTTTGCCTGTCAATAAACTTTTGGATTGCCTCCCAGCTCCATGTGGCGAGTCGTATGTATTTTGTATAGATATTATTTAAGACACTCTCAAATTGTTGTGGAAACATACACACAATTTGCCATTTCATTGATTTACATTTTTTTTTCCTTCCACTGTTCAGAAACCATAAATGCGTTCACAAGGGCATGCCATGGATTTCTGGCAGCCATGACTTGACATATGCTTTAAGATAGGTGTGAATTTGAGATATAGCAGGGCAGAAAATGTGCCTTTGTCATAACTGGAACTTTACTTTTGGTCTTAAAAAAACACTTCCTCTTGTAGAAGAAAATAAAAACCTTAAGTATTTTATTTGCAATATGCAGCAAACACAATCAGCTAGCATTAGCAGAATTGCACCCAATCCTTTAATCATAACAGGCCATTGATGCTAACATGCACTTCAAAAAATTATAGATACCAAATGACATGTTAAGCACCAAATCAATGAACGGTGGGCTTGCTACAACCAATATTACAGCATGTCTGATGGGCATGCTTTAGTAGTAGCCTGTTCAAGTAATGCACTTCTCACATCATGCTGATTTTCAAGACCTGAGTGCAACAAATGCTCTGCTCACATACTATAGCAGCTTTCTTTGGGAAAGGAGTCAAGCATTGAAAAACAAAGACACTAAACCAATTCCATAGCATGGAAATATTGACATGTGCTTATTGGTGCAGTGCGCCTCAGACACCGGTCCAGGCAATGCAATTCCAGATGATTAGATGTAATCACATCATGCAAGAATATCTGTTGAAGCTGTAGGTCTCACAAATGAACTCAATTCTTATGACTCAGATGCTGGTGTGAGAGATGGTACAAATGTGGCACAGTTGCACCCTCTTAGGGTAGAGCAATTTTCTGATAGATAGAGCACTTAAGGTAGAGCACTGTGATATTTTCTGGTTTGTGGGACCTAAATATTCCTCTCACACCCAAATGGATGTTCTTGAGACATCCTTTGTGAACATTGAACTTCATAAGATGAGTGCAATATAGAAAACAAAACACAGAACCAAATCCCAATTTCCTATTACAGTGCATGTGTTTATGGTGGCAGTTGACCCAGACACTTTTCCAGATGATTCAGATTTAGATTATTAGGTATAAGCACCTTATGTGAGAACAATTCTTGCAGTAGGAGGCCTCACATATAAATTAAATTCACATTGCACAAATTCATGTGACAGTTCATCACACATATTATTTTACTGCATGTCTCACGGACGCGACGTCGTAACATCCTGGGACGGACGTCACAACACCCTGGTAATGGGATTGTCTCATGTTTGAGGATATTGAAGCAAGCATAAGTTGTGATGAAATTGAAATGTCTCACTTCTAATTATTGGTATACTCTTGAGGGGCAACCACTTTTAAAGGGAAAAACTGACAACACCATTTCTCTGCTTGGTAAATATTCTCCGCAATATGTCATGTTTTGATTACATCATCGTACCTTGCACGTCAGTACAAAAGAATGTTTGTGATTGGCACAGCCGGTGGCAAGGACCAGTTACCCAGAAGTGCATTGGCTGCAGCGTGAACCAGTGCGTCACTGTAGACTGCGTGATACTCCGTCATTACTTCGCATCGATGTAAATGCATTGCTTTCATAGTGGTGAGCAGGGAGTCCAATGAGATTTCTCCTGCAGGATTGGCTATTTCAAATAGAAGTTCTGAGCTGTCCGTAAGCATTTGTAGAAAACTGGGTATTATTGATGAAATGGTACAGGTCTGACCTAACAATAAGCGATACCTCACCTGATCTCACCTCAGTGATGTCCAACAATCAGTAATGCCGCTCATGCCTGCCCATCTGACGTCATTTTTCATTGGCAGCTAGTGATGATGGTCATCATCACGAGACCACCGTCCGTGCGTATCCACTGCTGGCAAGTACTGCTGTTTCTGCTGCTCAGCGCCGTTTCGGGAAGCTCGGCCGGTCCGGCAGCCCCTAAGGAGCACGGGAAGGAGCACGAGCATCAGAGTCGCTGGTCCCAGCTGACCCTCCACCCGGGCAAGAACATATCGTCGGAAAAGCTGCATCCCGATGCCGTGCTGGCCACCTACTGCTACGCCGGCGAGGCGCCCTCCCTGGCGGCAGTCTGGAAGACGCTGTGGCTCAGCCTCAGCATCGACTCCGACCGCTTCGTCGTGTACCGCGGCGACAACGCCACCGACGTGCTCGCCCAGCACAAGGCGACGTCCAGCCAGCTCTTCAACCTGCTACCGTGGCGCACCCGCCACGTGCGCCTGCCGACATTCGCCACAACTTGCGTGGGCGTGGAGACGGTGGAGCGGTACAGCGTGCAGCTGAATGTGCGTCACGTGGATTACTCGCTGGTGCTGCTGCTGGCTGCCGGCCTTGCGCTCTTCCTCTGCGCCGATGCGCTCAGCACTAACGTCGTCTTCCACTACTCCTCGGGCGTGGCGGTCGGCATGTTCGGTGCCATTCTGGTGGCCGTGTACGTGCTGAGCCGCATGATCCCCCGGCGCGGTGGCGCGTGGGCCTTTCTATTCACCGGCTGGTCGTTGACGCTCTACCTGCTGCAGTACGTGCTGGAGAACCTGCGCCAGCACGTAATCCGCTACAAGGCGTATGTGCTTGGGTATTTGGCGGTCTCGGGCCTAATCAGCTTCGCGATCTGCTACTGGAACGGCCCTGTTAAGGACCGGCGCACGCAAACGCTCATCAAGTGGTTCCTACAGCTGGTCGGGCTGGCGTGCGTCTACCTCTCATCCAACCTGCCCGAGGCGTCGATGGCCGTGGTTCTGATGCTGCTCGGCTGGCAGGCGGTCCCCGCTGGCGTGAGCGCGCGCGTGCGCGCAGCGGTCCGACACCGTTTGTACCGGCCGCGGCCGCGCCGCCTGCTCACAGAGCAAGAGTACCTGGAGCAAAGCTCGGCCGCCACGCGCCAGGCGCTCGACGAGCTGCGCCAGTACTGCCGCTCGCCCGACTGCGACGCGTGGCGCACCGTCAGTCGTCTGCGCACGCCTACGCGGTTCGCCGAGTTCGTGGAGGGCTCGTCGCACCTCTCGGACGCTGAGGTGCTCGAGTACGAACTGGAGCCGACCACGTTGCTACCCAGTGACGGCGAGGACTTGTCTGCCGACGAGTGGTGAAATAGAAACAACGCGAGACGCTAGATGTTTGGTGGTGGCTGGAGATCAGTGGTGGCCCTGGAAGATGAGTGGTGATCCTAGAAGACGGTGGTGACGCTGTCGTGCGAGATTGAGAATGGGCCACTTTGTTAATGAGTCGCCTCACCACCAGAGGCCAAAGAGACCTCATCACCCCTGGAATGCTCCACGTATCTGTCGTGTTTCAGGAAGGGGTGGTTGAAACTGATTGTGCGAAACCATGCCGCGGCTGTGTCCGGGTGGGGATAGGGGGGGGGGGGGGGGGAGGCCTGCCTTTCATAAGATATCACACCTTATGAGATGTTAGGTCGTGCCAGACCGTATCCCCTGGGGCGATGAGCGTCGACTAGAGATAGTTTCCAGTGATATGGGCAAAGGGCTGGAAATCGCAGGTACGAGTTTGCGCGATCTCCTCGAGTTGGCGATGCTGGCCATGGTCGTGGCGTTACTTTCACGCCACTCTCTGTGGGGCTGAAAACGGCGTAGTAGCGCTGCGTGATATTGATCGGGAGGAAGAAGCCCTCTTTGGCCACGGTCTAGGGGTGATGTGAGACTTGCCCAGGGAATCCGTGCCGTATGTCGCCTTTTGATAGTACAAAAAGTATTTAGCTGTGGGAAGTGCCGAAGATGGTGACCGTCTTGTCATGGGACCATCCTTCATCATCACATGTGTCATTCATTGGTCTTGCAATAAATTGAAGAGACAAATGTTGCGCAATTTGCTTCGGGTCTTGTACAATATGGCGAAAGTGAGCTACACTTTCGCTTACCGAAGGTCCATCGGCTTGCGGGCATGTGCGCTCCAGGCACCAGGTACGCACTCCCGCCTGAGTGGGCTAACTGTAGGCTCGCGGTGCTGGGACACCAACCGGCACGACATGCCTTAGTTGAGCGCTAGGGTGGAAGGGAAACAACTGCGTTGTCGCAAATTCACTCAGGGTCAAAACTCGTGCGCATTGGTGTGTTCAATGTGACATTGCGAAAATTGACAAAAATTGACACAAAAATTTTAAACGTTTTTTGATAAGATGTGACATTTTTACATCTGCACACTGTTCTGAACAGATGGCGCTGGGATCGAAACCATGACGTATTACCTCCTTGATTAATTTTGTGATGCAATTTGCATTGGTCGGGTTCCCTGACACAATGCCAACAGATGGGGCACCAGACAACAGCACAGGGACCTCCATTCAAATGTGAAATACCTACGCCACACTTAAAAGGGCCCCTGAACGATCGAGTGCACCAGATCAGTTTAACAGATAGGGCAGCCAACAAGAGCGTAGGGCCTTCCATTCAAATAAGAAGCACCCAAGATCCAGTGTAGAGGGACCTCGAAAGATTGTGCGTACCCGAGCAGGTTATCAAATGGTCCCCGACAGGAGCGTGGGGCCTGCATTCAACTACCCAATGTGTAGGGTCCCCCCTCAAGGACCCCCGTGTGATCGAGCCGATTAACAGATGGGGCCTGACAAGTGTATTGGGCCTTCCATTGAAACTGAAAGCTCCCAACACCCTATTTGGAGGGGCCCGAACGGCTGAGCGTGCCCAAATAGACTGTCAGATGGGCCTCCGAAAAGAGCGTAGACCCTAAGCAAATGACAGAGAACTCGAAGGGACCTAGACCGATGTAGAGGGTACATGAGCATATCGCGAGTGTGTCGGTGGGTTAACCGAAATCAACGTTAGGGGTCCGTGAACAACCAAGAATACCCTGGCAGGTTAACACATGGGGTATGGACCTATATCGTATGGGCCTATAGCGTACAGAGCCTTTGGGGCGAATGGGAAGAATCCGTGGAAGGCCCTTACTGACAAGAGCGCCCGACACGGTAGTAGGAATGGCCCCAGCAACAGCCCAGGGCCCTCCGAACAAATGCAAAGAAAGTAAGTGCAGCGTGGAAGGCCCCTTAACAATGGGATTGGCCCTGCAAGTGGGCATATGGGCCCCGGAGCATAGGGTCTCTGGACAGCTTATAGTATCCCAACCACAGCCTTCTCAATCGACGAAGATGAATCATTCTTATCTACTCGTGGGACCTTCACTTTCGCTTGCGACTTTTCTTGGACGCCTGGAAGCCTAAAGACGTCCGATTTCGTTGCGTTTCGTGTTTTAAAAATGCATCTGTTCAGCCGGCTTTTGGCCTCTTTGGAGCGTCTGGTCCCTTCGGGGCCCAACCGGGCAAGATCTCGTGGCCCTCCTCAGGATCTTCCCCTACTTTATGTACCACGGGGCCTCGTTTAGGAGTAGGAAGCCTTTTCATGTATATATTATATTATCTATATTATCATATATATAATATCATACCATATATATTATCATAGTTCAGAATCGGGTTACCCTGCTTTCCTATGATACTGGCACTCTTTGCCGGATTTGGAGGCCCCTTTTTGTATCAGAATGTTTTTGTTCTAGATAAGGGGGGCTGTTTATGCATTAGAAGGTCATTTTCTGGAACAGCAGGCTTTTCTTTGATGTAGGGAGGCGCTATGGTGAATCGAGGAGACCCCTACGGCCGGCCTCGGCTCCAGTGCCAGCGCAGCCGACAATCAGCCAACCGGTTTTGTCCAGTCCCGTCTCATCTGGTCACATCCGGTCTCGCAAGGTTCCTCCGATCCGATCCCATATTGCCTGTTCTCGCCCGGTCCCTTCTGTTGCGATCTGGTCCCTCACAGTCCGCCCGCTTCTGTCCCGCACCGTCCGGTCCCGTCCTGTCCCATCCCATCCTGACGAATTTTCTCCGAGTTGATCTTCATCCCTGTCGATGTTCGAAACCTGCCGATTTTATGTCTTGTGAATTTTCCCCTTTTCGACTGTTATCCCATTCTCTTTTTTGTCCCTAGAAGTCTTCCGATTGGACTGCTACCCCAGCCGACGTAAATCTCTGTCGACTTTTGTCCCTTGCGACTTTTTTGTTCGCCTTTTTCCATCCGACTCTTTGTCCTATAGCTCTTTGTGTGTCCAGGGGCAGGGCCACATACCTTGTGTTGAAGGGCAGAATTTTTGGGGGGCCTCCTGGACAAATGGGGCCTTGGCGCCCGGCTGCAGACACTTCGATGACAAATTCCAGGCCGCCTCTCCGCCGAACACAAGACACCAATCGCACGCGTTCTCCGCCAATCAACAGCCAGAACTAGTACTGGGCCCGATGCAGCCCGCAAATCACATCCCGCAAATTTGAGTCGCCGGCGAACTGGCACCTCCAATCCGCAGTGAGCATCGCTGCCATAGTTTTGCTTTGAATAGTTATCTCGACGCTCCCACGGGCGAGCATGCGTAGCGCTGCGGGATGTTGCCAGGGTCGTGACGGGAGAGTGGCGGGTTCGATTCTCGGTACGGCGGCGGACTTTCGTTTAGGCCCACTTTGCACGCTTGCGTCGGATTTTCTGGAGCAGTTCATAAGCATTTAAGTAAAGTTATGAGGTGTTAATGCCGCGCAAAGCTCAGCCATTATTAATTGCATTATACGGTCAGGTGCCGGTCATGATACGAACCCGCGCGGGCATTCGGCCTTTCCGTCAATATCGTCGGCTCCGGACATACGCTCCTTGTATTTAGCCGGGCCCGAAGCCTAACCGGTATCTACGAGTTGTCCGGATGTGATGTGAACCACGTCGCGTAGAAGAGCCTACCTCGAAACAAAAATAACCGGACTTCAACCACCTTGTATCGGGTGGCTTGGTGTTCTTCGTTTTACCTGCATGTGTCTCAAGGTGCAACTGAAATAGAGAACGCAATTCTACCGGTATGTATATGATAGTGCATGCCACATATCTGCACCAATACAAGTCAGCGGCATTGTTATCTCCGCCTGGTCCTCTAATTGTTGGCACGTGGCCGCTGTGGCCTCCCCTCCCCCCGCACCAACCTTCACCACTGATTGAGTCAGGGGCGGATCCAGAGAGAGTGGTCACGGGGCCCATGACCCATCGTGGTACCCCGAAGTGGCCCATAGGCTCCGAGGGGGCCCGTAGGTGACCAAAAAGGTACAGTTTTTTAAAGCAAAACACAAAAAAAAATCTTTGGATTTCCAGGCCACCGAGAAGAGTTGCAAACGAAAGTGAATGGCCTACGAGAAAAGATAAAAATCTTCAATAATGGAAAAAGTTGTTTATTGGAAATTATAAGCGTTATCACGCTGCCCAGAGTCCTATCCTGTTTCCGGGGACCTATATGCCCACTTGCAAGGTCATTTCGATCGTTAAGGAGCCTTCCACGTTAGCCCTGACTGCTTTGCGTTTGCTCGGAGGGCCCTGCACTGTTGCTGTGCTGTTCCTGCTAGCGTGCCGGGGCGCTGATGTCAATCAGAGGCCTTCTACGGATTCTTTCCAGTCGCCAGAAAGGCTCTGTGGGCTATAGCAGGGGACCCCTATGTTAACTTGATCGGGTATTCTCGGTGGCTCGGGGGCGCTTTAAGTTGGTTTCGGTTCACCTGCCGACACACTTGCGATATGCTCATGGGCCCTCTGCATTGGTCTAGGGCGCTTCCAATTTTATGTCACTTGCTTAGGGCGCTATGCTCTTGTCGGGGGCTCATCTGTTAACCTGCTTATGCACACTCTTTCGGTCGGGGCCCTCGAAACTGGGTCCAGGGTGCTTTCCATTTGAATGAAGGGCCCTGGACACTTGTCGGGGCCCCATCTGTTAATCTGCTCCGGCACACTGAATTGTTTAGGGGCCCGGCACATTGGGTATTTTAATGTAGGGATCTACGCTCTTGTCAATGCCATCTGATAGCCTGCTCGGATACACTCGATCTCTCGGAGGCCCTCTACATTGGGCCTTGGGAAGCCCTATTTGAATGGAGGCCCTACGCACTTGTCTGGGGTCCCCTCTGTCAACTTCTTTGGCCAAAGTGGATTGTCCGGGAGCCCTGCACATTGAGTCTTGGCGTTTGAATTTAGGGCTCTGCGCTCATATTGGGGTCATCTGATAGCCTGCTCGGGTACACTCCATCTTTTGGGGGCCTTCCGCACTGGGTTTTGGGCACTCGTTACTTCAATGGACGGACCTACGCTCTATGCTTTTGTTGCGGCCCCTTCTGATAAGCTGCTCCGGTGCATCCGATTGTTGGGTGACCTCTACGTCGGGTCCTGGATACCTGCTTTTTGAGAGGAGGTCCTCACGGGGCCCTATCTGTTAACATTGTCAGGCACCCTCGATCGGCACCCTCGATTCGGAGCCCTCTACAACATGCCGTGGGTATTTCACATTTGAATGGATGGCCCTACACTTTTGTCGGCGGCCCCATCTGTTCACCACCTTTGAATTTCGGGCGCTGCACTCCTGTCCGGGGCCGTCTGGTAATCTGCTAGGGTACACTCCATATTTCGGGGGCCCTCTGCACAGGGTTTGGATACTTCTTATTTGAATGGAGGGCCTAACGCTCTTTTCGGGCCTCTTCTGATAAGCTGTTGAGGTGCATTTCATCGTTCGGGGGCCATCTGCATTGGGTATTGAGTGGTTCCTATTTGAATGGAGGGCGCTGCGCTCTTGTTAGAAGCCCTATCTGTTAAGACGCTCGGACACACTTTATCTTTCGGGGCCCCTCTTTATTGGGTCTTGTGGACTTTCTATTTGAATGGAGGTCGCTGGGCTCTTGACGGGGGCCCGATGTAATAACCTGCCCGGGAACTGGCCACGCGTTCATGTCGCCGCCCCCCCCCCCTCCCCCCCCCCATCTGTTACCTCCTCGGGCACACTCGATAAGGAGCTAAATAACTATCTAGTTAAATGTATTGTCTCGAAGCCTAAGTGCCCGGGGTGCGATGGGTGTCATATATGCATGCATGGGCTTTAAGGGGTTTGCACGTGAAGAAATATGGTTTACGAATTCAAGCGTAAACTGCGCGAAAAACATGGGAAGTACGTGGGCTATGTTGAGAAATCCATGAGTCCTACTCGTTTCATTTGTGATGAACACCTGCGAGATGCTCAAAACGAAACAGATAATTAAAAGAACTCTTCGGCGACCATCTTTTTGACAGAACACGCTAAGGTTAAAATCCAAGGAAGTACGGACCATTTCCCTTTAGAGCTCAAAGGTATTTTCAAAGTACGGGACCATCCAGACCGGAAAAATGGTGAGTCTATTTTGATAGGAGGTTAGCGACCAGACTTCAGTGTACAGGGCTCGTCATAAACGATTGTTTGAATGTGACCAGTGTCTTGATTTGTTATGCATGCTGGCTTAAATTCGCCTTCATGCATCAGTGTTGTCTGACGCTTGATACACAATGTATGTTTAATTGAAATCGTTTGCGTGTAAAAGTGATGCGTGATGCGACGTGCCTGTTAACTTGAAATCGCTTGCAGAAGTAAATGATGTGTTATGCGTGACGCCTGTTAACTTGAATTAATTTGCATATACGGGTATTTTTCGCGCATTTTAATTCTCAGTTAGATGTTCACTGTATCGCAAAATGACTGGCAATTGCTCCTTGTTTAATCCCCTGCATGTTGGTGGTCTGTAAAAACTATGGCTAGCTGTTTTTGTGTCAGGAAAAAACTCAAACGTCGAGTAAAATCGGCAGAGAAACTTGATTTTGAAAATCTTTTCGATAAACGCGTGTAGCCGAAATATCACATTTACCTTTCCATTTTCCTCTTTCTTCTTTGAGAAATAAAGTGATTAATGTTGTTTTATCTATACGCATAATGTTCCTCACAAATGCACTTCACAATTTGCGAAGCGCTGCCATGATGTCGATAATGATGGCGGCATGCCTTCTACATAGCAGTTTAAACGCAATATCAAGATGTTGTCCGGCCACTAAGGTCAGTCTGCGCAGGAAGCCTCCTGGGCAGTGTGGTATTCAAGGGAGGGACACTGAGGGCGTGTACTTCTTTATTCAGCTGTTACATGTATCATATTCATGCCAATAAATATCGATAATTTTAAAAGTAAGAGTGGGAGGTCTTCTAATACATTACACCGTAAACGACCTCGGTAACCTAAAACAGAGCCTCCTGTTGCAGCGGAGGGCCTACTGATGCATGGAAGGTCTCCTAATCCAGAACAGGATGACCTCCATTCATGAAGGAGGTCTCAAAATCTAGCCATGGGGCCTCGTTGTTTGTGGTCCTGCGCCCCTGCTGGGGCGGGAGTGCGGCGGGGTCGCGCCGCCGCCGCGGTGGCGGGTGTCGGGTTCGCGGGCCGACCACGGCTCGCGGCCCCCGCGGTCGGCAGTCGCCGTGAGGAGCTGCTGTGGAATGTGATGAGCTGCCAAAATGCAGAGAAGCTTTGGTGACATACGGCGTCGCTTTACAGGCTATTTCGACAAGTGGCGACCGGATTTCATGTGAGACTGATACCAGAGTTCAGCGGTACGAGTGATGCAGATGTGGTGGACTGGCTTGAGAAAGTGGAGCTGATTTGTGGACTGCAAGAGCCTCCAGCGTGCGGGGCGTCAGTGATTACTCTGCGGCTGACGGGCGGCGCCTCAGCCTTGTACAGGCAGCTCCCAACTGAGGACCGGCAGGACGCGAAGAAGGTCAAGGACGCCCTGAGGACGGCATTCGTTGTCGACAAGTTCGTGGCCTACGAGCTGTTCACCGCGCGCCGGCTAAGGGCAGGTGGGACGGGTGACGTCTACCTGGCCGATCTGCAGCGGTTGGCGTCGGTGTTCGGCGGCCTCAGCGACGAGGGTGTGAGTTGTGCCTTTGTTGCTGGGCTGCCCGACACTACCAGGCACACGCTGCGCGCCGGTGCTCGCCTCGAAGGCCTGCCGTTGCCGAACCCGGTGGAGAGGGCGCGGGCCGTCCTCAGGGAGGACGGCGCAGCAGAGGTCGCGGCAGCGGCAGTTCAGCGAGGGCGACCGACAGCAACAAGCTTTACCTGTTTCACCTGTGGACAGACCAACCACCTGGCCAGGGACTGTCTCAGCGGTCTGGGTCGATGCCGTGGGCGTGGACGACGCGGTGCTGATGGACGCCAGGGAGGAGGAAGACGCTGCTTCCGGTGTGACCGGATGGGTCACGTGGCCGCATGCTGTTTGGGAAACGACGCCAGAGAGGCGGCGTCAGCGCCAGCCTCCTCTCCAGCTCTGCAGTAGACGGCGCTCTACTCACCGCTCGGCTGATAGTGGACGGCACCCGGTGTCAGGCGCTGGTGGACACCGGCTGCTCTGTGTCCATTGCTGACATCTCTGTTTGCCACCGCTGGAGAAGGCAGCCAGTTAATGTGATGACCCTGGGTAGAGACAGATACACGTGCGAGGGTACCGGACAAGTGACTGTGAATACAGTGTCGGGTGCGGCCCGAATAGAGATGCCTGTAACTGTCAGTAGCCCGCTGAAATTCGGGTTCATTCTGGGAATGAACGGCGTGAGGGCGCTTCGCGGCGTGTCCGTCAGTGCGTCGAATGCAGTGCAGTTCGGGGTCGATGCACTGCCGGCTGGGTAGGCGTCTCCGGTGGAGGCAGCGGCTTGTGATGCGAGCGCAGCCGCCGCCATGTCACCCGAGCCGGCCGGCCGTGGCTGGGGGCAGAGAGTGGCGAGTGATGTGGGCGCGGCGGGCGCC
Organism: Pollicipes pollicipes; assembly: GCF_011947565.3. Classification (NCBI taxonomy): domain Eukaryota; kingdom Metazoa; phylum Arthropoda; class Thecostraca; order Pollicipedomorpha; family Pollicipedidae; genus Pollicipes; species Pollicipes pollicipes. The sequence goes on from NW_023597034.1 coordinate 18,580,561, forward strand.
GTGTCACCCGAGCCGGCCGGCCGTGGCTGAGGGCAGAGGGCGGCAAGTGACGTGGGCGCGGCGGGCGCCGTGTCACCCGAGCCGGCCGGCCGTGGCTGGGGGCAGAGAGTGGCGCGTGACGTGGGCGCGGCGGGCGCCGTGTCACCCGAGCTGGCCGGCCGTGGCTGGGGGCAGAGAGTGGCGAGTGACGTGGGCGCGACGGGCGCCGTGTCACCCGAGCCAGCCGGCCGTGGCTGAGGGCAGAGGGCGGCGAGTGACGTGGGCGCGGCGGGCGCCGTGTCACCCAAGCCGACCGGCCGTGGCTGAGGGCAGAGAGTGGCGAGTGACGTGGGCGCGGCGGGCGCCGTGTCACCCGAGCCAGCTAGCCGGGACGGGGGGCAGAGGTCAGCGCTGCGCGTCTCTGACTCGAATGACACTGGTATGCCGAGGCCAGACAGCGACGGCGATGTCAGATCGCCGTCACCGCCACCATCGCTGCACGGAGCAGCCACTTCACATCAGTCATCTCGTCTGTCAGTAGATGCACCGGACTACGCGGTCCACTTCGATCCGCAGACAAGAACATAGAGTATGCATTGGAAATGGAGTAACTCTGTAGGACCTGAATGTTTGACAGACCAAATGCCGCAGTATGACTTGCCAGAGAACACCCGCCGTGAGTTCAACGAAGAGCTGTCGTGATGGATCGATAATGGATGGCTAGTGCCAGATGATGAGGAGCAACACGGACCTGTGATTTGTGAAAGGATTGTTACCGTTAATGGTGGTCTAACAGAAAGACAAGGACAAAGTGAGACCAGTGTTGGACTATCGCGAGTAGCATAGTCATGTAACCGCGCACACAGCAGAGGCAGACGTGTGTGCCGATCAGCTAAGGGGATGGCGTCGGCACGGAGAGAATATCGCGGTTGTAGATCTGCACAATGCATAGCTGCAGGTGGATGTCGACCAGCATCTGTGGGCCTTCAAAACTGTGCAGATTCACGGCCATCGATACTGCCTGACACGGCTTGGCTTTGGGCTGAACGAGGCCCCTCTGGTGATGAGGGCAGTGGTCCGAACATTTCTTGAACAAAACCCAGACGTGGAGCGGGCCGCTCTGGCCTACGTGGACGACATCCTGGTGAACGAAGACATCATGAGCGCTGATGACGTCGTGGCCCACCTGGCAAATTACGGGCTGCAAAGTAAGCCGCCTGAGCGAGCAGCGGCTGGTGGTCGCCTGCTTGGCCTGCATGTCTCACGGGAGCAGGGAAGAATGCTGTGGAAGCGCGACAACCCGGTCGGCCCACCGCCGACAGTACTGACGCGCCGTGCAGTATTTTCCTGGTGCGGCCGCTTGGTGGCTCACCTGCCGGTATGCGGCTGGCTCCGCCCCGCCACAGCGTGGCTGGAGCGTCGTGTGAACGCCGTCACGCATGGCTGGAACGACAGAACAGATGATGAAACACTGCGAGAACAACTGAGCCATGTCGCGACCCGGCTGACCCAGGATGACCCGGCACGCGGCACCTGGGGCGTGCGAGGTGACCGTGCCGTGGTTTGGACAGATGCCAGCTCAGTGGCAGCAGGAGTTATGCTGACCACTCCCGAGGGTTATGTCATTGAGGAGGGGTGCTGGCTGCGGAAGGACGACTGCACGCACATCAACATGGCAGAACTAGACGCGGCACTGCGAGGAATTAATCCGGCCATTGCGTGGCACATGCAGGTCGTCGATCTCCGAACAGACTCAGCAACTGTTCACCGCTGGATAGATGACGCCCTAAGTGGCAGAGCGGGTCCGTATCATACTTTCCAAGGTTCAGAATGTCCAAAGGTACAGAATGTCCAAAGTACAGAATGTCCAAGGTACAGAATGTCCAAAGTTCATAATGTCCAAGCTACACAATGTCTAAGATGAGAAATAGCTTCCAAAATGGCGCAGAGTGGAAGGGGACCGTTTATTAATGCCCAATGTACAGAATGTCCAAGGTACAGAATGTCCAAAGTACTGAATGTCCAATGTACGTATTGTCCAAGGTACAGAATGTCCAAAGACCAAAGCTTCCAAACTAGTTCCCACAGCGGCCGCCAAGGTATGGATGATCGCCGTTATTGGCAGGCAGCGTTGCCCCGCCCAGCGCCGGCCGCGCGCATACAGTCGACTCCATTACGAAGACCACGCGCGTGAGGCTGGGCGGCCGGACCACTAGCTTAGCAACAGATCCATGTCCGCTCCACGACGCAATGGAGCCGGCTGGAGGCGCCGCGCCGAGCATTAGTCGCTGATTGTCAAAGCTGAGCCCGGTAAGGTTTCCCTGCATTTTGGGCTGCTAAAAAACATTGAAAGCAGGCGGAATATGAAATGGAATTATAGCCGCGCTATGCCCGAAAATATAATTGTCGAAATCGACACCAGCAGTGGGCAGTTCTGGGTGTCGATCTTGACGGCTGGATTGTCAGTATAATGCAGACATCATATGTTCGGGTTAATAAGTTCAGACAATTTCAAATAACAAATAAGTTCGAGTTAATAATTGCTTTCGGCATCACATACTAGCATTGTGGTTGCTATGGGATGGGTTTTCAGCAATAGCACGCTAACATCAAAAACGTATCGTGGTCAGTAGTGAATATCGCTGAATGAGGGTGAATATTCTTCAATACGGTATTATAGAAACACCCCATATCCAGCCCGTGCGGAAAGCTGATCGAAACATAGACGGCTAAATTTGAAGTCATAGATGACCAGTACCAATAATTAGGTCAAGGTGTTCAAGATAATGACTAAAGCATCATTTCTAGATGTACTTCACATGGAAAACGCTGCTTATGTGACGTCCCAAGATGAGGCATGCTTACTTGCCTCGAACGAAGTTGACGATTGCGGGTAACAATTTAAATATATGCATACTTGTCTCCTGGCGTTAAAATGCCTTCCTTACGACTAGCGTTTCTTGTGCAATGCTACATCTATCAAACTACGCACGCGATACGATTACTTAATTCGACATTAGGTATACTGAAGGTGTTTACCTGTCATGATTTTCTCGCAACCATGCCAGACGTGAGGAACTTTTACCCCCAACGGAACACTAGGGTTTCCTGGAGCGCTTAATTAGAATGAAATGAGGATGAGGACTGCTAGTGATGCTACCTTAGGGTCGTGCATATTGTTTGCGTGGGTTCCGTATTTATTATTACATATATACATATAAAATGTATATATGTATATGGATGTATATAAAGGCACCTTTATGTATAAAATAAATCATTTAAGTATTGGAACCCATGTTATGCTGCGCAGCCCTTAGAAAACGAGGGCTAAAAAGAGCAAAAAAAGCTAAAAGCTAGCACTACTTTGGCTTTAAAACTATGGATGTAATGTACATATCCCTTTTATCTTAAAATTTAATGGCAGAATTTGTTTGGAGGAAACCCCAAACTCTAGGGGGCACCACACTGTTGCGTGTCCCCCCCCCCCTTCACAACATACTGGACCCGCCTCTGTGTGCAGTCATTCCACTGTGCAGTGGTAGCGCGGTATATCCCTGTTCTCACATTACGTCATATATGAAGACGTGCTCCACATACGAAGAAAGCGTTTATTTCACCTTTTTACGGCTTCTTTTTGGACGTGATGAGGAATTACATCGAGGAGGCGCAACACAAGCGGCACTGGACACCCGTTCAACGGGTATATAATGTCATGGAAAACGAGGAGCAATTTCCATTTAATTTAAGTTCAAACACATTATGCTCACACGACTGAAAGCCAGAAGAAACGCGCAACGCTCTTAATATTTGAGATTTCATGGCTGGTTGTTGTTTAGTCATGGGCGTGCCGACGCGAAGTGTAGTATAATCGGGGCGCTATGGGATTGGAGCGTATTGCTATTGTTTAGGTCCCATCTAGCAGTACTACAAATAAGGTGTTGAGGAAGCAATCAACTTTATTGAGCGCTCTGTACCGAAATGGCAAACATGTTGGCATAGCGCTCCTAAGTTTAGCAAAGAAATCTAACCAGTCAGTCTCCTAGGCTCTGACGTAACAAATTTTGTCAATTTACCTGGTGTACAGCCTTGATTTAACCCCCATTTCGAAAGAGAGATAAATGGAAACAAATACTAGAGCTAGGGGAGGTGCACGGCCATTGCATGTAGCTATACGTTCAAGTCGTTCGCTGAGTCTGCGAAGAGCACCAGGCTATTGTCAAATATGTGAGATGGTTCTTGGAAACAGTCAGGAAGCACTCAGTGCGATACCGAAGAATGATATGCTATCAAGTTTTCCTCGGTTATGCTCGCTATACCGGCCCTATTCATTCTGTAAACGGAGTATTCCTACAAGTTGTTGCATTCTTTGTCACGTTTAGTGTTTTTTTTTTGCGCGCACTGATAGTATCTAAACCATCATCCTGCTAGACTTCATTATCTATGCTTTGTCTGGGTTCATCTTTTCTTCCAGTTATATGACATGCAAGACCATGGTCGCACATGCGACACGCAGATGACACTCGCGCGTTGCGGTTCATGGAACTAGCTCATGCCAGGCTTCTTTGACGAAATCGAAAGAAAAAGGACTGTCATAAAAACTTCATCAACCTTGTCATATATGCCTCAGCCAAAGGCGTAGGAACGTTTCAAAAGGTGGGGGGCCAAGCTCAGGGTGAACTTCAGCAACTTTTCCTGGAAAGCGAGCCCGATGACCGGCGGGAGGGAGTAGAGATGGAGGTTGTCATCGCTCTTTATTCAAATGTCATGGCTGCCACACTAGATATGCATCTAGAGCTGTTTCTCACTAGTGCACAATCTTGCATATTCGACCCATCTGTCATTTGGTAAATAAGGCCATCCAGCTCCCCGAGATAATTCATCCATTTTAACATTGTCCCTCCTGGGGAAGCGGAATTGCGCGAGCGGGTAGGCATTTTGGGTCATTGAGGAGGTATCTGCCTCCACAGTGTAAATGCCAAACTAAGGCCTGGACATAGGCCAGTAAGAATTTTGAAAGTGGATTGATGGCTAACACTGCTTTTAAGAACCAAGCCACAAGGCCCAACTGCCATATGTTCCTTATCTGGGCCCTGCTCCTGTCCGCCGTCGGTGGTCACTGCCCTGGCCCGGATGCCCCCCGCATGACTGACTGCGAGCTGATCATATGGCTACTTTGTTGCATACTCTTGGATCAGCGCTACTACATGGTGAAACATGTGTTGGACACCTGCAACAGCATTTTTTCTAAATAACCTTCCCTTATACCATACCGTCGCAGAAAAATAGCCTCCGGGGAACTGTGTGCCTTAGGCATGGATTGGCCCAATGGACACTTCATTGTCCATCATGCAACGTACGCAGCTTGATCTGCTTTTGTGTGTCAGCAGGGGCGTAGCCAGGGCGTTGCCAAGGGGAACACATGGTTGACAAAAGCCCATCTTATGGTGATCCTCCCAAATCCTCGGATATAGCTTACTGGTTAACAAGGGACACGGTTTTCTTCGTTTTATTGTTATTTTTACATTGTAACCCGCACAGAAACCAGGAGCTACCGCGAGCTGAATTCTGTTTGTATTTTGAGGTCAGTAAACTGCAGAAATCAACCTTTGAACGACTGCATGGAATAAATCACCGGCGCTCTTAGTCTACAATGGTTTAGCTGACTCTTTCTAAGCCGATATAATTCAGAAGCCTTGTCAGAATTTTCAGCTTGGTTCTACAGACATTTAGGACATCGCGAAGGTAGATTGTAGATCGATGTGTTTGATCCAAATTTGAAGATGAAAATTTGCAGATTGAGTGGTCAACAATGTGTATTAACATGGCCAGGCCATGTTCGCCTGGAAATGTGCACCATTCAGTTAGAGCCTATTAGTGATATAATTTATGTCACATGCTCTTTTGACATGCGCGCTCGCAAATCTTAGCAACAAAAACCTCGGCACCAGGCGTTGCAGCCTTCATTCTTTGCGTAGCATTCTATTATATATATATATATATATATATATATATATATATATATATATATATATATATATATATATATATATATATTAGCCCAGTGGCTAACTTTCAACCGTGGCCCTCCGGTGGACGGAAATGATGACGCTTCTGAAATGATTGCCTTTTAACACTGTAATCGACTATTAATACAAGTTATGTGACGTAATTTTGAGCATGCGCACTCCAAAAGCTTAGAAACACAAGCCTCGACACCAAGTGTTGCAGCTTCCATAGGCTGCGCAACGTCGGCCTAGCAGCTGATGCTAAGCTGTGGTCAACGGGTGGACGAAAATGGCGGCGCTCCTGAAAAAGTATTCTAAAAGTTGTAAAGTAAAGTAAAAGTATTGAGCGCATATTTCACGGGTGCAATTGTTTGACTGATGAAAAGAACGAATTTGCCCTGAAAGCACCATGAAGTGGGGCTGGAATCCGGTGATTGAACTGGAAGAGTGAAGGTGGGATCTCTATTTTTCGTGTTGTTGCAAGTATTTATCTATCCAGAAGACAGATTAACACGGCGCCCGCCGTCTACTGGCACTTGCAGTGCCCGAAACTTTTTGGTTTTACGGAAGCTGCAACCCAGATCATCCTTGTCCTTGTTCTCGAGGTTGCGGGGGGGGGGGGGGGGGGGGTATGCTCAAGCCTTTTGATGTAATTTGCTTCACTAGTACATTCTGAAAAAATGAACCTTCTCAGACAAAGATGGCATGAACTTGCTCGTTTTAAGCTCATTTCGACCCACCCTATTCAACAATAATGAAATCCCACTCAACTCAACAATAATGAGACTCCTTATTTCCTTCCGGGTAAGGGCCTCTTGAGTAGGACACCAGGGGTACATTGCCGTTTCTGGTCAAGGGCTGAAGGTTCATTCCGTTCTATCGCAAAGTTTCTTCCGGCTATCATTCTGGCGACACGGGGTGGGATAGCCTGGTCGATCCGGAGGCCATTAGAAGGATATATCATGCCACATTGTTCCCATCCCTGATACGGGAGGCCTTCTGACCCGCGCAGGTAGCCCAGGATCAGCACAGTAACCCTCATTGACGCACCAACATCCCTCATCACCGCAGATAGTCCAATAATAGTCGCATAGACTCTAATTCCGTATTTTTCTGTGTTCTTCAGAGATATCGAGTTCTCCCTGATCGTAGATTGTAGATGAAATGGGGTTCCTAATTTGCATTAACATGGCTAACACACGTTCGTCTTAATATGCCTAAGATCCTGTCATAACTGATAACTGATAAGAAAACTACGTAATATGGTCTTAAACATGCGCGCTCCCAAGTCATAGCAACACAAGCCTCGACGCGTGGCGTTGCAGTCTCCATCCAGTGCGGCGCCGGCCTTGCGGCTGTAACACTAAGCGATGGCCAATGAGCGAGCGAAAAAGATGACGCATCTTAAGGGCGATGTCTGGTGAACTAGGTGTAAATCGGCATGCATGTTCTATGTTGTGAAAAAGTAAGTCAAATGCAACCTTAATCTGAAAAGTGGAGGGGGGGGGGGCAGTTAACATTGCAAACTCCCACCTTGAAAAGTGTGGGGGGGGGGGTCCATGGTACCCCGGCCCCCCGTTCCCACACCGATGGTCTCAATGGACCGAAAGTAAAATGCACAGCATAGAGCAGAATACACAATACATGGTATATGGTTCTGTACGCACAGGATGTACACAAAATGTCTTGTAATCTTTTTCCAGTGAAATTGTATGTGAGAAGAATAATGCATGGCGCTCAGGCTTGTTTAAGGAACACCTGGGGACACATATCTACGGAGAGCGTACGCTCACAATTAGGGGAGGAAGTAGTCGACATACATGCACCAATGGCACACATTATAACATACTTAAACTTTAAGGTGCACATTTCGGCAACGGCATAAGACAATGCAGACCAAGGATATATGAATCTCCGCGTGTCGTTAAACGTTGTCAGAGGATAAACTCGCAAGCACCATCGCCAAATACTGATTGTTAGCGCTGTTGTTCAGGTAAGGCACGTTCAGCAATACTTGTCTGCTAATTGATTTTTACACTGATTTCTCGTAGCGAATTGCCTTCTGAGCTGTGATACAGTCCATCGAAACCTTCCGCCTAGCCATTGATGTCTCGTGCAAGCCGTATCATAGTGCCGTGTGCCTTGCATTAGGATATAGAAGCTTGCATGCTTGATTGTTTTAATACTTTTCTTGTCAGGATCCGCATAGATTTGCAACAGTTACGATCATTCGCAGTCCTTTTGAGTCGCGTTATGCGTTAACTTATTCACAGATGACCACGTGTACTACCTGGAACTGTTGATTTGTCATAATATTTTGGAAATATTGGCATAGAATCTTTGCGTAGCCACGGGCCAGTTTTGACAGCCATGTTTTGAAAATTTTAACGTATTTTTATGCGTTTGGCCCCCATTCAGGGCTACTAGTTCACGACTTGATCGTTGTCACGTTCACGCACTAAAACTAGACTTCAACACAGTTCAGCATTTACGTACTCCCCTATTCTGTTTTTTTTTCTTGTCGATATTGATTCACATGAATATTAATGCATGATCCAGTTCTATGGGGACTCACATGTCACATGTCTCGGTGCCCGCTTCAAAAGGACCAGGCCTGGAAACCTCCCACCACCCTCTGAAAGGAGACCCCATGTTGTTAAGGCAGCCCTCTGGAAAAGCCTTTCCTCAGCTTATATCTCCTGGCGCCGCCCCTGACAGACCCAATAAATTTATGTGGGGAATCCACATCAATGAAAAGTCTCCACCAATCTGTTGATGCACCAGTTAATTGCTCTAAATGGTATCATGTGTAGTATCTTTACCACAAATGGCTATTCAATAAACCATGTCCCATGATTTGTAATGCAGCGTGCTTTGTAATATGTTACACCTTTGACCTAATCCCAGTGCTAAATGATCAGAAACAGGCTATTAACCCGATAGGAAGCATAAAACATTGATACCCATACTTTGCCCTTTCTTGCAAGGGTTACTCCTTTGGACGCTGTAGGCTAATTCTGGTGAAAACGTGACAGCAGTCGCTAAAAATAAAAAGCAGTTGCAACAAGAGGTTCTAGTTGCATAACGCCATGACCAAACAGCAAACACGTCCCCTGTCAGGCACAGAACAAGTTCCACGCCAGCTAAGGGCAACGCTGCGACGCTTTCACAGCAGCTCCGCGCGTGTCCAACGCCCCACTCCACGGTACTCGTCTCGTACTCAACGATCACTTGCAAGTCGAGCGCGGCCTTGCCGACCAACAGCATCCGGCACCATCTCTGCACCAGTGTGGGAAATAAATCCGTTGCTATGCTACCCCTCGACTGCATGCTTGTAGTGTTCGCACTGGCGTCGACTGTATGCGCTCGGCCGACGCTGGGCAGAGCAACGCTGCCTACCAATAAGGGCGATTTCTCACACCCTGGCGGCCGCTCCAAGAACTATTTTGGAAGCTCTGGCTCTTGGACATTCTGTTCCTTGGACAATACGTACCTTGGACATTCTGTGCTTTGGACATTCTGTGCCTTGGACATTCTGTACATTGGACATTATGAAACGGGTCCCTTCACCCTGCACCATTTTGGAGGTTATTTCTCATCTTGGGCATTGTGTACCTTGGACATTATGAACTTTGGACATTCTGTGCCTTGGACATTCTGTACCTTTGGCGTTACGGTTCAAACGCTGTATACCTGCGGACATTGGGGCGCATAAGGAAAGAAAATAATTATCAAGACGTTTATATATTCCTAGCATTTTATACGAGTATGGCGCGCCTGCGACAGACGTTGCTAATAATTGGCGCTGAAACGGCGGGTGCTTTGTGCGTCCTGTATAACGTTGCCGCCGCTCCGGCTTCGCGCGTTGGAGGTGTGGACATGGTTTTTCAGCAGCAAGGAAGGACGTGTCTGGCGAAGATGGGTGAAAGGTGCGTATTGTGTCACACGTGAATGCTGCTTCGATACCCTGATGCATCATCCAATCTTCCTCGTCATTTTTTTTCACGGGTGAAAACATGGTTTACTTACCGTGGAATTGCATGAGGTTAGATCAGTTAGTTTGATGAACCAAGATCTTTGCGAACAAAACCAAATTGAGAATTTCTTTTAAGCATCAATTGGATCTCACACCTAACAGCATATCTGTATGCCTGCATTAACGAACATGTGCATACATTGAGAGTGTTCCATTTGCTTACACCATAAAGGCTAGCAATGTCTGATTTGCAACATTCAGCACCTGATCATAATACCAATACGCATGGCAACAATCTACATTCCAGCACTTTCTGGTCATGCCCACATCTAAAACTAAATTGATCTTGTACATTATTCTAGGGTCTACACATCTGAATCCTTTTGAACCTGACTTCTGGCTTCAGAAGCAGCACACTTATATGCAGGAGCAATGACTGGGATTCAGCTGTTGCCTGTTCTTGTTAATAGCCTCCAATAAGCAACGAATGTTCATGAATTATAATTTTGCATACTGCATGGAAGTGTTTTTAACAGGTTTGACAAAAGTATCAATACTATGCAGCCTGAGGTTTCTAGCACAAGTTTCCCATGGTATCAGCACCTATAAAAACCCTCAGAATTCTGACCTCGCCATGCGGGAAGTAAGTCTGATAGAAATACTGAAGAAATCATAATGCTGTGATGGTGATCATATGCAAACAAAACATCAGGATCTTCAGCCCAGCGTGGTCTGGGCTATGCTGGCACACCCATACACCAAACAGTCTGCACATTGATCTTACCTCCATGCCATTCAGCGGATGCCTTTTGCTGACTGCATTGTTGACCTCATTCAGCTGTTTGACAAGGCCTTATTCATTTGAGCACCTTTGGTACCACTGTACAATGTATGTTGACATTTTGCTGAATGCTGCATTGCAGTAGGATGAAGTTGGTCTCTTTTGAGGGAGTATTGCCCACTGAATGTCCTTGTAATGATCATGCTTCTGAGCCTTGTGTCAGGCTTGCATTTCCCAACCCAACCGAATGCTACATTGCTTCTGGCCAGTACACAAACCTATGTTGGTGTTTGATTATCCATGGGAACTGCCAGTTTTTTTAAAGACAATTAAAATCAGGTATCATGTGTATCATGGCAAAAGTATCACCATGTGTTGTGACATTTCCAGTTTTCACTCTGTTGGATTTTGATGACAAACACTATTCATTTCTTAATTCCTTCAATTTTATTAACTTCATTCTTTTCAATGATGTACTGGACAGAGCATAATGCCAAGTCAATTGCATGTTCCACTGCATTTCAGTTGCTCTCCTGCATGACCTTAAACATGACTACCATTTTCATCTCACAGCTCATGTGGTACAGAGTGACTGAGTGATGTTCATTTAATGCTTGTTTTTTCCTGAACCATTTTCCATCCTTTTCAGATGAAGAGTATCAGCACCCAGAAGTTCTATGGGACACCTCAGAATACAGTTATCAAATCATCTCTTGCTCTTGTTGCCCAGTCTTTAAACACCAAAATCTTCAAGGCTCTCTGTTTTCCTGTTTGGCAAAAAGCAAGGTGTACTGTCAGTGTGCCAGTTCTGTTTAAAGACCTTCATTATTTTGTGGGCAAAAGTGTGGACACTATCCTAAATAACAGTGAGACACACCAGCAAGGATGGCATGTGCGTTGTGTTAGTGCAGTGGGAGATACCAATAAAGTAGTGCCTTCTGAGTGCACTGTAAGGGTGGGGAAGATGAGAAAGGACAAGGAGTATGTGATGGAGGGTGATGTGATGAAAGAAAAGGAGAGAGAACATGGGTATGAGCTGGTAGTGACCATGTGGCGTAAGCGCAGAACTGGAGCCCTTACGCCCTATCTCCGTATTCTTGGCCACCACTGTCATGAAATTAATTCACGTGTGGGTCGCCTAGGTACCTTTGAACAACAAAATGAATTTAAACTAAATCATTTCGTGACCTCAACATACTTCAGTGCAGCAAACTTCAAACAGGCCCCAAAGCAGATCCTTTTGAGGCGAGCAAGGGTCCTGAATCACCTGCTCTGTGGGTCAAAGAAGGGCGCGTCCAATGCATGAGTGTGCCGTGGCGGCTGTACATCGCAGGCAGACTTGCTAGAACGCTGCGAGGAAGCGCTGCCTCTACGGAGACGCGGCCAGTGACCCAGCCGCATGGAAGATGGTGCGACCGGGCTGGACAGCCACCGAAGCCGTGGTGTCGCCCTCGCGTGTAGGCGGGTCGTCGTGGTATCGGCGGCACCGCCGCCATCTGTTATGGTTGGCCTTCAAATTTGTGTGCAATAAAGAAACCTCGTTATTTTTACTGGTTTTCGTTCAGAACCTGGATTTTTGCTATGTCTGTTGATTCTACGGTTGTGCTGAGTTACACTTGCTATATTCTAAGCGTCATATTGATGAAATAAGGCCTTCAATTTTCTGCGCGGACAGACGCGGCGCCGTGACCAGATTCGGACACGTTGTGCAAAGGGGGGGAGGGGGGGGGGGGGCGGGGCAGCAAAGTGCAGTGACTATGCCGAACATATTTTAATTTTCACATTCTCTGGTTCTGCTGAATCAGCTGCTGATACCAGGGCCCCGTTATCCTTGTAGTGAAGCAGCTCACATTAATGCATACGTTTATGCGCAAACACATTTGCACCTGACCGTTTTCATGTTTATGCATAAAACCATTCACGCATATACATTTCTGCATTTATGCATGAATGTTAAAACTTGTAGACAAGCGTCGACCTGCGCACGACTGTCCTGTCACTGACAAGGACAGAATACGCGCACGCCACATCACGGACGTCCTGCGCGCAGGTGACATCCGTGATATCCATTAGTTTAACTGAAATTCGCGACGACACACTAAATCACACCAGGAGATGTGTAACACCATCAAACGGGGAATTAAATTGTCTATCATTATCCGCCCTAGCAATGAAATGATATGATATTTTAACGACCTGGTGCTGCGTTATTTGAATGTTCCGCGCGGGCGCTTCGCGCGGCAATTGAGTTTACACGTGGCAACCCCCTTGACATTGCTCTGATTTAATTACTTTGGCGACGACATGCTCAAAGCTTAACAACTATTTTTAATACCATCATGTAAAGAATTAAATTCTACACCAAAATATGGACTAGCAAATGATGATTTATGACTCCATGGCACACGGCGTACGCGCAAACACAAAATTTTACTTCTGAGACAGCAACACTGCGGTAAACACACTAGTTCAATATCCTGCCACCAGGGTCGGCCGCGGCGCCACTAGTAGTCATGTCCGCTCATGGAACGTAACGGACATTCTGTACCTTGGACAATATGAACGGTTCCCGGCAGAGAGCCCGTCTGCGCACCAAAGCTCATAGAGAGCTGCTGATTCGGCGCCGGGTCGGTGTCATTCAGCAACTTGTAAGTGAGCTGGACATAATTATCTGTCTCGCTGGTGCGTAGTACCGAGAATCGTGCCGACGTGCTGAGCCGTGTGCCGAGAGACTGGTTGCGTGACGATTCGACCTTTGAGCATTCGACGCCGGTCGGAGGCTGTGCGGTCGTAGCAGATCGGATGACTACCGATGGTCAAGGAGTCGGCATAGGATCCACAGACGGTTCCACCGAGCAGGCGACAGACGGCCGTGCCGGCCTTGAGATGGCGATCGCTGACATCCACGCTCGTGCCGGTCATCCAGGGATCGGACGGACGCAGTTTTATGCTCGGCGCGACGGTTCGTCGACAGTGACGCGGTCACAGGTAAGGAGTGTGGTGAATCGCTGCGACACCTGTCGCTCTATCGACCCAGCGCCGGTGACTTGGTCACCCGGATCGCTGGACGTGCAGGATGTGTGGTCACGGCTGGCGATCGGCGTGACTCACTTTCGGGGGCAGTGCTACCTCTCAGTAGAGGTAGCACTCTCAGAGAGCTGTGCTGTTGACCTGCTGGAACAGATTTTCCTGGAGAGAGGTGCCCCTGTGGAATTGTTGTGCGACAGTGACACCGTCTTTCGCTGCAGGCAGTTCCAGGCATTCGCGGCACGATTGAGTATTCGCCTGCGGTTCCGAGCCGTGCATGAGCCCGGCGGCAATGGCATTGTTGATCGAAATCATCGCACTGTCAAGGTCATTGCCGCCAGGAAGCAGTGCTCTGTCGCCGAGGCGGTGCACCTGTCGAATGTGACGCCGCGTGACGTTGAGACTGCGGGCCAGTGCGCCGGCGGCCGCTGACTATGTGTACCTTGTGCGGGATTGTGTGCGTCTCGCTGCTGATCAGCCGGCGATCGTTGAGCCGCGTGAACCGTATGACACCGATCGGTATACTGCTGGAGATACTGTCTGGGTTCGTCGTCGGGGGACGCGGCGTAAGGAGACGTCACAGCCAGAAGTGGGGTCAGGCATTATTTCAGACCAAGTGGTGGTAAATGACGGCGTACCGTGGTATGTACGAAATTTGCGTCGTAGGGGCGATAGTGCTGCTGAGACAGGCGAAGCCGGTGACGGGGGCGCGGGTGACAATGATAGTTTGTTCGTGAGGATGCCTGTAGCCGGAGAGGTTGCTGATGCTGATCACTTTTGGTATGCTACTAATGCTGATGATAGTGCCGGTGCGGCTGCTGCTGATGGTGCCGGTGGGACAGGCGACGGTGACGAGCGAGTGTTGCCGCGTCGGAGCGGACGAGAGCGGAGGCCCGTACGATTGTGTACTTGTTGATCATTAGGATCAGGGTGGGGTGTTTGTGGTCCTGCGCCCCTGCTGGGGCGGGGGTGCGGCGGGGGCGCGCCTCCACCACGGTGGCGGGTGTCGGGCTGGCGGGTCGGCCCCGGCTCGCGGCCCCCGCGGTTGGCAGTCGCTGCAAGGAGTTGATGTGGAGCGTGAGGAGGTGCTAAAATACAGATAAGCTTTGGTGACCTACGGCGTCGCATTACACTCGTTATCCCAAAACATGACATCCTGATTCGGAAACGCGGCCATCTGATGTATGAAAAGGGCTTGCTGTTCTAGAAGTGGAGGATGCTGACCATGAACATGGAAGGCGCTTTCTAACCCGGAACTAGCGGGCCTCCTAGTTTGTAATGCCCCCTTCCCCTCTCCTCCCCCGGGCAAACAAATTGGTGCCTCCAAAGCACAACATCGGGCCTTCTGATTTAACACATGGCTACCTTATTCTTAAGGCTGGTTCCATGGTCCGGAAAACGAGCTCGTGATGAAAAAAGTCTTCTGAGCTTTATTTATTACCCTCTAGCTCAGTTGTTGGGCCTAGCTGATCTGAATTTGGGCAGTCCCCGAGTAGCTACATGCCTGTATTTTTGGAAAAAGTGACCTCCACAAAATTGGAGAAGGGGAACTGTGCGCTGCCTCCCTTGCCTGCAGTAATGGGGAAGGGGGGGGGGGCAGCGATTCCTCCCCCCCCCCTGCTGCTGCACTGCCACTGGGTGTGTCTTCGAATTTCATCGTGACGGGCTGGCGTGGAACGTCGGCTGACGCAAAATGTAGTGGTAACGTATTAATTTAATGTAATATAATGATTCTCTTAGCACACTAATTTGATAAGCAACATGTGCTCCGGTGTCTCTCATTTCAATACAACATTGTCCAGAAGAGTTCTAATGAGGAGGCCCCATATTTTCATGGGCCCCCTGGGAGATCCTGCCCCCAGCTGAAAACCGTGGCGCCGCCTCTGCGTACGGTGGTAGCTGGTTGCACTCGTGTGCATGCAGCAGGCATTTCTCAGTGGCCAGGGGTGAACATTTGCGATAATAAAGGTAATGAAAAAACACTCAGATTTACTTGTTTTTGCTCCCAACACCAGCTGGGACGCCAGGTGCGTTTGCATTAAAAGGATTATGCATCTACCGTAGGTATTGATTTTTGCCTGCCATCTATGGGCTGAAAATGAAGACTACTGCGGAGGGGTACGGAATGCCGTGTTTACAAAAGTAGTACCGGGAAAATTGCTTGAAAATACATATTTGTGCGTTTGAATGATTAAAAAGAGTGCAAGGGACATCTATAAGATTAATTTGATTACGCTCGACCACTTCATTATCCTTTTATACCGGTTTGATATTTCGAATATCTTCCCGTCGCCTGGCAACAGAAGCCATCTCCATAGCTACCAAGCAGGCATTTGTCAACAAACGAGGTGAGTTACCATGGGTTGGTTGCCTAGGCAAATATATTCTGCCGTAGCACGTGCTTCCGAGTTGTTTGCGTTGTGACATGCGTACATTTGGTAGGTAGGTATGTAGCTTGTCGATTCGAGTTTACTTGATTGATCCATTGGGTGCCTTGGTTGATGACCGCCCAAGAATGTGTGTGTACCGTCAAAAACCCAGCCTGGCGGAAAATCGATAGCTTGTTAGTATAATTTTCCTTAAAAATTGACAGTCTAATCTCCTGACAGCAGTGATGCAGTTTCAGTTGTAAATACACATGCATGGGAAGTTTCTGTTATGTCCATTGAGAGCATTGGTGGCAAGTGGACCAGTTGATTTGCCAGTGGTTATTAGGAGCTTTTATGAGCATTGCTGAAGCTGACATTCACATATTGCTCAGTTTCCCATTGGGGTTTCCTTACAAGGTAAAACTGGGTGTGTGGTAAGTGCAGGAAATTAACCTACATAGGTTTTGGCATTGGGAAAGCTCATGTACCCCTGCTTGAGAGTGGTCATTTGGGAAATCCTCATCTTTATTCACATACTGCATTATGGTGTTCTTTGATGTAAAACAAGGCACTCCAGGGCCACCTCATATTTTGAGCCTCATGATATCAGGACCCATTGATTTTGCTAGTAGGACATCCTGCAAGTAGGAGCATAGATGCTTGATAGGATGATAGTGAAAAAGGAACTATTGCTCCTGGCCCATACCACTTATAATCAACATTGACTATAGCTCTTTACTGAATAGCCAGTTAGAAGTTGTTTAAGTATGGCTGGAATTACTTCATGGTCTTGTAGCACTCCTATATTGTTGAAAGTCATTTGAATCAGGTGGAAGCTAACATTCTTATCACAGACCTGGCTACTATATATTCTTTTTATGGTGTCTGTCATGTAGCTTATACCACCTATCTTTGCCATTTTAAACCCTTGTTTGTGCATTGGTTATGATAAGTAGCAACCCTGTTCCCCTTGTTCCTTCAGTTGGAGGTTTTAAGGATTTAAGCAAGATTTGGAGCACCTTTGGTGTAATTACAAGACCAATGGTAACTGATTTTATTATGAATGAATTACAAACATGGTGTGGTCAGATGCATTTGATTGAATTGTAGGTGGGTTACATGTTACTGCTATGCAGCAGACAAATATTATCCCTGTTTTAAAGCAATGAGCTGCATTTTCTCCTTTAATTGGAGTCTTGGTCTGTATTTTTAGGTTAATCAGCCTGATTATTTCCTGGAGCCTTGGTGTGATCTTTAGGTCAGATTCTAGCCCATCTCTTTGGATGGGAATTACATCTTCCTCTTCCCACATGACAGTCACTGGTAGCATTTCCCCTGGTTAGTAAAGTGTGTCAGGCAACATCATGCTTGTAATGCATTAATGATACTATTAAGCGGTACTTGCCCCTTAACCGCACCACTGTTGATTTCTTTAGTAATGTCTGGGGCATCAGCTCTTAGGTTCAAATGCATGCCCTTAGATCTGTTTCAATAAGATGATGCCTATAGTTGTTTATGAATAATATTTCAGGGGGTTTTGGCAGATTGATTGGAAAAAGTGCTTTGATTATATTGCCTCTTGCAGTGTTTGGTGCAACTTATATGATGTAATGATAGAAAACTGCATTGGCAATGCAGACTGCATCCTCCTCTGATCAAATCAGTATTACTCCAACTGCTCATATCAAGGTAATTTTTACCATGTTGATTCATGTGCATGCACAGTCAGTGTTCACAGCTTTTTAATGTGCTTCAGTAAAGACAAGAGCTAAGTGCACCTATTTTAATTTGCAAGACCTGATTTTATCATTTGCTTTGGATACTGTAGTACTTGTTGCTCAGAGCAGAAAGCCTCCACAAAATTGGTGCAAATCTTAATTGATTAAAGCAGCTTTCTAAGTCATGTGTTATGTTGCAAAGTAGTGGAAGTGAGTGCAAAACAAACCCCACTGACAAAGGTATTTGTAGATTTCAGTTGGTCTCAAAATAGTTAAATGAATATAATTGCCATCAATCATAACCTGTTAAGCTGTTGATGGGTTGAAAGGTTTACAATATTCAGTATCACATGTGATACACTACCTACTTTGTTATATTTGCACAAAGTGTAAGTCATTATACATGCTGTGATGAATTCTGCATCCTTCTTTGCTGTTTGATTCTTCCATTATTAAACAATTAGGTTTTTTTGTCTCTGAATCTTTTGGAAGTGCATATAAAGATGTGGCTATAATATTCTAATCATAAGTAGCAGCAAGCTTTTGTAAGTACATGAGAAAATATGCTTGTATTGCCTTGATCAAAGAAATACCAGCACAATTGTACCAGTTTGATGTTCCATTAAGTTGTCATACAAATATGCTTTCAGTGGCGTTTAAGCTTTCATTTGACACCGCATTAGACAGAATAAGTGCTGCAGGGTATCACTTGCTGTTGGCTATTGAAAATGACATGTTTTTGAAAATGAAGGACTAGTTTTTTTGTCACATGAACATGGTTGATATGAATTCAGCTATAAAAAGTTAAACAGTTGTTGTCCAGCACTGATCTGTCACATTAGACCCAGGGTCATGCTAAGCAGATCTGTTGATTGTTCTCCAAGGCAGTACTGCCCCACTTCTGTGGATTATTTATGTTCCAGTCTTTTGCCTGGCAGGATCTTGGAGGAATATTGTTGTGCCATACATTGTCATGGCACAACAGCTGTCCTATGCCAGGTTGACCATCTCCAGACAGCTGCACACTGGCTCCCTTGTGTGTTCATGCAGGCAGTTTGCTTTTGCTGAGATTCACACTTAAAGTTTTAGGCCATTAGCCATCCATCCTGCTTACTGAAGACACAGGGATGGCTTTCCAAAGGCTTCCTCACTTCCTGCAGTGTTAGAGAAAAATGATGGCAAAATAAATAATGTTCTGTATGTGAACTGTACTATATACTGCAGCTCTCCCAATAGCAAACACAACAACCATCATTGGTGGTTAGAGTTCCCTTGATACCAACCATGCTGATTTTGGACTTATCCATTCTCAAGCAATTCCTTAGAATAAGAACTTTTGCAAGTCCTGGCATGACATTATTCTTCATGGTGCTGAAACTGCTGCACTGCACCCACTACATGTGTCTGAAGATTTGTTTATTTAAAATTGAGTTCTGGAATGATCATTTCCCAGCATGTGGCAGTTGCTCATGATATTAAATATATGTATATACATATATATATATATGTTGGAATATTTTGGCAGAATTCTTTCTTTGATACATGTTTGATTAAAAACAACTGCTGGCTCAGCATTAAGGAGCTTTTTGATGCATCGTTCTAGCTTCCGGGCCTTTGACTTTGCGTCATCGCTTAGATTAAAGATGGTTCGCACAAAATTACTCATATATTCATCACTCCTTCCATTCTAACGTTTCGAGATCTTATCTCATCTTCGGAGAAGACTAAATTGCACAAGAAATAAGTTTTGAGTTTTAAAGGATGAAAAAATTGCATTTTCATAGTTTTCATTTCCAACAGTAGTGCACAATTTTTTCATCCTTTAAAACTCAAAACTTATTTCTTGTGCAATTTAGTCTTCTCCGAAGATGAGATAAGATCTCGAAACGTTAGAATGGAAGGAGTGATGAATATATGAGTAATTTTGTGCGAACCATCTTTAATCTAAGCGATGACGCAAAGTCAAAGGCCCGGAAGCTAGAACGATGCATCAAAAAGCTCGTTACTGCTGAGTCAGCAGTTATTTTTAATCAAGCATATGTATATATATATATATATATATATATATATATATATATATATATATATATATATATATGTGCCTGACTGCTCATTGCCCCAGAAGTCAGGTTGCAGCATGTCAGTGCCCACTATGAAAATGCAAGCGTGATTGGTATTACATAGTTATCCAATGACATGCTAACATTGCGACAATCTTTTCGCGGACTCGGAGCATAGCTTGCACCTCATATGCTTGCGAAGTCAATGTTGTTTGCATGGGGCTGCTGTGTGTTGAGAAAACTGTTGCATGCTATTTGATTAATTTGTTCATCAGTCATTAGAGCTACATGGACATTTTTAATGCAGCACTGTCTTGCAGCCCACTTGCCTGGATATATTGTGTCAGTAACTTTGGAATACAGCCTTCACCTGGCATGTCCGGCAGTCCCCCCAAAAACCAAGGGACAAATGTGCTTATCAACATCGTGCTGACCATGTTTCCAGGCATGCTTAGGTCTGTGAAAAACTTCACTAACAGTTTTCCGAACGTCGCTGTGTGTGGGGAATTTCATCACATGCCAGCCATGCACCGTCAACTTCTGTCCATACCCCCATGACCACTCCCACTGCCAGTCCCCCCCCCCCCCCCCCCCACCCCGCCTCTGTCGCACCGACCATGAGTGTGCCAGTGTCGGACCAGGAGGGATCGCGTGTGCCTCTCACTTTCCGAGTCACCACCCCACCTCCCCTCCCGCCTGTGTCGCATCGACCATGCGTGTGCCAGTGTCGGACCAGTAGGGATCGCGCGTCCTTCTCACCTCCTGAGTCACCACTCCACCGCCCCCTCCCGCCTCTGTCGTACCGAGCGTGAGCGTGTCGGTGTCGGACCAAGAGGGATCGCGCGTCCTTCTCACCTCCCGAGTCACCACTCCACCGCCCCCTGCAGCCTCTGTCGTACCGAGCGTGAGTGTGTCGGTGCCGGACCAGGTGGGGCCGCGTGCGCTGCAGCCGCCGCCAGCCGACGTGAACGCGCAGCTGGGCTCGAGCAGCGCCGAGCGGCCGAGCAGCGCCAGTAGCGGTGCCGACAGCCCGGCCGTCGTCACCACCACGCTCGTGGCTGCGCCCTACATCACCGTTACAGGTACGGCGCGGCCGCACGGCTTCAAGCCCTGGGTGTGCCGCGTTCGGGTGCTGTTTGAGGCCGGTGTCATCGTTATTGCTTTGTTTGTTTGCAAACGGTGAGAATGAAATGAGGAATGCTTATGTGTGAGCTTGTATATATATATATATATATATATATATATATATATATCTTTCTTGATTGTTCAACGATACCCGATCTCACATTCACTACGTTTTTGCGATGTCAGATATCAGAATGCAAATGACTTCCGAAAACATTTTTAGTTCCGTGGGAGGAAAGTTGCGTTTTGCTTTTCCGTGTTAAGTTTTGGTTTCAATATAGTTCCCACGGGTAGGGAGTAAATTAGTGCGTCCTCAAGTTGGCATTACGTTGGTCCGGAGCGTAATGTATATGCTGATGCTGAATAATGTATATGTCTGCTGATGAAAAGAAGCTTTGGAATATATCTGTACCGCTAGGGATGAAATAAAGCTCAAAATATGTGGGCAGACCCGATCCGTCTGAAACGTCGCTTTGTGAAGACGAAACATCCGCCGAATGAGTCGTTCCATTTTACCTTATTTCGATTTGCATGGCATATGCTTCATTAAATATAGGAACAGCACCTCGATCGCTGGGAACTGATTGTTGTGGGACAATGTAAGGTACAGCGTAGCCAGATTTAGTTGGAATCGGCTGATGTTATCTGGATACATGATCCCAAACCCGCTATGAGCAAATGGGTCCGTGCAGCGTGTCTTGCGTGTGGAATAGTGCGAAGCTAAAGGCAATACAAAAGCTTAATGGAAAGGATATAGGTGAGTGAGAGTACATACATTGTTGGAATGGGCCAAGGACGGGCTAGCTCGCATTGGTAACATGGGAACTAATCCCAAATGATGCATTGTTGATTGTTCAACTGCGCTCACTAGCTGTGATTATGGAGATTTGAAGGCATCGTGTTGTTTGCATGACAAAAATTGTATTCTTCAAATGGGAAGATGGTCAGGAGTTATACCGAGCCTTGTTTGACGTTCATAGCCATACCGTCTGTAATCCAGTCAGATGTTGCGTGCTAGAATTGTCGTGGTTTGCCGTAGGAATCAGTGCAGGGTGAGTTATGTCAATAGCTTTCAGTGCTCCATGCAGCGCGACGATCCGTGCCTTGCTGTGAATTGAACTATGTGCTCGCTTGGCATTGCACTACGTTCACGATAATCCGCTGCCCGATGACACGAGCCATTCATTACGCCCTGTTGTCAACCTGGGATAGGCTCCTCCCGTTGTGCGCCGGATCCGGCCGTGTCCGGCATGTGCGGGTCTCAGGAACCCGCTGCCAGTCTCGTGCCTATGATCGGCTCTGTATTGGGACGGTAGCCGGCTGCCGTGCTGTAGTGGGCCGATGATTGTGCCGGAGGCGTCGGGTACTTGTCTGTGTGTGCGGTCCATGACGCGCCGCTCTGCTCAGGGGACGCCGGCGGCTCGCGCTCGTTCGCGCCGCTCACCCCGGTCAACCCCTCGTCAGCTGTTGGTGAGTGGCGGTCGATGCCGGCCGGCTCAATGAGCGGCGCCGTGTTTGCCGGCGGCGCGTCGATGTACGTCCGTGCACGGCCGCGCCGCCGGACTGTGCCGGGTCAGCGGGTCTGGCGCCGAAACCGTGAGCCGTGCCCGTCCACCGGCCGGCGGGGGGTCATGGCCTCCGGGCCCGCGTGGGGCGGCCAGGGGCAGGGTGTGCGTGCGTGCCAGGAAGCGGCTATTGACGCTAATCCTCGCCGAAGTTCACGCCGTGAATGGGGCCCGATCGACCGGGGATGGGCGGCCGGTGCTGTGTGGCGGCGGAAGGCAGCGGCCGCGGCGGTAGGACCGACGGCCCGCCGCCGCCAGACTGCTGTGTGTAGCACTGCCTTCCCGCACTAGCCAGGTGTGCTAGCATCTGCGGCGACACTCGTGGTGCGCGCGTGCGGCGCCCGCTGATAGTGGTCAGCTGATAACAACAGCTGACGCGCGCACGGGTCATCTCGGCTGGTAGCCGTTGGCGTTCGCTGCCGTTTAGGATTGAGCGGGTCCTGCAGAGGAATCACGAAGAAGGTGACATGGTCACGAAGCGAGGAACTATGTGCTTAGTGGGCAGGGTAAAAGCACATTCAAGATAGCGGCGAGAGAATAAATGGGTCGCCGCGGCGTAATCTGGTGCCTTCACTTATTGCGACATGCGCTCAGTAGATGGCGGCATCAGCCACAATTGTGCATGGCCTTGGTTAAACGGGATAACGGGACTGGGCCTTTAGCTAAGCGTGGGGGATCGAGGGCGGCAGATACTGCTAGTTCTGCCGTGTGATTTTAAGCTTCATAAATACCCTTCGTTGTCTGCCATTGTCTGGCATGCGACATCAGGGATTTGCCAGGATTTACGGAATGAATCCCCCCTATAGATCCCATCGTTTTTTTCGGTGGAGGGGAGGGGACCTCGCGTGGTAGTTAAGGCTCTGCTTTGTCGCCGTGTGATCGCTAACGCGTCCTTGCGTGTGTCAGGTAAACGTGGACTGTCTAAACAACTTTGTTTGTTCTCTCCATCCGTCTAGGGAACTGTTGCACTCAGTGATACGGTTCATGAGAGTTACCGACTGAAGTCTGCCCGGGTGTGGTCCGCATCAGGAGCCTGTGCTGTCCCCTACCGCCCAGCCTTACCGGATACCATGACCAGCGCTGGCGCCAGTTTGACCCACATTTGCCTAATGGGGTGGGGATCGGGCCCCGCGTGAGAGCCCGCCCACCTGGCCCCTGAGCAGTGCGGCGGTGCGCCTGGCCGGCCGCTGTTGTTTTTGTGTTTGTTTGAGGGGCGGCCGTCCGTGCGCGTGCTGTTTGTGTTGGTTGTGTTTATCGTGTTCGGTTGGGCCGGCGGCTGGTGCGCTGGCCAGTCAGCTGGTGCGCTGATCAGTCAGCTGGCCGCTGGTCAGCCGGCCGGCGCCGACGCGGAGGCCGGAGGTGCGCGCCCCGTGCGGCCGCTGATTTATTGAGTGTCCGCCGTATGGTCCGGTGGCCGTGACGCTCGTCCGTGCGGCGGCGGCGGCGGCGGCGGCGCGTATCGACCTGTGCGCGCCTCCGCCTCCGCCCTGCCCGGCCCGCCCGACCCTGCCCAGCCCAGCCCAGCCCAGCCCGGCCTTATGTCTGCGTCGGCCTGCTTTCAGTTAGCGAAGGCGGCACGGTGGCGGCCTCGGAGACGGCCGTGGCGGCCGGGGTGGGCTCCACCTACGTCCAGCAACAGTATGTAGACAGCTCGCCGGAGGCCGGCCTCTACGCCACCACCACTAACGGACAGATGTAAATATATGACTAATCGGCGACGGGGCCACGGCGCCAAGCAGCGCAGCGCCTCGGAGCGCAGCGCAGCGCCTCGCAGCGCTTCGCCTCGCCTCGCCTCGCCTCGCTTCACCCGCCCCGCCCCGCCTCGCCTGGCCTCGCCTCGCCTCGCCTCGCCTCGCCTCGCCTCGCCTCGCTTCGCCTCGCCTCGCCTCGCCTCGCCTCGCCTCGCCTCGCCTCGCCTCGCCTCGCCTCGCCTCGCCTCGCCTCGCCTCGCCTCGTCTCGTCTCGTCTCGTCTCGTCTCGTCTCGTCTCGTCTCGTCTCGCCTCACCTCACCTCACCTTGCCTCGCACACTGTCTCGGGCTTTGGAGGCGGTCCTTCCCCTGTCTATGTCTCTATCTGCACGCCTGGTGAGCTCGCCCTGCTTAGTCTGTCTGAGCGCAACGGCTCGTACGCACGCTGCACACGAATATTCAGCTGGCTTGGTCGTCTTTCTTTCACTTTACGGTTATGTTGTTGCACGTACTTTCCGAGGATGTCCACGAAATATCACTTATCGTCTCCTTTGCATTTATTTGCCTGTCTTCGGTTGTCTTTAGCCTTAAGTGCCGTTCACGCGGTGGACTCTGCGTTTCTGTAGTATCGCGGCCTTCTTAAAAATGACATGCTGAATGAAGGAGTCTTTTGCGTTTGGCCAGTGGCATGATTTCAGTTACGCTGTTGGATGTGACGGCCGTTTGGTCGCCTGCCGGGCTGCCGCTCCGCACTTGGAGTTGGTAATCGCTCGCACGTCTCTTTTCCAGAGTGGCTGCTGTTGGTGCCACTGTAAGTCTGCGCTAGACCAGCCGTCTGTTCTTTCCTCGCGTCCGCCGTAGAGGCTGTCCGTGCTCGTTTCCTCCTGGGGTGTTGAGCATGATGCCTGTTGTCATCACCTCACGGGGTGTTGCTGCGAGTCAGACCACGTGGCCGAGAACGATGCGATGGTGTGGATTGGCGTGTCGCCACGTATCTGAGCAAACCGCCATTTCTTTCGTCAAAGTAATCACCGCCATTGCAAAATGCTTATTCGGCCAGCGTGTACGAAGTCAATCATTGGGACCATCAGCGGCGGTACTTGTGGTGAGCGCTCAGCAGGCGTGGACCGTGTGGCCGTGGTCTGTACACCAGCTGGCTAACCGACCGGGCGCCTCTGCCCTGCAGGGCCTACCCCGCCGTGTACGCTATCAACGACGGCACCGTCACCATGTACACCGGTGATGGTACATTCTACACCAACGGCACACAGGTACCAGTTCCCGGCAGTGGTACCGGTATGGGGCATGTGTACGGCTACCTGGATTAGCCGGCAGTGGCCGCCGGCCGGCCGAGGGCTAGGCTCCGGGGAATCCCCCAATGTCAGCGTTGGTCGTGTCTCATCATCAGTCTCATCAGTCTATTGAGTCGATGCATGCCAAGGCCTAGATCACCACCAATGCCGTCCCTCAACGTAGCAGTGACGAAAATGGCTGGTGACGTGGTCTGCGGCCGGATCTGTTTTAAATATGAATGGCGGCGATGAATGTGGCCGTAAAACAACGCGGTAGATGCGACGTCTTGTGTCACGCGGTAGATGCGACGTCTTGTGTCCCTCGACTGTCCCTGCCCCGTTAGTTACCTTGCCTGGTGGCCCGTTGACATAGCTGAGCGCCGGCCATGTCATTGCCGCCGCGGTGCCGACGCCTGCTGGCGACACCAGCGGCTGGGCGGACGGCGCGCCGTGCTGAGCGTGCCCTTTGTGCCGACAGGGCCAGCCGGTGGCGACCCAGGGCCAGCTGCTGTCCGGCAACACGTACATGATTCACCAGCCGCGCGTCGAGGGCGCGGACGGCCACCCGCTGATGAACAACGCGCGCGGCAGCCAGCAGACGGTGAGTGGACAGAGTGGAGGGGGGCCGCGCCGGCGCCGCCCGCCGCTGACGAGCTGAGGAGCACGGGATGGCACCTGGGCCGCCAAAGGGGAGAAAAACATCGGGAAGACTTCGGAGCAACCCTGTAGAGTCGGGGGTAGAAAAACTGATACCCATGCAGGTGCGTAGCTGCGGAGTGATAAAAGTGTGATGCTCTGTGAGGTAGACGAGACGTGTCAATCAAAATAGGGTTACTTGCAGGACAGCTGTGACTCATTAAAACCATTACCTATTTTGTATCACTAACAAATGCCTTAGAGGCTGGAGGTATGCTGATGCCACTATAACGTCTATCAAGTTTTAGGTATTCCAAGTATTTGCTCCAGTTGAGGTCCGACATTTGCTCGTGGCCGACTGGGAATGGAAGTGGCTCACGTGACCTAGGCCTGAACACTGGACATGCCCCAGCTCGTCAGCGGTCTCTCACGGCGTGTGGGTGTGGGTGTGCCGCCGTGTGGTTTGTTGCGTGTGCGTGTGCGTGTGCCGCCGCGCGTGCCGCGCAGCTCTGGCTGCTGCCGTCGTGTGTGAGCGCCGCTGCCGGCCCGCCTGCCGCCGAGTGCGCCCGCGTTCCCACCGGCTGCCGCCTGGTTTGCCGACGCACTCACTGTTAGACGTGCCGCCTGCACGCGTCGCGGCGCGGCTGCGGTCCGCCGCCGCTGAGAGTCGGCTGCCGTTCAGGAGCAGGGCGGCGAGCAGCCGGCCGGCGCTGAGCAGACGGTCACCTACATGATGACGGCGGCCAGCGCGCCGCCGGCGCCGCCCACCTCCGAGCCGTCCGACCCGCTGGCGCAGGCCACGCGCGTTTCGCCGGCCACGGTACGTGCAGCGGCTGAGAGCGATGACGTGCTGTACGGCTGCTCTCGCCGTCGGAGAAGCTGCTGGTGGTCCGTGTGCGTGTTCCGTTGGACTTTTTCATCGTCTTCTACGCCCTTCGCTCCAATTGGTCCCTTCGCTCCAGTTCCACTCCGGTGACATCGATGTTTTGTACGTCCATCCTGTTTTATCTCCCTCCCTTCTGTCCTCGTTGTGCGCCCCAGTTCTTCTTTCCTTCACTGTGTTGCACCCTCCCGCCCGCTGTGGTGTGAGCAATGCCCAGAAACCTCTCTACCAGTGGTAGGCGGACGTCAGCAATCTGCCGTGTTTTCACGAGATGGCTCGCGCTCGTTTGCATTGACGGTGTACTCGATGGAGTCGTAGCCAGATGCGTGTTGACTGTGGTGCCGGTGCAGCCGGCGCCCTGTTAGTCAGGACGTCGTGCCGTGCCGTGTCGGGCGTCTGCGTCTGTGTCGCTGTGCCGGTGACAGCTCTGTCGTGTTGGCCGGAGCCCGCGGGGGGCTCCGGCCGCTCCGTGTGTGTGCGTGTACATGCGTGTGACGGGGCCGGCCGGCCGTCCCCAGTCCCCGTCCGCTGTCCTCCCGTCCGGCGCCGCCCTCTCCGTCCAGCAGCCCAAGCTGTTCATCATCAACAACACACCGGCCGGCGAGCGGCGTCTGGAGGAGATGGCGCTGCCGGCCACCTCTGATCCCGCCGACTCCGCCGCTGCCGCCCGCAGCGGCGCGGACGGCGCGCCCTGCCACTCGGTCGTCGAGCTGCTCATGCTGAACGGCACCTTCGGACAAACGGTAGCGCCGACAGCCGCCGCTCCCTGCGCCTCGCCAGTCATCCCGATCCTCGGCGCCCTCTTAATTGGAGGCCAACCTTGGTCTCGAATCAGATCCAAGCCCCGTCCGGGCGTAGCCGGCCCAGCCCGCCTAGCGTTCCATGTCGACTAACGTGGTCGTCTCCTCTTTTCCAGTCGTATGACGCGAATTGTGTAAGTGTTCCGCCGCTATTCTCTCACCCTCCGGTGGTGCTGGTTGGTCGGGCGTACTAACCTTGACCGGGTGTGATCCACGGCGCGGCATGCTGGGGCGCCTGGCCGCCCGCCCCCTGCCTCGCCTGCCCTCCCTCCCGACCCCGACCCCGACCCCGACCCCGACCCCGACCCCGACCCCGACCCCGACCCCGACCCCGACCCCGACCCCGACCCCGACCCCGACCCCGACCCCGACCCCGACCCCGACCCTGACCCCGACCCTGACCCCGACCCCGACCCCGACCCCGACTCCGACCCGGACCCCGACCCCGACCCCGACCCCGACCCCGACCCTGACCCCGACCCCGACCCCGACCCCGACCCCGACCCCGACCCCGACTCCGACCCCGACTCCGACCCGGACTTCGCCTGGCCTGTAGCTACAGTTGGGTGCACTCACGTGGGGCGGGCTCCACCTCCGGCGTTCGCGCTGACTGTCTGTCTTCGTCTCGGGGTGCTGCCGGCCGGCCGACCCGGCCGACGCGGGTGGGCGGCATCACAGGCTTCGCGGAGGCCGGCGCGCCCGGGACGTGCACCCGTAACTAGCGTCACTGTATAGTGTACATGCCCTCCACACACGGACGATGCGCCTGCGGGGCACGCCGCTATACCGGGCGTCTGTCTCCCTGACGGGTGGCGTAGAGCATGTAAGCGGCGCTCAGCTGCCCGGATCGGACCCTGCGGGCAGGCTTACGTAGCTTCATTTGCCTGGCTGACGGTAAGCCGGCTTCGTCTGCTGGTGGTTTAGCCGGCGGGCCCCGGGGCTCCCTGTCTTCCGCGAGGCGCTCGAGTCCTCAGCAGCGCAGCCGAAATTACCGGCTGGATGGCAGTCATAAAGATCTCTGGGACGGTCGGCGTCGTGTGCCGTCGCTCGCGCCACGTGGGGGGGGGGGGGGGGAGCTGGCTGGCTGGCTGACTGCTGACACTGATGGGGAACGCATCCTTTCTTCTCTTTTAACCACTTGCAGATTTTTCCGGGTACTTTGGTGAGTTCTGGACGTCTTTGTGTGTCTTTTTCTGACCTGGGTGATCTGCATGAGCATGCTGCATGTGCTTGACGTGCAGGGGTTTGGATTTGTCGTGAGCTGTCTGAGAGCAAGATTGCCTACGGGCAAAAGCTGGCTCCTGGTTGCGTGTTCCTCAGTCGTTATGGATAATATCATCGCCATTGACATTATCAAAGCAGAATCAGTACGCCGACGCCGTGTGTTGACGCAACGTGGCCTCCCAGTAGCGTGCGGTGCCGTGCCGCTGCCGGCGGCTGCGAAGCTCGTTCACTGTTTCGTGGCCGCACAGGTACAATGGCTCAATGACAACTACGAGGTGGCAGAGGGCGTAAGCCTGCCGCGCTCCACCCTGTACAGCCACTACCTGCGACACTGCGCCGACAACAAGCTGGACCCCGTCAACGCCGCATCTTTCGGGAAGCTGATCCGCCAGGTGTTCTACGGCCTGCGCACGCGCCGACTAGGCACGCGGTGAGTGGGGTGTGGCGGCGGCGGCGGGCTGGTCCCGTGCCAGCTGAACGGCCCGACACGCGGCGGGTGGGTGGCGGTTCCGGCCGCGCGCCCGTCATCGGACTGCGCCCCTCCGTCGGGCCCAGCCGCCGGGCCTGCGGCAACTCGGCTCGGCTCTTCAGCCGGCCGCGTCCCACCTCCATCCACGTGGCCCCGCTCGCGTGCGCGGAACACCCTTTATGGGCGGCCTGTGCTGGATGTCATGATAGGCGGTGATTTGATCAGCTATGTTCGTTCCATGCCGCATAGGTGTCTGAGGTCGTCATTTATGACATGGAGCGCAAGGTCTTGTGTGGATTCGGGTCGGCTTGCGTGTCTGAAAATGCCCCAGCCAGCCCAGGCCGATGATTGTCAGACGGAATTGGAACTTAAGAGGCATCAGACACGCACGCCGCCGGCTTACGACCGACTCGTATCAGACATTCAAATATGCTGCCCGCATGCACGGCTCGCGGCGCTGGCTTAACGAGCCTGTCGGCACGTGCCAAGTCACGGCGTCAGCTCCCGGCGCACGCAGTGCAAGGGGCTGTCGGATGTGTGCTTTGGTGAATGTTGGCCTATGCTGCTTTCTGTCCCAACTTTGGCGTTTCGGTGCCGTGAAAAATGGTAATGGGACCTGAAAGGTGCGAAAGAGTAGGGAGTGAGGAGGGCAAATCATAACTGTATAAGTTCGCGTTTTGAAGGCCTGAATATTTACCAGAGGTTTTGGGCAGTTGACGGATATTACTGCACTGTTCTTCTACTGTTCTTAATTACTGCACTGTTCTTCCTGCCACCGCCACCGTTGTTCCTCACTCTGGCTGTGTGCGTTGCAGCGGAAACTCCAAATACCACTACTACGGCATCCGGGTGAAGCCGGACTCTCCGCTGAACAACCTGTCTGACGAGGTGGCGCTGGCCAGCCGCCAGGCTGGCGGACACGGCAAGCGCCCCAAGCGCGACGACTACCAGGAGAACAGCATCGACATGCACCAGACGCAGGTGGGTGGGCGCTGGCCGGCCGGGCTACCCAGCTGGGCCGTAGCTGCATGTCAGCTGTGCGCGCGCGTGGCCACCACAACGTCGGAACGCTGGTGACAGCGAGGAGCGCCTCTCGTATTCAGTAGAGCGCGGGTCATGTTCTGTGCTGGACGCAGGCTCGGCACCCGTGCAATTCCACTTAAACACTAATGAGCCGGGATTTTGCGCTGGGCAGCGATGTCAGGTCGTTGACGGCTTATCGGCTAAGGTCGTGGTACGGTCGTGCTGACGGGAAATTCAGAAAGGATGTCTAAGTTGGGCAGCGCAAAATAACTGCGAGGCGTTGTCTGTTTCTGGAATTCAAACGCTCGATACGCTCTCAGAACGGCTTCACAGAACAGCGATTTCTCACAATTCCAAGAATGGTGGAGCACTCTGTAGAGATTGGCATCAGCCAAAGATGTTTCTAAGCAGCATTGTCAAGCGCCTGACTGAGGCAGCCTGCACCGTGGTAATAGCCGACGGAAATGTGCCCTGACGCGTCCGCTGGTGTAGGGTCGGCGGAGTGCCGACCACCGATCGCACCTGGGCTGAGCTCGTTCAGTCGCCGGCGCCGCGCCCGCGCCCGCGCCCGTCCCGTCCCGTCCCGTCCCGTCCCGTCTCGCCGGTGACTGGTCGGCACGGTTGGCGTGCCGACGGGCCGTGTCGTGAGTCCGTGCTGACGACACGGCCCGTCGGTGCGCCGCCGTTAGGCCCGCCATTGATCGTACCTGAGCTGCCGCCGGCCGCCGGCCTGCCTGCCAGAGATATGGCCGCCGTCGGCCAGAGACGGACCGGTAGCGCCGGCGCCAATATGGAGCCCCTCGCAGACTGGGCGACGGAGGCGGCGGCGGGAGCTGGTCGCTGCTCAGTTGCGATCCGCTCTGGGGCCAGGCTCGGGAGGCCCAGCGGGTCGGGGTCGGTGGTGCTAGCGCACCCATCAGTGGGACGTTAGTGCTGCCGGCTGTAGAGGGCCTCATGACACAACTCTGTGTCGTGGGCGTCATGACACGACTCTGTGGAGCGCTTCATTACACAATTCTGCGAAAGGCTTTATGACCGCAACTCTGTGCAGCGATTCGTGACACAATTCTGTGCCATGGCACAACTCGGTGGAGGGCCTCGTAGACGTCCTGGGTGTACTACGGATGGATGAATTTGTGGGATGAGCGCCTACATTAAGCAGTGCTGGTTGCGTGGGCCCTACGGTCTGACACCACCATCTGACCGTGAATTTCCGGGTCGACGGCGGACTTACGGCGAAAACTTAAACAGCCCGCAATGCTCGGCACGGTTCGTTCCGTGCTCTGACATCACCTGACGTGGCGGCCGCTGCCTCTGGCCGCAAGCCAGCTCAGTCGAAGGTGAATATCGACCGCCTAGAGCGGCTCGAACCCACCCCTCTACGTTTGGACGGATCAGAAAGCAGGCGCTCCAACTAACTGAGTTATCGGAACAAACAGCTTATGATAGCAGTAGCTGGACTGAACTGGGTTTCCGCCCACGAGTTGGCTAGCGCGGTCATGCCTGCTGGTGTGAACACCATGTGACGGTCATGCCTGCTGGTGTGAACGCCATGTGACGGTCTTGCCTGCTGGTGTGAACACCATGTGGCGGTCATGCCTGCTGGTGTGGACACCTTGTGACGGTCATACCTGCTGGTTTGAACACCATGTGACGGTCATTCCTGCTGGTGTGAACATCATGTGACGGTCACACCTGCGGGTGTGAACACCTTGTGACGGTCACCTGCTGGTGTGAACACCTTGTGACGGTCATACCTGCTGGTTTGAACACCATGTGACGGTCATGTCTGCTGGGCTGCTCTCAGGTCAACTGTGCTGTAGTAGCGTTCAGCCAGAGCTGTCACCAAGCCCCATTAGTCTGGGAGGGCGGGCCATTGGTTACCTGGGCCAGTGGAGGGATGTTTGTAGGAGTTAGGTGTAAGCGCTATGGGACGCGCCAGGTTAGCCTTGCGCCTCGTGCCCGTTTTCGAGATAGGGAGGCAGCGTTTTCTGCACGCCATGCCCGCGTCTCGTCACGTCTGTTGTCCCCGTTGTCCTACATGCACCGTGTAATATATGACTTCGTTTCATTCCCTTGTGGTATGGCGTAAGCGACATTAGCATTTGATGAAGTGCAAGTGGTGCACCGAACTGGAATGACTGACAGGCAGCATACCTAACCCTTCACCCTTCATACACCCTTCCACAGGCCCAGATATTCGAGCATACTTAGCCAATGCGATTTACAGGAGCCTTTACATTAAACATAATGGACGGAGGACCTCGGGATAGATGCACGTCCTCAGACATGATATGGATTAGTCCCTATACGCATTAGTGCAGTGCACAGGCCGTCTGGGAATTAAGGGCAAGCCTTCGTAGACTGTGCATGCTTATTCAATGATCTCGGTGATGATCCGCAATGGCAATGGTACACGAAACTAGCGGCCCCGACGATTAGTTCTGTAGCTGGATGTGGCTATGCCTTTTAAAGAGAGCATGGTCAGCCGACACGTCATGATCACTTAGTCGTTTTGTACAGATATGAATGTTAAGGAGAATGGCCATGTTGTATTTCATCGGCCGTGTGGTAATATTGTGCTACCTCGACATAGAATAATCCGCATGTTTATCTTAGCGGCCAACATGGGACGTTATGCGCATTGCGTATGGACGAATAATTAGCCACACGCTGCTGCATTCCCCTAGCTGAACGTGTAGTGAACACGATCAGGTCGTTTGTCAGCGAGGCTCACTTAGATCTAGCGGGGACGGCCCACCCGGCTTCCGACGGACATCAATGCTTCCGTACGAGCAGTGGTGGGGGGTTGTGATTCCGTATAGTCCTGGTGGTTGTGCGTGTAGTAATGTGGTAGTGCTGGGCAGCTGGGCTACATGATCGCCACAAAAAAACACGAATGGCACTGCTTAACGACAGTAAGACCTGATCTGTAGCGTGGCGTAGCAGGCTGGGTCATGTCTCAAATATCGAAATAACTTATGGCCAGGCAGATCGTTTTGTAGGTACTTTCCACATTAGCAAGATCTTGGTTGGTAATTGACAGTCGGCTACGGTTATGATTGTACATGATGTTAAAAGATAGGAGCTGAAGACCGTTACCGATACCAGAATGGTGGCGTCGCTATGTGCCTGAGGTGTGTCGTGCTGACCTGTGCGTCCGTCTGACCACGCTCTCCTGTTCTCCGCAGCAGTACACCGCCGCGTGTCTGACCGCGCTCTCCTGTTCTCCGCAGCAGTACACCGCCGTCCGTCTGACCACGCTCTCCTGTTCTCCGCAGCAGTACACCGCCGTCCGTCTGACCACGCTCTCCTGTTCTCCGCAGCAGTACACCGCCGTCCGTCTGACCACGCTCTCCTGTTCTCCGCAGCAGTACCTGGGCGACTCGTCGAGTGCGGTGCCGATCGTACCGGACATCGACCTGACGGCGCAGACGCTGCCTGACGGCGTGACCGAAGAGGACGTGACCAACTTCACCTCCATCTACCGCGAACACTGCGAGGTGCTGCTCGATGCCGTCACCACGCTCCAGTTCAGCTCGGTCGAGATCATCTGGCAACAATTCTGGCGCTCGGCCAACAACAGCGAGGACATGCTAGACGAGGACGATCCGGAGAAGGTCATGCCCAAGCGTGTGTTGCACCAGCTCTGCGACTGGCCGCCCGTGCAGGACTACGTCAAGACCATGGACTACCTCTTCTACCAGAATCTGGTGGAGGTGCTCATCCCGGACGTGCTCCGAGCCATTCCGAGTAAGTGGGGCGCCGCCGCCGGTCGGTCGGTCTCGCCCATGAGGGGACATCAGGGCGGCTTGTGTGTGTGTTTGGGGCTTAACGATACGCTGAGCTGTTGAGGCTTGAAAGTGTCGCCTGCCTCCCACCCTGGCAAGGAGCACCGCGAGCTTGTATCAGTATCAGTGTCAGTATTTGGAAACCATCCACCTGCTGGTGATTACGGTTTCAGGTCATACACGTGCAGTATAAAAAGGCACACACAAAAGGCGCGCAATAACATGATACGAACGGTAGTCAAAGAGCTAAAACAAATTGCATTCGACGCTCGCCCGGTGTTCAAGATCCACTGTGTCTGACACGTGGCCGAGCGTGCTCCTGGCCGTCGCATAGCGCGGACTCCTGCTGCGCCTGATCCCGCGACCCCCGCAACAGCCGGACGGCAGCGCACCGGACCGCCGCTGTCGCCTGCCGACTCTGCTGCGGCCCGGGCTCCGGCTCCGTCAGCCTGTGCCGGCCGACCCCTGCTCGCCCGGCTAGCTCCCACCCCCTCCCCCTTGCGCTCCTGACCACTCCTCCCCCCGCTAGGGGCTCCAAACTGAGCCGCGTGCCCAGGGTTAGAGTTGTCAACGGGCTGAAACTAATTTCTGCCGCTTGCTGTTTGTTTTTATTGGTTCAAACTGGGATAGGCCGACAGACATTGACGAAGCTGTAGCATCCCTCTTTTTACTCATTACGTCACCACAATGTGTTTGTTATGTATCGCTTTCAGTCCAAACAGTGGAAAGAGCAAGCTGATACAAAAAAACGTGTTCAAAATGTGTGGCGTATCAGATATGATTGGTACACATAAGTATCTGAGCTTGTACCTTTAGACCGCTGAACGTGGTTCGTGTAACAACAAAGTAAACGACTTTGAAAGATTAATGCAATTAAATCTGCTTCAAATCAATAGCCACTGGCTGCTGCTTAAAATTTTATGGGTTAAGGCAATGCAAGGTCATGGCGAAAAATTTTGCTACATATTTGCAAACTATTGCCGCATAAATTTTGCTACTTCTGTAAATGCATGCGAGTGAAGACTGAAGCAAGGCCCACCAAACCTATAAGGCGTTCAGGGATAGGACTGCCAGACTTTTGGTGTTCCCATCCTTGTGCTCATATTTTGCATGGTGGATCCAATGGCGGGG
Organism: Pollicipes pollicipes; assembly: GCF_011947565.3. Classification (NCBI taxonomy): domain Eukaryota; kingdom Metazoa; phylum Arthropoda; class Thecostraca; order Pollicipedomorpha; family Pollicipedidae; genus Pollicipes; species Pollicipes pollicipes. The sequence goes on from NW_023597034.1 coordinate 18,616,105, forward strand.
AGGGGCACCGGACAGCAGAAATAATGCGTTTTGTTGTGAGCGGACCTGGAAACTCGGATTTTGCTCCCAAAACGGAATTTTCGATATGCTCATGCGTGTTTCAATAGCATTGTCCGCGTGGTGGACAGCACTTAATTATTAGCCAGTCAACTTCTCATGTATTTAACGATTTTGGAACGAGCTGTAGGAACACCAACAGCTGCATGGCTCTGTAATGATACACGCCACGTTTAGGATTAAATAGTGCAGAACTATGAAAAGGCTGCTGGTTTTGCCGCTTGTGCTTTTTATCGTCTTGTTTGCCTGGTCTGGGTCATCATCAGCCGGTATTTCACTGCCACAATCGGTTGATGTTAAGTGCCTATAGTTTGCAGTGTCACTCCCGCATGTAAGTCATGTTACATCACAGGGGTGATAAGGATTATTTATGTCACTTGCGTAATGTAAATGGACATTTCAGGCGACTACCAATTCTGACATCTTGCATTTTTGATCAGGTAGCCCTTAATCCTACTCGATATTTTTTTTAATGCTCAGGATATTATGCTGACCCGGTCCAGACCGGCTGGCAGCAAGTGTTTAAGTGGGCTGGTGCCAACGCTGGGCGGCCGTGTCGTTCGCCGCCCACTCAGCACTCAACAGGCTCCGCCCCATCCCCATGACGGCCTGCCCCAACACCGGGAGGGCCTGCCCCACCACCGTGATGGTCTGCCCCAACACCATGACGTCCTATCCCAACACCGTGATGTCCTGACCCACCACCGTTATGGCCTGCCTCGCCACCGTGACGGCCTGCCCCTCCACCGTGGTGGCCTGCTCTCCACCGTGGTGGCCTGCTCTCCACCGTGGTGGCCTGCTCTCCACCCCACGGACGCCGCCGTCTCACAGCCGTCCACGCGTGGTCGGCAGGCACGCTTACGCAGGCCATCCGCAACTTCGCCAAGACACTGGAGGGCTGGCTGCGCTCGGCCACCGAGAGCACGCCGGCCGGCATGGTCCTGGTCAAGCTGGGTGCCGTGTCGGCGTTCGCGCAGACTCTACGCCGCTACACGTCGCTCAACCACCTGGCGCAGGCGGCGCGCGCGGTCCTGCTGAACTCGGGCCAGATCAGTCAGATGCTCTCCGACCTGAACCGGGTCGACTTCGTCAACGTGCAGGAGCAGGTGAGCGGCGCGGCGGCGGACCACGTGAGGGGGCAGATCGGCGGGTGCGGGGTGTGAGTGGTGGAGAGATGTGGCCGTGATGCTGCAGGGCGACTAATGGACGTGGCGGTGAGGTGATACCGCAGATTGCGCCTGTCTGGCCATGCTCATACTACATAGTTGATTGCACTTGTCATCGAGCAGTCCCCGGTGGGCCGTGGCTTGTCATCGCATGCGTGGTATTCCAACGCTTGGCGACTCACGCTTCACCAAGGGCAGAAGGGTGGTGTTGTTGCTGCCTCAGATGGATCCTGTCTAACGTTACTGTTTTTTTGAACTTCATTGGTTTTTTTCAATTATGACTTTGTTGTATTAAATAACATTAATGATATATATATATATATATATATATATGTATATATATACACATATATACATATATATATATATATATATATATATATATATATATATCATTAATAATACATACCTATACATATGATATATGTATACATATATCATATGTATATACATATTCTTCCTGCTCTGTCCGATTAGTAATAAAATAAGAACCTTCTGCAATGAAACGTTTCAGTTACATTTGAACCCGCTTTAATCTGCTCAAATTGGCTTTCCACATCCTATTGGAAAACTAATAGTCGACGCTTGCACATTGGTAGTGGGACGGCCCCGTCCTGGGACAAATCTTTAACACATTTCGTACTTTGGATTTTGGTTTTTACGTTGAGTGCTCCTTGGAGGTGTGATGTTTTCTGCGTATCAATCAACTTTCTCTCTCTGGACCTCTATATATCACGCGCTTACTCCACGCCCTCTCCAAGCAAACCAATTTGACATCACTAATCGAGTGGCCCGGTGGGTTGAAGTGGATGGACGCGGCGTTGTCCACCGATGCTCTTTCTGTCCTGACAGTTGATAAATGGCTTGCGAACGGGTATATAAAGTCCCCTGTCTGCCGGATATAGCACACATTCACACACATTGCAATGAACACCATATATAACTTGTTATGTTTACATCCAATCGTTTGATCATACGCACCCGATATTTTATGCCCCTTTAATAGATAATGCCTCTGATGGTTCCACCCACAGATGACGCGGCTTTTCGCACTATTGTCCGCCCTTCACCTGACCTTTCATAGCGTTTTTTTTTGCGTATACCTTCTTGTCCTTCAGGCTTGACCCCTTCGGTAATGTTTCGGGTTAGCTAGTGAATGCTTCCCCTTTAGTGTTGGGGCAGTCCAAAGCGTGTTGTTTATTTTCATTCGATGCTACTCTGGCCCGTGTTGGACCCTGATACGCGTTATTGGGGATGCTGATGTTATCGTGACTTGCGTTCGAAAAACGTCGAAACCGGAATTTAACATGTGCATGCAATTTGATGATTCGGTTGTCATGTAACGCTACGTTATTTGGCGGCTTAGCCGCAAGTGATAAATTAGACTTAACTGGTTATATCTGACTAGGGCGCATTTCCCCGTGGGTTTACAACGTAGGACGTGAGTAAGCACTTACGTAATTTTCCTTAAATAATACGGGCTTAAATCGTTTAGAAGTTTTGGCACACGTCATGTCTTAAAATGGCATTAAAAGGAGTGTGTCTAGTCAAGTTATGATTTTTGACTGTGCACGTAGGATGGTAGAGAATTTCGATTTACAAATTTTGGTGTCATTGGTTTCTACAGTCGCCTCCACTGACGAGATATTGCTCCAGCCCCCAAATTTGCTTTGGTTTGTATGGAAGAACGAAGTTATCGGGTAGCCCCGAAACAATATTCACTCCTCAACAGGTTGACGTCATTGGGAAGGCATCGTTAGCTCCAGCCAATGCTTCTTTTTCGAGGATGTCGCTTGTCAGCGCCGACAGCAGCTGACGAACGCGGCGATGGTGGCGGCCATTATGTCGATGTTTTTTTTTTTACACTCAGCTGAGGGCTGCGAGTGTACGGGCTTCGACGTGTGGTGAGCTGGTCAGTTGATTCGCTGTAATCCATGTCGGGCTAATATATACTGAGATTAGGAACAATTATTGTGTGGCGTCAATCGGCTGCACCGGGGTCTAGGGAAATATGATTGTTCCACGTTGCCTAGCAACCAAAATAATGTATACGTTATCTAGCAACCAAAATAATGGCCCTGTCTCTAGCGCGCAGTTACTCGCCATACATAAGCCAATGCATTCGTCCTTTCCTGCCCGCTGATTTGTTTTGTTGCAGGATTGTGTTTGTTCACGCACAGCCATCGACGGGATCGATAAAGATAAATAAATCAAAACTGTTGCAAGACACAATTGTACATTTAGTTACCAAAATTAGCCATAGATAATTGTCAAACTCCCCTTCAGCGTGTATTCAGAAAACCGAAAATATTCCACTCAGATACACTCCCTTTAAGACGAAGATTATCGCGTTGCGTAACCGAAATACTCTGCCCTCAACGGTGTGTTTTGATCCGTCAGTGGACGTTGAGCAGAACGGGTGCCCATGCCCGGTTATCCGTTATCCGTTCTCAGGCACAAAGTTGACGGCCACGGAGAGATCGTAACGTGCCAATGTTACGGTCTGTTCACACAGCCAGTTGTTCTGGAGTGTTAGATGCGCGTCAAAAGTGGTTAAAGCGGGCGGGCTGCGCGTCGCCCCGTCCCTGTTCTGGTGACGTCATGAGGCGAACAGTGGCGTGTGGTAGGTGTCGGAGGGTGTTCAAATGGAGATCCAATACGGCCAGCTCGTCGGAGCGCGATTCATGCCTTATTGCCAAATGATGGCCCAAATCAGCTAAAATATTCAGATGTACCAGAAAGCTGCAATGAGTTTGCCATCGCTAATCGTGTGTTGGTATAACAGCTAGGCATTAAGCACGCGACCGAAATTCCTTGAGCTCATCTTCTTTAAAGGGCTGCCCAGTGCCCAGCGTGACCAGGCGGAGATGGGAGAAGAAGGGAATTCCTGTATAAGGCCGAGGTAGCAGCCGAAAAGTGGCACATTCAGCAAAAGGGTGACGTTGGTATTTGCATGTTTTTTCCGGGGGCCCGACGCGCGTGAAAAAACGCGTGTGAACAAACCATTAAATTAAACTTGCTGCGGTCTTCAGCGCTTTCTTGTCTTGCAGCGCTTTTTCATTGCGCCTTTGCAGCATATTTCCCTGGACAAATGCAAAACTACCCCATCGGCCTCCGTCATGCTACGCCTGTTACAGCTCTTTGCTGGCTGATGCCTGTAATGGGACCTGAAACATTGCCACCATTAGCCTGCCATACTGCCGTGTATGTCTAAGGCAGTTCCCCTGACGTCACCACTTCCTGACTCTGTGGTCGTGTCGCGTCGCGCAGTGCACCCGTGCAGGGCCGCTTTCCTGTCTGCAGCTGGCACTTCCGTTCGCAGTGCTCGCTGCTGCGTCTTGCATCGATCCGTTTCAGTCGATTCTCGGGGTCCGGTGGCCTTTTGCCACGGTAACGCAGCCCTCTCACGTAAGCACTAATTTGTGGGGTACATGTGGCGATTCACCTGCTAGTTGGGTTCTAGCTTACATTGAAATCAATGCGAGCCGTTTTGGGCAGTCTTGATTGGTCCGCAAAAGCTTTCTTCATGCTCATTTCTTTGATAAAACCGCTCCACCCCACTTGTTGGGGCCAAATCAACAACGGGTGCCACAGTGCCTCCCGCGTCCGTTGTAAGGGTCATAAGCCTTGTCTCTGACGCTTTTTCAGTGTTTAGTGAATGATTACGTTTTGTGTTGGTGATTGGGGAATGGTTGCAAAGCGGACTAGGCATTGACCGTACAAAAATGAGTTGGAATTGACATTTGGTGTTATCGTGGTACGTCGTTACCTTACGCATTCAACTTTTGCGTGGATTGACTGGCATTCGCCGCCAGGTGGTGGTCGTCCTATTTTAAACGCGATGCCCGTTTTGTTGTGTGCCAGACATGGTTTGCCACTGAAATATAACTTGAATGACAGTCCGCTCTGATGGATGGGATGTCGGATGTGATTGTTTCTGGTTGCAGGAAACGTCCTTAATGCCGAGCATTTGTCGGGCGCGGACCAATGAGACTTAATTTAGCCTCGATTTGTGGCCCAAGTACCTGTCAGACCTTTCATCAGTGAATGTGAGGCTGGAGGCTGCTCAGCGCGACCTCCGTCATCTGTGACCTCTCGGCGATGAACTCAGCGGATGCCGGTCGTCTCCACCGCCCCCGCGCGCGATCCTGTGGAAGACTAGCGTATGGTTGGTGTGGCCACCAGCCCAAGTCACCGGCCCCATCACGTTGCGCCTTATTCCAGGCGTCGTGGGTGTGTCAGTGCGACGACGGCCTGGTGCAGCGGCTTGAGGCCGACTTCAAGGTGACGCTGCAGCAGCAGAACTCGCTGGAGCAGTGGGCCTCCTGGTTGGAGGAGGTGGTCAACACCGTACTCAAGCCGTTCGAGGGCAAGCCCGAGTTCCCCAAGGCCGCCCGGCAGTTCCTACTCAAGTGGTCGTTCTATAGGTCAGCAATGTGATCGGATCTTGTGTCGCAGTGTGGTGTCCGTCTGGACTGGTTTGGTGGGTTGCCAGGCCCAGCTATGCGACGCAGTTATTGCCAGGGCTTCCCGATGTTGCCAAAACCCACGCAGAACTGTTGGAAATGTAGGAACTAAAGAACCCCCTGTCGCCATTCCAAACGTTGGTTGCATGGGTTCAGACCGTTTGTGCCCAAGTCAGCCGTGTCAGCGCCAACAGTCTTAAGATCCGGGCGCTCGACTTCCGGTGATTTATTGTGGGTGAAATGTGCTTGGCCGTATCGTTTTCTGCCCTGATGGCGCCCACCATACAGACCATGCTGCAGCCGGCAAGACATTGTTGTCATGAGACTATCAGCGTTGTACTTCCGAGCTAGCTTATGTCTTCCAAGATGACCAAATTGGCACGATCGGGTGAGATTTAAACGTGCCTTTCTTGGGAACAGGTTGCTAAGATACAAGTACCGGCCCATTACTGGTCTAAACGCCCTTGAGGACCCCATCATTTCTGATTACCCTTAAAAACACTGCGGTGTTTTACGTGCAATGCTGATAATGCCGGGCATCTGCGATGTGGTGGCCAGGATCACACGAACAGCCCACTATTTGTGCAAGGTACGATGCGATGGAGGCATCCGTGCCGAGGCCAAGATTGTATTTGGTAACGTTACCACACCGTTCGTAGCGTGTCAGGGTCTGTGGTGATGACCCGGTCCAGGCCCTGCGATGTGTGAGCTCGTGTTTTACATGTCTGTAGGTGTAGGTCTTTCTTTTTTGTGACCTGATCTGACCTGGCCTGGCCTGGACTGGACTGTCTTGACGGACCTTCCGTCACAGCTCGATGGTGACCCGTGACCTGATGCTGCAGAGCGCCGCCTCGTCTGACCTGGCCTAACCTGATCTGATCTAACGGACCCTCCACCGCAGCTCGATGGTGATCCGCGACCTGACGCTGCGGAGCGCCGCCTCGTTCGGGTCGTTCCACCTGATCCGGCTGCTATACGACGAGTACATGTTTTACCTGATCGAGAACCGGGTGGCGCGCGCCACCGGCGAGATGCCCATAGCCGTCATGGGCGACAGAAGCCAGCACCAGCACCAGCACCACCAGCAGCAGGCGCTGGCGGCCGCTGCCAGAGAGGTCAGCGCATCGCCAGCTGGTCAGCCCTGGCAGGCATGGTCACATTACGCGGAGATCCGTGTGCGTCGATGGCTAGCGGCGTTAGCCCCGGTCATGTTACATATCAGGCAGCCAATGTAAAAAGAGCGTGCTATTTATTGGCCGCCGTAGGCCAGCGGTGATGGCAGGGGCGGGCGGCAATAAGCAATACGGTGATCCCGCTCAATCCTTTATTTCGTATGAAATGTTCCCATCAAGTAAGTACTGGCATTAGCTCAAGGCCAATGATGCTACTCGGCGTAACGCCACAGGTCAGACACGTGAGCAGCATTGATCGATGAGGTCTGGTAGTGGGAGGGGTCTCTATGTGGAACAAAGCTCGCCCCCAGCTGGCCAGCTGGCTCCGGGATGCCAGAGATCAAACGAGGTGTGTTTCGGGCCGGCGAAAGAGACGGTGAGTCGTTACACGCCAGCACCAGACACCTTAGGCTGCGGACACGTGGGGTCATGCCCCGGGATGTTGACCACAGAAGATGCTTTACGTCCAGATTGGACTCCATTTTTTTTTTTTTTTTGGTTACAGCACCATCAAACTGCAGCGGTGGTAGTATCTGAAAGGTTATCTGCGGCGACTTCTTTTGGTGGCGCAATCTGTCGTATCGTTATCGAACACGATCACCCGGTGAAAATGGTGGAGCGCCTATAGCATATTAAAGATCAGAGCAGAGTGGGCGTTGATAGCGCGTGACCAGCGAGGAACGAGGACGGTAATTCAGATATGTGAGATGATGTTTCATGTGAAGAAAACCCGATGCATTCCAGCCGGACACGTTTGGAAAACAGATAGGATCAAGCTCGGTCACCTGCATTGCGTGAGAGGACCCAACCAGGCATGATACCAGTGCAGGGCATTCTGCACGCCGACTCTTAGCTACCTTCCCTCCATCAGTTATCCATTCATCCCATCTCACTCATTCACTTCCCAGCCCCTTATTGCTACTAACCTTCTGGCCATTGTGTCTGTCCTTCCCTTGCCACCACTCTCTCTTTCCCCTCTATCACGATCTCTGTCTCGGTTTTATTGTGCGTATTGTACTTATTGCTTTCTCCCTCAGTTTTCTCCGCCCGCATCCTGCATCAATAGTTTGTTGTCTTCCATTACCTGCCACAAGGCCACGGCGACATTGACATCAGCGCCACAAGGCGGTGGGCTGGCGCAGCCCGCTCTCCAGTTTGTCTGAGGGGGGCCTGTCACCTGCCCGCGTTGTGAATCCCTCGTCAGACGTCGATATTAAGCTCTCGAGCGGAATATCTCGCCAGGACGGCGTCTGGCCTCGCTGTGGGATGCTGTTGAGGCGGACTGTGGTTGGCTCGGAGGGAGGTTGTCGGGGTCACAGGGGGCCTAGCTGGAAATGCCAGATGTCGACGGCTCCCGCTGTGAAAGATGCGGCTGTGCACCAGGTGGATTCGGTGCAAACTCGCTCCGTGTTTCGGCCCGAGTTTCCACCCCGTGTCGAGTCGAACACCATGTGGTACTCTTGTATGGCATGACTGAAGGCTGTCATACCGCGATCTGCGAGCTGTAACTTCAGCCAAATGTTTATATTGCCTTGGTTAATCATAGTCATGTTGGAAACGTTCACAGCGCGTTTCACGTGGCACGCATCGTGTATATTGTTTTGTCATAGTTTTTCTAAGCTCGTGTAGGTTTGCTGTTAACCTGGATACTTAACCCCTTTCGCAGCAATGTAAGTTGTGCTTTTACCTGTCCCACCTGTATTCGTGCGACCAACCCGTCAAAAAGCTGTGAACCTGTGAAGCGGGCCTCATAAAAGTACACCGGGCGTTATTGATTTATTTTAACCATCGTCGGTCGGTTAGGAGCTCCAGTGTACCAGGTGCTTCCCATCAAGTACCCACTCTGGGTGGTCGGAGCTTTCTCTAGCTGCTCACGGATGACGACGAAATTTGGTCAGAACCTCTGTGCCTATGAACTGAGCGTTTTCATTTCCTGTCATATCAAATCACTCAGACGCGAACTCGCACTCAAAGGGTCACACTCCGAAGATATGCTTGGTGGTCGCTGTGCGGCGCACTCCTGTCTCGCCGCTGTGTGCACCCCATCATTGTCAATCGATGTTAAGTGATCTTTAAGAGTGTGTGGTGTCGTGTGGTGCACACTTCCAGTGTATACGACACTTGCCAGGACCATTTTAAGTCCAGGTTGCATCGGTTAGAAGTTCGTGAAGTCTTGTCCGAGTTACGTTATAATTAGCATGGCCCTTGGTGGAACCTCGCACGATACAGCAGCACGGCGCTGTCGGGCCGGCCTCGCAGCCAGCATCCCACGGCGGGCCGGCTACATGACTGTCGCCTGGCTGTGTGTCGACTGTACTGTTTCTCTCTGTTTTCTCAGAGTGCGTTCGACAATCCGTCCGATCTCCTCATGTCCAACGGGCCCCTGCTGGACCCTCTCTCCATGGAGCGCGGAGACGGCGACATCAAGCGGATGCGACGAGAGTGACAGCTTCAGGGCTTCGCCGCTAGATGTGTGGTCCGCGCCGGCCCGTGCCTGGCGCCTGTTACTCCGATCCTCCCTGCTGCTCAACCGGGCGGTTCGTCTCAACTGCGTGCGGCTAGAAGCCACCGGCCCTCGTGCTGGCCAAAGATACTGTGGCCTTATTCGGCGGACACCGCGTCCGTCGCACATTCCCGATCAGTAGCGCACCCGGCACCGCGGCAACATTCCGGCGCAACAGTATTGGCGGCGCTGTTGACGGCGTTTGTTCGAGCGCGTTCTTTTTGACCTGGCGGACCCTCCTCCGCAGACTCTACTGTGTACCTTGGCGTTTGGCTGGAACCGTGGTTGGCGCCGAGGGGTCGTTGGGCGGTTGGACACTGGGACTGCGCTCTGCCGCCCTCCTACCCCGGTGAGGGCGCCACGCGCCCCAACTCAGCACGCTGTCGCCGACTGGGCGGCTCGGGCTCCGCCACCAGCGGGCGGCGCGTTGATGTGCGTGTATTTGGATGTGTTTAATTCTGTATGGGGCGGGTGGTCGGGCGCCGGCCGTTGCGGGCAGCGGCGCTCGCCTTGTGCCATCTCACACCACGTACGCGTGTGCGTTTCTAGTCAACGGGGGCGGGGGCCCGCCGGCTGCCTAGCGCCCCGACCCGGGCCAGTCCGCTGGCATTCACAATCATCACGGTACTCGGATGTACCGGCTCGTCCCCGTGTGCCGCCAACTCCCCTCTTGGAATGCTGTTTGGAAAACCCAGCTTAAGTCGGAAACAATGCAATAGACCGCCCACTGGCTGCCGCGTCCATGTTTGCTGCCCTCGAGGGCCCTCATCCCGCCGTGTCCCACAGGCGGCCCAGACCGTCCTCCGGCCTCGCCTCGGCCCGGCCCTGGCCCGGCGCCCGCCCATTTCTATGTTGCTTTGGTGTCCTTGCCGTGGTTGTTGCCCGTCCCCGCCATGAGCACCCACCAGCGTTTGCAGTGTGGAGCCACGCGCTGGCCCGATCTCATCGCGCGCCGCTGTGTATGTGGGTGTGTGCGTGTGTGTGTGTGTAGGCTGCGCCCGTGCAGTCCCCGGCCAGCCGGCCGGCGGCGGCGGCGCGCCAGTCCAGCTTCGGACAACGCTGCCGCCGAGCGAGACTAGTTTCTGCCAATAAAGCCGCGCGCCGAGTCGGCGTTTGGTCGGCCGAAAGTGACGTACGGGGCCGGGTTCGACGGCTGAGAGATGTTAGGTGATGAAATTAAAAATGGAAGTTGCTGATCGACAAACACTGTTCTCGATAAGGCACGTCCGGGCAGTGCAGCCACGTCCAGATATGCATTGTATTGACAATCATGGATAGTTACATGGATGCATATACTGCGCAAGCAATTTACAATGAGCACTGCGGGTGCCAGCGTGCCCACGATGTGATAAGGTACGCCCCCATACGTCTCGCAATGAGTTACACCCCCACACGCCCAAACTTGTTCACATGTGCTTGAAGCCGGCGCAGTCGGCGGAGTCCCGGCAACACGGTCAGCAGTGCTTCTGGTGCAGACGCCGCTTGCCGGGACCGATACGGCGGCAAAACATTTCGCACTCGGCCGGACGGGACTAAGACGGCGACAAAACATCGGTCGGACGGGAATACCTCGACTGACTGAGGTCCTGCCATGCCAGTCCACGGCGAAAGGCACGCCAGCCACAGCCTGTCTCACGCACGGGGTGGAGCCGACTCTCGAGTCTCTCCGCGCGCCAACGCCACGCCTCGCCATCTATCATCGGTACCCCGAGAACGTCTGCAGGTCCTGGCGCACCCTCAGCTTAGTGCCGCCGCGTCCCGGCCCGCCGCGGGCGCGACCTCGCTGGCCATGCCTCGGGCCGCTGCCGTCCAGCAACCGGTGGCCCTTGCCCAAGCCGGGACTTCGTCGACATGGCGGGTGATAACGTCCACGCGAGAGACCGCCGCCGCGCGGGGGCCACACGCCCTCGCGGTCCAAAATGACGTCATCGTCCTCGGAACGGCCGGGCGTGTAGCCGCCGCCGCCAAAGATCCTGGGGATGGGCGTCTGGTCGACCAACCAGGTAACGGCTTCACCCCAGCGCGAGCCAGTGCCGCCCTCGCTGCGCTCAAGCGCCGCCGAGCCCACGCGGCGTCGCTTGGCCTCTGAGCTTGGCACGCCACTGCCTCCGTCCCGAAGACCGTCCGCACTGTCGCGTCGACCGTCCCCACTATCCTTGCCCCCGTCCGCTCTGTCCGGCCGGCCGCCCGGGCTGTGCCGCCAGCCGTGCTCCCGCTGCGTGTTCTCGCGGTCCCAGCTCCGCTCGCGGCGATACGGCTCGCTACGCCCGCCGCGCTCTCGCTGGTCCTGCCTGCTCTCTCCCGGCGGACGGGACGGCGCCAACCACGGTCCGGCGCGCACGTGTGTGGCTATACCCACCGGCTTGCGGTCCTCGGACTGCGCGAGCGGCGCGGCGGGCGGCGCGCTCGGCCGGCCCTCGCTGTCGAACACGATCCGGGAGGGCTGCAGCGGCGACGGCTGCGGGCCAGGCGGGCCAGCTCGCGGCGGCAGAGGCCGCGGCGAGGAGTTGCCCGGTCTGGCTGGCGACGGCCACGGCCTTCCCTCCTGATCAAACACGACCTTGGACGGCCGCGGCGGCCACGGCTTGCGCGGCGGCGCGGACGCCGAGCTGGCTAGCGGACTGTCGATCACCCTGGTCCCCCGCGCCGACGAGTCGGCCTCCACCTGCGCCTCGACCGCCTCCACCGCCACGGCCGCGTCCGCCGCCGCCACCGCCTCGGCCGCCCTCTCCAGTCGCTTCGTCGTCTTCTTCTTGGCGACGGGGAGCCTGAGCTTGAGCAGGCCACTGTCGACGGACACGCCACCCGGCTCCAGCTGCAGCCGGTTCTTCTCCATGGGCGTCCTGTCGCCGTGCTCCTTGGCCTTGTGGCGGCTGAAGTAGTGTGGCTTGACGAACACGCGCGGGCAGTGCGGACAGGCGTACATGTCCGGCAGGTTGTGTAGCGTCGGGGCGGTCTTGGTGGTGATCTTGGAGACCTTGGATGACCGCACCTTGACGGCCTTGGCGGCGGACTTTGTCGGTTTTTCTGAGGAGCATGGTAAGGCAGGTTGGCGATAAGCCAGGGCTGGATTTGCCAGGCGTTGTGTACATTTAAACCGTTCAAGACCAGAGTTACCACAGATTCTTCAAATGTGACAAGATGAACGACCATTACATTCGAAACACCACACATCTGCTCGATTCAGAAATATATAGCCAGGCACGGCGTCCGATTTCGAGTCTGGTGGGATAGTTCTTGTGGGTCACTGAGTTTGGTGCCTTACAGCTTTTGGAGCCAGGCACTCCAGACCTCGCCTCCAGGAGGCATGAGATTCGGACTCCTGGGACATCTCAGCCCCTGCGACCTGCACTCCACACACTTGGCGCTAGGTGTCATCTCACAGGACGATGCGAGTTGAAATGTGTGAGCATCAGATTCACAGCGTCATCCTCGCCAAAGCCCCAAGAGACCGGCATCAGTGATAAATTAGATCCATTCATGAATGAGAGTAAAAATTATGAAAAAGTCACACATATGAGAACTCGAAATTGTTTGTGAAAGGAAACAATTTACCATCACAGATTTTGAATGCCGACACACTCATCACGTTGCCCGCATATAAGAAAGAGATGAGCAGTTGAAATATGCATTTTTCAATCTTGATAATTCTTATATCTCAGATTGCACAAAAAGCTTTCGCGGCAAAATTGGCTCAGTCAAGTATCATTGGCTCATTCCTCAGTGTCGTTTACCGCAAAGATGTCTTAGGGCAGTGAAATATCTCCCAGCCGAGACATTTAAATGCCCTAATAGTGGCACAACACAGAGATATAGAAGACTGAAAAGGTCTAGATTAGAACACAAAGCAAACCCAGAAACAGATAAGCTGACTCCCAAAAAGGTCATCACTTTGCCCATCGTCGAAAATTAAGTTTATGGAACCATCAGGTTGACGAGAATAGCATGCAAGATAGGAACACCCAAGAAAATACAACGTACAATTACGCTCACATTTACAGATACTTCAGGTATACAATAAGAACACAGCGTCACTTATAAAGTGAACGCAGTGTGGCGGAAGACCCAAATTTCCAACATGAATCCACTGTCCACTAGCTAACCTACAAATTTCATCCACTAACTATACTCCAATATAATCTACTCAGTCTACTAACTTAACAGCAGATAGCAGTTCAGAAAACCATGTCACCGCCGCTACCGGGGCGCAGGAGCGTCCTCCAGCGTTTTCCATTCACGCACGTCCCATTTCTGAATACAGATTAGTTTCGATCATTCTTGGCTGTATAAATATTTGAATTTAACTGCCTGTATTCATACCTTCTACACATCGCACCAGCACATAGGCATGACGGGAAAAAATCCTCTATCGACTGCGCATTGGTCATCTTCTCCTCTACAAAAATGAACTCCAAGAAACAACAAAGGATGACTATGGCAAAACTCAAGGTACTGTACTGGTAAAAATATTTTCGACTGGTTTGGAGGCAAAAGAAATCTTTGCTCTCCAGTTTGTCCTTTTTAAAGCGCATCTCCAGTGGTCCCTTGGGAAATGATCAAAAGTGTGACCCTAAGTACGTCGCCTTCCATTTGCTGCACTGCCGCTGTTTTTGGACGCTAATCTTGACAAGAATACTCACCCACGGGTCCGACAGCTGTCGACGGCGACAGCGACGCTGTATGCTTCTTTCGTTGTTTTCCAGCGCTTGGCCTCAGCACCGAGAGGACAGCGGCTGTAAAATTAGGCGAAAACGCCGACACGCTTTCGGATGTTGCTTGGAATGCCGTAAATGCCACAGTCGTCGAGTTCCTAGAGGATTATTTAAAAGCAAAACATTGCAATAGCAAAAACACCTGACACATAAACTGAGAAGTGAATACAAATGCATGCATTTTTAAACATGCATACAACACAATTCTGACCGCCTACACATATAACTGCTTACATAGCACATGGACAGTATCAAGCAGTATGCCTAGACATCTGTCATAACCATATTACGATTGCGGGATCGCCAGACGCCGGCCGAGGCACTCACTGCTCATGGCGGCCGGCCCGGCACCGGCCTCGTCCTCAGAGGAGCTGTCCGACCCGTCCGGCTGGGCCAGCGCCCTGGCCTGCCAGTTGCCGACGTCAGCTGCTGGTGCTGGTGCTGGTGCTGGCGGCGGGCAGCCGCGGTAGGACTCGTCTGGCGGCGAGGCGCTGTCCGGCCGCTGGCGGGCGTCACACACGCGTCGCGGTCAGACACGTAAGAGGCAGGGCAGCCGTCTTATGGGGGTAAATACGAAGGTACAGGAGCAAAGGAACCAATATTGCAATGCCAGGCATTGCTCAATCTGAGGTGAGTGGCCTGTTATGCTTCTATATTATTTGTAGCAGTGAACACAACACATAGAAGACATATAATTGCCCTTGTTTGTGATATTCTACAATATATGATGACCTCCACGGTAGCTGTTGAAACAATTCAAACCCATGCTTTTGTCCCAGTGAGACTTCCACGACAGGATTTCCAAAACACAGACATTTTCCACATAGATGGCGATAACATCAAGATGCAAGTTTTGTGCAAGATGCAAGATGCCACCTTTCATCAAGTTTTAGTAGCTACAGTCCCCGATACTCAGCGATATCAATACAGATCAACAACCACGTCTGATAACATCACGTCGCACAAGGCCCTTTGTCATTTTGCCACGCCCATTGCCACTTTCACACTCCACCAACCATGGAAATGTGCAAATTGAAACAAAAAATGTGCCATGTATGTGGAAAGTCCAGTACCGTTCTGCGTCCCTCGCTCCGCGCCCCAGCACGCCCGCCGTGGCCCAGCTCAGTCAGCTGCTGTTCAGCGTCGGCTTCGACGTCGACGTCGGCGTCAGCGTCAGTGCTCTGGCACAGACCACGAACTCCCCACTGACGAGCCAGAGTGAGGAAGGCACTGAGTCGGCCCTGCGCCACGTCCACCTCGCCCGAGTACATGAAGTTCACCAGCGAGGTCATGTCACTCGTGTGCACGCTGCCCAGGTATATGACCACATCTCCAGCATGGGTCTGTAGAGCACGGTCAGCCACCATCACCATGGACATCACAGGCATGGTCAAGGTCATCTGCATGACTGCAATTCCATTCAAGAGGCATTGGCGGGTCTCCCTCTTTGAGGGTCAGAGCTGATGTTGAGCAAGACCCCTCAAGCAAGCAAGAATCATGGGCCTCTCTTGATTCTGCATATGACTTTGGCCTTCAAATGTCTTTAACACCTTCCCTGTTTAAGCTGCACCCCATCAAGATGTTACTGTTAACAGTCAAGACCATAGTTACAGTCACAGCTCAAAATCACAATCTTACATGTCCAACTTATACCTTATGACACCTTACCTTGAGCAAGTCATAAAAGTTCTTGCAAGCTGAAGATAGGATAACACGGTGGCATTTGATGCTTTTGCTGCCATTGGTGATGAGGACATCTGAGAGATCCTCTGACTGCAGCAGTTTGCAGAACAAGGAACGCATGTCATCCTGGTAGGATGTCCATTTCAGCTGGATGCTCCTCTCAGGCATGACTGAAAAGGGAGACTTCTGGTCCAGGTGAACACATGATTTTGTAGTGGCATGACATTGGAATGGAAATGTTAATGAGTCAAATGCTCCAAAGCATGTAACTCCAACTTCCAGAAAATAAAGGGTTATGGGATCCATGCATACACCCTCTGATGTCTGATAGCTTCTCAGATGGATTATGATATCATGGATTCATGCCAGATGAACCTCATATGGTCTCTATTATTGAGTACTTTCCAACAGAGTTATAAGGGATTTCAGAATGCAAGTAAGACTGTTTGGATAACCTATGTGAATGCCATGCTTATTTGATCATTCACATGTCATTTCTGATTATATACATAATTTTCTTCAATCTTGATTTAGATCACAACTTTTGGAGCCATCTACATTTACAGAATTACAGCCTTACAACAATGACAAACCCAGATCAAAAGCTTCCATGCACTTTTACATCCTATAAGACTTTTATGAACCTGTAGTTGTGGGCTTACCGCATTTCTCCACTAATGTTCCTTTAAACTTAATGCTCAATTCCTAGCAGGCCCAGGGTATCCCATAAAGCTCTAAGGTTATTAGCAGAGAAATTTCAAGCCATATGGTCAATTGAAAAGCTTCAGGCTACCATGGAAACTCTCCTGGGGTTACTTTATAAGCCAGACTGTTCTTGGTACTCAAAAAGGCTTACATATCTTTGTTGTTGGTTCCCCCAGTTTCCAATGACAAACCACTCTATCTTAATTACCCAGCAAATATATTAAGTAACATACATTCAGGAAGTCAGTGCTGATGTTGAATCTCATCAGTTTCAACATAATAAAATATGACATAACACATTCCACCAATAATTGTTAAACCTTATCAGTTTCAACATGACACATGGCATGACACCTTCCATCAATAAACTTACATGATACATGCAATGTGCACAATGATGTTATCAACATATTTGAACTAGCCATCAACTAAATTCAGTGGTGATAAGTGAACCAATGAGTGCGGTGCTTGCATACATCATGCTGTTGTCGGTATCCATCATACGCATATGCATGCATGACCCTGTTCACTGATTTCAGATCGACTCATGACACTAGCTGACCAGCAGTTATCACGTACCTACCTACCTACTCTCTCCCCTTGTCACTTAGAACACACAATGCGTCCCTCCCTATATTGCACAGCGACGAACGCAAATGTTCATTCGAAAAACTGCTACAACTTGTCCGCTCCTAATGGCAAAATCGGCATCATGCGTCGACACGCGGACTTTTCAATGGATAAGTCACGTTTCTTGGCGTCCTCTCACTTTCGTATCTGAGTTCCAATGTCTGAGCCGCGCTGTAATTGTACGAACCGCCCGGCACCTTCCCAATTTTTCTATCTATTCTGAACCCATTAAGATAAAACATAGCAATTGCCACAAAATAAGCCTAAGGGCCTCTTATTGCGAAGGAAAGTTTAAATATTTTCAGGTGTACCAAATTTCTGCATATTTTCTTATCAGAAACCCAAGCTATGCTCTCTGAATCACATCAAGGTGTCTTCGCACATACCTCTGAGAGCAGTGGCGCAGGCAGTGGGGCCACAAATGGCACGTGCCTTCCTCAGGTTCCGCGGGTTTTGAAAGACCCCCGGTATCTACGATTAAGGGCCGATTTCAGGGCCTGAGGGGCTCAATAGGTCGGCCGGTATGCGGCTGTGTTGGCGTGTCGTGTCGGTATGGGTCTGAGGGCCCACTTCTCTGTCAGCTACAAAGTCGGGGCTAGCGATTACACTGATCAGGGACCCTGTATCTGTCAGGGGTCTGCAATGCATAGCAGAGGAACCCGTGTTTGCAAGCGGCCCCGAGCCGACCAAGGACAGTATTCGATGAGCCCCGAAGAGAGGACCGGGCGGCCCAGCGGAGCCGACGATCAGGGGCTCGTGTGGAGGGCATGAGGGCCCGAAGGACTGGCTGCAAGGGTCATAAATAATCGCAGCCCAGGCGATCGTGACCCGAAATATCAGTCAGAGGTCCTCTGGCACCGTTTCAGGACTCCTGAGACAATGGGGGGCGTTTCAGTCGGTCAGAGACGGCGATCATTGAACACTTGACTTCCTGTCAGTCTGAACCCTGGGAGCCCATTTCCCAAGCAGGAGTAAGGCCGGGCGCCACGACTTCCATTAGTCTGGGTCTCTGAACCAATGGTTGGGGCCCCTGTGTCGGTCAGCGCCCAAAGCACCTAACAGGGGGTCATGTTTCGGCTAGATGTAGTCGGCCCCGAGTCGGTCAACAGTTACAGCAACACGAAAAATAGATATTCCATTTTTACCCTTCCAGTTTCATCACCAGATTCTAGCCAGCACCACTTAATGGTGCTCTAACACACGCCCGGGTGGCCGGTTGGATGTCCCTCGCTCGGGTGGGGGGTCAGATTGACCCCCCTGAAATCTCAGAAACTAGGAGATCTCAAGGCGTCAGCTAGAGACACCAAATTCACAAAATGTGTTGGCCCAAACGTGAATTTACTTGGGTCAAAGTTTGAGGTTCCCAGGTAGGTAGAATGTTTTTTAAAAATTATTTGACCGGCGTCATTTTAGGTCAGTCCATTTTCTGACCTTAAGGAAGTCCATGGAAGATACATAATGCAGTTCCTGTTATCAATAAACTCAGAATGAGTACCAGAAACTATCACACAGCAAGCCCTACAATAAAAAAACAAACTAGTTTTGACCCTGGTGTGACCCTCATACCTAACCATAGCTGAATGGAATTTGTTCATTCAATTGGTATGTTGCCTAAGAAACTATCTCAGAGATGTATGGCTTCGTCTAACACCTCGTCGTTGCAGCAGATTGAATGATTCCTTAGACATTGATTTCGCTGAATCCATGACCTGACTGACCTGCCGTAGGTACTTTACAGGTACATCTAAATTTTTGAAACCAAACGATCCGCTTTTCAGTCTTCTATGGCTAGGCAAAAATTTGGGCACGGCTACGCCACCGTTTGGAAACCACTCCGGTAAAAGCTTTCGGATGGGGGGGGGGGGGAATTGAGCCCCACCCGATAGCGTGTCAAATGCCAGTCTGTTCTTAACATCAATCTAAAAACTACGACCGCTTAATATACATCCGGACTGTCGTCTAAGTGCACCCTTCGATGTCCTTAAGCGTTCAAAGGTACTTTTCAGATTCGTCACCATTTTCGTCCATCCGTCTGCCACGGCTTAGTGTTAGCCAAGAGACCAACGCCACGCGGCTTATGGAGACTGCAACGTCTGGCGTCGGGGTTTTTGTTTCTAAGATATGCGAGCGTGCATGTTCAAAACTATGCACATTTGTATCGTTTATTTGACTAGTCGATTCTGACTGAATTTGGAACATTTCCAGACAAACAGGGCTTGGCCAAGCTAAAACAAATTGTTAATCCATTTCGATATACGGTCTATACTCGCGTTATCCCTTTATCTTTATAAAACCCAGAACAAAATCTGACAGATCTTCTTATCTTCATGGGCTTAGAAAAATTATAATTGGCAATTCCCAAATGAATAGCGCCGGTGATTGATTTCATGCAATCGTTTACCGCAAGATTTCTACAGTTCATTGACTATTAAAATCAAACAGAGCCTGTCTTGTGGTAGCTTCTGACTTCTGTTCCACTTGTAGGGGGAACAATGGCAAATATAAATGATGACAAACTGATATTCAAATTAGAAATTCAAAACGGCTGCGCCGGTGTGAACATCGAAACACAATCGGGCCACCGCATCAGGCAGGATACCAGTAACGGAGCCAGCCCGCGGCCTCGCACAATCTCTTCTGCCAAATGTTTCCTCGTTTTGCACCGCTTCTCTATGCTTGGAGGACGTTTGTTTGAATTGTTGTCATCTGGTGCATGGTGGACAGTCGAAGTCGTTGACATTATTCGTGTTGACCCTGGCAGGTGGCTGCTAGCAGCATAAAGTCAGCATTGTGTGGTGAACTCGATTATCAGTCCCTTTAATACCAAGGCACGCCTACGCAGGTAGCGTCGTCTCAATCGACAAGTACGAGGCCAACGGCTTCGCCCACGCGAGGACCATTCGTCAGCGTTAGCGTTTGGCCTCAGCATCATCATTCACTGGTGGAGCATCACGCAACATACTCTGTCGAGGAGCCAGCTGGTGTATTATCATACAAAGCTACGCAGTTACATCTACATTGCTGACAACATCCGCCATCGGCGAGTGCTTACGTAAGTCACTTTAGGCGCAGTTTTATTGGTGCGGTTCAACCATGCCGACAGGTGGCTGAGGTCATAATGCATTGCAGGCACAATTCACAACTGCGACACGAACAGTGGCCAGGAACAGTCCGACATCGAGAAGGCAGCGGAGCCATCGTCTTGGACGACGGAAGAGCGGGTGGCGCGCCAAAATCGAGTGTCGGAAGCAGCTGCCCTAGAATTTGGAGCCCTCCCCACCCATGGAAGAAGCGGCCTCACGTCAACGACAGAACCAGGTCGAAAACGGGCACACGTCATGTCCTGAAAATAGATTTTCATAACGTCAAAATCAACTTCAGGCCATTCATCCACGCAGAGGAAAGACACATCAGAAAATACACGTCAAAGCACATGATCCGTCTCGTCATGGAATGTTCCACATTATCACAATTCCCTCCTGGAAGGGTTACGAGCACTCGGTCACCAGTGACTTCACCAAGCGGCGGGTATTACACGTAAAGTCGTTTTAGGTTCCACTACGCAGCGCTACGATCTGCTGAAAATGCCCAGGATGGATTTTTTGTGTCGGCCGGGCGTGGTCGCTCCCGTGCTCGAATCAGAGTCGGATGCTTGCTCAATTTGACTCAGTTTCTTCTTCATCTGCTCGTCGAGAAGCTGTTGCATGTCCGACTGCAACGATATGCAGAATACGGTCGGAAATCATCGGAGGACATCCTGGTAGCAACAGTTTCATTTATTCAGCACGCATTCGGTTAGTGTATCATCACACAGAAAATGCCACGCATAGCGCGGAGCAGCCAAGAGAGCAAAATACAAGCAAAAGAATGCTCATCGACAATGTGAGTGGTGACTTAAGCGTAGGCAGCTAGATGAAGGATTCTTTTTTTGCTGTTCATTTGTCTTGACCACAGAATACCTGTTCTTGCCTGCATAACTCCTTAACAGAGCTGCGACCAAACCGACAACAATGCAGACATTTGTTGGAGCTCGACCGGTTGCGATCCTTCACACAGCTCGCTGGAGGGCGTGCGTCCACTGACCTGCCACTGGTCCAGCTGGCAGGAGAGCTCCACCTTCTGCTGGATGGACTCGAGCAGCTGGGAGTTGATCTGCATGACGTCTATTCTGGCGCGCGCCAGCTCGATCTCGGTGGCGTTCTTACGCTGCACGGCCTTGTCCCGCACCTCCCACGCCTGCGGGGGTGACAGGGGTGACGTCAGCCGGCGCACTGCGCGTGGAGCGGGGCGGGGGTTCGGGTGTCGGAGCGCGCGGCTGAGAAGGGACCGGAGAGGGCCTGTGAGATGTGACGTTATCTGGCGGACGGTGCGTGGGCGGCGCGGTGGGTGACGGAGTGCGCTGGTGAGAGGGCATGGGAGAGGGCTTGCAAGAGCTGACGTCAAGGAGTGACGTGAGGGCGAGGATTTCAAGATGACTGTAGCATTATTTTCTTGGAAGTCAAGCACAAAAACCCTCAAGATTGTCGTCGACAGAATGACCACACATATGCCTTCCTGTCCCTCACCGTTAAGCTTACCTTTTTAATGAGCTCTTCCTTGGACATGTGTGTGCTGTTGAGATCTTCCTTCAGGATGTCACGCTCCTCCTTTAAAGCTTCATATTGTTTTTCTTTCATCGTCAGCTGAAGAGGACATAAAATGGTTGGTTATTTGCCGTCATCATGTTCGGAGACGAGTGCACGACATGAGAAGTGAATGTGAAGATATATTTAGCCGGGGGCCGACCAAGATACTATGTATACTGCTTATGACCAAATCGGCCTCGTGAACGGGTTGAATACGTATCACACATCCGCCACCCGACAGGTACGTACGCGACATGAATCTAAACAATACATCAGTGCCCCCCCCCCCCCATCTCCAACCCGATCGAGGTACTTTCCATGCCCATGCGCCACACGATCGCTAGGTCTCCACCTCGCAGGGTCTACACCAGTGACCCTGTAAACACTGACCTAAACGTTGCCCTAATGCACACGCCCATTTCAGCTGTACCTTCCAAGCGGCATTCGATAACCTGAGCGGTGCCGACCTCACTGTCCTGACCCCTGCGGCAGCCCGCGGCTCCAGCTGTCGGGCTCGGCGATAATCGCAGCTCAGCTGCGTTTGTCAGTGCAGCGGCCGATCTCGGACGACTCGCTCGTGTTCCGTCCCCCTCCCCCTCCCTGCTGTGGGGCCCCGGTACAGACGGCCGGTGCTGAACCACTTGTCCTTCCCCACCCGACAGGCCGCTCCGTCGGCTCCCCTGGACCGGCCCGTCCGCCTCCGCGTGTCACCGGCCGGCCGCCGCTCACCTGGTGCATGTGGCGCGACAACTCCTCCGCCTGCCGCTTCAGAGTGTCGGTCTGCTGCGTGTGCCGCTTGTCCAGCTGGTCGTACTTCTCCTGGACGGCGTGCAGGTCTATCTCCATCTGCAGCTGGGAGTCGCGGCCGCAGGTCTCGCACGCGCCCTTGCGCGGCCGCAGTAGGTCGTGCACGCGGCTCTGCAGCTCCTTGAACACCTCCTGAAGTAGTCCCGCCTGTGGGACCGGGAGCAAGGCTTATAAGCGAGGTTCTCGAAAAGAGTGGAACAGCGCCGCCTGTGGCACTCCCGTCTGTGGGGATAACTTGGAATGATGGATTTGGGGGATGAACTAAACCCCCACTGAAAAGAACCTTGTTTGGTATCAGAATAGATTCCGACCTTACCCAGTAAAGTAAGAGCCTGACACTAACAACAACTTGGGACAAACCCGGCTCGAATATCCAGCCGTGGCGCAGCCGGTCGGGGCCGTGATGAGGTGCGTGGTTTTGCTGGATTATCACCGGAGTTGGGTTTTCCCCATGCGTGACCTTCCCTCCCCTCACGCATTAACTCGCGAAGCAGGGCATCATACCGGAAAGCGGAGACATCTGGGCATCAGATAGCTAGTTGTCGACTTTCCAAACCGGATCTATTCAGCGGAATCGGAGGCAGTTGTTTGCCTTGCACGGCTTCAGGGAAGGCATTGACCGGCAGAGCAGAGAGGGGAGGGGGTCGGACCGAAAGGTCTCCTAATCCTGTCGTCCGCGCGGCAGTCAACGGGCTTCTTTGTTCTGATTCGCCGGCGGAAAATCACGCGGCGCACACGTGATCGAAGTGTCGTGTGCTCATACGCATTTGTGTGGCAAAGGTGTGGTGTGGGATCGAAATCGCGCTAGATGAGCGTTTGCAAATTTCCGGTACCACGTAACAGCACACAGTACACGACATATGATACATGTCGTGACGCGTACAGTACAAGCATTCTCAGTAAAGAAAAGTTTGTGATTCTTGTTCTCTGCTTGAAAAACCGCCTCATCCCAGCTGCAGCTCTGCCGCATAAAGCTCCCCTTCGATCTGGCTATAATTACGCGGTTCTAATTCCCTTAAAAAATAGTGTGAACGAAAAGCGTCTAGTGTCATGGTAGCAGACAGCAAGTCATAACACGCTATATCACTAGGGGCGGCGGCGAGCGTCGTCATTGCAAAATAAGTGAGTGCTTTGCTGGACATGACATGGTCACCAATGAAGTCACGTGCCGCGAAATTATGTGACACGATATGATAGCGCCAACACAAGCAGCCGACGCGTGCAGCGCACTCGCGGCGTGCGCTGTTTGGCCGGCGCCGGCCCCGGTCACCGCTCACCTTGACCTTGTGCAGGGGTACGTCCTCAGAGGAGGTCGTGTCCAACGAGTTGACCGAGTTGCGTCGGCCGGAGCGCGACCGCTCGGTCAGCGTCCTCATCTGCATGTACACGTCCAGCACCTCGCGCTTCAGCTCCCGCAGCTCCTGCGCCTCGGTCAGTGGCACCAGCGGCTCGTCACACTCCACCTCGTCGTCCAGGTTCAGCAGGTTCTCCTCGTTAGCCTGCAGGTGCGAGCCTGCGGCGGGAGAGGCGGGTTCAGTCAGGCGCCAGGGCCAGCACGCACGGCTGCGCATTGTGGGCTGAGTTGGCACGACTGCCGACAGTGATGCTTAGTACATTGGGTACCGACATCACCAATCATGGGCGGTGGCTGTCGAGCATCGGAGGGATCAGCAGAAGACAGACACTCGGCCGTCTCGTGGCCGGCTGCCAGGACCGGGCCGGTCTATCTGCGGGGGACGCTCTCCTCCGGACACGGGCGGCAGCCTGGCCCGCGCACCAATCGACCATGTTGCGACATCGGAGCCCAGCTATCTTGAGCGAGACACATCGATTTCATAAAGCAGAGATCACCGATCTTATAAGCAGATAGATCACGCTTGAAACGCTTGACTGTAAGCAGTTAAGAAGCGCTCTCGGGGACCCCGATGATTCCAGACACTTTTTAGGAAGTTGTAAGGCGCATGTCATTGCGATGCCCTATGAAGCACAAGCAGCTACGACGGCCATATTTGCGCCAAGAGACAAAACATCAGCCAAGTATCCCGAACCTAGGCCTACCGCGGGAAACCATGCTTCCATCTGAGCTGCTTCGCCTCGGATTCCATCCAGATCACACAGCTGACAAAGCAAGCGTATACAGCATATCTTTTAAAGCGTCTATTCACGTTCATCGGAATGTTGCGCATGAGCCGACGGTGTGCCCCGTCCAGAATCGACCAGTCGCAATATCCAAGCACCAGCCAATGATCCGAGCCGTCTGCCGCCAATCAGCGGTCGGCAAGCACCACGACACCACCGCTGATTGGTCCCTGGAGCCGCGGCGTCACTGCGTCCAACCTAGGTGGAGCCAGGTATTTACTCATCGACTCAGCAATAGTGCATTGATCGGTAAACATGCCTTAGCGCTCTCGGGCACCGCGATCGAGACAATTTTGCGGCTGCCTGGCGTGGCGTTTGTCGGCCGACACCAGCGCTAGATGCCATCGCGATTAAAGCACTGCAAAAAATATCGTAACTGATCGCCGCTCGACGACTCAACGGGAGCCAGCGGAGAGGCTGGGCAGTGATCATTAGAGACGCCAAGTCCATTAGTGAACCACCGATCCCCATTGTGGCGCCCCATGTTCAGAGTCCGATGCTATCGAGATAGGCTGGTACACCGCGCCGGTCCACCGGGCCCAGGACCGTTGGGAGCCATGACCACTGCCTGGACTGCAGTGGCGCGGCACTGCTGTTGTAATCGGCACCGATGCGGGCAAAATATTTCACCAACGCGTTATCATTCGATAGAAATTGCAGTGACTTTGCCTGAATATAAAAATAAATTACTCGCTGGCATCAACAAGTAACTCTTGAGCATGCCAAGAGCAAACAGCAAAACAGGCCCGATTGGCTACCGTACTCCCCAATTACTTCGACTCTAGGTGCCGTGGCTGCATCGTCACCCAGCGCCCATGCGCACTTGAACGACTCTGCATCGTGCAGCCGTTTCCGTCGTCTGCTTACTGCTCGGCGCTCGCCGACACGCACCTGAGCTGATGCCCTCGTCTGCCGACATGTCCAGCTCGTTCATCAGAGACGTGTGTGCCGTGCTGGGAGACGAGTGGCGCGAGAGCACCTCCAGCCGGTCGGTGAGCGAGGTGTTGGTGGCGGCCAGCTCGCCCACCTCCCGCTGCGTCTGCCGCAGCTGCCCGCTCTGCTCGCGACTCAGCCGCTCCAGCAGCAGCACCCGTTCGGCAGACTCGTCGAGCTGCGAGTTCAACTGTTCGCGCTCCTCCAGCAGCGCCTGCACGCGCCGCTCCAGCTCCAGCCGCTTGTCCGTCAGGATGTTGATCTGCGGCAGCGGGGGCGCGGTCACGGCCGGGGAGCGACAGCGATCACACCGGAGGGCTGTTCCGCGGTGAGCGCAGCTGTCACACATGTCTGTCGCACTGGTTGTTCCTATATGGCCAATGATGGATTGACCTTGTAAGGCGTGCGGATCTGGCGGCATGTTATCAGACGCTTGTGAAAAGTCACGAGGGTCGACTATGGAGCGAAGACACAGTTTTAGTTTCTCGGAAGCATAAGCGTTGAGTGAACGTTGAAGGAACGGGGATATCACTGCCTCTACGTCACGTGGCTTGATAAGCGGTACGCTTGTGTGCTGGAGTGATACGATTGTATTCAACCATGCACTCGAGCGCAGTGTGCCAGAATCTGCACGCTGGTACGATTTACATGTCGCTAGTCTAATCGGAGCACTTTCGGCTTCATTTTCTCGGCGTAGACACCAAACAAAGAGCGGTTAGTGTGGATATTTACGCCAGTGCTTCCTAATGTTCATGTGCTTTTGTAATCTATGAAAAATATTTGTATGGTGGAGGCTCTCAATTGACGCGGCCACGAAGCTGATGAGCTTCGTAAGCAATGGGCTCGATGGGCTTCGTAAGTAAACAGTAAGCAGAATAAAATAATACGGATTAATGTGAAACTGGGGACGACAAAACACACAGACGTACACGGCAGGCGACAGTCCGGGAGGAGCGGCACGGGCTATGGGACAGCGCCTATGCAACGATGACCACATGGAGTGTTTATCCACGGGAGTGGGGTGTAGACATCAGACGCCATGTTGACACGGGAAGGGGGCAGTGGCCGGGCGCTCCCCTTGAGTCCCACGGCATCCGGGCTGAGGCCGGTGGAAGTCGGTCGATATGTTTGTCCATCGGGCACGTGTACGTCACTGTTTGTTTTGGGTACGTGCTCTTTAAGAAAAATAATGGAAATTCATAATCATGTTTGCCGCTTGGAATGAGCGCGCAGACGTTAATGCAGGTCGAGATGAAAATAATCATTAGAAATAGCAGGGAATGCGCATAATAATGGAAAAACGGGTTGTATCACAAAAGTATATGGAAGTTTATAGTCACGGAACTCATTTTAGGTCAGTGCATGTCAAATTGACACATTTTCAGCAGAAAGTTTGCCACATTTTCCAATAAACCTTTGTGTCTATGATGTTTTCCGATGACCCGCGCAGACAGCAATGCATATTTGTGTAGCAAATGCTGCCGCAGACCTTTGACACAAATGCTTACTAATGGTGCAATAACACTGTCGATCTTGAGCCTGGCCTTTGCCATGGCCTTGCCACCGTTCAGAGGAATATTCGTTTTGATTACCTCTGCTGAGACAGGCGGCGCCCCGCGCAGCCCGCTAATCTTCCCCGAACATGTCCTTCAAATGACAAAGCCGCTCTCTGCCTGTCGGCGGCATTCGGTGCTGCGGCCTCGCCGCCAGACCCGAAGCCCACAGCTCAGGGGACCTTTCTCCAGCCCACGCGGTTCAGTGGTTCGTGATCGCTGGGGCCGTTCGGTGGTCTGTGATCGCTGGGGCCGTTCGGTGGTCGGTGATCGCTGGGGCCGTTCGGCGGTCGGTGATCGCCGGGGCCGTTCGGTGGTCGGTGATCGCTGGGGCTGTTGGGTGGTCGGTGATCGCTGAGGCCGTTCGGGGGTCGGTTATCGCTGGGGCCGTTGGGTGGTCGGTGATCACTGGGGCCGTTCGGTGGTCGGTGGTCGCTGGGGCCGTTCGGTGGTCGGTGATCACTGGGGTCGTTCAGTGGTTGGTGACTGCTGAGACCGTTCAGAGTGACCGTGCACGGACGTGTCTAGTTGGGATCGGACTGCGGTGAGCCATATCTTCACAGCAGGATGAAACACTTACGCATTTGGAAGCAAAGTGTCTGCAAGGTAACGCAAAACACCAAAAAACTAAGTCAAGTTTGTAATGTAGAGACTGGGAACCGACCAATGCAGAAGTCATTTGAAATTTAACAGTTCGATAAGCTGAACTAGCAGTCCCGTTGACGGCGATCCAATTTCAAATCCTCCCGGCGGCGTACACAAAAAACAAACAAGACAAAATAAAATAAAACGGGTGCCTGCTTATCCCAAGCCACGCGCCTAGCTGTGCGGCTCAGCCTCGCAGCCGAGGTGCCGTCAAAACCGACCCGAGCCGGGCCACAGCCGCGTCCAGTTTCATAAACCGGGCGGGGCGCCCGCACCGCATTATTCGGCGGAGGTAACAAGTATGTCTGCTTTAGGGTCTGGGCTTCCCCAGTGTGCCGCGCTCCAAACCCAGAGCGTCGCACTTCAAAGCCGTGAACACGGTGTTCACATCGGCGCGATGTGGAAGCCGCTGATCGTGCGAGGGGATGGCTGCTGCGCAAGTTGTGTGACACCGTTCACTTCCAGCCATCATTTTCATGTCGGCCTAATGGAGTGTTCCACCGACACGACTGCAAACCCCAGCAGTGTCACGTTCCTGATCACTGCCCCGTTAACCACCATTTTCCACTCGCATTGTACCCGCATTCTCCACTCTCCGCGTACACTACACGCGACAAGTAGAGCCCGTCGGCGCCTGCCTTGAATGACGCTCCTGGCGTGCACCAAGACCAAGCCGAGTGGCTTCAGCACCCACCTCATCCCGCATGATCTCCATGTGCGATACGTGGTCGTTCATGCTGCTGCGTCGCAGATCCTGCTGGCTGCGCATCTGCTGCAGCTGCAGGTTCAGCTGCTCCTCGTTTTTGATGGCCTGCCGAAGGGTCAGATGTCAGTTGCCGCAGAGCATGCGCCACAGCAGCAGCTCGGTGGCTCGGATGCCGCTCGTGCAAGGTCAACAAGGCCGACACGACATAGTGGTTTGGCAAGACTTGTACACCGCGCAACTTTTTCAGTGCCGTTGCAACATGGTCTATTTAGTCGGTGATGCATGACGCTAGTGCACACATCAAAGTGGGTAATTTTGCACGGAGAAGTGCCGAAAGTGAGCACGGCAGCCGGCTCCGAAGCTTTGCACGCCATGTGCTTTAGTCCGGTACGGTGACAGAGGCATAGAAAGTGAGACCAGATGGCCTAACTTGCCGGAAAAAAACAGTCGCAGTTGCATTTAAAGCCACGTCTCGCCCATTGGTGCCGTGGCGAAACTGCCAGTGTGGCAATATCATCTCTGTTGGAAACATGTCCAGACGGCTAGATGGTCTAACCTACGATAACAACTACGTCCCAATCAGACTGGACTCTTGATTTTATATTTCACTGGAAAAGTATCCTTTCCATGGACTGTTTCACGATTAAAATCCTGTTTCCATGGAGACGCAGACTGTAAAAGTTAACATATATCTAGCAGGCTCTATGGATCAGACGCAGCAACACCCTGGCTTGTATTGGCTCCCCGCCTGCGGGCTGCTGCCTCGGTCGCCAGCTGACTCATGCGGTCACGGCGCCTGCCGCCGCGGCCGGTGACACCCAGCTGACCTGTTACCGGCCCGGCGACCGCACCTGTCCACCTGACCCGTCAGGCTCCAGCGGCTGGATTCTCTGACTCGTCAGGCTCCAGCGCCTGGACCGCCTGACGAGTCCGGCTCGAGTGGCTGGACCGCCTGACGAGCCCGGCCCGAGTGGCTGGACCGCCTGACCAGTCCGGCTCGAGTGGCTGGACCGCCTGACGAGTCCTGCTCGAGTGGCTGGACCGCCTGACGAGCCCGGCTCGAGCGGCTGGACCGCCTGACGAGTCCGGCTCGAGTGGCTGGACCGCCTGACCAGTCCGGCTCGAGTGGCTGGACCGCCTGACGAGCCCGGCTCGAGTGGCTGGACCGCCTGACCAGTCCGGCTCGAGCGGCTGGACCGCCTGACGAGCCCGGCTCGAGCGGCTGGACCGCCTGACCCATCAGGCTCGAGCACCTAGGCCGTCTGACCCGGCAGGTCACGGGCTTGCGAACCAGTTTGCATCGGTGAAAGATTGGGTTTGCCCGAAGTCGGTCTGCTTGGGTCGATTTGTGAAGAATAATGAACCAAACGCCACTATGGCCTAATTCCGCCAACAGCCGACTCTCAATTACACGAAAGATAAGCTGGCCTTTTCGGACCTGCGTACGACATTGACCTGTGTTGGTTTGTGTAAGAGGCACGCGGCGTGCGTGACGAATAAGCTGACAAAATCGTAGTTTACCTGATCCGATACGTCCAGCGCTCAGTCCTCATCCAAGCATAAACACACCAGCCGGTGAATTTGTCGCGGGATTTCACGGTACCCACATGGCCAGCGTTGCCTGAGCTCTGTCTCATTGCAGTGAGGCGGGAGCCGAACCTCTAGGCCAGGTCACGGATTAAACTCCAGTGGTATGGCGAAGCTGCGTCTGCTATTTATCGCCTGATGAGATGCTCGAGCCCCTTCAGCGGTTATCACATGGGGCGGCGTCGGATCATCCTTTATCAGCTCACATCCCAGCGGTGTTTGGATGCCTGTCTTCTCCATCAACCAAACGACGAAGGTTGCCCAAACCTGTGGGCTAACCACCGTTGTCTCTCCCTATTCCGGCGTCCCTGACACGAGGTCCACCGCAGGCGCGTCCAGCTCGGTCAGCGTCGCATCGACACGGGGCCTAGCAGCCGCTCAGCTGACCGTGCCATCAGCCGCTCAGCTGACCGTGCCATCAGCTGCTCAGCTGACCGTGCCAGCAGCCATTCAGCTGATCGCGCCAGCAGCCCCTCAGCTGACCGTGCCAGCAGCCGCTCAGCTGGTCGTACCAACAGCCCCTCAGCTGACGTGCCAGCAACCGGGCCGGCTGGTAACGCCCGGAGAAAGCCGGCTCAGACCGTGCCTGGGCGCGCCTGGCGAGCCAGAGAGAGGCGCCGAGCCGGCGCCCAGCCCGCGGCCGTCACGGCCGTCACGGCTCACCATGGCGGGCGTGACGTACAGGCGTCACCGGACGTCACCGGCCGGCGGCGGGGAGCCGGTGCGTTCTGACACCGTAACGCGGTGATCGGGCGCCCTGCTTATACGGAAGGAGCGTTTGGGCGCCAGGGGTGGTCGGCCAGTGTCACTCGGCGAGCCGTGTTAGGTCAGTTTGACGAAGTTAGTCTTGGTATCGGTTGGGTGTCGCAAAAAAGACCGGGGGACACCCCCACGCCCTCCAGATTGCCCCGAGATTCGGAGTCACACTGCGTGTTCCTAACAACCACGCTCGTGTGGTGTCCGGGTAGGTTCGGGTGTTGTGTGATGTCCGGGTAGGTCCCGGTGCTGTGTGGTGTCGGGGTAGGTCCCGGTGATGTGAGGTGTCCGGGTAGGTCCGGGGGTTGTGCGATGTCCGGGTAGGTCCCGGTGCTGTGTGGTGTTAGGGTAGGCCCGGGTGCTGTGTGGTGCCGGGGTAGGTCCAGGTGCTGTGTGGTGTCCGGGTAGGTCCCGGTGCTGTGTGGTGTCCGGGTAGGTCCCGGTGCTGTGTGGTGTTGGGGTATGCCCGGGTGCTGTGTGGTGTCCGGGTAGGTCCCGGTGCTGTGTGGTGTCCGGGTAGGTCCCGGTGCTGTGTGGTGTCCGGGTAGGTCGGGTCACTTGATGAGCAGACCGCATGATATGATGTCACCAACGTTTTGGTCTGCCGGAAATCGGGGCCTACGCATGCCTGTTTTTTATGGTCCAGGCCTTCAAGACCTAGGCAAAACAATGCTGCCTGCCATCGCGATCGTGGGTAGACAAAGCAGCACCACGTTAACACTTCTTTGGTGCGCTGGATGGCTGGCGTGTTTGAATCCATCTTAATGGCCGCCCCGTTGCCATAACTGGCGTCAGAATGCAAAACAAAAAGATGTGTGGTGTCTTTCCATTCCCTGCCATACCGCGCCGCCGCATCGTTATGCAACTTGGAGTGCTGTAAACTGAATCGATTTTGTCCTTCCATGCTGCAGCCTGCCTTCCTGCACTGAACATTCTATCGTTTCTGACAGCGTTGCAGAGAGACAGCACGCCATACCAGCCGGCCTCACAATACCGTGGAAATCGTGACTGACGTATCTCAGCTAGATCGCGCAGCGTGCCGGTTCTTAGTTACCAGGCTCACACGAGGTAACCCGGTCATCGGTCTGTATAGATCTATCCTCCGTGCTGTTGGCAGCAAACTGTGGCTGCTCGATCCATAACAACATCGACCTAGCGACGATCCATAAGCTCTTGGCGTGTTCTCGAGCGTGAGGTCATGTGTCCGCCCTACTCACGTCTCGGAGCTGGCGCGTCAGTCGCTGGTTCTGTTCGGTGATCTCGGAGATGATCTGAGACCGCTGCTTGGCCGCGTCCTTCCCCGAGTGGTGCTCCTCCTCCATTTCCTGCCTGTAACACCGGTGGCGGCACCGGTCAGAGCGGCTCCCAGGTACCTCACCAGGGGTCGGGACGGGTCGGGTCGGGTCGCAGGCCTCCAGCGATCAGGCAGCGTCGCGTCGGTTTTCGGATCAGCGCGGGCAAATGCCGTGACCGGCGGGTCAAGTCGGTTGACACACCACCGCCGGCCAGATCATGTGCCACGACTCAGACCACAACCTCAGGACGCGCCCCACCTCACACACCTCAGGACCGGGCCTGGTCGGGTCACACCCACCTCTAGAAGGTTGAGGTCCCGCACGCACCGCCTCCGGTCACATCAGGTCCCACACGCACCGCCTCCGGTCACGTCAGGTCCCACACGCACCGCCTCCGGTCACGTCAGGTCCCACACGCACCGCCTCCGGTCACGTCAGGTCCCACACGCACCGCCTCCGGTCACGTCAGGTCCCGCACGCACCGTCTCCGGTCACGTCAGGTCTCGCACGCACAGCCTCCGGTCACGTCAGGTCTCGCGGGACCGGGCTCTGTCCTCGGCACCGGGACACAGACTCGCTCCGCCACCGAGCCGGTGCCGCTGGCGCGACCGACGACACGCACAGGTGGTAAGTGCCACACCCGGCCAGATGTGTATCGATTTATTTTCAGACACTTGTCAGGGGTGGGGCCAAAGGGGAAGGCAGCAGCAGTCGAGTCGGTTCGTCAGTCAGTGTGGGGACAGAGTGTTTACATCAAGCTTATGTATACAGCGCAGTGTGTTTGCAGTGCATGACATTGGACAAATACATCATTCAGCTGAAAAACTACGGGAGTAATATAAATTGCTTCACCGAGACGTGGGAACACATTCCTCAGAGACGAAAACCTGCCAAACACACGATGCTATTCCCACATAGCATCACGTGATCCCAGTTAGGCCAGGTGTGCTGGAACCGCGCATACCATCCGGTCTCCTTTGTCTGGCGATCCTCCAAGGTCACCTGTCGAGCAGCGAGAGCGGCTGCCGGAGCCGGGCTCCATCAGCAGCCACTTCACCACTTCCTCAGCAGTCCCACAGCCCGAACCTCGCCCCGGCCCGGCCGCAAAGCACGCCACCGTTTCGCAAACGTCGCACGCGCCGCCGCCGCACGTTTCACGCGGCCCGCACGTGACGCGGAAAGGTGCACCTCTCAGCTCGTCATGTGGCGTCGAGCGGGCGGCCTGAGGGAACGTCTCGGACGGCCTGGACGGCGCTGTCCTTCCGCCGGCCTCGTCGCACGAGCCAGCCAGGCACCGGCCCAGTTCAGCCAGAGGGCTATCGCCCGCAATTACCTGTATGTTTTTCTCTGGCGTTTTTACCGCGGCGCGTGATGCACTCCGGCGGGCGTGGTTTGTGCGGCAGTCCCTCCAGCGTGGCCTATTTCGTCGCCGGTGCCGGCAGGCCGGTCTGATTGGGGCTGTCATGCTTCTCGATGTCGGGATGGCAACACCTCAGGCGGTGCCAACGCGGTCACGATTTCCAACGGACCGCGCAGCCCGCCTCACGCATTCGGCGGCTCACTGTTCGTGTCTAACGGTGATCTTTCAGGAGTGTCTAGGAGCCCCACACGAATATGAATGAAACGATACCACTAGTCTTCGGCCAACGGACCAGCGATAATAGAGCGTCCTTCTAAATGAGATCCAGTACGGCGGAAACATCAGAAGCGCATGTTGACACAGCCTCTAAGACAGCGGTTTGGTTCCAGACTGACCGGGCACTTTACGATGGCAGCCAACGGCAGTTGCAGGGTGGGTCTCCGTTTTGCACGAGCATGGCATGCAGCCTGTTGGACGGACCAATCGCATCATATCGGACCCAAGATCGGGCGTAACGGTTCGGCCGACCAGGATCTCTGTTGTTGGTGATCAGGCACCTGATGTTCGCGCCAGAGCCCCCCATTTGGCCAAACCGCATCATTGACATAACATGGGAGCCGGATATACCAGATCCTCAACCCATTTGACCGCTCTTCGCGCCACATTACCGACGGTCATAGTCAGCAAGCGTGCACCGTCTAACGGCCGGGCCGTGCGTGTTCGAGGCGCGGCCGACCGCTGCCGGTGCCGGCTGCACCACCGCAGCCCCGGCTCTCCGGCCACCTATGCCAGCCTCCCGAGGTCCAGCTCAGCCTCTCGAGGTCCAGCAGCCTCTCGAGGTCCGACACCAGCCTCTCGAGGCCCGACACAGCCTCTCGAGGTCCAGGAGTCTCTCGAGGTCCGACATCAGCCTCCCAAGGTCCAGCGCAGCCTCTCGAGGTCCAGCAATCTCTCGAGGTCCGACATCAGCCTCCCAAGGTCCAGCGCAGCCTCTCGAGGTCCAGCAGTCTTTCGAGGTCCGACACCAGCCTCTCGAGGTCCGACACAGCCTCTCGAGGTCCAGCAGCCTCTCGAGGTCTGACACCAGCCTCTCGAGGTCCGACACAGCCTCTCGAGGTCCAGTAGCCTCTCGAGGTCCGACACCAGCCTCTCAAGGTCCGACACAGCCTCTCGAGGTCTGGTACGGCCTCTCGAGGTCCAATGCCAGCCTCCCGAGGTCCAGCACCAGCCAGAGGGCCCCGCCCACTCATGATCGGGTATGCAGATGGGCGGCCCGGCATCCACCCGGAACGGTGCCTCGGTGCTGCACGGCTGGCGGGCTGGCGCCGGACCAACGGGGCGGCCACCCGACCAAGCTCATCTGGGATGGAATGGGATGGACCAGGGTGGGAAATGTAGGCAGTATCTGCATGACACTGTGCATACGCTGCAGTACGAATGCCTGGAGTGGATGGGATGGGCTCCGGGTGGCCGGGACGGGTTCGCAGTAGCCGGGTGTGATGGGCAGAATGGACCGCGTTTTAACGAAATTGTTGACGAAAGTGGCCAGGTATGTTTCCATCTGACAATGGAGCCACGCATACTACGAATGGGAGCCGCAAGAGCGTCTAGTGAGTCCGAAATCAGCGCTACAACAGTGAAGTCTCAAAATGCCTGCACGCACTTCAAGTTGTGGAGGGCGCACGACTTTTCGTATGTAGAGCTGCACAATCATTAGCAACATCTGGCTGTTGGCATGCCAGCTCTTCACCCCGGGGACGGTAAAACGGAGGCTAATGAACCACTGCCTTTGACCATGAGTGCTGTTCTCCCACGACTGGCCACTCCACCTTTAGCGGGCCCGCCCCAACCCTGACCCGAGTGCGGCCCTCCGCGGGTGTCAGAACCGGCCGCAGGACCACCGCCAGGGGCGCGCCCGCTCGTCCACGGCGCTCGTCCAACATGTCTGACTCACTTGAGCGTGCCGAGGTCCGACTGCAGTTGAAGCACCTGTGTCTCGTACTCGCTCTCCATGGTGGTCATCTTGCGGCGGAGCACGTGCTTCTCCTGCTCCAGCTCCTGCAGCGGACAAGAGATGACAGGTTAGTCAGGCTCACTCACGGCACACCCTCACCGAAGAATCAATAAGCGTTCTAGGGTCAAAGATGATGATGCTGTTTATGGCCCATGGTGCCAAAAAAAAACAAACAAACAGAGATTTAGGTTTGGGCACGTTTTTTACGCCAGTACGGCGTCAAATAATGACACTGTGTATAACCAGGCAAGCCATGCCTTCAAGATCTCGGGACAGCGCGTTTCATAACGCCGCAATCCTTTTCACCAGCATCAGCTTACGCATTCAGTCACTCTTGCATCGGCCGTCAACTCCAAGGATAACAATGTTAATTCCTTTCAAGACGAACGAAAGGATATTCCGCTTTGCAAGATTTCCCTGGTTAATACGCTTTCACACAACACGAGTGGAAGGTCTCCAGCGTCGTATAAAAAAACAGACAAGGATCCATTCTCCGAGAACAATCCCCCACAAACAGTCTCCACTTCCGTCAGCACTGGAAGAATGCCGCGGCGACACACCGCGGCGCACCGGCAGGTCAGCAGGCCGACGAGCCGGGCGGAAATGGCTTATTTGTCTGCGGGTCCAGGGCGGCCTCAGACGCTGTCGAGCGCGACGCTCCATCCGCCTCGACAGCGCAGGGAGCCGTGCTCGGGGGCGGGGGTAGAGTCTCATGTCGGGCCACGATGGCGACACGGCAGTGACGAGACCCGCCTGCTTTATCGCTCTCTCATTTCCGTCATGTCCGTGACGAAAGCAGGTGCTCCAGGCGGACAGACGCGCCCAAAAGGATTTCGACAACGTTTCGGCGCATACATCCTCGCCATCTGCCTGCCTGGGACAGACGGGAGTCGGTTCGACCTTACACCGATCGTAAATGGAGTTAATGGCCGACCCCCCCGACCGATTTCCATTTCTCCCCATGGGGTCACCCCCACTCGCATGGCCGTTACGTCCACGGTAATCGAAAAGCGTTTCGTCAGTGGGTGCCGACAGCGAAGGGCAAGGCCAGAGCCCACAACTGCCGGGTATGGGTCAAGTTCGCCCCGCATATCAAGGCTGGAGTGACCTCGATATCATTATCGCAGTGCTACCAACCATGCCGAGGCAGATACTTGTAAGACAGTCGAGGGCAACCGTCCTTTTTGTGTGATTTCCATGGGTAGATCATGTAGCACGGTCGATGTGGCAGCAGTCAACTCCCTATTCCCTGGAATTAGAGAACCCAGTACCAAAGGCATCAAGTGCAAGGAAGCCTGACCAAGGTCGAACACCGATTCCTTCAACTCAAAAGTCGCCGGCATTCTGAACGTTGAGCGGTGCCATTTAGAGTACGGAATGTCGGTAGCCCTCACTGTTCTTCTTAATCGTGCCATTATAACCAATCAATCAAGTTGACAAAACGGAGCCCAAGGTTTTACTCGAGCGTGACCAATATTTTTTTTTTCACTTCGCTGTTCCACGAAACCTACACATGCTCCTGCTAGAATGTTTCTACTAAACTAAGGCCCGCGTCTCCAGCTTCCGTGCCGCCCGACCATCCCCCGCCCCAGGGTAGGAACAGCGGCGCCGCAGCCGGCGGGTGCCAGCAGGCAGTGACACAGGCGTGGATCCGTCACCCTCGCCCTCGCCCTCGTCCCGGCGGGGAGGGGTCTCTGAGAGAGGGGAGAATTCCAGGTCGGGGGAGGCGTCTCCACGGGCGCTGGGACGCGCCGCCAGGTGACGCGATTTCTAGGCGACCATTAATCCTTTCCATGTGGCACGGCGACGTAATAAACGGGGCGGCCGGCGACGGCGACGCTTTGTGTGGCTGCTGCGCTGGGCGCCTCTCCACAGCAGCGGACAGGCGTGTGTGGCTGCTGCGCTGGACGCCTCTCCACAGCAACGGACAGGCGTGTGTGGCTGCTGCGCTGGACGCCTCTCCACAGCAGCGGACAGGCGTGTGTGGCTGCTGCGCTGGGTGCCTCTCCACAGCAGCGGGCAGGTGTGTGTGGCTGCTGCGCTGGACGCCTCTCCACAGCAACGGACAGGCGTGTGTGGCTGCTGCGCTGGGTGCCTCTCCACAGCAGCGGACAGGCGTGTGTGGCTGCTGCGCTGGACGCCTCTCCACAGCAGCGGACAGGCGTGTGTGGGTGCTGCGCTGGGCGCCTCTCCACAGCAGCGGACAGGCGTGTGTGGCTGCTGCACTGGGTGCCTCTCCACAGCAGCGGACAGGCGTGTGTGGCTGCTGCGCTGAGCGCCTCTCCACAGCAACGGACAGGCGTGTGTGGCTGCTGCGCTGGGTGCCTCTCCACAGCAGCGGACAGGCGTGTGTGGCTGCTGCGCTGGACGCCTTTCCACAGCAGCGGACAGGCGTGTGTGGGTGCTGCGCTGGGCGCCTCTCCACAGCAGCGGACAGGCGTGTGTGGCTGCTGCACTGGGTGCCTCTCCACAGCAGCGGACAGGCGTGTGTGGCTGCTGCGCTGAGCGCCTCTCCACAGCAACGGACAGGCGTGTGTGGCTGCTGCGCTGGGTGCCTCTCCACAGCAGCGGACAGGCGTGTGTGGCTGCTGCGCTGGACGCCTCTCCACAGCAGCGGACAGGCGTGTGTGGCTGCTGCGCTGGATGCCTCTCCACAGCAGCGGACAGGCGTGTGTGGCTGCTGCGCTGGGTGCCTCTCCATAGCAGCAGACGAGCGTGCTTTGGCGGCGGCGGCGGCGGCGGCGGCCGAGCCCAGCTGCTGCAGAAGCGCCGCTCGTCGGCCGGCTGGCTGGGGCACGCTCTGTCCGGCTCATGGTGATGTCACGCACAGTCCAGCGCTGGAAGGCTGTCGTGTAGGGCCGGCTGGCTGGCAGAGGTGCGTGACGCGACTCCAGGTCCAGCCCTGCGAGCTGGAATTCGCAGGGCTCGGCGGCGACCATTAGCAAAGCGGCGCGGCGAGCCTCGGAGCTCGGCCGGACAAGCCTGGGGAGTTTGAGCGATGCCAGTCGGCTGACGCCGCACGTGTGCCCGCGCTCCACCGAGTCTGGGAGATTTCTAACCTCACCGATGACCCAGCCGCAAAAGCCGGCGCATCCGTCACCGTCCCATCGGTGCCATGGTCCCGCTCCACACAGACCACCCGGCCACGAAGCCGTCACGGAACAAACCCATCACGAGCCCGCACACGCTCCGACCGAGAG
Source organism: Pollicipes pollicipes (assembly GCF_011947565.3). Classification (NCBI taxonomy): domain Eukaryota; kingdom Metazoa; phylum Arthropoda; class Thecostraca; order Pollicipedomorpha; family Pollicipedidae; genus Pollicipes; species Pollicipes pollicipes. The sequence goes on from NW_023597034.1 coordinate 18,654,819, forward strand.
CTGAAGACTGAGAGAGCCGGGAGAAATCGTGTGTGATCCCCAGACGCCAGCGGTGCAACCGCACCTCGCCCGGGGAACAAACACCTCACAACAGGCCGGCCGCCGCCGCCGCCGGCGGCAACTGCGTCTCTCGCAGCGACGGTTCAGGCGCCACTAAATAGGTCACGCTGGCCGTTGCGTGCGCTGTGAGAACGCGTGCGGCTAAAGCGGCGCGCGGCGCGTCCGTTTCCGGTGAGTGGGCGCCACAGACAGACGTGTTGACCGGCCAGCGGTGCGTCGCTTCTGCCGCGCGTGTCGGACGCAGCCCTCCGCTGAGAGTGAAGCGTTAAGCTCTCTTTCGGCAGGGTCTCGTGCGTGTCGGCCAGGTGAGGCGATGTCCGCTTCGTGGGACGTTCATGGTACCAGCCCACCTATGAACGATGAAATGAGAGAAATCGAATAGATCGTTGATGCCCTGCACGCAACTAGTGGTCGAAAAAAAAACGTTTCTTGCGATCAGGCAGATCGCGGAGGACCGAGCCTGAACAGCGCCGGAGGATCGCCTCGAGCGGGGACCGAGCCTAAACAACGCCAGAGGATCGCCTCGAGCGGGGACCGAGCCTAAACAAGCCAGAGGATCGCCTCGAGCGGGGACCGAGCCTAAACAAGCCAGAGGATCGCCTCGAGCGGGGACCGAGCCTAAACAACGCCAGAGGATCGCCTCGAGCAGGGACCGAGCTTAAACAGCGCCAGAGGGTCGCAATGAGCGGGGACCGAGCCCAAACAACGCCAGAGGATCGCCTCGAGCGGGGACCGAGCCTAAACAAGCCAGAGGATCGCCTCGAGCGGGGACCGAGCCTAAACAAGCCAGAGGATCGCCTCGAGCGGGGACCGAGCTTAAACAACGCCGGAGGATCGCCTCGAGCGGGGACCGAGCTTAAACAACGCCAGAGGATCGCCTCGAGCGGGGACCGAGCCTAAACAACGCCAGAGGATCGCCTCGAGCGGGGACCGAGCTTAAACAGCGCCAGAGGATCGCCTCGAGCGGGGACCGAGCCTAAACAACGCCAGAGGATCGCCTCGAGCAGGGACCGAGCTTAAACAGCGCCAGAGGGTCGCAATGAGCGGGGACCGAGCCCAAACAACGCCAGAGGATCGCCTCGAGCGGGGACCGAGCCTAAACAAGCCAGAGGATCGCCTCGAGCGGGGACCGAGCCTAAACAACGCCGGAGGATCGCCTCGAGCGGGGACCGAGCTTAAACAACGCCGGAGGATCGCCTCGAGAATCGAGAGGCAGCCACGTTTGACCGCCACAGCTGTTTTCCATCTGGCCCAGCAGCCGAGCTCAGCCTGGCTGAAGTGTCGGGGACGAGACTGACGGCCGAGCACGTCTCCTCGCGGTGTGAGCGGCTGTGCGGTCGGCGCCTTCAGACCCGCCGAGCGAGTTCGGGAGACGACCGGACGCCGGCCGGCCCGGCCTGTCAGACAGCTGCCGGGCTCGGGCGGACACGGCGTCCGTCCGAACACAGCGGCGCCGCCGTCTGTCCGCTCCGAAAACGGGCCGCCGAGCGTGGCGCGGCCCGGAACAATCGCAGGCCGACGGATGTTCGACCGAGAGAAACATTAGCTTTGGACGCGCCGTCCCGGGCGGCGAGCGGGCCTAATGAAACCGCGAGCTTTAATCCGCTGAGGGCTGGCGTGCGCCGGCCGGCTGGGTAAGTGATGATGGTGGCCCGAGGTCAAACGGCCCAGTGATGAAGTCGGCGCGGTGATGGTAGCCTGGATAGCGCCTCAGCATGGCGGTAAATGGCGCTTTTGTTTGCCGAAACGGCCTCGGCGCGTCATCTGCCGACGCGACCGCACCAGCGGAGACGGGCTGGCAACAGCCGAGGCGAGGCTTGTTAGCGCGGGAAGCGGCGCACGGCGGCGCCGGCTCTGGTTTTACGGGCGCGATTCAGCAGGTGCCGTCGCTGCCGCCGCCTAATAATAATGCAATCGCGGCGATTACATCGGCATTGGAAAGGCCGTGAACGGCGGAACCGCGGAGCCGTTTTTGGGTTCACATGGCGCTGCGGCAGCGACGCGGCGGCGGCCCTGCCGCGCCGAAGGTGGCGAGGCGCGCGTGCGACCGCCGAGTGCCGCCCAGTTCCCATCCCAAGTCGCGCGACGGCCGGCCGGGCGCACCCCGTCCGCGTCGGACACGGTGACGACGCGTCCCCAGCCCGTGACGGCGGCGTCAGGGCCGGAGGGTGGAGTGCAGCGCCGGCGGGCCGGGCGCGAACAGAAGGGCGGCACCTGACGCCCATCCTCGGGGAGACTTTCGATGCTGGCCTCCAGCCGAGGGGAAAGTGACGCTGTCGCGCATCTGCCGCCACGGACGTGACGGGCAGAACGTGAGCGACTGGCCCGGGCGGTGAGCTGGCATGCGCGGCTGTCCCTGCACAACTGCCGGCGTGGTGGGGGATCAATAGCTCCGCCACGGCGGCGGCGGCGGCGAGCCTCCTCTGGCCCCGTGTCGCACCGCACGCCGCTTCTGTCACTTCCGGTCAGCTCTATTCTCGCTGCGTTCTCACATCACTTAAGACGGACAGTTATCCGGCGGCGGCGGGAGGCAGACACCAATCGTAGCGGGACGACATCATCCGTCAAAGTTTGGCCGATGCGCGGAAATTCGGGCCGGTTCTGCGTCGCGCTCCGGTCCCGATCAGCGACTGTTATCGCCCGGAGCGGTCCGCGCGACGCTGTCGGTCGCGCCTCCGTTCCGCGTCCAATGACAGTGGCGCGGCGCCGAGTAACTGCACACCGGTCTGGGAACGAAGCACTGCAGTGGCCAGTGGCCAGTGCCGCGTCACATATCTGACTTTATCCTGAGCGCCTGGTGGCGTCCAGAGAACCGGTCTGACGTCATGCAGGATGGCCGGCGCCGTCCACGGGCAGGATACCGCCGCCAGGGGACGTCATCGCAAGCGAGAGACGGCGCGGCGTCAATCCTCGAGACCAAACGCGACGCCGCTCGCCTGCCTCTGACTGCCGAGGCAAGGATTCCTTGTTTGTTCTGTGTGTAGCTTTTGACGCTCTCAATGCGGCTTCAAAACGTAAACGACGAGATACATGCTTGGCAACAAACACAGCTGTTCGCTCTATTCTGTTTTCTTTTTACGGGATCGTTTTCTTGTGCACGCACGGAAGCGGAATTGGGCTTGGGATTACAAATGTATTACAGATACCTTGCATCTCATTGCTCCGGGATTGCATCTCATTCAAGCCAGACAACAAACACTCGATCAGCCCAAACACAGCACCAGGTAATCCCCTCTATTTCATGTCTTTTCCACACCCTCTCCAAATTCGCTACCCGCATCCGCACATTGGTGGTGATCCACGGGCGGGCCACACAACGGCCGACACCACCGCGGGCGGGGGGGGGGGGGACGACCCCGCGCCGCCCTGTGCCAGGCGCCGCGGGGCGTGGGACCGCCCCGCTTCCGGACCGCCCGTCAGACGGATGTTCCGGTCTGCCGCCGCCCGGTGGCACGCGGGACCACGCCCCAGCCCCGATTGGATGGACCCCGAGTTGATAACCCCGTCCGTTTCATGCGCGACCGCCATTAATTCGGTCCGAGCCATCCGTGCAGAGCCGTCCAGCGGCGTCTCTTGTCACGTCACGGCGCGCTGGGTAGGGGCGGGGCGTGGCAAGGGGCGTGGTCAGGGGCGGGGAGCCGAGCAGGTCCAGTTCCAAAAATAAAAAATCAGCTTCTCATTTCGAATGGACTCAGAAAACATCGTGAAGCGTCCCATGACGGTTTATCTGCTTTTGGGCATCGTAACTCGCTAGAACAATGCTTCAAGTTTTAGAACATAACAGGTACACAACTCTCTATACATGCTGGTTTCATACCCGCTTTAATGCGCCGTAACTTGTTCTACCTAGTAACCATCTCCTATCTTGTTTAGTGCATTGTAACTTACTATGGCAGCTTTCTTATCTCACTAGATTTAACATCTGCCTTTTACCTTTTCCCAGGCACGCCGGTAATTCGAATAACCATCCGACCCAAGCCAGTAAGGTACTGCAACGGAATATCAAACAATCGACAACAAACGAAAGTTCCTAATCGTTGCGTACCTTCGGTAAAGGGACCCATTAATATATATATATATATATATATATATATATATATATATATATATATATATGTATGTATGTATGTATGTATGTATGTATGTATGTATGTATGTATGTATGTATGTAGGTATGTATGTATGTATGTATGTATGTATGTATGTATGTATGTATACACGTAAAAGGAGCCTCTGATCGGGCAGGACGAGAGAGCAGCATACATAACACCATGGACAAAACGCCAGACACGATTCCTGGACGGCAACATATTTGTTTCTACACCCTACAACCGGTGACACAAAGGGTCATGGCCCATAGTCTGGGGACCACTAATACAGAACACCGGTGTGTGTGTGTGTGTGCCCATGTTGATCCTGGCCCTGGCCGTGTTGATCCTGGTGCTGGTGGCATTGATCCCGTGCTGGAGGCGACGGCGGCGGCCACACGGCGCCGATCAGCCCAATATTGGGTCACCGCTTATTGTGTCTGGTCACGGTACTGAGCCGCAGCTGCCCCCGGCGGCGCAGCATCAGCGCTGACGTCATGGCGCCGGCTGGCCCTGTTCTCGTCCGCATGCGGACCAGGGGCCGGCACAGGTCACAGTTTACACGGCGGCGCCTGCATGTGGCGCCGATGCTCGGTCCGGTCCCGTTATGACCGGCTGTCACAATACGCCGGCCGACCGACAAGGCGCATTCACAATGCACATTGTGCTGGCGTCCGTCCTGGTTTGGACGGCGGCGACAGTCCAGTCCGCTTCCGGCGGCGGGGTCTGTGTGCGGCGGCGCCCTCTAGGTCGGGGCGGCGTTTCCTGGCTTTTCTCCACTCCGGGGTCGGGGAGCGGGGGCTTTTCGGTTTTTACTGACCTTGCCACCAGGTTACGACTCATGATGACCCGTTTTATAGACAGCGATTTTGAATTGGTGTTGAGGCGCTTTCCAAAAAACTGATGAGGAGCTTATTTGTATTAACATTCGTTTGCAAATGGGACATATTTAGACCACTCAATACTGACCACTGTATCCCTGTACATGCCATTTCATGCCACTTGCCCTATGCCACTAAACACAGCACGAAAAGTAACCAGACCGTAGCGAAGTGCGCGGGCCCCGGGCATGTCCTCTGCCGACTCGCCGCGTCCGTCAGCGCCAGAGGCGCCTCCGGTGCGGCGCGCCTCGCCACCCGCCGAGAAAAGTGGGCCTCTGGCGCCCCGCGCCTCACCACCTGACCCATATAGGGCGGCTGGCGCTCCCAGGGGTCAAGTTCGGGCGGGTCGGGACCGCCCGCCGCCCGGACACAGCCTTAGAGGAAGATCATGCACGCTCGGGCGCCAGCAGGCTCTCAGCAGTGCGGCGAAAGGGTCGAGTCAGCCACGGACGCCAATGTGGATGACGCAGAAAGCCGAAGTGGGCCAATCCAGGCGTGTTCTAGTGATTGCAAAGCACGTTCTTGGCACCGCTGCGCTACGAGGTCTAACAAAGGACAGTTTTCACGGAGCTTCTATGACAAGCACATCGATGTACCGACATACAACACATCGCCTACAGCTGTCGCTCTCATATTACTTGACATGAAACCAAGTGCAATAGTACTGGCAGTTGGACCCAAACGTCGTGTCATCAGAAAATGCCCACCTGTGAAAAAAGCCTGACATTGGCGGCACAAGAACCTTGCTGCTTAGTGATATGCATCGAATGTCCCATATTATGATGGATGTTGAAACCCACAACAAATACCGCAAGGGGCCGTAACTGGCACCGGCAATGCCTTAATTGTCACTGCTGGCAGTTAATTTGCCTAATGTTGATCAAGTATGATTCCACGCGGTGATGCCGATCATGAAAGACTTCGGAATCCGAGACAATCACAACGGGCATTGCTCCCCACTATCCCAGCTACAGTCTAGAAAATTCCGACGCGAGACGTTTCCTCTGGCGTCTTTGGGAGCGGAGACGCTGCCCACACCCACCGCAGTCCGCGGGCACCGCGTTTTTCATCGCGTTTTTCTCCGGCTGCGCGGGCGCATCAGCTGGCCGATCGGGACCGTATTTGGCGCGCCGGCGTGGGAGGCAATATGGCGGCGCCCACCGCGGTGCCAGCAGAGCCGCCGCGGCGGCTACGGCGGCTGCAGCTGGCTGCCGCAACCGCCGCAGCCGCCGGATGCAACAGCTGTGTCCGGGTGCGTCGACACCGCCCCAGCTGGTGCGGATCGGCAGACGCCGGCACACCGCCTGACGCCGAGACGAACGCGGCGTGCGCCGGCCCCACCGCCGGGTGGTCCACCCGCCGGCCCAGTCGGCCGCCTCCGATGAGATAATCGCCGCTAATGCCTGTTTGTTTGTTCACGGTCGCATTAGCAGCGGGAGCTGCGGCCCAGCGGTGCGCGCGTGACCTCGGTCAGCGTGACCTCCAGGCTTCCGGAGGCCGGGGCCGGCTCGGCGCGTGCACGGGAGCCGGAGGTGGCGTCGGCCCGCAGGTACGCATGATGTTGCTGCTGGAGACCATGGCAGGGGCATCAGGTGCTGAGTTCTGGCCTATGCCGAACGCAAGACATGACTTAAGTTTCCGAAAAGTGACAAACACGCCGCAAGACGCTCACTTCCGAGTCTCTCATTTGGCTTCAGCCTGATCTGAGTACGCGGCGCTGATCGACTCCGTCACTGTCAGTCTGACCGTGGCTCGAGGCCTCCTCTCAGGCCGCGCCAGCCCGCGCTCCGCCGCTGCTGGTCCAGCTCGCGCCCGCACCGGGCCTCGGGAGCTCGGCCGCGGCGCCCCTCCCGGCGGCCCGGTCCACCGTGACGCTGGCCGGGCCGAGACGCCGCCGTGGGAACCGCCTGCAGAGCGCGCGTGACGCGTCACTTCCGGTTCGGTCAACGACACGGCGCGCGCCGCGGTCGGGTCACGACCCGGGCTGTTTGTTGCTGGGGAGGCGCGCCGGAGCGGGTGCGGACAGTCGTGACGAGAGAGCACCCTCTAGTCTCAGGTGTCGGCTGGTCAGGTCAGCTGATACGCCGCCAAGAGCGTGTGTGTTTAGTTTGGTAATAGCAGCGGTGGTGCGGGCTTATAAAAACTCTGTGGCCGTCGATACCAGAGCTCGTACCGTGATCTTTTTACTGATCACTGCCACGTGCTTCGAACAAAAAGCTCGGGCCATGCCAGAGGGCACGAATGCACCCAGCGGCGCGTGAAGCGACCATAAACCCAGTTAGTCAACACTACTATACAATCAGAGCCGTGTGGCCTCGCCTGGCAGAGCTCTCGCGTTTCAGTCATTGAGCGTCGTCAGGCATGTCGCCTTGGACACGCCTCGACAAAGGAAGGCTTGGAGTGCCAGAGACTTTTCCAATCTGGCGAATAGGTCTGCGACACTTGAGCGCACTGCCAGCACCGGCGGAATCACAGAATCGGTGGCATAAAACCAGCCAACCACAGCCAGCGCGGCCACCAGATCGCGATCACGTGAGGGCCGCGGCCAGCGACCAGCTCACACCAGCAAGGCGGCCGCCCAGCGCGCCGGCCGCTGCGTCGTTTTCACCTGCCGGACGCGCTCAGCTGATGTCTGACAATGGCGTGCGTGACGTCACCGGTCCGGGTCCAGACACGAGCCATCGACGCGGCGCATGCACCGGCGGCGGAGCGAGCGACGCTTGCGTAACGGCCGCACCGAGCGCGTGGGCGACGCGGCCGACAGCCGTCCCAGGCGGTGGTGGGGACACGTCCATGTGTGGCGGCGGCGTGACGTGGCCGACAGCCGTCCCAGGCGGTGGTGGGGACACGTCCATGTGTGGCGGCGGCGTGACCGTCCCAGGCGTGGTGGGGACACGTCCATGTGTGGCGGCGGCGTGACGTGGCCGACAGCCGTCCCAGGCGGTGGTGGGGACACGTCCATGTGTGGCGGCGGCGTGACGTGGCCGACAGCCGTCCCAGGCGGTGGTGGGGACACGTCCATGTGTGGCGGCGGCGTGACGTGGCCGACAGCCGTCCCAGGCGGTGGTGGGGACACGTCCATGTGTGGCGGCGGCGTGAGGCGTTACCAGGTCGTGATGCGTCGCCAGCTACTGGCAGTAAATCTTATCTAAAACAACGCGTGTCTGTGGTGATTTGGGACGGATTTCCGAGCATCGTGGTACCTTTGGACCATATTGCAGCTTTGTGTATAGAAAACACAAATATTGAAATGAACATAAAACCAGTGAGCAACCGCGTAATGTAACCAAATCGTTCAGGTGCAGGCAGCATGGAGATTCGAACCATCTGACTCTCGAGAGCAGCGTTCAGTTAATGCGGAACTAGTCACCACGACAATGTAGCTGAACTATTCTCCACGCTAGCCGCCGTAATGCAGGCAACATTCCCGAGGACATAAGTGGGCGAGGACATAAGTGCGACATCGCTCCGCAATCCAATGGCCAAGGCTGCATTTACAAGAAAGTTATAACGCCAAGGATTCAACATCCAAGCCCAAAGATGTAAGGATTTCGGGACGATGGCCTTGACGTTTTGCTGTCTGAAAGACATCATAGATAGTTTCGGAGTCCACAACGACATCACCAAATACCTTCTGAGGATGGCTGCAAAAAACATATGTCACGGGGAACAAGTGTGATGGTGGTGACAGCATAAAGCACGCTTTAATGCTAATGCTTTGTCACATGACCATGACCGCTGTTTATTGACAGTCATTCAATCGTCGGTTAACAGAGCAGATTGAATTACAGAATGGATGTAATATTCGAAAGTCACCACCTTCCATGACTAGGAAGCGCGCAGTCATCTTGGTGCAAAAACGTGGGCCAGGGGAGCAGACGACCTCCCTTGGGAACTTCGGCCTCCTTGCAAACTCCCGAAGGGCGCCTGCATTAAAATTTTGAGTGCTTGTCTTGAAAACATGACATGCGTGAATGATGAAGAAGCTTCTCGTGACACCCCCAGAAACATCTAGGGACCCTGGGTTGGATGAGAATGCCTTGTTGATCTGAAATGCGCCCGCCCCCCCCCCCCCCCTTTGCGTGAACAATCGCGAATTAAGCCCGGTAAGCAGATCTCGATTGGAAAACTCAGTGAAACCGGTCAGCTTCAACATCAATTGGTAGCAATTGGCAAAGCTGTAGGAAGCATGCAATGCCGATCGCTATCGCATATGGAAAACCTGGTAAAATGTAAGAAGAAACAGCTTACAATGTTGACATTTCAATGCTGAAGAACTAAGTCGAGCCTGAGCACATGCATGCTGTTCACGCAACAACTCTCCATCTCTTGACATGATATTACGACAATGGTACCTGCAAGCCACATAATCGGCTTTATGACGGTCTTCAAACATACATGCATCTGTCCCCTCATTCATTACACGGTCCGGAGCCAAGCAATCTCTACAACAATGCCCAGGGTACATGCCGTGCGGAGCAATTTGCGCAGTCTAGTGTGCAATTCCCGGCGTGATGTGGACTGAAGTCAATGCGACCGACAACATGAGGCACTCCTGAAGGTCACAGCACGGAGTTGCTAATGACGCATGCATGCTAACATGCCATGCATGCCGTGTGGCCGTCATGGAAGGAGTCCTGTCCGTCACTGCCACATAGAGCCAGCTTCGCCCCGATCCAGAGCCACACAAACCACAAACACACCCACCGTCCATCCGCCTGGCCGGGACAGCTGAGAGGCCACTGTGGAAATGTACACGTCCCATCCTGTCCCTCCGGCAGTGGGAGAGTGCAGAGTGCTGCGATCACGCGGGGAGGCCTGGTTGCTGTCCGCACTGATCATGGGCCGGGACATGGCGGCATTGCCACGGCCAGTATCTGCCGCGGCTTCCCTGACAGCGCCGGTGAGTCTTGCTGGCCGCGGACGGCACCGCTCCCAGCAGGACAGCGGGACGGGCACTCCCATCCCACCGATGGCAGAACGCCATGTCAACGCGCCGGACCCATGCCTTGGACCGGATGGCAGGGGACGGCGGTGCCCGGCCGGCTGTGACGGCACTCCATCAGGGGAGCGGCGCACCAGGGACGGAGCCAGCCAAGGGTAAAGAAACGCCGGTCCACCGCCAGGCTCATTTGTACCATCTCAAGGTCATAGCTCGGTTTCCGCTCCCTGGATCAGATCTGAGGCGGCGTTGCCGTCCGTCCTCACAGCCCTGCCCAGACTCCCTGGATCAGATCTGAGGCAGCGTTGCCGTCCGTCCTCACAGCCCTGCCCAGAGTCCCTGGCGCAAAATGACCACAGTAGTCGGCGCGCCCTAAAACTCCAATCAACAACAGAGTCCGTGGCTCCGACTCCCTAGCCGCCCGCCTGTAGCCGTCCCTGCCGATCGGCCGCGTTCCTCCGGCCGGCCGGCCGCCTAATGGGACACCCCGGTCGGAGTAAACAAGCCCGTGGCCTCCGCCAGCCGGCGCCACCCGTGACCGCATCCGCACTGCTGCTGGGTTGTGACGCGAGCGATCGCCGCCTAACCCATGGGGAGGGGGCGCCGGCCGCGCTCAGGGCCGAGCAGGGCGGGGTCGGCAGCGCGGTGGTGGAGCGGATCGCTCCGGCCACATCGGAGCGGAGGGCTCCGGCTGTGCCGGTGCGCGTCCGGTGAACGTCCGATGCAGACGGAGACTCGGCAGCCGGCGCCGCGCCACGACTGTCACGAAGGCCGGCGGCGGGGTGCGACGACGCCAGTAACAAAACGGTCACAGCCAGGCCGCGCCGCTCGCAGCAAATCACATTTCGCACGCAATCGCCGCCGGTGTCCGGGCGCGGCGCCGGCGCGCGACGGCAGCGCCGTGGTGCGGCTCGTGACGCGAAGTGACGCTCCGGCAGCCGGGCGGGACGGTGGGTCGTCACGCACGGGGGTGGCGGCTGCCCCAGAGCCGCGCACCACTGCCGGAGCGGGTTCACCCGGCCGGCCACAGGGGCGGCACCAGCCGCCGCGGACGGTGGGGCTTGGCGGGGCACGCTAAGTGTCAGCACGTGCGGACAAGGGTCAGTCGATCACGTCCACAAATGATGCAGCTCAATATCGTCTCGACTTGAAATTGCAGGTTGCAACTTACCCCGCCCCCTGCGGAGTTTCGAGCATGCAGCGTTCTCGCCGCCGGGGCGCGGAGCTCGACCTTCTACCAGCCTGCCACTTCACCCCGGCCTTGAGATGCATCTCGCGCGAGACGGGAGACGGCGACGCAGGGTCAGATGCATCGAACAGCGGAGACCCGAACCCGGAACAGCAGGGTAGCACCTTCGCTCCAAGCCGGCCCGAGAGGACACGTCCCCAGGCGGTGCAGCGCGGCAGAGGTGAAGGAGTCGGTCGAGACAGTCCTGTCGGCCTCTGCGGCGGCCATTGCGAAAACCAGGTACATGGATTACACGCCAGCTGACCGCGTGCCCGCCCACCTCTGACGCGCTACTGAGCTGGCCAGCGCGTGGGCCACCTGATGACCGGGCAGCTGAGCCGGCCAGTGTGGAGGATACCTGATGACCCTGTCACTGAGCCGGCCAGCGCGGAGGCCACCTGATGACCCCGCAGCTGAGCCGGCCAGCGCGGAGGCCACCTGATAACCCCGCAGCTGAGCCAGCCAGCGCGGATGCCACCTGATGACCCCGAAGCTGACCCGGCCAGTGCGGATGCCACCTGATGACCCCGCAGCTGACCTGGCCAGCGTGTGGGCCACCTGATGACCCCGCAGCTGAGCCTGCCAGCGCGTGAGCCGCCTGATGACACCGCAGCTGACCCGGCCAGCGCGGAGGCCACTTGATGACCCCGCAGCTGATCCGGCCAGCACGGGGGCCACCTGATGACCCCGCAGCTGACCCGGCCAGCGCGGAGGCCACCTGATGACCCCGCGGTTGACCCGGCAAACAGAAGTCACCTCATGATCCCGCAGCTGAGCCGGCCAGCGCGGAGGCTACCTGATGACCCCGCGGCTGACCCGGCCAGCGCGTGGGCCACCTGATGACCCCACCGCTGACCCAGCAAACGGAGGCCACCTGATGACGCCACAGCGCTCGCGTCATGTTCGGCCAGCCGCAAGGACGTCATCACGGACAGAAAAAGGGCCGCCCTCGGCGGCGGCGGCGCGTCGTGACGCCGCCGCCGCCCGCCGTCACGTCTCACGAGCCTCCGTGACCGGCGAGCGGGCGCGCGTCACGGACCTGACCCGCGCCGCAGATCGGGACCGATCGGTGCGAGTACACGGAGCGTGCTGCGCACGGGCTCGCCGACGAGCCGAGACCGGCCGAACCCGAGCGTTTTACGAGGTGACGTAACATGACGCGCGTGTCTATCGCTGGAGGAGCTCCGGTCCGACGGCACGCCGCTGCGCCGGCACATCGGCGACGTGGGAACCATGGACGGCATTCGTCGGCGGCTTCTGCCCGCTCATTATACACTAATTAGGGCCTATTTCGGCACGGCTGCTGAGAGCAGGATATGTGTCGGGATGACGTATCGTGTCGGCTCGGATGGAGCCCTCGGTTGTCGCTGTGAGGCCCGGTTCTCGTCATGACCCCGGCACCGTTAGCTGACTCAGCGCCGTCAGACCGATGGTGATTGGCCGTAGCGTACCGCACGCCGCGTCGCTCGCCGATCATCACGTGTCATCACCGTCGCACGCCACATCGCCCTCATCATAACCCATCACGCCACCTGAGCGATCATCTCGTTCGCCGTGCCGCCGCGTGCACCTGACCGACACCGCCAGCCGGTGTCAGGCGTCGAGTGTCAGGGCAATCCCCGACGCCGCGCCCGGCTGCTCGCCGGGTTTTCCGCGCCGGCCCGACCAAGCCCGCCAGCCGCCGGCCCGGCGTTGCACCATCGTCAAGTCGGCGCGGCACGGTGCACCGGCGGCCGGGCCGGACGCCCTTGGCCGCCATCCAGCTGTGACCTGTCGCGTGCAACGGCGGCGCACGCGGCGCGGCGAGACGAGAGCGGCGCGGCGCGCGCGGCGTGGTGCCATGGCGCGGTGAGAGCGCCAGGGGCCGCGTCCCGTTGTGCCGGTTGTACCCAGTAACGGTTTCGACTTGAGCATGATGCGGCCTCTCGGTAGGTCAGTATTTGCCTCTTATCAGTGTAGCTAATAATAATTTGACCAGCATCGACCTCTGAACGGCTGAAAATCGCTGTGCCAGCAGTTCTCACAAAAAGACTGCCCAGCTCCCGAGACAATAGGCAGGTAGGCAGAGAGGCAGACAGAAAAACAGACACACACACAGACAGGCAGAAGCGGACAAACAGACAAATAAACTCACCAATAGACATGCCGACAGACAGAGAGACAAAGGGAGCGGACTGGGTGCCGCTGTCCTTGTCGCTGACGTCACGCTGGCATAATGACGCACTGAGAAATAGCCTTGACGTGCGGCGCCCGGCCGCTGGGTGGGGCCCTGCTCGACCCAGCTCTTTGCCTCTGACTCATAACCGGTCCCGGAGCCAGGTAGGCGTTCGAGAAGGCTTGGGCACTGGTGGCAGGGCGGCCATGGTGCCACTGTGGGGCGCTATACCGCGCTGGACCGGTGGGGCACCACGTCTGTACGGTGCTGACTACCGGCTCGTTCACAAAGGTAAAGGCAATTGAAGCAGGTGGCGGCGTGGAGGCGGCGGGAACATCATCAGCTCGGATATCACCGGCCAGATCCAGACCAAGTAAAAGCCGAATTAATCACGCGTTATCAGACTCGCGGCGAAAGCCTCTTCTCTGGACAGCACGCGCCCAGCCATTCGGCCGCCGTAGGCCACCAAGCCGGAAACGGTCGCTCCCACGCCAGCACACCCAGTGAAACGGCTTGCCCGGCCGCCAGGCCGGCAGGCGCAGCGGCGAGCCGCTCTGACCAACTTTCCGGCCGGATCGGTGCTGGGCGGCTGAGTGCGCGCGCGCGCCCGCCGCGCCCGGCCGTGCCGTGCGTGGGGCGCCGCGGCGGCACGCAGCGGGACGTGGGAGCGGCCGCCGGCCAGGGCCCGGGCGTTTACACTGGTGACCGCGCCGCCGGTCGGGGCCCGGTCGGTTACACTGGTGACCGCGGCACGCGGCCTGCCGGTAGGCGGCAGCAACGCTCGGGGAATGCGGGGCTTTGTAAAGCCTCGCGGGGCCATTAACAGTGGTGACGTGCCGACCATATGTTCGCCGACAAAGGTGGTACCATATGCAAGTCTAACCTTGCGTATTTGAGTTGTTCAGTGACAGAATGGACTCCATGCTTTTGTGTGCAGATGAAAGATCTACATGAACTGGTCAGAGCCGAGGCTTCGCCTTCGCAGCGCACGTCGCGCCGCATAACAGTGTAGCCAGATGAAGGCATCTGCTAGAGACAATGACATGTGAGTGAGACAGCTTGGGATACCGTAATACCTACATGTAAAGTTCTGCGTACGGCTAAAGACGTTGAGAATAAAGGCCTAACAAAGCTCCGTCTAATCACGGTACGCATCCGTTAGCCGTACACTAATTACAATAATGAAATGACAGATTTCGACGCTACTTGGAAACCCTTTCAAATGGCTTACTCACATAGTGTTAATGCGATGAGGTGAGTTAAGATAATTAGTGTGACATTAAGCATTGGGCATGTGTTAATGCTATCTGTCTGCATTCCTGGGTTAACAGCTCAGCTTGTGTCCATTTTGAGCCAGTCCGTATCTCCATTTTGAGCTTGTGCATATCGCACGTATCGAATTTCCGCCACGTATAGAATCGGCTCCCGTCCATTGCAATGGGCGCATTGCACTGCAATAGATCAATGCATCGGTATTGCTACAGTTTTTCAGATGACATTAGACCAGATGCGGTACAATTTGAAATGTGTGCCACTGGGTGTCAATGGGTACCACCAGGTGCCACTGGGTGCCACTGGGTGCCACTGGGCGCCACTGGGTACCACTGGGTGTCACTGGGTGCTACTGGGTGTCACAGTTATGCCGATTCCTTGGTCAGACTTCAGAGTGTGTGATTCAAGCCGCGAACCTGGAACATGTCGGCGCTTGGTGCTTGGGAACCGACTATAATCTACACCACCTATAGTTAGCTTTGTATATTCGCTGACACGAATTTTGCATGACAAAGAATCTGGGTAACTGCGCGAAGCTTATCTTAGCCTTTATCCTTCGGGCTGCATTTGATGTTCAGCAAAGATACCCCCGGGTAGGATAGCCCCGGATGTATGAAGATACCCCCGGGCAGGATATTCCCGGATATATAAAGATACCCCCGGACAGGATCCGTAAACACCAAGATTGCGCATAACCTTGTAAGACCAAGGATGCAGCGGTGAGCCGATATTTACACCAGAGGTTAGATCCAGTTCTCAACCAAACAGCAGAGCGAACTAGACGCTAGAGCCTCTCTGAAGCCCCCCGGCATGTCGTCAGTTCGCAAACAGGACAGAACGGCTGCTGCATGCTCCAGCGAGAGGCGCGCCGTTCGCTCCGCCGGCGCCCGTCGCGACCCGCCGCAGCTGTGCCGGAGTCGACGACGTGTTCGATGACGGATCGTCGCGCCAGTTGGTCGCGCGCGCGCCGCACCTATGTGATCGAATCGAGGACGGCTAGGAGGGTTATGCGGTCGCACGCCGGGCACATTGATTATTGCGCTGCCGCGGCCTGGACGGCTCAGCCAGCGCGACGAGTCGGAGAAATCGACGCGTTCGGAGAGGGCGATCCATCGCGCTCGGCCTGATGCCGTCTGGCGGCCACACCGCCGGTCCACAGCACGTGATGGATGGCGGCGCGTCTGTCGGCGACGCAGGCGTGAGAAGGGAAACTTGCACTTCGAGGTGACTCCGGGGCGCATCTCCCGACAGCGCTCCGACGAATCCGTCGGCACGCATAGCGCCGGCACATGGGCCGGCCGCTGGTGAGGCCCCGCCAGCTGGAGCCGGCAGCCCGCCGCCGCGGCTCCACCGCTCCCATTAACCCATTTGCGGACGAGGCGAGGTCACGGCGCGCGGTTGGCACGCACGGGGCAGCGCAGGGCGAGCGCCGCCACGCACGGCGAGACCGCGCGGCCTGGTACTGGCCCAAAACCCCGGGAGACAGACGTTTGCGAAACGACGCTATCCCGGATCGCATGCGATCCGATCCGATATCCCAGTGCGGCATTCGGCATTCTGTCGTAATGGTGCAATCGGCGGCATTTGCGAAACGGCCCCAATCGCGGCATCTGGGCTGGCCGTTGCCGATCGCCGGCTATCCCGGGATTACGCGGTGGTGACCGCCGAGGCGGAGCTAATGACAGTGCGGTCACCCGCACCGTCTCAGACGAAACACCGCCGCCCAACAGCGCATTGTTCCGCCGCGCCGATTGCTCAACGACAATAAATGGCGTCCGGCGCGTTCCGAGGAGCGCCGCCTTCCCCGAGACGTGGAGAAGAGGCACTCGTGCTCTGACGTCCTCATCTCAAGCGCACTTTCTCCCAGCGGAAGCCAGGGTGATGCTCGACACGATGCCAACGCGACCCCGAGTAGAGTCGTGACGCTCGCGGTTCACCAAGCCAAAAGTGAAATTGACCGCCGAGACAGATCGACATCGGACGTTCCGCCGCTGACCCGGCCTGCTGACCCCCGACCGGATCGAAAACCCGGCGCCATTGTGGTCCCTTCCCGGCCGACACGTCGCGATTATGCCGGCGCTATGGCGGACGCCAGTGGCCTGGTCCGCGCGGGCTTAAGCAGCCGCACCCGCCTCAACAGCTGTGCCCGCCTCGTCAGCCACGTCGGCCCCTTGAGCCGCGTCTGCCTTAGGGCCACGTCTGCCCCGCGAGCCACGTCTGCCTCGTGAGCCACCTCTGCCTCGTGAGCCACGTCTGCCTCGTGAGCCACCTCTGCTTCGTGAGCCACGTCTGCCCCGCAAGTCACGTCTGCCTCGTGAATCCGCCTGCCTCGCGTTGTTCGCCTGTCGAGACCGACTCACGAGAACGACTCGACTGATGGACTCGAAAGACCGGATCCCCCCCCCCCCCCGGCGGCGAAATACAGAGCAACGAGGTTATCCACTGACGCAGCGGGAGTGCGTAAGCCCCTGGACCTGTCCGGACCGAGGCCGCTCGGCCGGAAAGCTCAGCAGGACTACCAGCTGTCGCAAGTCTAATGAATTCGTGAGAAGTTGTGCGCGGGGCCAATACTAGAAATTATAGGGCGTATTTCATGCTGTGAGTCTGAGAATAGTTTTGTCCCAGCGTGAGCCTCGCGTGCAGGCCGCATTGATCTGATCGGCCGCCCCCTGCCTGCGGGAAAGGTCAAGGCCACCGCTATCGGTGGTGGGTGACTTGACTTTGTCTGTAATGGAGCCTCATTCACCAGCGCATGCCACGTGAACCCTTCATTGACATGATAACTGCACGCTCATCCTTGAAACAAAAGTAAACTCAGCCTGAAAACTATAATCATTGGGGCGTTACGTCCAATCGACTGCCACAGTCATTTCGAGCCCTCATTTGGTAATATGTATATACGGTAATCGTGTGGCAGGGTCTCGAGCCCTGGACGGACAGCTCCGGAACGGCCGAGCCCCTTAATCACTGTACCACCATCGCCCGAACCCCCTGAGGACTGACGACTTAACTCCAGAGTAAGAGCCACTGATCCGCCGTAACGTTTGACCAATGTGATAGCGATTACAATGGAGTGGACCATCACGACTTGGCCACAATTTCGCATGTTCCCATACACCGCGAGTATGATTTTCCTGTCCTGAGACATGACCCACGAACAGCTTGGCATTCGACCTCCCCGACAAGAGAGGCGTCGGACAACAGGTCACCTTGTGTACTTTTTGCGGCCTGCCCTGCAAATATAACTTCAGATTTTAACGCTAGGTCTTTGATGATGTCTAGCAAAAATGGTCTCAATAAGTCCAAATTACCGTTGAAAGCCCCCCCCCCCCCCATTCTTGAAAGTGACGTCCTAGCCAAAGGCACCCCCAATCGCTTGTTTCGACCGTCAGAGGCCCCCAAAGGTCGGCGCCTGCGCCCGCCGCCTGGAAAGGCGGGCGCCACGCCTGAAGTGGGACGCCATGCCGGTCGCCAGGCGCTCGCTGACACGTAGACACAGACTGCCACTGATACTCGGACAGAGCCTACTCGGCCAGGCGGTGACAGTCGTCAATTAGTCAGCCGCCCCCAGCCGCAACGGTGTCGAAACAGGCTGCGGCACTTGTGGGTAGAGCCGACAGGAGCTGAACTGTTCGGGAGGTAGTATGCGTTTCCACCATCACGGCGCCTCAGTCTGACGTCTGAGCAAAAGCCGACTGTCGCAGCGGGAGGCCTGCGTTTGGCCGGCGCGCTGACAAGGCATCCGACAAAAGGGACCAGGAGCTAGCGTCGCGGACGACCCGCTGCAATCGACAGAGGCCTGGCCACCAGCTACGACTGCGTCTCTGTATGCCTCAGGGCAGTGGAGCAGGTGGACGAGGCCGACACTGAGCCTCAAAGCCCCGTCCCGGCCTGCCAGCTCCCACACGTCCGGCCTCCACTACCGGCCCAGACCACCGATCCCATTCCTCTCGGGCGCTAATCCCAGTCCGTTCAGACTGCCGATTTCAGTCCTCTCAGAACGCCGATCCCAGTCTGCCCAGACCGCCTAACCCAGTCCGCCCAGACCGCCGATCCCAGTCTACCCAGACTGCCTATCCCTGTCCTCTCCGACCGCCGATCCCAGTCCGCTCAGACCGCCGATCCCAGTCCGCTCAGACCGCCGATCCCATTCCGCCCTGACTGCCGATCCCAGTCCGGGTCGCTACGGCTGGGCAGAGCGCCGGCCATTTCCTGCCGGCGCGCGCCGCGAATGTATCGGCGCAGCCATCGCCGCAGCGATTAATGGCGCGGCGGCGGGACGCATTGTTCTCGGCGCGAGCATCTGGTGCTCGGTGGGAGCGCCGGCGGGCGTCGAGCACGGCCGCCGCCGGCTCAGTTCACACCACACTGCAAGGCACGGTCGGCAGATGATGCGCTGGCGCCGGCGGCACGGCGGCAAAAAAACCAGAGGCTTTAATCGATGAACGAGGGAAATGGGTCGCGAAGCAGGCTAGTTTTAACTAGGTCCTCAGGAAAATGGGAAGGAGTAGCAGTTTGTGATCTGATGCTGACATGACGGATTTCCGAAAAGTGCTGACAAACACCAGAGCGGCGCATTGGAAGACGGTCAGCTATGCCAAGCGAGCCGGTCGGTTTGGTTCGTAACAATGGATTCAGCGGGTTGGCTGCACGTGCACATTTGGTAGCGTCCTCAGCACAATGCACTGAGGACAATAATGGGATCTGGCATGCCATCGGCCCCGAGGATGATCAGGCATCAATAACATTCCGGGGTGTTCACAACAGTCAGCAGGAAAGGAGATGATCTGAGGCCCACTCACACGCGGGACGTCCTGAGATTCTCAGCGATTACCCACGACCAATCATTGGTAGCTGAAGGCGCTCCACGAACGAGCTCCGTTTACATCCGATGGAATGACTCAGAAGTGGCGGAACTGAATGACTATTGTTCGGGTGGTGCATAGCAGTCTCGGGTCACCGAGGTTCCTCACAGGTCCCGGAGACAGATGGGTCGACGGCGTCCGGTGACCTCGCGGACAATGGACTAGGGAGAGATCGCTCCCTGCAGCCGGGCTACAGGGGCCTCTATCGGGGAGATGGATCTCCCACCCTTTAATTGACTCTGGGATTGCCTGCGAGAGATAGATTGGCGGCATCGATTCAGCATCGTGTGTTTTGCTGTAATTAGCCGGGATCGCGATGAGGTCGCGACCGCTGGAGAGAAGCCTATGGTTTCCGAACGTGGTGCTTCGGTGATGTAAGACCATACGCTGCGCAGGGGCGCGCTTGGAACTGGCAAACAGAGCGAGATCTGTTAGTAGCTGCAACTTCCTTGTGAAATTTTCCAGTGAAAATTGTGGACATGAGCCAGATTTGTCAGTAGCTGGAACTTACTTGTGGCAGCTCCAGCTACTAACAAATCTGGCTAATTGGCGCGTGGGAGGTAAGCTTATTACACTGCAACAGCGGCCGAGTCTGTAGCCCGGCAGTTAAGCACTGTCCTCGGACCGTGCACAAGCTCGCTGCCGGTTTCCGTCGGCGTCTCTTGATCGGCCGTGGTCGCCGGCTCCCCGCCTCTTTTGATCGGCCGTGGTCGCCTGCTCCCCGCCTCTCTTGGTCGGCCGTGGTCGCCGGCTCCCCGCCTCTCTTGGTCGGCCGTGGTCGCCGGCTCCCCGCCTCTCTTGGTCGTCCGTGGTCGCCGGCTCCCCGCCTCTTTTGATCGGCCGTGGTCGCCGGCTCCCCGCCTCTTTTGATCGGCCGTGGTCGCCGGCTCCCCGCCTCTCTTGGTCGTCCGTGGTCGCCGGCTCCCCGCCTCTTTTGATCGGCCGTGGTCGCCGGCTCCCCGCCTCTTTTGATCGGCCGTGGTCGCCGGCTCCCCGCCTCTCTTGGTCGGCCGTGGTCGCCGGCTCCCCGCCTCTTTTGATCGGCTCCCCGCCTGTATGTCGGGCGTGACCTCCATCACCAGCCTACCGTGGCCGGCGGCGGCGTTGGGTGCTCCTCTCTCGCATCTCGAGCCGACTGGAGACGCCCTAATCACCCTTGAGCGGCTCGCTGGGGCCGCGCCAGCGCCGGAGAGCGTACGGCACGTGTCGTTGACCGGCCGGCAGCTCCGGCAGCGGGCTTGGGATTTCTCTGAGGTCTCATTTATCAATTACGCCGGGCACACCGAGAGCTGTGACCTGAGACGAAGAAACAAAAAAATAGAAGGCCTTCCCTGGCCAGAGTAGTGATGGCGGTACCCTTCGAGCTTATTTGCTCTACCCACATGGCCAGCTAGACGTGCATTTACATAAAAGCCGACCCCTGCATGATTACACTGCCATAACTGTCCGGCCAGGTGGACGATGATACGCGCTAGCCACGCTCCTACCATTTCCAGGGAAATAGGGTCCGGTAATGACCCATGTGGCACCTGATTTGAGGAGCAGCGCGGCTGCCCCGCATGGGCGTGGACCTGTCTCTCATGGAACTGTGTTGCAATTCCATGTTGTATACGAGTACTGATGAAAGCACCGTTGGGTGCTGCAAGTCTGCAGTAGCAAAGAAATGGGTTAATAAGACCTTAAACGCGATCTCAGCTCCATTGGCATGGCAAAGAATGTATGTGGCACTCGAGGCATGACCCGCTTGGTAGGTCTTATACCCAAGACGTATGTTCCAGACAGGTCTCTCACAAAGAAAATCGACGACACCTGTATCCTTCGGTCAGCAAGTCCAACCGCCACACTGCTCAGCTCAGCTTTCCTTATCACGCCAATAGTTCTATCAGCGTTCAACACCAGCTCCAAGTCGATTACCACGCCGCTGCTGGGCACTGCCGCACCGCCGGGTCGGTTTTCCAAACGTCAGCGTTCGCGCGGCCGCCCTGGCGTCCTCCGGGCTCCGGGCCGCCGACGTACGCCGGGCATTCCAGAGCGATCGCCACAGCTCTGCTCGCCGTTTGCGGACGCGCCTCAGGCAGGATCGACTGGTTTTCACGAAACCGCAGAGGTAGTGCAAGGGCGGTCGCCGCGCTCGCTGTGTGTTCGGACTGCCGAGCGACGGCACCTGTTCTTCAGTGAGTTCACTCTCACCGAACTGGTCACCTTTGAGTGTCACCCCGCTGCCAGCCGGCTTTATGGCCCCTCACGATCCCCATACGACCTCGGGCGACGGGCCGCGCGGCACAACAAAGCGGCTGAGTGCCGTCACCAGCTGCCGCGCGCTACCAGGGAATGACGTCACCAGCCGCGCGCTCCGTTGGAATGACGTCACCAGCTGCCGCGCGCTCCCTGGGAATGACGTCTCCAGCCGCACTCTCCCTTGGAATAACGTCACCGGCCGCCACACACTCCCTTGGAATGACGTCACCAGGCATACGCTTCTTTGGAACAACGTCACCAGCCGCCGCACGCTCCCTTGGAGCGACGTCACCAGCCGCCGCACGCTCCCTACAAATGACGTCACCAGCTGCCGCACGCCCACTTGCAGGCCGCTATCCAGACACTGTTAGGACCGACGGCCGCGCCTCAGCAAGCACGTCGACCTTAGCAGGGTGACCCCGACCGCCGAAGGTCACGCCACCAGCGAGGTCGACAGGTGGCGCCACCGGGGAAGCCGGCGCAGCGGCACGGCGGCGCGACAGGATGCTGGCGCCCTGCGTCCGCCCCAGAAGCGGAGAGGCCGGCGGCGCGGAAGGGGAGCGTGAAATCACGTTACGGCGGCGCAGCGGCCGGCTGCGCCGGCCCGGCAGTCGACGCGCCGGTCCGGGCCGCAGCCGGCTCATGCACGGCAGCCGGAACTTTCACCGTGCACAGCGCGCCCGGCGAGAGGCCGGAAGGGGTGAGTCAGCACCGCACCTGGGCCGGCCGACCCGGCAGCGGCTCCGGCTCCGGAGCACAGCTCGCCGCGCCACCCGCGTCCGGCGGGGAGCGCCAGGGCGGGACAGGCTCTCCGCAGTAGACGCCTAGATGTCTCATCCAGAGGAGTTCGGTGGAGCGTCAGGGCTCGACGCTGCAAGGGCTATTCTTGTGTGAGGTGTCGGTGTGAGGATGGGAAACGCTGCAGGAACTGCACAGAAGAGCTGAGACGCCCTGTCGGACATTCACGCATCCATCGCCAGGATTCTGAGAGCAATGCCATCCACTATATGATTCTGCGAACACTGGGCGATTAGCGAACAGTCTCTCTTGAGTGGAACACGAGACATTGAGCACTATCCGGGCAATCACAAACGCTCCGATCAGTCATAGTCATGTCATCGTCTGTCGCAATCGCCGCAGACCACATTTCTTTCCGTCAGAGTGTTGGTAGCGGTTGCTGAACGCTGGTTAGTGTAGAACGCACGCTTTGCGGAGCGTGTTTGCTGACACAAGCCTGCTTACATCCAGCGAGGCCTGGTCTTATCTTGCACGCCAGAGCCCGTCTCGCATTCGCCTGCCCGTCCCGGCGGCGCGATCCCAGGTAAAGCCCGCCTGTCAGCTCCCCCGGCCAAAGCAGCGTGCGCAGGCACGCGCGTCACCGGGCGGACGGTGACACCTGCCGGTGACGTCACAGTCGTGACGCAGCGGTGGTCGGCTGGACCGGGCGGGATATCGACCCCGGTACAGCGTCGGTCCACACAGCTGACCGACGACCCTACAGTCCCCACGAGAGCCTGCCGTTGGTGCCAATGGTGAGCGCCGCCACAGCGGGTCACGAGGGCTCGCGGAGCCCCCGGCACCACGGACTCGCAGAGCCCCCGGCACGGAGGTGCTGCGTGCTGCGCCGCCCGTCGCTCCGTCACGTGCACCACATGCCTTTGTAGTCATGAAAGCGGAGGGCTATACTGCGGCAGGGTGGCCCGTGGAAGCTGGAGTTATTTGCGGACGGAACGTAAGCGCGACTACACAGGGAGCATTCGTGACAGCAAATGCATAAAGCGGTGGAGAATCCTGAGAAAAGTTGGCGTAACAAAGCCAACAGGACTGGAATCTTTCGATGAAGCATTCCATAATTTTGACTATTCCAGTGAAACCTGCTGTGGCCGCTACCGTACCGTACATAAGGGATTCCACTCAATCATATTCATTATCCATTCATATCACCATTCCACACCACTGAATGCACCTTGCTGCCAGCATCAGACGTGTTTCATGATATGATGACGTCATGCTGTGTGCCTCATATCCCTTCGGGATTGTACCAAACTGTACTCAGCTGTACTGCCGAAATGCTTCCAGTGTGGCCTATTTGCAAGGAGCAGTAGCATAACTGCAACTCAGACACGCCCCCATTCAATGAATACCTTTTTTAGCGGCAGCGAGCCTTTCAAAGACGACGAACAGAAATACTCGAAGGCGATGTTACGGGTCGTTGGGGCTTCCTTACGGTGAGAGGGTGGGCTGCGGGGGGGGGGGGGAGGTTGCCTTACGAACAGCTAGAGCGGAACGAGAGTCTCGGTTTTCTGTAAGAAGGCCCTGCCGCCTTCCAACATGGGCTCAAACCCCTTGAAACTAAAACAGCGCTAAAAGCCATGGGGTTTTGAAGCATCCCCTCCTTAGTCGTCCCATTTAGAATCTCGCGAAGTCTGTCTGCTTTTTTCAATGCAATATTTCCGATGATCCTGCATCTGGTGTGAATATATCGACGGAGTAGTGGGCTCACAAGCAAACTCGGGAGTTGATAAGTCAAGCTCCGAAAACCTCCAGCCAAGTCATGGCTGTAATCGCCTTTCAGATTATCGCAGCACGTTTATTGGCACTGTGGCTGGTAGGTCTAGAACAATGACCAATCAAACAGATAGGAGGAACAGACCACTGAAGACAGGTCGCTGTGTGCGTCCCTGACCCAGACGCGCGACGTGACAATAAGCCGCCTCTGGGTTCCAAAGCCAAAGTCAACCGACAGCCGACAGGTCCGACGTTCCTATAAATAATTTCAAATCTAAACCCAGTAGAGTTACAACTCTACCTAGCCCGGCCATCCAGCCTGCATTTGCTCATTTGCCACGCTGTCCCTGCAGGCTTGTCACAGGTCATAATTCCAAGCGCTAAAACTTGCGGCAAGGTCACCACAAGCTGCGACGTTTCGTAATGGACCAGTAAAAGGCAGCCCAGTCCGTCACTCAACCTTTCCACGCCGGATCCGGCTGCCCGCCCCTCTGCAGCCGTTTCGAGGGTGGCCCTATCGACCCAGCGGGCCACTGTTTATACCCGTTGCCATGCCGACCGCGTCAATCATCTGGCCGCCGCCGCAGGGCAAACACGCGCTGGTCGATTCCGCGCGCATGACGCTGCGCGATCGCTTCAATGAAAACAAAGTCGCGCGGCATGCGGCGGCAGCCGTCTCGCGCTCTGCTGGGCGGCTTCGGCGCGACGGGCCGTTCTGCTGGGCGACTTCGGCGCGATGGGCCGCTCTGCTGAGCGACTGCGGTGCGGCGGGCCGCTCTGCTGGGCGGCTCCGGTACGGCGGGCCGCTCTGCTGAGCGGCTGCGGTGCAGCAGGCCGCTCTGCTGGGCGGCTGCGGTGCGGCGGGTCGTTTTGTTGAGCGGCTGCGGTGCAGCTGGTCGCTTTGCTGAGCGGCTGCGGTGCTGCTCCGCTCCGGCTGCAGCGCCGCACATGTACGGTGGAGACGGTGACGGCGGCTCTGGGCGACGCTGAGCTGTCGGCGGCCGCCGCTCGTGTAAGCCAGTTCAACTGTGAGCAGACGAGGGCGCACGAGCGGAAGGAACGAGCGGCCGCCGTCGCGTCTCTTCCGTCCTCTCTCCGGCCCGGCGCCCTCTGCCGCGCAAAGCGGCGCTGAAGCGGCGGCCGGCCGTTTCGCCGCACCGCGCCGGATACGCCTCATTTCCGGCTGGCGGACCCCGCTGTGACCCCGGTCTGCGGCTCGGTCCGGAGGACGGACGGTCGGCGCAGCGGAGGCATTGTCCACCACGCCGCACGTGCGCTATCCGCAGCATGCAGATGTAATCAGGGCGTTTGTGATTCGGCGACCGATTCAGCGACTGATTCAGAGCGAAGTGGGTTTCACCCAGCGAGCTTTCCCCATTATTCGCAGCTGCGGGGCCGCACTGGGTGACGAGCGACGCACAGTGGAGGAGAGTGGGGGATAGTGATGACCTGCTTGGAATCGGTGCTAAGAGACCAAACAGCGTACAGTTTTTTCTTCTCTCCTGTGGCTCTAGATCTCGGTACATGTGGAACAGACAGAACAAAACACAAGTGATTTAATGTTGTGAGTGCCGCGAGCAACGAAGCATAACTTATGCCCTATGCGCTCAATGATGATCAACTTTTTGGAACGTGCCTCGTTCACACCTTGACGGCTCTAAATGCCGTAAGTTCATACAGGTGGCCAGCTAAGAATACCTAGACACACGGTCTTTATCTACGCACAACCAACTATAAATAGATCTAGGGTGTGTTTGCAGCGACCAGGACGACAAAGAATGTCTTTCGCCAGTCACTGTTTACATCATACTTGTGAATGTACGCATTCACAGCGATCTGGACGACATATCCTCCACGGTACGCCACGTAGAATCTTTGCAGGACACAGAATCGTTCTGATACTTGATCAAAGTGAAGAGAAATGGTGTAACGAGCACATAGCTACACAAGTTAATTTGCGCGTACAGGACCCCTGAGGGGTGCAAAAGGTATGCTATAGGCTGCATGCAGCATAATCTGCGGTTTTCATTGTTAGTAGCATGCGCAGTGCGTGTGAACGAAAATGCTACGGTCTCGCATGCGCAGTTATTGTCACGAAAGTTACGACAGCGTAAACAAAACACCTGTCACGCTGCGAACACGTTCGGTATAGGCTCTATTTAATGTTGCGGATGATAAAACATTTTTGCAGCCTGGCGAATTGATCGCTCATTAGGCCAGATGCATGAAGGACTTGGATAAAGTCCTACAATTTCGACGTAGAAATGCCCTGGCGAATACAACGAGCACGAGCAAGGCCTCCACAACTGTAAAACCTCGGCCCTTGTCTGGCACAGTACTATTGTCCGTGACATGTTTGAAGCCGGCCTCAGGATGGCACCAGAGGTTCGACGCGATGCGCCATATACCAGACGATAGGACACAGTCGCAGAACGAGAGGGACGGCAGACGAAAGGAACAGAGAAGGAGTCAGGCAGGGAATAAGGGATAGAGGGTGATGGGGAGAGGGATAAAGCGAGGGAGGGGAGAAGAAGATACGGAGAATGTGAAAGGGGGGACTCGCAGCGCATGACGACAGCTGTTCCCAGCTCACGGGCCTGACTCTGCGCCGGACACAACAGGCGTGCGTGATGGATGACATTATCCAGCGGCTGGCCCGCCGGCGTCTGTCGAGCGCTGGGCTTCGGCCGCTGAGGGGGCTGGCGCTAAGCCGGGAGGCGACGCCGCGGCCCGCTATCGGAGGACATCTGGAGACAGACAGGGCCTGGGCGGCCGGCTCTCCGGCCCTGCCGGGCGCGGCGCCCGCCACTCTCTGGCCCTGCCGGGCTAGGCGCCCGCCACTCCCCGCGGCGCCCGCCGCTCTCCGGCCTTGGTGGGCGAGGCGCCCGCCACTTCCTGCGGCGCCCGCCGCTCTCCGGCCCTACCGGACGCGGCGCCCGCCACTCTCCGGTCCTACCGGACGCGGCGCCCGCCACTCTCCGGTCTTGCCGGGCGAGGCGCCCGCCACTCTCCGGTCCTACCGGACGCGGCGCCCGCCACTCTCCAGCCCTACCGGGCGCAGCGCCCGCCACTCCCAGCCCTGCCGGGCGAGGCGCCCGCCACTCCCCACGGCGCCCGCCGCTCCCCGGCCCTACCGGGTGCGGCGCCCGCCACTCTCCGGCCCTACCGGGCGCGGCGCCCGCCACTCCCCGGCCCTGCCGGGCGAGACGCCCGCCACTCCCCGCGGCGCCCGCTGCTCTCCGGCCCTACTGGACGCGGTGCCCGCCGCTCTCCTGGCTAGGGAGACAGGGAGGCGGCGACCCCGGCAAGGAGGACGGGAGAGCAGACACGGAAGAGGCCAACAAACACTTGGGCGTGACAGCGAGGTCGGGTGCGACCACAGTCCAGCTGCGCGCGAGCCAGTCTGTGGACATCAGCTGAACAGGCGAGTGATGACAGTCTACACCGCATGAAGCAGTCTAGCTTTACACAGAATAATGGTCGAGCATGACCGAGAGGGGCATACACTGCACGTCTTTCAATGGACATTCCACC
Source organism: Pollicipes pollicipes (assembly GCF_011947565.3). Taxonomy (NCBI): domain Eukaryota; kingdom Metazoa; phylum Arthropoda; class Thecostraca; order Pollicipedomorpha; family Pollicipedidae; genus Pollicipes; species Pollicipes pollicipes. Next base: position 18,682,590 of record NW_023597034.1, read on the forward strand.
GGACGGAGACGTCCTGCACCTGCTATCTACCCGACTGGAGGGGCTATCCCGAGGCGCCAAACATTGGGAAGCACGCCAGGAATAAGGGACAGCCGGAGCCGCAGGCTACCTTCGAGACCGAGTCTGGCGCACCGGACCACGAGGCTCGCACCAGGCGGAAGGGCTCCGGCGCGAAGGCAGGTCGGCTGCATTCCACCACCCACCCCGGAACCGGACAAAGCTGTCCCGGCAGTGACGTCCGAGCGCGGGCCGGCCGGTGCCGCGCGGCCCGGCTCTGGGCTCCAGACGCGTCCGTCGGCAGCACCGGACAGCTGACGCCACTCAGACGGCGGTCGGCTCGCAGAGCCGAAGCTGGCCCGAATGCAGACGGCATGGCGTGCCGGTAAGCGACGGACAAAGGCGTCGGCGGCGGGATGGCCGGACCGCCATTGTCTGTACCGGAAACCGGCCGCGAACCGCCCCGCAACCGGTCCACGGCGTGGCGCGGCGTGGATCGTGAGCCAGCGCCGGTGGACCAGCGGCGGGGGCCACCGGCAGGCCGCCGGCTGCCAGGCTGGTACAGCGGCGAAACGGAGCTGACGTCAGCGCCGGCACAGACCGGGCGGGATCGGTCACCTCAGGCGGCGTGCTACGTGGGGGGACCGGGCCGCCACGGCGGTGCTCCAGCGATTCTAATCCGCCGGGCCTGGTCCAAGGTCGGTCCATTCACGGATCCCGACGGGAGAGTCGGCTCCTCTGCCAGCTGACTCCCACGACACACGTCAGCGGCCCTAGCCGACCGGTTACAGCTGAAAGCGCTGCGTTCGAGCCCAGACGCGCCGCGGCCGGCCGGGCCCAGCGGGGCCGCCGCCGGGCCCGGAGGCCGGCCGGCGGCCACATGTCCGCTGTCCGGAACCACCCGGTGACGGGCGCTGCTTGTCCTGGGAACGCGCCCCGCCCACGGTGTGAACTCAACAGATGGAGCTGCGCCCGCCGTCGCCGTCGCCGGCTAACGGGAGTGCGCAGTTGGGTGTCACAGCCGTGACGGCTACCGGGGGTCGTGACGGCTGGCGGATTCGCTGTCCGCCCCCGCGGCCGTGTGGCGTGCAACCGGAGCTGTACTGCAGCCCGCAGTCTCTGTACCACTGCACTGCAGCCTGGAGTCTCTGTACCTCCCCACTGCAGCCCGGGGTCTCTGTACCTCTGTACTGCAGCCTGGGGTCTCTGTACGACTGCACTGCAGCCCGCAGTCTCTGTACCACTGCACTGCAGTCTGGGGTCTCTGTACCTCTCCACTGCAGCCCGGGGTCTCTGTACCTCTGTACTGCAGCCCGCAGCCTCTGTACCACTGTACTGCAGTCCGGAGTCTCTGTACCTCTGCACTGCAGCCCGGAGTCTCTATACCTCTGTACTGCAGGCCGGGGCCCCTGCACCACTGCACTGCAGACTGGGGTCTCTGTACCTCTGTACTGCAGCCCGCAGCCCCTGCACCACTGTGCTGCAGTCCGGGGTCTCTGTACCCTTTTACTGCAGCCCGGAGTCACCTCTGTACTGCAGTCCGGGGTCTCTGTACCCTTCTACTGCAGCCCGGGGCCACCCCTGTACCACAGACCGGGGTCTCTGCACATCTGTACTGCAGTCCGGGTTCTCTGTACCTCTGTACTGCAGTCCGGGTTCTCTGTACCTCTGTACTGCAGTCCGGGTTCTCTGTACCCTTCTAGTGCAGCCCGAGGTCACCTCTGTGCTGCAGACCGGGGTCTCTGCACCTCTGTATTCCGGCCCGGGGTCTCTTTACCACTGTACTCCAGCCCGGGGTCTCAGTACATCTGTACTGCAGCCCAGGGCCTCTGTACCCTTCTTCTGCAGCCCGGGGTCACCTATGTACCGCAGCCCGGGGTCTCTGTACCACTGCACTGCAGCCTGGGGTTTTTGTACCTCTGCACCACAGCCCGGGGTCGCTGTACCACAGTGCCCAGCGCTCATGTTCGTCTGATGTTGATTGGACGAGGCGAGCCTCTGCACGCCATTCTGAAAGTCCGCGGTAAATTGGCCGAGGGCTAATTGGCCTGCCGGAGATCTCCCAAATGAGGTGACTATTAGCTGATTAGAGTCCCTCACGACGGAACAGCGGTCGTTACGAAGTCGCGGTGACCTTGAGGTAAGGAGCGGAAAAACGCTTAGAAAGATCAACGATTAAGTGGGAAACCCATGCCTAGTTCCAAGGGCACTTACACAATCAACATATGACTCATGCTTGACGTCTGGAAGAAAACGTCAGCATTTGCCAGCCATTTTACTAATGACGGCCATGTCAACTCTTCCTACTCCTAACGTTTGCATTCGGCGCGACAAGATGCGTTTCACGAGAGATCTCTCATCAAAGGGGAGATTACAATGTTCGGAATTTGGCCCCGTTTTGGCAGACTTACCTCCAGGTGTTTGGAGTAGTCCTCGGCCATGCGTTCGTTCTCCATGCTGAGCGCCTCGTTCTTTTCCAGCAGCGCCTTGCCGAGCTCGGCCGCCAGGATGAGGTCGTTCTCCTTCTGCTGCAGCTGCGCGAACACGTCGCCCGAGTCGGGCTCGTCGCGCGTCTCCATCGCGCTGATGTATTCCTCCAGGTAGTCCGAGTTGGCCATGCCGGCGCGGTCTGCCGCCGCGGTCACTCGCTGTCGTCTGTCGCGTCGCGCTCTGTCGGTCAGTCACTGCAGCACCTCTGACAGCAGGCACGCCGCCACTCTGACATTTCCCCCGGTCACACCGGCGCGCTGACACCCTCTGTGACGACTCTCGACAAGGCCTCGCACGGAACGCTCCGACAGCGCCCCACCTCCGCACGCCGCACCTGTCGACTGCCGGACGGCAGGCCGGCCGTACCTGGCCGGGGCCGGGCGGCGCGGTCCGCCCGCTGGCGTGGGGACGCCGGCGGCGCGCCGCCAAACACCGCACTCCCACGAGGGCGAGTCTACAGCAGCGTCAACGGCGGCACGTTTGAAACGGGTGAAGGCGTCGGGATCGAGCGGCGCGGACGCTACAAAACCTAAAGGTCGCTGCGTGCGCGGTTGTTGAGTGTACCAGGATCGCTTATGCTCCCCGCTACGTGTGTGCTGTATCACGACGTCGTTTGATAGCATTCTGCATTTATAGCATACCGCAACTTGCATTTGTCAAGCACGGGATAATTATATGGGAGAACACTTCCTCTGGAGACAAAGTCGGGAAGAAGGTAATAAATCACTCTAGCTGTGTGGCAGACACGTGACCCAAATTTTCTTCAGGGGGATCGACTGTCAAGTTGTCCCTATAATCCTACCAATTTGGAGTGAGGTCTTGCGAGAATGCCCCATATATAGTGTAAGCCTCTTGGCTCGGCGGAACGGGGTGAGAGGCACGGCCCCCTCGCCCTTCCCCTTGGTTACGACATTTATTGTTGGTTATGCATAGTATGAATGCTCTTGGCCTGTGAGCAGTTCGCAAATGCACGCCGTGCTGGAGAACGCTGAAGGACGTTCATACATCTTTGATCATTTTTTTCCTGGCGAACCGTTTGTTTGTGACTTCGCTTTAGTTTCAAAGTAAAAGTAGCACTAGATAAAGCCGAACCAAACCCACTATGGACAGTGTCAGGGAGACACGTAGTCAGGCTATTCTTTCTGACTCTGGCGTCGCCTCGAATTATGCCTGTTCGGCGGTTCGCGTAGTTTTCACACAAGCATAGCTCTCGATTATTGGGATGAGAATGCAAATCCGAACTTGTTGCGCGATCCGTTAAAAGCAGTCGGAAAGTCGGAATGTGCAGCGAACCTATTTAGACTGAGCAGCGGACGTGAGCCATACCAAGGCCATTCATACCATCTGATACGATCCGAAAACTAGGCACTCGACGATTTTACACGTGCAGTTCATTGTAAAATATTTTCAGCATAAAAAATATTTATGCTCTATGCAAACATTTCATTATAAAATATTGTAATAATATTGTAAAATATTTTGCATCTTGATTTTCGGTTGTTAGAATGCTTTTCAGCAAATTTTGACGCATTAGCGAAAATTACGCTGTACGCTTTTCGCAATAAATACGCTCGTTGTCCGCCCTTCATACCAGGTTGAAACACAGCCGACTCCATACAGCCTCAGTAGCTGAGCGCGTAGTAAAACCCCAATGACACAAACATGCACGCACTTCACGCCTTGCGATAAAAGTGTCGGTAATTCCATTTTCATTTTTTAGGTGTTAGCAGCTAGTGTCTTGGAGCACTTAACTGTTTGCTTTTAAAAAATAGCGTGGCCCTGTTGCGAATAGTGCAGCTGAGCTTCAGCACGCTTGTTGCTGATATCTCTGCGTAAAGATCCAGCTGAGCCGCTGCCGTCGATCTACTCCGGCGTAATGGCTTGTAGGCCTACACTTGTCCTTATCAAAGTCGCATAGCCGTCTCCTGCCAAATGGGTTTGACCAGAGAACAGCTCATTCGGGAACATTCTACCATTCGAGAGTTGCGAATTTATTATGACTCATAATGATAGGAACTAAGAAGTGAGACAGTTCTGAGGCCTCGCTAAGACTTCATCGCTGCCGGGCGTTACTCGGTGCATGGACCCGTCTTCGGGGTGCGTGCAGGTGCTAAATCGGAACACTGGCCATGACAACCCGGGGAGCTTTCTGGAGCGCACGGGTGAAAAGATACTGGCCACCGAACATTGAAGGGTGAGTCGTCTTCCGAAGTCAAGAGCGACGTATTTTTTGAGCAGCCACTGAAAAATGCCAAGCCCCATGTTACGTAAGTTAGATAGTCATCGATATTATTGTTCCTTGGCGTTTTTGCAAAACCAATGCCAGGTTCATGCTTGTGAGCGTAAGTACTTACCAAAGAGTGCTACCATAAAGTTCCCTCATTTTCAAACATATTGAGGATATGGTTTCAAGAACTCGCCGAAATACAAACGAGCAAAGCACTATGAAAATTACGCGGGAACAGTGTACGTGTTCCGAGGATTTTACATGTTAACCTCATGGCAAAAATAATGGCCGTTCGTATGCGGTGGTGTGACGCGTTAATAACCTCATCGATTTGCCGATAACAAAACGTCTTGTGCAGACTTTTTATTTCATGTGGGAAAGAAGACCTGCCACAGGCTATTGGTAACAACACTAATACACTGACCCTCCATCTAAGCAAAAGCCCTACTAGGTGCTTTACAACGGAATGTATCGTTGCTCGTTCCATGCATGCTCGCAAATCTTGGCATCGTTGTTCGGAAAGCGAGGTGCTCAGAGCGTGCCCCAGTAATTCTTTTCGAAATGGGGGTCCCGTCGGACGGGATCCCGTACAGGCCAAATGAGCAGCACCAGGCACACCATACCGGTGCAACTGCAATCTCAACAGCTGAGGCACAAAAACAAAGCACTATCGTGTGCAAACTCCGACTGAGAAAATCCAATGTTTCACAAATGACAGTGTATGGGTTGGATATGGGATAGGTGTTGTGTTGTTGAAAATGCAGAGTGTGCCACCATTATGCATGTACAGAAATAGTACATACTTATAAGTCCAGTGAATTGTCATGTTATGGATAGAGCGGAAAAGACTTCATTCTTTTACATAATAAGATATCCCTTCGAGTAAACTGACTAAAGCGTTAAAAATTTTATGTTTCCGGAATCAAATGTCAAAATACCCAACATTTCAATTACATATTGCAATGTTCCCATCACTCGCCCGCTCGCACGTCTGTCGTGCAGAAATGCGGCCACGTCTTCGCGCTGGTGCCAGCTGGCCACGGGATATGTGCGTGCGGCTACACGAGCTCGGTCGCACCGCTGTACTAAATTTGGGGCCGAATCCGATCCGCTAAGCGCCGACAACGCCTGGAAGCGCCGGCGCCTTGTCGAGATTCCTTCACTATTTTCACTGCATACACTTGTACACTTTTTTCCAAGCATGTCAGGAAGCACATCAAATCCGTGAAGGGTCCATGTAACGGATGAATACACTCTCCGATGTAGGTAGCCGAACACAAGGTGCATGCAACTTGATGCGCTGCGTTGCTGGTGGTGCAAGTGCTATCAAATCCAGTGGCACACGGGACGCGCCTGCTCCTTTTGATGGAGCACGCTGGTCTGTGCAGGTAGGACATTGCACATCAGAGGCCAATCTGCACTCTAATTGGTATATTCGTGCATCATGCCGGAAGCATATGAAAGTACCAAAAGCTGAGGTAAGCATCTAAAATTTTGCGTTGGGTTGAAGATGTAAGCTTCAGTTCAATTGAATAAAACATTCCGTTTGAGCTAGAACATTTTGGTCTCGTACACCATGACCCAAGAACCTGAAAATCTCAAAACCTAAGGTAGGTATCCAAACCTTTCTGAGATATTGTAGGTAAAAGTAAGGGATCAATCACGACGAAACCTTTCGATGAAACTCAATTGTTGTGTACTTGTAGACCATAGCCCATTTGAAAAGTCGAAAAGCTAAGGTGGATATCCAAATATTCAAAATGTTCGCAAGGTTAAGATGGAGTTAAAGAGTGAGAATAAGCGCAAATATGAGACTGCCTCGGTATAAACAACCACGTTTACGTAACGTGGCTCCATAAACGTCCAACGTTCCGGATTTTTGGTTAGGCTTTCAGTTTTACTTTGGTTCACCGTGCACTATGAATTTTGAAGCTCACATGAACAGGGCATGTCCGCCAAAATGTAAGGGGCTTTGCGGCCTATTTATTACATTATATTCTACTTTGAGAGTGTAGTGAAGACTTATGGTATATTATTGATAAATATTTTCAGTCTCAGAGGGTCTATGTCCATAAATGATGTAAGCTCAAGATTAATTGGAATGGGTCCTTTCGATTGAGCTCAAATTTCGTAGACTCGCACACCTTGACCTTGCGCTTGAAAGCTACAAAAGCTAACGTGGACATCCAAATCTTCCCGGGATATCAAAGGTCTAAGTTCAAGGTCGATAGGTGAGGACCATTTCGATTGGGCTAAAAATAGGTAGATTTGTACACCATGACCTAAGCATTTGAAAATTCTAAAAGCTTGAGTAGATATCCAAAGCTTCCCTAGATATCATAGGTCAAAGTTCACGATTATTCAGCGCGGACCCTTCCAATGAAATTAAAAATTTAGAGTGCCGGTAGTGGAGTGGTTAACGCTTCTGCGTTAACCACTGCACTTCTGGGAAACCAGCGGCGCGGGGTTGGATTCCCCACGGTGCCCCCCCCCCCCCCTTCCTGCCAGGGTGAGAGGCGGGCGATGCCGTGTAGCCTTGGCAGGTGAGCGCGTCGTAAAACCCCAATAACGACGGCGAGATTAAAAATGTGTGTACTGGTAGATCATAACCCAAACATTTGAAATGACGGAAAGCGACCCAAACATTTTAAGAGCCAAACACCTGAGGTGGATATCCAAAACTTCCCGAAATGTGATCGGTCGGAGTTCAAAGTAATTCAGAGCGAACTTGGGCTAATAAGTATGTTTTTGCGTACCGACGTGGATTCAAGCATGAACGTAGTGGCTTTGTATGTCCGTGACATTTTTGTATACCCACCATACCGTTTAAAGTTATGGAGTGTTATGATCATTGTCAGTAAGCAAACTTCCATCGAAGTTCAAGGAATAACGTCGTTAAGGTTTATGCGGTAAACATTTAGCTATTTTATACCTTCGCCTAAAATATCTCAAAAAGTTTTGTATGTTCACCTTCAGAGATGTTATCTGTCTTGAGACTAAAAATTTGGAGCTTAATCGAATACTTTGATCTTGCGCAGTTTTGTTTTATGCATAGGCCAGAATAATAATGCACCACTTATGAGAATACGGTGATGCTTTGTTGTCGATTAATGCCGTGGAGCGTAACTTTATTCGTGAGAAGATCCCGATATACCTTAGAAAGAAGTGCGTTTTTGCTGCCAGGGGGCTGCATATCATTTAACCCCAGCCATGGCAGTTGTGTGATCCTTTTTCTGAGATAATTGTGAGACACGCATGATCAGTATAGCCAAATGCGAGCGTCACAAAGTCACGTAAACGCAGCGATAGTCACGATTTCGGGATAAATTAGTTACCTAAGTGCAATTATTTTTGTCAGTGCGGTTATTGCAAGCATAAATTCTTGTGTAAAGAGGCGGAGAGCGGTCATGACGCTTGTTAGAATCAGTCGGCACCGAGGCGGTAGGTAGATCGGGCGGAACGAGCAGCGGCACAAGGCAAGCCGGTTGAGCTCTCAGTGTCTGCAAACATGCATTGAATTTTAGAACACGTCAGGGGATTCTTGCTTTTTTAAATGGTATATGTTTCAAATTTCTGACCTGCTTTGGTGTCAGGCTTTTTTCTATGGCACTCTTGGCATTATTTGTTTTATTGGCTGATTTCTTGTCCAACATCATCCCCCTTGTGATCCCTAGGCGTGACTCTGTTGCAAAGGACACAGCTGAGCTTGGGCACCACTCGTCGCTGATGGTTTTGGTTTTGATGGACAGTGTAAAGTTTTAACAGAACGGCATTCCCCGTATACTCAGTTGCATGAAGCACTGTCGACTATGGGGTTTAATAGTGACAGATTCTGTTTCGTGGCGCGGAATGAGCAGCTCCTATATTACTCAGATTTTTGGCGCTCTGAAATGCGTTACTGTCCTAGCGGCCTTTGCGAGGTCAGCCTGACTAAGCTTTCACTTCTGCGACCACATTTGATCGTTCAAAGATCCTACGATTTAACCTGAACGACATATCTCTTACGGCTTGAGGAGGCTTTCCTTATCCCACTCTTCCCATTGGCGTAGGCGCGACTTGTTCAGTTTTGTATATGGACGGACGTGTCCGTGCAATTATCACCTTACCCTATCGCCCTGACCTGACATGTCATGACATAACAATTACGGATTATTCGTGTCGGCTCCCTCGTGTGACAAAGGTGATCAATGCTCCCGCAGGGCGACGGTGCAGCGATAAAAATTGTCTGGAATATGTCTGCTTTTGTCTACATTGTTTGATAGGGAGACGCCACGCTCACTACAAGTCACCGATCACCTGAAATGCATGTGTTTTCTTCTTCTTTCCTGTATACATCGCGCTATCTGTTCTATCACAGGATGCATATAGCAACATGCAGACATTCTAAATTCATACTTTACAATATTCAATAAAGTATGATATGTTGATTCCCACTGCCTTAGATTACGCGCACACAATAGCGGCAGGGTTGTTTCCGTACGTTCTGGCCAGGTACGGCTGAGGGATGCGGGCTGGCGCGGATGTCTCTCAGTGGAAGGCGAACAGCTACAGCTTCAACAGCTGCAGACTCAAGGCCTCACGCTGTCAAATGTGAGGGTGCCGGGAGCGCACAGACGCGCAGCTAAGGGGCCACTGAGGCGTGCCCCTTCACCGCTTAAAGGAAATGTTCCACACTTAAGAATATTGGAGCAAGCATCAGATATGATGAAACAAACTTTCTTATAACTATTAGTGTGCTTTGAAGTGGAAAAGAGCGCTCCAGACAACACATTTTCTCTGTACACTAAATATGCTCCTCTATGCGGCATTGTCTAATTGCGTCATGGAACATGTACATGACGTTCATGTGCTGTTAAACTAGCCGCAGGAAATCGCCACTTTTTTGAAGTACTTCAAACTCGTCGAGACATCGCAGCACGGGCTATAAATGCTCGCATCTGAACACTTGCAGCTCAAAACCTCATATAAATGTGGAATGCTTCCTTTAAGAACATTCTGACTGCACCTCTGAAAGGATAAAATGGTGAATTTTGCCTATGCCTTAGGTTTTTGAACTGCTTGCAACTAAGCATCAATGGGCTTTGATAGCACTTGCACCACCAGCATCAAGTCGCATGCACCCTGTGTTCGGCTACCTACATCAGAGAGTGCATTCGTCCGTTACATGGACCCTTCACGGATTTGATGTGCTCCCTGACATGCTTGGAAAAAGTGTACAAATGTATACAGTGAAAATAGTGAAGGAATCTCGATAAAGCGCCGTCGCTTTTGCTCTCATGCCATGCCACACCATGCGACGCAAATTCTGGCCGCCTTGTATTCGGGTGGTCGCTTCCAGGCGCTGTCGGCGCCCAGCGGATCGGATTCGGCCCCAAATTTAGTACAGCGGTGCGACCGTGCTCACCTAGCCGCACGCACATATCCCGTGGCCAGAGCGGGCGAGTGATGGCAACATTGCAATATGGAATTAAAATGTTGGGTATTTTGACGTTTGATCCAGGGAAGGAAAACTTTTTAGCGCTTTAGTCAATTCACGACGATGGTCGCATGCCTTCCTGCACTGCGCAAAGGCACGGGGTGAAGGCTATCTGCTTTTAGCGGGTGCAACTCATTGTTTGTGAAATGCAGGAGGCAATCTTCTTTTAAACGTCTGCTACACTCAGGATAAGTCATATTCAGCGCGATCTGCGACGGTGCAAGGAATCAACTTTATTGAAAACACCAACGTGTTATCCAATGATTACGCGTGGACGGAAAAATAGGCTTGCGACACTGCGGCGTTTTCTTTTGGACTGGTCGTTGTCTTGTTACGATCCATAGTTAGATCATCCATCCATATATCCATAGCTACCGGCCTGATGACAATAACCTGATATTGCCAGAAATGTGGCACTAAATACATGCATAAGTTCTCCGACTGGACTATTCTAACATGATGCCGTAGTTAAACGTAAACAAAGTGCTTTAATAGTCCAGGGTGCGCACCAATTTGAAGAAGGATATGATCCTGACCCTGCCGAGGTGTCGACAACCACACCAAATGCTGTTAGCGTACACAGGGATTTACACCAGATCAAGCTTGTATATCAAGGCTATCAATTACCTATGCCATTCTGATGCTACGCATGTGACCGGACGACAAAGATCAGTGCATGAATGGTTAATGCTCCGCCAGAACCGTGCGCAGTGCATCATGGCGAAGTTCAGAGTGCAGAATGTCACAACGGATGAAACCATTGCCTCTGCGATAATCATTAACTTCTGCATGCTTTCATATACATAACATCGCTCCGTGTGTATGTTAGAGCTCAGAAACGGAGCGAACAGGGTGAGAGCATTATACAGAATAGGTTTGCATAGGTGGCTTCGGGTTAACGTAATTGCTACGCATAGCCTATTGCGCGTACCAGGAGCCCGCCACTCAAACTGTGCCGTCCAGTCCAACGGAGAAACCCTTTGCGTTCCTGTCTGGCCCTTTCGCGGGACAGGAATGCGGAGGGCTTACGTGCCTCACAATGCTGCGGCACGGCCGCCCCAGGCCTGGGTTGACCTTCGTTGACCAGGAGCCGGGTGACCTTTTCATTCCGATCGGGCCAGGCAATGCGCCCGCTCTGGTACTCGCACCACTGTGCGGATGCTGGATTACGGATCCAGCATCCTTCCCCTTGGCTACGGAGACGGCTTCTCACAATGTATCACAATATATGTACTATGCACTGCAATGTATTGCGAACTACTCTCTCAAAACCATGCAATGGATGCGTCATACATCTGCTCTTAATTTCATCCATTCTTCCGAATGCGCGGGTTGCATTCCAACCGCCGCAGGAGTGTTATACTGTTGCCAGTAGCCAAATTCCAGTATTTCAGTCTGCGACCAACCGGTACCAGGCACGGGCACACGCTAGGCCACAGGCGTTTTGGCTATCATTAGTGCTGTCTGTATGACTTCCGTTCGGGATGGACGTCGGTACAATATCGGGCCTTAGAGACCTATATGATCAGTTTGTGCATAGCTTCGGCTCGGTATCCAGGCTAGTGCGGTACTGGGCCTCAGATAACCGTCCCAAATGTGGGTGGACCAGGTCTGATTTACGGCCTGGCAAGCGGGCGGAGACTAGCCGGTAGACCCTGAATGATCTCACATCGAAATCTGCAGGCATTTCAATCGCGAATTTCAAAGCATCCCGGCGTTGTAAGATCAAATAACACGTTTGGAGATGCTATGAGTGAGCCAAATGATGTCGATCTACAGATCAAGTAAAAAACGTTCGACTGACTGACCCGCTGTTGGTATTGCGTGAGCCAGCGCCACCTATACATGGAGTGCATTAATTTGCCACCAGATGCCTCTTACGTCTAGCAAAGCCATTCGTATGACTTCGGAGCTGTACCACACGTGCGATTTTCTTGTCCTGTTTCAGGTTTTGAGGCATTTTTACTGCTATACTTCACGCACGCTTGTCAGCTATGAAATGAGCCGTCTGGGACTGCTTATGGTTTCGTGATCATGAGCGCAGCTTGAAACAGCAAGCATTGACAATATAACAATGCTTACGTGATAGCGCCGTCTAGATGGTACCTTCTGATGTATTGGAGGTCGATAGCTGTCAGCGTCATAATTTTGAAATGAAGATGTCAAGTAGTGCTTTGGACATATCCTGTGCATGTTGGAAACTATCTACGGTGAGCTTAGTTTTCGCTCCGCTGGCGTCATTGGAATGCACCAACTCAAAGTCTGTCCCCTCTGCCTGGGCAGCCACGGCCATCATGGTCACCACGGCAGGCTTCATACTGCGCAGTCTTGTAGCGACTCGGAATAGACGGCAGACATGTCTGCAGCAGAGGATGATTTAGTGCGTGCTAACCCTCGCGTCATCTGCACAATCATCTGCTGCATTGAAGCCACAACGAGGACTAGCTGGTGCTTTCGCGCCTCATGACCATCCATTACCGTTCAATCACGCCTTTATGAGGTACAAGGGACATGACGCATGGCAATCCATTGCAACTGCTAATCAGGAATGACAAGCGTTGTCAAGAGCAATGGGCCGCCGTGCAGCATGCTCCATCCATCACCTCTATACCCTGACGTGGTCCATTGTTCGAGCCGGCAGCCTGTCCCGACTTCTGCATTCCGTTTGTTAAGGCACACGGCCAGAGAGAGTTACATGCACTATGCCCACGAGCGCTTCAGCTGAGGGTGCTCTACATTCGTCGCTCGATAGCTAGCGATAGCGTGTCTACCGCCTGTGAGCCAACTCCAAAGTGGGCGTACTTACTTACCCTCAAGAGCGAAATGCGTGCCTGGATCGCACCCCTAACGCAGTCACGCGGCAGCTGGATACCTGCCTCCTGCAGCGCTCCGGACCTGACCATGTGCGTGCGACCCGAGGGAAAAACTCGGGCACCGTTAGCGGCAGCAGCAAGTAGTCCGGCACGCGCTGCCATCTCACGTGCGAACGCTGGACCACCGTGCGTCGGCGGCGCGGCCATAAAGCCGCCCAGTGGTGACCGATTGCTGGGCGCGTTGAGAAGCGTTGAGTTTGCATCGGCCCCCGGGTACTGGCCCGAAGCCAGGCTCGATGACGCATGTTGCCTGGTTGCCAGTGCTGCCCCGGGCCTGAGTCACAGACGGCGGTGAGCCGACGCCAGCCCGGGGCTCTGGTCCGAGACCGCCCGGCGCCCAGCCGGCCAAGGTGGCGAGCGCGGGTGCAGACGGCACGGCCCGCAGGCAGCTGGCAGCATCAGCGCCCGTCTACCGGAGCTGTATGCCGAGCCGGCCAAGATGGCGAGCGCAGGTGCAGACGGCACGGCCCGCAGGCAGCTGGGAGCATCAGCGCTCGTCTACCGGAACTGTATGCCGAGCCGGCCAAGATGGCGAGCGCGGGTGCAGACAGCACGGTCCGCAGGCAGCTGGCAGCATCAGCGCCTGTCCACCGGAGCTGTGTGCCGAGCCGGTCAAGGTGGCGAGCGCAGGTGTAGACAGCACGGTCCGCAGGCAGCTGGCAGCATCAGCGCCCGTCCACCGGAGCTGCATGCCGAGCCGGCCAAGATGACGAGTGCAGGTGCAGACGGCACGGTCCGCAGGCAGCTGGCAGCATCAGCGCCTGTCCACCGGAGCTGTACGGAATGCGGGTGCGCAAGGGTATTCGTGGCTTATTAGAGAGGCTCCCTGCCATCCCGCAACGTTGGCCAATCAAAAAACCAGCGCTAGCCACGCATCATTACGCCGCTATAAGGTCTGTGAGGCGGCCCGAGCGTCCACCTTTCCTGCGCAGTTGGCAAGCGCAGCAAGCACGCACTTACTGCCCTCGGCTATCCACCTCCTAATAAAGTGGCGCATTCGCTCACATATGAAGCTGTATGTGTATCCCTGTCATGACTACACTGACGTTTGTGATGTGAGGGTAGTGTTTGTTTTGCGGATCACTACAAGGTTTCCGTGAATTCTGGGGCCAGTTAACCTGGCGAAAACACAACATCGAACGCCTGTCAGTGTTGGACCTACCCAGTCTGTAGCGGCTGACGAGCTCGCGCGTAGAACACACCGGCAAGCTGGGCATGGGTGAAGGCGGAGATGCATTTGCATGATTCCGTCACCGACCAGGGCAGAAAATAAAAGTGAAGACAAACGCCACGACGAGCGACGCCCGCCCATCCTCCTCCGCGTCGCCTTCTTGATTTGATCAGAGTCCGAGTGAGGTGTCCTGGAAGAATCATCCGCTTGAGAATTGTCTTTTTCAAGCGCAAAACAGCGTTGACATCGCGGTCAAACCGAGCAGGAACACTACTCAGATCGCCAGGGAGCGCATGATCGACTGTATCTACATTGAAGAAATGGCACATATAAAGCATACCGATACCTGAGTTGATATCCAGAACTAAAGCACGTCGCATGACAAACAGACCAGCGCAAAACAGAGGAGCGAGAGGTGAGGGCTTGCCCTAGACATTTTGGTAAACAGTCAAGTCTGTTCAAAAAAGCAAATGGATGTGATATAAAGATCGGAAGGGAATACAAAAATACCATTAACATCTGGCAGTGCTACACCACCCAGCAAGAACATCAGGTGCGGAGTAACACCGCCACGAGCAGCTTGGTCGCAGCTCGGGTTAGTAGGGTATTATAGCCACGAGGGGGTGGAATACAGTCGGCTTCGGTCCGTCGATACAGACACCGTCCACAAGCTGAACAGCTCTGGCCTATCTCCTGGTGGGCGTGGACACCGTCCAGAAACTGACCGGCTCTGGCCTATCACTTAGGTAGCAAAGGACTCTGTTGCGTGGGTCGCCAAATCTCCAGTTAAATTTGGTCGCTAAAATATTCTACGACACTCGGACAGCAGACTGCGCGGTGGCCAGCTCAGTTTATACCGTGGCGACGGTTTCCACCAGCCGGACAGAAACACTGTGCAGCGACCAAATCATACCGTAGTGACGGCTTCCAACATTCCGCTGATATCATCACTGGCTTCCATTGGGCCCCAATAAACTCTGCCAGTCACTGGCAACATGACCCACTTTGGAACGGCAAACCGTCCACAGCCTGGTCCGGGTGTCCTGTGGCGGTCCGGACGCAGACTGGCTCGTACTTCCCGGGCGACTCCAACCCTCCCAGACATCTTAGGCTCATCAGACCCTTCCCAAATCGCAGCTGTGGCTGGGCCAGCAGCGTGACTGCTTAGAGTCGCGGACGTCGAGAGCCTGCCGGCGCTAGGTCAGCGACGACATGTCTCACGCCTGTAGCTCTCTAGCGCGTGCACTGAACGCACGTAATCGCTTCCATCTAGTTTAAGACTTTTTATGATGGCCTAAGTTGATCTGTCGCTGTCCCTTAGCACCAACGCTTTGATGAAAGACTGGAAGTTTTGATCTCAATAATTTCCCAAATCTGATTCTGCGCTCTAAAATTCCATATCATATAATTACAAACGCAGCTTGATGATTAAAAAGGGTGAACCACCATCATTCTTAATGGTTGTTCATGCATGTGCATAGTAAATAAGACCAAACATCGTCAGCACTAAATTTAAGCAAGCAGCATATACATTTACTTTTTCGGCAGCAAGCGGCATCAAGTTCTACTTAAAAGATATAATTCCCTAGGTCTTTCAGTGAATTACGTTGCGCAGTTTTCGCCATTTTTAAAAATCGTCCCCCTGGTTATGTCTGGATGCACTTGTAGAAACCACTTTCCCTCTGCTTATCCTGTGTTAAGTGTAACATACCAAACATAATATCCGTGTGATCCCCGGTTGAGCTAAAATTGTGACACAGGTGTGCAGCTTTCCATGAGGGTAAGCCAACGTCATCTGGCTTAAAGTTTTGCACCATTCACAAAAGAAGATAAAGTACAATCTGCAAACGCTGTCTACCAACTCCTCCCATCTAATTACGCTTCGGCTACGCCCCCATCACTGCCTTCCCTCTCCCCTCCATGGAAAATGTAACTTTTGGACGGCCCTGTATGACTGCCAGCTTTGTGTTAGAAGGCTTTACATCAACGGGCGAAGTCATGAGAAGGGAGTGAATGGGGCAGCGCTGATGCCATTCACTCCTTTCTCATGACTACGACCACTCACAACATAATAATGACATCTGACCAGACCAACGGCTTTCTTGCGTAGCTGAACCAGTTCCTGGCCCAGTGCTGTCATCTCGTCAGACGTTTCTCCTCCGCCCAGCAGCAGCTGAGACCGCCGCCGGCGAGACACCAGAGATCGGCATTATTTTCTTCTCGTCTGAGGACCGACCGCGAGAGACAACAAATCGAGAGAAGACGCACACGCGCTACTCAGAACTGCTTCACGCGCCGCCACTGGCCGCAAAGCCGTGTCAATTTCTACCCGTCGGCACTAACGAAAGCGGGCACAACAGGCGTCACTTTCCAGCGGACGGCAACAGCAGTCAACACAGCCTCAGCAGGGCACTCGCCTGTCGCCTGTCGCCTGTCGCCTGTCGTCTGGCGCTGTGCCGGGAGCAGCGTGACGGCCGGCAGAGCGGGCTACGCCGATCATCCCTGGCCCCGCAGCTCCAGCGCATGGAGATCAATGGTGTAACTGGGAACCAGGGGCGCCGCTCCCGTGATCTCCAAGAGTTAAGTGTCGAAATGCTGGCAGGGCAACAGCATGAGGGAGCGATAGTACTCTGCGGTTTTTATCAAGCCTTACATATAACTGTATGCCACTGATGCGCAGCTTGCCAGCTTCTGCGTCCACATGTCAAAACGAAATAAATGAACAATATTGGACTAACCGCTTGTTAAGGCAGCCATTAGCAGTCCAGTTACGACCACAGTAAATTGGCACTGACATGGTACATAGACGCGTACAACAGATGGACCGCTAAAAAGTCAAAGTTTTAAAGCCTTTTGCTCAGTAATACACATGCCTCCCTGCACGCTTATGGCTTACACAACGAAAAATGTCATGTATAAGAGCAAGACTAAAGGCCTTATTCCACGTTGAATAATGGCAAGGCGAAGGTTGTAAACCTTCTCTGAAACATCGATGAGCAGTGAATTCGAACTTGCCTGCCGGTCCTCTCTGGTTTTTTTAAAGTTTTTGAAAAAGTTCTGCGTACGGCCAACTTGACCCTGTTACGTTGAAAAAAACTAGAATGACTTTGTCATAGCAAGACTCAGAACGGCACTGGAATGTCAGCTAGGCTTTGATTGTTCAGTATGGTCATCATTTTGACAATGGCACACTCAGAAGGGGACGATATATCGTCGTCCATATACATAGCATTTCAGCAAACGTTTATGTCGATATCATTTCAAACTTTTGCGCAAGCTGCTCAGCGCAGCTGCGGCAATCGTTGCTGGATAAAGAGTAGATGAAAAGAGCCATTTTTCTACCATATTTTTCACCTTTTCTTCATCAATCAACGAAAAATGAGACCGAAAGAGCTGGTCTTATTCTACTTTTCCACAGTGTGAAATGGGAATGTGTCAACTTTTTGTACTTTTCACTGATTGTTCGATCAGACGCGTGCTATTGGAAGAATAGTGTCAGTTTTCTCGAAATTCCCCCGAATATCTCAGAAATTCGGTTCTAAGTAGCCGCTCCTGCGGTAGAAATCTCACTGGATTCCCTGCTCACCACTAAGAGAGCAATGCATTTCATTCACCTTGCTTTTTCCAAAGTGTAATTTTTGTAATGTTTCCAACACACCAATTCGTCAAAGTTCTTGTGTAAGAAAGAAATGCTACGAAAGCTTGAAACCTGTTTGGACAGAAGATAGGCCAACATTAAGCTTTCATCCAGCAAACTCAACGAAACGTTATAATATGACTTCGAATTCTCTCCTTTGGCGTTAACTACAGCGGCTCTTTTCGGAGTGCACGTTGGCTTTAGGAAGCGGAGTATCACATGGTTTGTAGGGACACATGGTTCAAACTTCAACCAACGCGCTTCTCGATAACTGGCGCTTGCCGCCCACTGTGCGAATCACAAGCGTTCGTTTGTACTGACATCATTTAGCAACAGCTGACAGCGGCCCCGAGCAGATTCTGCCGTCGTCATGATGGCGGCTGTCACGACTACAGAGGAAGAAACGTATTGCTGTTACATAGCGTTAACAGCGTAATTTAAACTAGAAATGACTAAAATTTAAATCCTTGTTTTATTTCGATGGTGCTGCAGTGGCACTACCTTGTGCTTTAATTAGACGTAACTGGTTCTGAGGTTTTACTAGAGTATGCTCTTGAAATATGCCTTAAAGGTGGGATACTGCCCTCAAGTCATTCACCTTTAACATGAAGTACAGCTGGTTGAAATAACAGCATCCTTTGCAACCGGCCCTGTCTGGAAACCGTCCCTCAAGGGAATATTTCACATTTTAAGATATTGAAGAAAGCATCAGATATGATGAAGCAAGCTCACTTATGACTTTGGTAAGCTTTTCAAGCGGAAAAACTGCTCTAGATAGCACAATTCTCCTTAAGTAAATATTTTTCTCAATGCGTCATGGTTTGATCTTGTCATCATACATAACACATCATTGATGGAGCCAATTAACGGCCGTCATATCTGGATATCGCGCTCTTGGGCGCCACATATGAACGTCTCGACAATCATATTTTCTTGGCCTTGACCACTGAATGGCTTATGGAATAGCAGGATTTGAATACATTACTATGACGTCATAAATGCCAAGGTGACTTTGAAGTACTCTCCCCCGCTATACTTTTCCCCATTTTCACGGGCGTGAAGAGCTCAGGAACAAGAGCGACTTAGGTCTTTAGAAAGGCAGGATTGTGAACGGCACCGAAAGGTCCCTGAGATAAAACAAAATGAGAAAACCAGAAACGCTAGATTCACAAGGTAAGAATGACCGTATATGACCTTACTTATGTCAAATTTTGAGATAGCCCTAGTCAAGATACCTGTTGACGTTTGGACCAAATAAGGTCAAACTCCAGATCGGTATCCGAAGTACCTCCAGGTCTCCCCATGCAACCGCCTTAACCCTAGGCACACATTCTGACCAAATTTCACTAGTGCTCTTTTCAGGCCACACTGGTTGAAACGGCTGCGCCACACCGGTTGGAAAAACGGTTGATATGGGTAATTTTAGGTCAGTGACCTCCGCTGGCCTGCAAAAAGTCCAGATAAGATGTCTATTGACGTCTGTGATCAATAAATTAGAAAACGACCTCTCGCAGCACGTTCTTCAACGAAGAAGCAGTCTGGTTTTGACCTCGCCCCGACCTTCATACTGACCCGAGTTTAATGTCATTAGTTGCAATCTTAACCTTAATTGGCTGATTATCTAAGGCGGCATCTCAGAGATTCTTGGCTTCGGCGTATTTTAAAAAATATTATATTGAAGCTTTAGGACTAGGTACGTCTAACAATAGCACTAGGTAGTGCCACCGCAACCCCGTTAACACATACTTAAGGTATAAATTTAATTATTTTCGAGTTCACATTGCGCCGTCAACGCTTTGTAATAGCACTGCCCTTCTTCCCTGCAGAAGCGAATAAAAGAGGATTTGTGAGTGGCCCAGCGGCGAGGGCCAATAAGCTCTTTGGTTGAAGTTTCAACCAGTGCGTTACATGGATCATGTGATGCTCTCATTTCCAAACCCAACGTGTGCATAACAAAAGCACTGTGGTTAACGCTATAGGGAACAAGCAAAACCATAGCATAACATTTCGTTGAATTCGCGGAATAATGGATTTATGCTCGTATATCTTTTTGTCTAAACGGAGTGTTTCAAGCTTCCGTAGCATTTATCAAACAAACGTTTTGACACATCACTGTGTTGCAAACGCTACAGAACACACCTCTTGGAAGAAGCAAGTCAAACTGAATTCATTTCATTCATAGTGAAAAACATGGGAATCAGCCAAATAGATTTCTCCTTCGCGTTTGGCTGCTTCAAATCGAAATTCTGAGCTATTCGAAAATATTTCAGGAAAACTCACATTACTGATCAAATTGTACGAGTCTGATATAACAATTAATGAAAAGTAAAAAGGTGGGGTGCTTCCGTCTATCTTACGTTGTCGCATCAGCTTAAACGGTTCCACAGGAATTGTCTTTGCTGGTGGTCGCGGCCTGACTTCCACCTGTCATAGGTCAGCGACGTGACCATGTACATCTAACTTTCTATACCTAAATGCCCGTTATTCAATGATTTACAGGTATGCAAAGTTTGGCGCGACGATAAAAAAATCACACAGATCCTAGCTTTAATAAAACGGTACATTTTGCAGAGGGATGGGTGACCCAATTCAAGGACAAAAATAGAATTGGATAAGCGTGTGTAATTTTGCCCGATGGTTTGACCTCCCAAACCGGTGGCACAATAAGCTACCCTCCCCGCTACAGTTTCACGGAACTGTGCCCTGACGCATGATAGATAACAATTGACAACTATCACTGCGTCGATCTTTGTCGCGTGTGCATCGAGTTATTCCACAAGTTCACACCGACACAGTACCGGCACATATGGCTCACCGCGATAATGAAACAAGATAACACACCCGGGTACAAATTGGCCGACCCCAAAGCCAGCTAACGCGAACGGCGTTGGCTATTAACCCCCGAGCACACGCTCTTTCCTTTTGCTAAAGGCATAACATCTTAGGCTGATGTTTGCTCTCGCTACAGGTAAACCTCCGGTTTTGTTTCGAAAGTTTACCGCTGGTGGTTTGAGAATTGAAAATACACTCTTAATCTTTCCGTTTCTCCAGTTTGTCTCATAATCTAATATTTCCCCCACCTCCTACGCGATACAATAACCAGAACGTTTGTCCGGAACGTGCTTCAAAAAGCCCAAAGGCTTAAATCCACGTCTCTGAACGCTAACTGGCGTTCACCCTTTCTGGTCTTTAAACTTCTGAATGTTCCCCACACACATGCATTATCGCATTGACCCATGTGTGACATGTGCATGTGACATGGGCCCGCGTATATCGGTAAATTATTCCAATCTCGCTCCATTTTAACTTGTCTTTCAGTCGAGCTAGGTGACTACAAAGGTTTGTAACCTGTCTTCTGACCACATAAGAATGCAGTTTAAACCTGCATTATTTTCTCCGAAGCTCGTTTCATAGAGGGTTTGATTACAGGGGACCGACTGCCCTCTGACCCCTGTTGCTATCTTCGACGATTTATATTTTGATCAGCTTGGCATAGCCGTTGGCATTGTTGAGCCCGGCTTAAGTCATTCTTCTGCCGCTCTGCAAGCGTTTTCGGAAGGAATCGATGTGAAAAGCAACTCTAAACCTTAGTTTAGCCTGCCGATATCTTAAATGTGCGGATGAAGTCAACAAGCTACTCACAGCTTTTGATGTGATATGCTGTGTTTCCTACAAGAGACTCGTAAAAGAACACCAACTGCTTGGCTGAAACATGAGTTTGCCTTGGCATCAGTGACAAAATCTATAAGAACTACTTGCATGTCTTCTCTAGCATGTGGAATGACACATAACGGTCACATCACGCATTGTAATTTGAAACCCTCTGTGCGAACAAGGTAGCATTTGAGATCCACTGAATTCAGCGCCCGAGGTCACGTGACGGCGCTGCCCTGCGCGCATGCGCGCCCGCTGCCGGCCCAGCTGATTCAGTTGGGCAGCGGGTGTTGGCCGTGCGGGGCGTGGGCGAGGAAGGGTGTGGACATCCGGTAACAAACTTGCCAAGTGAGCGTCCGATTCTGCGCTGGAGGTCAGAAGATCACTGGATTTCAGGTATGCACGTTGCGCTGTTCTTGTAGTAAATGGGTCCTGGCTCAGAGTTAGGGAGATCCGGATCCCCCTGTCCACACAAATGTGACGTCGGGCTAAATGCTTGTCGGGAGATGTTTTTGACCCAGCGACGTTTCTAGATTTTTCCCTCCCCCCCCCGAGGAGAAGTCTCGACGGCTTTTTGCTGGATATGGGGTCTGCTGGTACTTGCACATCAAGCACCAACGAACCCCACATTAGGGTATACATACAAGAACAACCACTCAGTACCGTCCACTTCACATCGTGCTGGACTTCTCAGTCCGATGCCACCGTGCATCTGCTGCCAGTCACGCTGTCGATGGTGCTCCGCGCAGTGATTCGAAGTAATATTGTGTTTGGCGCGGATCTTTTTATCCCTATTTCTGTCCGTTCTGGGTGGTTCAATGCGCAGCCCATTCTGCCAGCGACGAGCTGAGGCGCCAAGCCAAACGCTGCTCGCTTCCCTAGATACAGCTGCTTTTGTCTCTCAGACAGCTCGCTTTCGTCAGTGATACAATCGCCGAATATTGTTGCAGTTGCGGCCCTCTTGGGTCTCGGAAAAGTGGATGCATTTGAAGACTTTGTCATTGCTCAACCCAGTCGATGTGTACATTTCGTCGCCTGCCGCCCGCCATGAATGTCGCGCATGGGTGTATCGCATGGAGCTCCCCATGGTCAGGCCCTGGAGCCGCCTCTGCCCAGACAGCTCTTGCCGGGCTATCTGGGCTCAGCTGATCGTGCAACACATTCGCCAGTCGTGATCTGCCAGTCGTCATCCAGTGTAGCATTCATCAGCAATGGCTCACCACATCGATTGTTATTTCGTGTAACATTCCTCAGCAGTGGTTTATCGTATGGATTGTCATCCAGTGCAATATTCCTCAGCAATGGTTTATCGCGTAGATTGCCATCCAGTGTAAGATTCCACAGCAGTGGTTTATCGTAGGGATTGTCATCAAATGTAGCATTCCCCAGTAGTGGTTTATCGTATGGATTGTCGTCCAGTGTAACATTTCTCAGCAACGTTGTATCGTATTGTGTTCTTCCTATCATTTGTCATCCAGCGTAACATTCATCAGCAATAGTTTATGATATTGCTCGTCATGCTTTGTAGATCAACTGCCAAGATGGTTCAACCAGTGATACCTTAAGGTAAATGACCAAGCATCATTATCGGTTTTCCACCGCCAACAAAGACCGACAAAATGAATACAATTTAATCGCATTTTGTCATACTCGGATTCCTATGTATATCCGAAACTTGTGGCTGCTCGCGTTCAGAATGCTTGGATTCCGCGACAGATAGCTCATGATTGGTGCGAGATGACGCGTGACCCTGAATTGGCCTATGATGACCAATGGTGGATCCACCATCAAGGGCGGATCCAGAACGACGTCTTGGGGCGGAGAGCAACGCCGGCTTGAGCAGGGGCCAAGGCCAAGATGGTGTTCGAATTTCCAGTCATGCATCGGGTGTCGCTGCCTCTTGCCTTAAAGAGTATTTTTAAACAAAACTCCAAAATGTGACAATATTGTTGGGCTTTTGCAATACTGAGGTGGCAGCTTGGCCGGGTTGCCCTCTGGATCCGCCGTCGTGCACCATCTAGTGCCGAAGGAAGTCATGTCCCGAATACCGGCATGTTTCCGGAAAGCCATGCCACTGGACGACACTTTTAAAAAAAATTATCCTGAATGGTTTGTATGGGTGACTTCGGATTCAGAGTACCTGTTTAGCATAGCTTGTTGCGTGTACCCCGAACCCACCACCCAAGCGTACCGTCCAGTTCAACAGCTGATTTTCCTCCGCCCTTTCGCCAGACAGGAATGCGGAGGGTTTTTACGTGCCGCACAATGCTGCGACACGTCCGCCTCGGGTCTGGGTTGAACCTCGTTGGCCAGTTGCCAGCTGGCCTTTCCATTTCAGTCGGGTCAAACAATGCGCCCACTCTGGGACTCGCACGCAGTGCCGCTGGATTACGAGTCCAGCATCTTTCCCCAAGACCACGGAGGCGCCACCCGTTTCGTCGCCGTCTGAAATGGAATATAACCCTGCTGCTCCCGCGTGTGAACCCGACCATGGTCACGGGAGGCGACAAAGCCGCATGCGTGAGATTTAACCGGGTCCATGGTGTCACGCGCCATGGTCGATGCCTTATACAGCATTTCCTTCGTAACTTACAGCAGGATATAACGGTTGCGGTCATCCGAACAGGCGGCCCGGGCCCGGCCAGCCGAGATTCGCTGGGCAGCTCGAAGTGAAACACTTTTACACTCTTACTTTATGCGGATTTCATTTGTGAAGTTTTGAATGCTGAGGCAGGTGGAAATTCGTATAAGGAAATGATTAGGGCGTGCTTTCTAAAATGTCATGTCTCGCTGGATGTGACGATAAGGGAAGGGCCGCGGCTGCCACGTGCTTATCTATATTCCCGACATATTCGGTTGTGGCCGTTTGGGTGTTTGCGTTTCACTGGGCCGTCTTCTAATCTGACACGCTGCAGCGCTCCGACGCTCATGCCACTTCCCGGATCTGATCTGGCACTGCAGCGAGCCGACGCGGGCCAGCCACGGCCCACTCCAATGACTAATTGAACCCACCCGCGGTCGTCTGCCGCCGCCCCCGCCCCCCCCCCCCCCCTCCCTCACGCGGCCGGCCGGACCCATCCCGCTGAGGTCAACAGTTGATCTTGGCCGGCTGCCAGCGTGCGAGGCGGTAATCCCGCCGGATCGCTTTCTCCAGCCGGGGCAGCCTTGCAACGAATGCATGACCGGATGGTAGGGCGTAGAAGGCCGGACGGCGGTGGAGCCGTTGACGCCGTAGGTTGCCGGCGGGGGATTTCCCGTCCTCGCGTGCCACGCGAGGGCTTCGCACCGGCGGCCGTCTGGTGAGCAGCGTCGGGTGGTGACCTGGAAACGGCCCGACTGTCGGAGAAGGATTCTTCACCGCGCTGACGGCTCGAACCGGTCAAATGAGGCTGCCTGTTGGCGCGCCGGGAAAATCAGCCGAAATGAGGATGTGTGCCGGACGGTGACGGCCTGGCGTGGCCGATGTAGGGCGGGCGCCGCCGCGGCGCCGCCAGCCCGGCGCCCCGATCGGATGTGATGAGCTCACGCTATTCATGGTCACAACAGACAGATAGAGCTGGCATCCGGCCCCGGTCGCTACATCAACCTGGCATCGTCTCATGGAGTCCGTGACCTATGGTCTGTCGTCCCCTAACGAGAGGGGCGTGTCCCAGCGTGATCAGGACTAAGTTTGATAAATGGGGCGTTCTTAAACATAACGAAAGTCATTCTTTGCCGTGGTTCGAAAATGATTTACAGCGATCACTCTGAGGCAAAATCGTCCTCGTGTAGAGCACAACGACCTGTATGTGGGAACCTGGACTGAAACGTTTGGATAAGACTCTGAGACGTTTGGGACGCATTCTTTGGGACGGCAGAGCTGGTAGCACCATCGGCAGCGCCACAGCAGCCACGCGGCCGACCCAAGCTCAAGCCCGGCCCGGCCTCCTCACTGGAGCGCCTGGCGACGGGACGACGGCCGACCGGGCCGGACCCGGACCTCCAATTACGCTGAAGGAGGCCACGGTGACGGCGAGCCGGGCCGGGCGACAGCGGGCCGGGGCCCGAGCGACAGCGGGCCGGGGCCCGGGCGGGATGCGCACGCCGGCAGCGGAGGGCGGCGCCCCGCCGCTGCCTGCCGAGCCGGCTAGCTGGCTGCCTGTCTGCCTGTCTGCCTGTCTGCCTGTCTGCCTGTCTGCCTGCCTGCTTGTCTGCCCGCCGGCCTGCCTGTGCAGCCGCACAGATCTGCAGGCTGCTGGTGGACAGGTTCCGACCTCTGCGTGCTGACGATGTTGCGAGGGGTTTGAGCACGTCAAGCGCAGACTTTTCTTCTCTCATTTTGTGCGTTTTTTGGTGCTGATAGCATAGAGCCATTGTTTCACTTTCCCACGAGCACGCTCATCGCTGAGATCGCAGTCAGAGAGGCGAAGGGGTCCACAGACGAATGGCAGCTGTTTGGCCGTCTGCACGCGGCCGGGCGGTCCTCCTCCGTCAGCTGATTGCCGGCCAGCCGGTCCGGTCCGATCCGGTCCGTCTGTCTGTGCGTGTCGGCGTGTCGGCCTGGTGCCGCCTCTGCGCCGGCTGGCCGGTCGGTGTGGGCGTGTCCGCCGCTGGCCGGCCGGTCGGTGCGGGCGTGTCCGCCGCGGGTATGTCCGGATCTCGGTGCGACGTTGGCGATGCCCCATTCCCGCGCCGCTGCACCATCGGACGCCCACACATCGCCGGCCGGTCACGCGCCGACCCAGCGCCGCCGAGCGCCGCCGAACGCCGCCGCCGAACGAGCACCGCAGAGACGGCGCTGAGCTGGGGGACGCCACGCGGCCGGCCACCGGTGGCAGAAACGGGCGAGCGCGGCGACGGAGACAGCAGCCCCATGTCTTTTGAAAAATTGATATAAGCGCAATCGCGTTACAGTAAAAGAAGAGATATATCATCGCCGTGGTCCTGTGCCCATCGCCCCGGGATTGGCCGCCAATGCGCTCGGCGCAACCGGGGTGGAACGCTACTGATTGGATGTTGCCTTGGCCCTGACGATCCTTACCGTTTCTGCTGATGCGGCTCCTGCTGCTGCTGATGTTGCTCGCTCACGGGATTGTATCAAGTGTGTGTTGCCGCAGAACCATGCAGAGGCTAATTGTGGTCTGGCCCTGGACCGGTTCCTGGGCTGACACGGCTCAATCCTAAGGAAGCTGAGTATACTCTGGCTATGGCCGGTTGCTGGGCTGACATGGCTCAATCGTGAGAAAGCTGAGTGTTTCTGGCCATGGCCGGTTCCTGGGCCGACACGGCTCAGTCCTGAGGAAGCTGAGTGTACTCTGGCCATGGGCCGGTTCTTGGGCTGACACGGCTCAGTCCTGAGGAAGCTGAGTGTACTCTGGCCATGGGCCGGTTCCTGGGCTGACACGGCTCAGTCCTGAGGAAGCTGAGTGTACTCTGGCCATGGGCCGGTTCTTGGGCCGACACGGCTCAGTCCTGAGGAAGCTGAGTGTACTCTGGCCATGGGCCGGTTCTTGGGCTGACACGGCTCAGTCCTGAGGAAGCTGAGTGTACTCTGGCCATGGGCCGGTTCTTGGGCTGACACGGCTCAGTCCTGAGGAAGCTGAGTGTACTCTGGCCATGGGCCGGTTCCTGGGCTGACACGGCTTAACCCTAAGGACGCTGAGTATTCCAGGACGTCAGGCAGCTGTCATTACGTTTGATGCGGCTGAGGCCCCAGTGTGCCGAATACGGGCTATTTCAGCACTCCGGGGTCACATCCGGCCTCGACTGCGGCCCAACTCCGTCCGCATTAGTGCGAACTGTGACCGAACTCCGTCCGAACTCCGTCCGAACTGTAGTCGAACTCCTTGCGAACTAATCCGATCTGGCGCGCAGTTCGGCCTTCTCGGCGCCGGCTCGACGGCCGGGGGGGGGGGGGGGGTGCAGCGGGGGGTTCGTTGAACCGCGGCCGATCGGCAGCTCGCTCAGCTGGCAGCAAGTCTTGGGAGCCCTCCCCCCGCTCCGCCCCCCGCCCACGCACCCAGCTGGCGACCCGTCACTGGGCCCAGCTGTGGCCGCAGCCGCCGGGGCATCGCCGGCGCTGTGTGGGATCGCGGCCGGCCGCCCTTTAAGCAGGGGATATGTCAGTCTCAGTTCTCACGCCATACCTCACGCCATGCCTCACGCCATATCTCTCCACAGTTTGCACGGTCACCTGTATTGTTAATCCCTGCTGGCAGTGTTGCGCTGGCGGTGCCCTGAGACATCAGCAGTGCTTACGGTGAGTTAAGTAGCGTAGGTCAAGTAGCTTTTTCGAGGCGACCCGTTCGCCTGCTAAGGAGCGCGCCGCGAGTAAACGTCGTGATGTGACCTATCATCAGTGATGGATTTCCTGTGCCCGACTCAGGGCTCGTGCCTTCATTGTGGGCTCCTCCTCTGGTTTTGGCCAGTGTAACAGTCTGAGAGCTGAATTTGATGTAGTGATACTGAATGCCCGTCCCTGCATCAGTGGCGAGGCAAATGGACAAGTTCATGCGTGCTTGAGGGCAGGTACAGAAAGGTCATGACAGTCATCACCCGTTAGCAGAGCATCGTGCAGTAGCCAACACAAAAAGAGAAGAACAAACGACAAAGGGGTAAATGAAGCGTAGCGCTTGCTAAGCCCCTTCAGCACGTGCAGCGCTGTGCATGGCGTGACGGTCATCCTGTGTGGATCGGTCCACGTGAGCCCAAGCTGGCGGGTGGTGGCCGGCCTTTGTAGCGGCCCGGCCGGCTGTGACGCCCCCTACCCAGCGCGCTCCCCCGTGCTCCGGGCCGCACCGTTACCGGCCCGTGCCGGGACGTTTTACCGGCCATTAACCCGCCTGCGGCCGGGCCCCGGATGGCGTCCAGCCGGCGGTGACGTCACGTGTCGGGCGGGGAGACAGACGGGGCGGCGGCGGCCGGAATAGGGTCTGAGGGGAGCGATGCGCCAATTACCCTGTTTACATGGGCAGCTGTGATTCGAATTAAGCCGGGACCCGTCCTCGATCCGAACTATCCGGCCCATGTATACACTCACGCGCCGTTCCGCTGATTCGAATCGTGCGCCGGAGGAAATCCCTTCCCGTGAGAGGATCATCCGTTCAGGAAGGGATTTCGTCCGAATCATCGGCCGTCAGCTGTCTAAACAAAAAAAAAGAAAAATGCCTGGCGCACGCAGTTCTGTTCATAGCCATTTCAGCTTTGTGCGGTGTTGCCGCTTTTCCACGGGTTTTTAGCTATTGCTCGAGACGGTTCAAGTCCAAGATGGTAAGGGAAAAGAGAAGGAAGGTGAAGCTGACATCATGCTGCTAAAACTACTCTTATTATTGAGGGCCTTGAGTGGCTAGCAGCACAGAAATGCTCACGTAATTTAGCCTTGCTAGGCGCTTGATCTATGCAGACAGCAGGCGTCGACGGTGTTTGGTGCTGTCTTTCCGCCTAAAGGTTAGATTAGTTTACATCTGGGGCAGGCTCCATGCTTCCAAAAGCCAGATGGAGGTAATATGGTTATTTTATATAGCTTTGACTTGTTCTCATTTTAATTTTTGGATTGCTCAAAATTCTTGCAGAGAATGCCTCCAAGTTTCGTTAATTAAGTTAATACCTGAAGTCCCCAGGAGTGTTTTTGCAGATGTTCCTTAAATTAGGATGCTGGTTGCTTGTCAGTTTAATTTCTGTGAGAAAGGTAGCTTAAAAATTGTTGCATGATATGATGGATGAACAAATATAGATCATTGCAGTCAGCTCGGAATGTGAACTTTTTTAATGGTAGGACCGAAATTGCCCAATGATGGGGTCAAAACAGCAAGAAAGCAAATGTGAACACTGGATGAAAATAGTTGTCATCATTACTCTGCTAAATCCAAGTTTGTGTGTTCCATGTGCAGGAAAACAGTGCATAAACTAACACCTAACACGATGGCACATGCTGCATGGAGAACACGTCTGTGTTGCATATCATCACCTGTTTTTGTGCTGGTGATTAAATATGTCACCTTGGTGCTTTTTTGTGATGGGTGTCTGCAGGCCACAAGGTAGGTAATTCAACTGTTCAACAATTCTTGCAGGGAGTACCAATAGTTTCTTTCATTAGGTGAACACATAAATGCCCCAGGATTGATTTTGCAGACATTCCTCCTGTGACTTGAACATTTGGTTGACCACCTATTGGCAGGAGGGATGTGCTGGATATTGGTGACTGGCTTGTCAAGGAAATATGAAGTTACATCACACTGGTAGACCAACTGGCAAGGAAGCGGGGGCTGGAATATTTGTTTTTGATGCAATTAGGCTGTTTGTTGCTTGTCGGTTTAATGTGTGTGAGATAGGTAGCTCAATAATTCCTGCATGATGCAAAGGATCAACAAATATAGGCAATAGATCATTGCAGTCAGTGCAGAATGTGAACTGTTTTTAATGATGGGACCAAAATTGCCCAGTGATGGTTCCAAAATGTCAAGAAAGCAAATGTGAGCACTGGATGAAATTAGCTGTCATCAGTACTCTGTCAAATCCAGGTTTGTGCATTTCATGTGGAAGAAAACAGTGCATAAACTAAGTAAACCTAACCTAATGCCACATGATGTGCAGAGAACATCTGCAGTGCACATCATTACCTGTTTTTGTACTGGTGAGTAAATATGTTGCCTTGGTGCTTTTTTGTGACACGTATCTTTGCAAACCATGAGGTGGATAATTGAGCTGTTGCTATAATTAATCATTTGTTATGAATTTTGAGCCCAGATTGCTTTTGTCATGACAGCTCTGGGGCTGGTTCACGTTATGATCTTTGGACTGTGCGAACACGGCTGTTTGTGCCACCTAGCCATCAGTCCATATCAGCCAATGCTGTTGACTGCAAGGATATCAAAGCAGTATTTCAACCCTAGTATGTCAAGAAAGCAAATGGCTGCATTCTGACTTGCCAGTCCACGCCAAGTCTAAATGGCAATACTGCCCTCAGGTACTGATGATGCATTGGATGGGGAAAGACAACAAAGTTACACAATTTTTGCCACTAACTATGTACCATTCATGAGTCATTTCTGTAGCTTAGCTCACTGTTGCAGGCTGCTCATAAATGCATTGGTGCGGGATTAGGTAATGTGTTTCTTGGGCTGCGCAAAGTAGATGACATGATGCTGGGTGGCATACTGATGAGTGTGGTAAGTTTGTGAGTGTCATTGGCCAATACAAGAAAATACTGATTTCGTGCTAGCCAGTTTCCTGCTAGTAAAAATTTGCATATAACACTGCTTATGTGATTTGGCAGTGCTGACTGCGCAACTCCTGTGTTTCAAGTGCTATGGCTTGTGCTGTAGCTACAAAGCCTATGAGTCCCGCACAGATCATTTTTCCAACGAAGTCCATCTTCCTCCTCGCCCTCAAAGCTGTCTCGCGCCCACCATGGCTCGTGACATTCGCCATCCATACGCAGAGTACCGGCTTTTTTCTTCTTGTTTTGTTCAGTTCGCCTCAAAAGCGCAGTTTTCGCCCATAACCCGTTCCTTGGTTCGAACTAAGCGGGATCGAACTATCGACCGTTAATCCGACGTAAAGCCGGTTTCGCCCATGTAAACGCCCCTCGCCGAGAGGGTTAACGTCGCATGATCCGTTCCGATCTTAATTCGAATTATCCTCGGCTGCCCATGTAAACCTCGTAAATGACATCACGCCAATCAGGGAGCCGGAACGCTGGCGACCATGGGGGGGGGGGGGGAGGGAGGGGGGGGGCTTATTCGACGTGGAGTCCCACTGATGGCGTCATATCAGGCAGGGAGATTAGAGACGGCTGGTGCTCAGGTGGGAAGTGGTCAGACGTCAGGGTATACTGCCAACGCCAGGAACTCGAGTCCTTCGTTGCGTTTGGGAGTGGATTCGTTCAGTGCGTCACCATGGGGTTAGTGATAGATTCACAAAAAGGGACGTAACCACTGCCCCCCCCCCCCCCCTCCCCCTCCCCGGCCCCCGATCCCGGCGCTCATGTCAGCAGGCAGGCGCCGTACGTCATCCGAGCTGCTACGCGGGGCGGCTTCTGGCCCAGCCTTCCTCGTCAACGCCTGAGGTGACGATGGATCGGCCTCTTGCCTCACCGCGCAGTAATCGCTGCGAGTGATAATATTTGTGCGGCTGGTTTCTCCCGCAGTTAGTGTGGGCGGCGCACGAGCCAGCGGGCTCCCGGAGCCGGCTGCTCCGGCGCCCGGCGCTCACCATTATAGTTCATTGGCGAAGGGAATGGGTCAGCGACCCACCCAGCCGAGTGAAGGCCCGGGCTCACAGATCAAGGCCAGATAAGTACAGAGAACTGACGCTGCCAGTGGGGGATGGGCTTGGTATAAATTGCTCCCGCCAGATAAGCTGTTTTATCGTCAATGATTGAGTCATATATTTGTAGTTGTTTGGAGGTTTAGAGCACTGCTGTCATCTGCCGATTTTACATTTATTAATGCATTCATCACTGACTGTAAGCCTGATGTATCACCTGTGTGAGTTCGGATGAGGGCGGGGGGGGGGGGGGGGGGGGGGGCGCAGCGCCGCGGGCTGAACGCCGAGGGTGGTGCTTGTCCACCGGATGGCTGGTAAAGGCGTGGACTGGTTCTCCACCGGACCGTGCCGCCTGTAAATTATACATGCGTCCCAGCCAATCGAGATGTCTCATCACTGGCCCGTCCGTTTAGACTTTCGAATACACGTGTTGTGGCCGCTTGCGCAGCCCGATTTTGGTATCCTGGTCCTCATCTGTCCTGTCGTGAGCTAGCTGGCCAGTCGCCATCTGTGCTGTCGTAAGCTGGTTGGTCAGTCTTCATCTGTCCTGTCGTGAGCTGGCTGGCCAGTCTTCATCTGTCCTGTCGTGAGCTGGCTGTCCAGTCTCCATCTGTGCTGTCGTAGGCTGGTTGGTCAGTCTCTGCTTGCTCCTGCCATCCCGCCCATTCCTCTTCCGTGGCCATGTCCCCTCCGGTGGTGCTGCCTTACTCCAGCACTCCTCGGGTCTTCTTGGGGTGACCCTCCCCTCTTATCATCCAGCCTTTTACCCGGCTGCATCTCGTGTTCTACGTATGGCGATCCTGTTTCCTTGTTGCAGGGATGCAGCTAGTCCTTGACACACCCTCGTATCCCCCTCGGAGCGAAGGGTCGTGACTTGGAGGTGGGCTGAGGCCTCTATTTCGACACGTTGCATAAGTCACAGTATGCCAGGCGTCACTTATGACAAGCAGTCATGACCAAGTTGCGAGAAGAAACCCACTACGTCTCTGCACACGAGAGGTGATCGTCGGTTGCTGCTCTCCTGGTTTCACTGCCTGTTTTCAGCATTCGCTGGAGCCCCTCCGCGTCACCAATACGATGTTGTTCACAAATCCCCAGCAGTGCTGACCATTGTCTTGACTTCTGTCCGCTTGTCTGTAGTGATTCTGTCCACCCATCCACCTATCTGCAGGTGACCGCCTCGACTGGCCAGTTCTGGTTATCCTCTTCATTCCAGCTGCGTGGTTCTGTCCTGCGATCCCGTCCGATGCCCATAACGCTCTCGCCGTCAGGCTTACGTCGTCTGTGTGGCTGCACCGGTCCTGGCTTACCGTCGTCTGTCTGGCTGCACCGGTCCTGGCTTACGTCGTCTGTCTGGCTGCACCGGTCCTGGCTTACGTCGTCTGTCTGGCTGCACCGGTCTTGGCTTACGTCGTCTGTCTGGCTGCACCGGTCTTGGCTTACGTCGTCTGTCTGGCTGCACCGGTCTTGGCTTACGTCGTCTGTCTGGCTGCACCGGTCTGGCTTACGTCGTCTGGCTGCACCGGTCTTGGCTTACGTCGTCTGTCTGGCTGCACCGGTCTTGGCTTACGTCGTCTGTCTGGCTGCACCGGTCTGGCTTACGTCGTCTGTCTGGCTGCACCGGTCTGGCTTACGTCGTCTGTCTGGCTGCACCGGTCTTGGCTTACGTCGTCTGTCTGGCTGCACCGGTCTGGCTTACGTCGTCTGTCTGGCTGCACCGGTCTTGGCTTACGTCGTCTGTCTGGCTGCACCGGTCTTGGCTTACGTCGTCTGTCTGGCTGCACCGGTCTGGCTTACGTCGTCTGTCTGGCTGCACCGGTCTTGGCTTACGTCGTCTGTCTGGCTGCACCGGTCTTGGCTTACGTCGTCTGTCTGGCTGCACCGGTCTGGCTTACGTCGTCTGTCTGGCTGCACCGGTCTTGGCTTACGTCGTCTGTCTGGCTGCACCGGTCTTGGCTTACGTCGTCTGTCTGGCTGCACCGGTCCTGGCTTACGTCGTCTGTCTGGCTGCACCGGTCCTGGCTTACGTCGTCTGTTCTGGCTGCACCGGTCTTGGCTTACGTCGTCTGTCTGGCTGCACCGGTCCTGGCTTACGTCGTCGTTGTCTGGCTGCACCGGTCTTGGCTTACGGTCGTCTGTCTGGCTGCACCGGTCCTGGCTTACGTCGTCTGTCTGGCTGCACCGGTCTTGGCTTACGTCGTCTGTCTGGCTGCACCG
Organism: Pollicipes pollicipes; assembly: GCF_011947565.3. NCBI lineage: Eukaryota > Metazoa > Arthropoda > Thecostraca > Pollicipedomorpha > Pollicipedidae > Pollicipes > Pollicipes pollicipes. The sequence continues at coordinate 18,716,577 of NW_023597034.1, forward strand.
GTCTTGGCTTACGTCGTCTGTCTGGCGGCACCGGTCCTGGCTTACGTCGTCTGTCTGGCTGCGCCGGTCCTGGCCAGCGACCACTCTCAGTCGGGTGGAGCTGAACCGTTTACTGCCGACACGCCGGAGCTGCCCACGGCCCACCTGATCAGCTCCCGTCACAGGCCAGCCATGGAACCATGCAGAGGTGGCACTTTCCAATTTTTGAAATGCCATTCACTCATTTATTCAGCGTTCATCACCACTCTAATCGTCGGATATCGTGGCGTTTCTCACTCCGAACCACCAGGCCCTGCCCATGTCGCGCCTCTCCTCTCGGCTGGGCTCCCGCGCGGCCTGTGGGGAGGAGACACGTCACTCGTGGCCCGTCGTCGCGCAGCCCAGTAACCACCGGCTGCACGCGCTGTTTATTGAGCCAGCGGCGGAATGTCTGCCGCGTTCCCGGCGCTGGTCGGGCTCTGGTTACGCCGCCGGCTCTCACGGCGTAAACAAGGCGGACGACGACCGCGGGCGGATCAGACGAGCTGCCGCCGCCGGGCTGAGCTGGCGAGCGCTGGGGCCGAGCTGAGCTGGCGAGCTGCTTGGCTGGCGAGCTGCGGCGCGTGCCTCTCTGCTTGTGGATATACGTGGGTTTTGATCTCCGCATGGGTAGCGAGTTCAAGGATCGGTCGTTGGCAAACTATCCCCCTTCCACGCCGCCCTTGATGCAATGGGCTCACCTTGTCAGACCGTGCGAGATGCCGTCGCGTGCGCTTGCGATCCGCTCTGTACTGGATCCTGCAGATCCAGTACAGATCCTGCAGCACAGGATCTGTACTGCAGGATCCGCAGTGCTGTATGAATGCCGCTTCTGGTCTGAACCCGCCGGATCCGACAACCAGCCGTGTGTTGACTCCTCGGAGGCCGCGCCTGACGCCGTGCTCCGGACCGGCTGACGGCCACCCCACACTGCTCGAGCTCGGCCAGCTGTCACGGCGATCCCTGTGTTCGCTGAGCGCGCGGCCGGCGGAGGTCCGCCCGACCCGCGGAAGGCGGACTGCCGGTGGGCGGTCCCGCGGGATGACGTTCCGTCCAAACCAGTCCAGAGCGTCCGTTCAGACCAGTCCAGACCGCGCCTCGTGACGGCGCCCTCTGCACGCGTCCCTCTTGGGGCACTGAGCGGTGCCATGCTGACGAGAGGCTGACCCAGCAGAGGATTATGGCGCACTGGCGGGAGGCTGACCCAGCAGAGGATTATGGCGCGCTGGCGAGAGGCTGACCCAGCAGAGGATTATGGCGCGCTGGTGAGAGGCTGACCCAGCAGAGGATTATGGCGCGCTGGCGAGAGGCTGACCCAGCAGAGGATTATGGCGCACTGGCGGGAGGCTGATCCCAGCAGAGGATTGTGGCGCGTTGGCGAAAGGCTGACCCGGCAGAAGATTATGGCGCGCTAGGGAGAGACTGACCCAGCAGAGGATTATGGCGCACTGGCGGGGGGCTGACCCAGCAGAGGATTGTGGCGCGCTGCAGCGCTGCCGGGGCTGGTTGCCACCGCCGAAGCAGGAGCTTGCTAGAGGTGTAATTTGTATATATACGCTGTGCATATATATATATATATATATATATATATATATATATATATATACATACACAAACACATGCACAGTGTTGGAGAAGTACGAACGTTTTTAGCGCTTGCACGTTATGCGGTCCAAGCGACTTCATTTACGCGTGCGCTGGCGATGCTGAGTCCCCCGAAATGATGTGTTGCGCGTCACACTGTAACGCCTAGCACTTAACGTTTCGAGGTCCGAACGCGCCCACTGGTCCGGCTCGGAGATGTTGTTCAGGCCGCCGTTGGCTGTGTCGTACGCTCTCGACGGGGCTGCCGCGTCATGCGGTCGCTGGCACTGCTCCGATTATGGTCTGGGACCACCCCTAGAAGGCTGACTGTCGCCGATAAGGCCGCGGCTCCTCAGATACACGCGAGGCTCAGCGGAAATGAGCCGACGCGGCACTTCAGACGACATGTGAGCGGAGTTCGGGGCCCACGGCGCACTCCCTGTCCGATGACGGCCCACCTGGAGGTGACGCACCATGTCGATGTATGATAGGAGCAGCGTCGGTACTGGGATTGGAGGGTGCTCACTCCCACGGTCATACATACCACGCTCCTGTCATGGCTGCCTCGCATCGGTGCGGTGCTAGGTAGCGCCAGTCACGGCACGCTCCAGGTCGGACCCACACGTCCCGTGTCGGGGTGCCGTCGTGACGTTACGCCGGCCGGACGACACGGGCGCCTGCCGACGTCTGAGCCCCGCCGCCGGCCGGCGCAATCAGTGTGGAAATCCGGCCGTGATACCTGTCTCAAATGCGATGCGGATATCGTGTCCCGCTCTCCCCAGCCTCCCCGCCTTTCGCCGCCGGCGGCAGCTGGTCGGCGGCCGACAAAAGCCGCCCGTCGTCGTCATGTCCGTGACGCTCGTGACGTCCGTGACGCGCGTCACTCGGCGGCCAGCTGCAGCCGGCCTGCAGGAACGCGGCGGTCGCCATGACGACGGCGCGGGGCGTCCATTCATTGATGCGCCTGGCGACGGCGCGGCGGGAAAGCGGAGGCGATCAGCGGCGGCGCAGCGAGAAAGCGTCACCACTGCCGACGCCAGCCGCACGTCGACACGCTGCACGCGCTGGCAGGGGCACGGCTGAAGCCGGTTGCGGTGCTTGGGCTCGGCGGAGCTCTGTATTACTTGGGAGAGCCTCGCCCCATCCGAACGTTTGTGCCCCCTCTTCATTTGATCGGGATCACCCGAGGCAAAAACGTTTAGAAACAAAAACGTCTGTTTATGTGGTAATGTGGTCTTCCGTCCCGAACACATTTGATCGGACTCTGCTTGTGCATTCCAGTAGACGCAACCTTTAGCGGATTCGAAATGCTGTTGGACAACAGCCCAACACCAGCCTGTCCTGCCCACCCCTGTCCGATTATTGTGAACGTTGGCCACAGTGGCAATGTCCGACGGAGGTATGCAGGGGAATACACGTGAATGAGCTGGGCCATTTCCCACGGCCGGCTGCCCACCGCGCTGGTGAGAGCAGGCAGCTGGCCGTCAGCAGTGCCCCGGCACGTCCGCCCCGCCCGGCGTGTCCTGGGCGTAGTCAGCGCCGGCGGCCGGCGGACCGACACATTCCGGGTAACGTCAGCTGACACCGGCAGTGGCGCAACACCTCCGGCCGCGTCGGGCCCGGCTCGGTGCCGGCCGGCCGTTCACGCCGGGCCGGCTGTGGCGGCCGCATCGGGCCGGGTCGGTGCCGGCCGGCCGTTCACGCCGGGCCGGTGGCCGCGTCCGGCCCGGGTCGGTTGCCGGCCGGCCGTTCACGCCGGGCGCCGGTGGCCGCATCGGCCCGGGCCGGTGCCGGGCAGGCCGTTCACGCCGGGCGCCGGCGGCCGCATCGGGCCCGGGTCGGTGCCGGCCGGCCGTTCACGCCGGGCGGCGGCGGCCCGCGTCGGGCCCGGGTCGGTGCCGGCCGGCCGTTCACGCCGGGCGGCGGGCGGCCCGCGTCGGGCCCGGGTCGGTTGCCAGCAGGCCGTTCACGCCGGGCGGTGGCCGCCATCGGCCCAGGTCGGTGCCGGCCGGCCCGTTCACGCCGGGGCGCCGGCGGCTGAGTCGCGCCCGGGGTCGGTTTGCCGGTTCGGTCGACCGATTTGGCAGCGCCGGCGGCCGATCGAGGCTGCTTTGACCTTGGCCGCTCCGGCTGGCGCCGCTTTTTTCAGCGACCGCTCCTGTCTGACGGGCTGGGGCCGCGGCAGCGCGCTGTGGGTGCACGCGTGGGCGTGATATCTCACCGGTCGGGCTGTGCAGAGGCGGTGCGAGGAGGAACAATCGCAGCCGGATGACGTCATGGCAGCGGCCGGGCTGGCTCGCGGCCTGCAGCGGCGCTGCCGCCGAAATCTGCAGTTTTACCGGCCGGGAGGCAGGCGGCGGCCGAAAATAGCCGACGTCGACCAGCGGGGGCGACTGTGGGCCGCTGACCCCTGGCCCCCGCCGGCCCTGACTGCTTACCTCGGCTACCGACCTACCGTGCACCCCTCCAGTGCCTCCAGTCCGAACCAGGTGGTCGTTCCGGGCACGCGGGAATGAGATCGTCCCGCTGTTGCCTTGAATGGTGTCACGAGTTGGCTGAAACCAGCCAGGGAGTAGCATGAATTTGTCCTCAACCGATGTCATTTTTGTGAGAGTAAAAAAGTCGCGGTGCTCTGGGCTGAGGCAGACATCGTGCAGAGGGTTGAGCCTAACGACGGGCGACATCAGATGGTGTTGGCAGTATCCCCAGACGCGGGCGGTGGGGCGGGGGCTCGGGCGCCATCCGTCCCACTCTCAGTGTCGTCGGTACGCTCGCGTCCGCCGTTGCGCCGTTTGCTGCCGGTCGGTCTGGCTGTGCGGCCTGGACGGCCGGGGAGGAGCGAGTGTCCATCTCCGCTCCGATCTGCCGCTCTGTTTGTCCGGGCTGTCAGCTGCGCCCGGCCCCCTCCGGCCGTGTTTACCACTGGCGGCCGCCCCGCGGCGTGGCCCGCTGTCCGCTCGGCAGCTCGAGCCGGTCACCGGCAGCTGGAGCCGGTCACCGGGCAGCTGGAGCCGGTCACCGGCAGCTCGAGCCAATCACCGGGCAGCTGGAGCCGGTCACCGGCAGCTCGAGCCGATCACTGGGCAGCTGGAGCCGGTCACCGGCAGCTGGAGCCGGTCACCGGGAAGCTGGAGCCGGTCACCGGGCAGCTGGAGGCGGTCACCGGCAGCTGGAGCCGGTCACCGGGCAGCTGGAGCCGGTCACCGAGCAACTGGAGCCGGTCACCGGCAGCTCGAGCCGGTCACCGGAAAGCCGCACTAGTCAGCGGTCGGTCATGTGACGCACCTGCACCACTCGTCTGGCAGCATCCCCTGTCGTCTGGCAGCTCCAGCTGCTCCTCCTCCGGCCGCGTTAGTCATGCGACTGGCCAGTCATATGGCAGCCCTGCAATACTCATCGCCCAGCATCGCTATTCGGCTTCTCATCCTTGAACTCAGCCGTGTCGAAGGGCGCGCTCATACGGGGCACGGCCGGTCGGGCGGGCTGTCAGGCACGTCAGGCGTCTCCGGCCAGCCGGTGGGCAGCCCTCCCGGTCATCCGTTGGCGTGTCAGGCCCCTCCCGGTCATCCGTCGTCGCGTCAGGCCCCTCCGGCCAGCCGGCGGGCAGCCCTCCGTCATCCGTCGGCTCATCAGACCCCTGCGGCCTCTCCGGCGGGGCCGCTCGGCACCGGCGACGCGGCCCGTGACTCGGGCTCACGCGTCAGCTGCTTACCCACCGACTGCGAGCAGCGCCGCCGCTCCGGCTGCCATCCGGCCGCACTGTTCAATTTCAGCCCCGACCGTACGACCCCCAGGAGCTCTGACGTCACGCAGTCGAAAAGGAAGCGGCTCCGCAGCGTAGCCAAAGTTATCTCTGTCCTTTAACGTATGGCAGCAGTTCTATTTAAGTGCTTAGTATTTATGTATGGCGTTGTTGATGTGTAGTACATCGAACAAGAGCGAATACTTTGGACTATTTGAGCATTGCTAACTCCTCCCGAAACGGGACATCTGGATCCGGCCCTGCGCGCTTGCGGCGACTCCGGCCCACGCGGATGGCGGAATTCGCCGCCAGCCTCGTCAGTAGCCCCTGCTCACACATCGCGCCCATCGGCCTCGCCGCCTGCCACTTACGGCACGTGACCGCAGGCGCCTCCGAGCCGGCGCGCCACCGTCTCCGGTGGGGCGGCGGAGACGCTCCAAAGCCGGAGATCCACGGAGGAAGGCGGCGTGACGTTGGCAGTGACGGGTTGGATTCACGGTGCAGAATGGCAGCGTGACGTTGGCAGTGACGGGTTGTGTGCAGGGTGTGAGACGTTGGCAGTGGCGGGGTGGGTGCGGGGTGTGAGACGTTGGCAGTGACGGGTTGTGTGCAGGGTGTGAGACGTTGGCAGTGACGGGGTGTGTGCAGGGTGTGAGACGTTGGCAGTGGCGGGGTGGGTGCAGGGTGGGAGACGTTGGCAGTGACGGGTTGTGTGCAGGGTGTGAGACGTTGGCAGTGACGGGTTGTGTGCAGGGTGTGAGACGTTGGCGGTGGCGGGGTGGGTGCAGGGTATGGGACGTTGGCAGTGGCGGAGTGGGTGCAGGGTGTGGGACGTTGGCAGTGGCGGGGTGGATGCAGGGTGTGGGACGTTGGCAGTGGCGGGGTGGGTGCAGGGTGTGGGACGTTGACAGTGGCGGGGTGGGTGCAGGGTGTAGGATGACAGCATGACGTTGGCAGTGACGGGGTGGGTGCAGAATGTGGGACGTTGGCAGTGACGGGTTAGGTGCGGGGTGTGGGGACGTTGGCAGTGACGGGTTAGGTGCAGGGTGTGGGGACGTTGGCAGTGATGGGGTGGGTGCAGGGTGTGGGACGTTGGCAGTGGCGGGGTGGGTGCAGGGTGTGGGACGTTGACAGTGGCGGGGTGGATGCAGGGTGTGGGACGTTGGCAGTGCGGGGTGGGTGCAGGGTGTGGGACGTTGACAGTGGCGGGGTGGGTGCAGGGTGTAGGATGACAGCATGGGCGTTGGCAGTGACGGGGTGGGTGCAGAATGTGGGACGTTGGCAGTGACGGGTTAGGTGCAGGGGTGTGGGACGTTGGCAGTGACGGGTTAGGTGCAGGGTGTGGGACGTTGGCAGTGATGGGGTGGGTGCAGGGTGTAGAATGGCAGCGCGGCACTGACAATGACGGCTTGGATGCAGGGTGTGGGACGTTGGCAGGAACGGGGTGGGTGCAGGGTGTGGGACGGTGATTGGAACTCTGGGATGGTTCAGGGAGGTGGTTTGCCATAGAGTACCGAGGGATCTATGCTTTATTCCGGTGCATCGGTTGACAGAGCGCCGGACACTGGCTGATGTGTGGCGGCCACATGGCATCGCCTGGCAGCAAACATGGCTCGGCATTGGCGGTCATTTGGCTCTCTTAAGACCAACCATCCCTGCACAGCAATGGATCAAATCCAATCTGTGTTGGAAGATGCTGAAACAACAACTGTCTAGGAGTTCAGTGTGACGAACATTTGGTATATTCCGATACAGGAAGACGGCTCAGCGCTCACGACGGTTGTGCCGAATACGAAGGCCTCTAATATACAATAAAACTCGATGTAAAGCTGCTGTTCGCTGTTCAGCAGGGATTACGGGCGCTCGCAGATCAGCAGGGGGGTGCAACGGTCGCAGATCAGTAGGGGGTGCGACGCTCGCAGATCAGCAGGGGGTGCGACGGTCGCAGATCAGTAGGGGGTGCGACGCTCACAGATCAGCAGGGGTGCGACGCTCGCAGATCAGCAGGTCGGTGCGATGGTCGCAGATCAGCAGGGCGGTGCGACGTCCCGGTGCGTTGGACTGTTGCGGTCGGCCGCTCTGTCGACCGCTCGGGGGCGCGCTGTGGGCTGGCCTGCACCTGGCGGAAAGCGGTCAGTGTGAGAACAACATGACATAGTTCACGTGCGTGGGTGTTGGAGGCCGCCTTACGTTGGTGCTGGTGCCCTGCGGGCCATATTGGTCTCCCGATTGGCACTGTCGCCAATTTCCGGCCATGGGGAAGACGGAAAAGTGGGCACATAGGCGCGACTGGGAAAGGAAATTCAGACAGGTTTGGACACAAGCTGCATGCGGGGTGAAAACCGGACGAGGTTAACGTTAGCGTGCGTAGTTCAGACGCGACCTGCGTTGCCTTCTGACCACAACGCCTGTAATCATTCCTGTTTATACTGTCTCCAATTGCTAGGTTTACTTGTGAAGGGGAACGGTGGTTTCCAAGCACTCAAAATACTGGAGTGCAAAACTCCGAGGCGCTTATCAAAGCATCGGTCACCCCGGACATGCCGTTCCAACAACAAACGAGTGACGGAGTGTTGTTCATCAAGCGGAGACCTCCCCAGCGGGCGCAGCCTCTGGAAGCGTGCAACACGACCCACCCGGGATAATTCAATCCTTCCCTCTGAAAGCCGGGGCAGCGGTCTTTTTTTTGTTATTTTCCTAAAGCTGGGAGCACATCGAAAGCGGGGAGCGTGTGTCGGTTTAGCGACCGACCGACTTACGACCGTTCCTGGACAGCTGGGACGCGAGATGGGGCGTAATCCGGCGGCGGCCGCACCTCCCCGTCCCGACGATTTCTCCGATCGCTCGCCGCTCGGCGGTTTTTGCTAGCCACTTCCCGACAACCCCATTAATATGGCCGAATGGCCGCCGGCCGCGTGAATCCGAACCACCCGATGAATCGGATTAGCCCTAATGCCACGATTTCCCGCACGGCTAATCACAATTGTCTTCATGTCCGCCGACATCTGTAAAAAGCGGCCTTCCCACAGAGATGTGACTGTTTGGTCGGAGCCTGCGGAGCGTGAACGGCTGCTGGAACACAACCTCGGATCATGTTTGACGAGTGCCGTAACGACCGCTTGACCCCTGAGGCCACACGTCTTACTGCCCGTGTCGTCATCGAACGCGTCACCCGGCGCGTGTAGCCGAGGGCGTGCCATGACGTCATGTTGACATGCCGACTAGCAGGGTGGCGCCCGGGCGTTCCGCCGTTCCCCAGCCCTCCCGCCGTCCGTAGTCACCAGCCAGTCGCCCAGTCACAGCCGGCCTGACCGGGGCAGTGAGCAGCAACAGACGGCCGGGCACCACAGACGGTCGGGCACCGAGCCGTCAGGCCGCGCGCCATGGTTGGCCAGGGCTCTTTTGATTGCGCGAGCCGAACCTGAAAGATCGGTTCCGCAGTGGCGGTCGCAGACTAAACTGTTTACCGGCCGTCCTGAGCGCTGTCACGCCGTCAAAGCCTGCGGGCGTTTGTGGGCGCCGGTGGAGATAGGCCGCCTGCCGGCCGCTGACACGCGCGGGGCGCAGACCGCTCTGTCCCTGTCCTGGGGCTGCCTGCCGGCCGTTGACACACGTGGGGCGCAGAGCGCTCTGTCCTGTCCTGGGCTGACCGCCGGCCGTTTGACACACACGTGGGCGCAGACCGCTCTGTCCTGTCCTGGGCCGCCTGCGGCCGCTGACATACGTGGGCGCAGACCTTCTCTGTCCTGTCCTGGGCTCCCCGCCGGCCATTGACACGCGTGGGCGGAGCCTGCGCTGTCCTGTCCCGGGCTGCCTGCCGGCCGCCGACACGCGTGGGTATGTGCTGTCCTGCAGGCTGGGACGCGGCGACTGAGGCCGGTCTCACTCAGCGCAGGGGCGCAGAGCACGCAGGCCAGACACGGAGCTGACAGGCCATGAGGAGCACACAGGCCAGACACGGAGCTGACACACGGATGGAAGGCTGGGGATCTGGGGCGCCCCCCCCAGCCGGCCGGCCGGCGCTGCTCAGCCGGTGCTTGGATCGCGCTCCGGGCAGCATCTCTCCTACACCCTTGTTACCGGTGTTCATTTACGGAGATCAGACGAGGCCGTCGGGCGGGCCATGCTGTCCTCTCGAACGAAGATAGGACGCACTGCTGACGCAGCCTCCGAGGTCACGCGCCTCTGTGCTGCCTTAGAACGCGCAGAAGTGCTATTGAGGTGCTTGGACAAGCCGTCCAGCTTGGGGCGATCTGCATAGCATAGCTGTACATCGCTGTTGTCCACCCACTCCACTGATGAACTGAACTGCGCACAGGGGCGAGGGTCCCCCGGTCTGAATGCGTCCTCTGAATGCCTCCCAGATGCAAACTGATAAGGTGCCGTCCCGTACGTTGTGGCAGGTCCAGCCGCGGGCCCGTCTGCCGCGTCCGTTGGCGGCGTCATCGCTGTGTCCTGCAGAGGCCACGCCGTCCGTTAGTCCGTAAGACTGGTCGGGCCGGCTGTCGTCTGTGGTGGACTGGCAGTACGCGCTGTGTGACAGGGATCAGCCGCGTATCAAGGCCTGGCCCGACACTGAGGAGGCGGCAGTCGGCCCGGCGCTGGCCCAACGCCGACTGACACTGCGGCGGCGCGCCGTCTGACGTGAGGCCCAGTCGGCTGGCGCTGGCCCATGCCGACTGACACTGCGGCGGTGCGCCGTCTGACGTGAGGTCCAGTGGGCTGGCGCTGGCCCATGGCCGACTTGACACTGCGGCGGTGCGCCGTCTGACGTGAGGTCCAGTGGGCGGGGCGCTGGCCCATGCCGACTGACACTGCGGCGGTGCGCCGTCTGACGTGAGGTCCAGTGGGCTGGCGCGGGCCCATGCGACTGACACTGCGGCGGTGCGCCGTCTGACGTGAGGCCCAGTGGGCTGGCGCTGGCCCATGCCGACTGACACTGCGGCGGTGCGCCGTCTGACGTGAGGTCCAATGGGCTGGCGCTGGCCCATGCCGACTGACACTGCGGCGGTGTGCCGTCTGACGTGAGGTCCAATGGGCGGGCGCTGGCCCATGCCGACTGACACTGCGGCGGTTGCGCCGTCTGACATGAGGCTCAGTGGGCTGGCGCTGGCCCATGCCGACTGACACTGCGGCGGTGCGCCGTCTGACGTGAGGGCCCAGTGGGCTGGCGCTGGCCCATGCCGACTGACACTGCGGCGGTGCGCCGTCTGACGTGAGGCCCAGTCGGCTGGCGCTGGCGACGGCAACGGCTGATCACTGGAATATGACCGATAAACACCTCTCCACCCCACATCTCTAATCCGTGGCAGGTGCGGACAGGTGGCCCGCGGTATCGAGCGGCTCAGCTCGGGAGGGCTGGCTCGGGTAGACGGCGAAGCTTCACAGAAGGGCATCGGTTTAAGAACTAGGATTTTATCTACCCCGAATGAGATCGCATTAGTTGTGTACAGCTGTGGTCTGACGCCGTATCTCTGTCGCCGGCAGGTGGAGCAGAGCTGACCCCCTGCCTTCGCCCTGCGCCGCCGGCCCGGCTCAACGACATGCCCTCGTGGTAACCGGCTGACGGCGCGCGCCGTGACCTCACGACCTATCAGTGACCCGGCCAGTGAACCCGGCCGGCGCAGCGTGACCTGTGCCCCGCCGCTGCCATGTCGTTCCCACCAGCCCGGCGGCGACGTCTGGGTGCAGTGGTTCAAGTGCTGTGTGACGCCCCAGGTGCCACAGGTGAGTCCGCGCGCGCGCGCGCGCCCGTCGCCGACGGCTGGCGTGGCGCCGCTCGCCCGCCCGCTGTCACGCAGCGCGATCGTGACGTCATCGCTTTTGAATCAAGCCCTCGGGCGTGTGTGACGGCGGAGTGACTATCCCAGCTCTCCGACGGAATGTGTGCGCTGTGTAGCGAGCGTCGCCGGCTGGGCCGCAGCCGTTCGTCACGTGAGGCGGTGACCGCGGTACCGTGCGCCGCGAACTGGTTGGCTGTTGGCTGGCGGCTCGGCTGTCGGGATGGTGCCTTCTGTACTAGCCCGTCCACGGCTCGTACCTCCACTCGTGACCGGGCTGCTCGTCTGAGGCGCCGCCCCCGGGGCCGGCGCCTTTCACGTCTGTCGAAATCATGCACGGGCGCGTCCGTCCCAGCCGGTCCGCTCGACCGTGACGTCGGCGTACAGCCGTGCCGTGCCCTCCCCCGGGTCGCACTGGTCCGCTGTCTTTCTGTCTCCGGGGAGACAACTGACACTTTTGATGGCCAGTCGGGCCAGTCTAGAACTGCGGCCGCGGTTACTCATCGCCCCAACCCCGTTATGGAATATTTTTGCTAAGCTCGATATGGTCGCGATCATATGCGCGCGCCAGGCACGTAAATCACCTAACTGCTCGTGGCTCACACGGCTGAGTTCTGGCCAGACAACTGCCCCAGATTGGTGGTCAACTTAGGCTCCTCGCCCTCGGTATGCTGCCGGCACATTCGCGGCGGTGCCTGCCTCCCAGGCGGCGATCTCCCGTCACAGACTGTCTGCACGTCGTCGGCGTGTGCCGCCACCCCCGTCCTCTTGCAGCCGACGCTATTTCCAGCGGCGCCGGCGGCGGTCGTGGCGGTGACGCGTACTGTGCGAACTGGGTCAGCGCACGCCGCGCGGCGCGGTGGCAGATGCCTCCCCCCCCCCCCTCGCCGGCGGCGGACGGCGACTCTTGTGTGACTCGGCCGGGCAGCTGGCTGGGCGGGGAGGGTAATGGCATTGCCCGACCGGCATCGCACAATGGCGGCGCTGGCGGCCGACGGGCGCGGCCCTGTGCTTGCACGCTGCGGGCGGGAGAGGGGCTGCCGGCGGCCAGCAGAGGGGCTGCCGGCGACCGGCGGAGCGCAGCCTGGTGCTGCCCGCTGAGAGAGGATTCGTTGCGAACAGTGAAAGGGCTGGAGGGTCATAACTGGAGCTTATTATTCGGATTTGTATGATCCGTATGCATTCGAATCTTGCAAATCAGCCAATCCTTAAAAACGGGGGATTCGACTCCTGAAGTTGGAGAGTCGAATCCTAACCCTTCCATCGAGCTCTGGAAGCCATTTGAATACGCCATTAAATGTATTGAATGGACAGAATGTGACCTGTGGTCACAGTTTCTTCAAATAAACTAAATACCACACGCTCAGATATTCATTCTGCATGGGACTTTCTTGACTCTATGAGTTTGCATTAAGGTCTGGATGTAAAGTTCGAGTACATTCTAATCCAATGCATGTGCCCTACGTTCCAAATCCCAGAAGGCTCTCCTGCTCTACGTTATAGCGCTGAAATCTGGTATATTTAGCTGGAGAACACAGCCCATCGCCAAGTCTGCAGCTCTGATTACAGAACGCAGCATTCTGGCTTATCTGGCATCCGCAGTCCCAAGTAAACGTGACGAACCCCGCTTCAGGCGCGTCCGGGGGCGATAACTCATCATCTGTCGGGCTCCGGGCGGCTGCTTTGTTCGCCCCTTAGCACAATCCATTGGCGTCCCGTCAGTCGTTGGCGGAAGTATTGCTTCAGCGTGGGGTCGAGCGGAGGGGACCGAGTTAAATCGAGAGGAAGAAGCAGCACCCCTCTTGTATTAGACTACCCGGCGGACATTGGGTAATTAGCATCAGGGTAATGTACCGATTCTGCGCCAAGGGAACAAAACTAGGGGCTGTAGGTACCAGACGATTCAAGTGTTGCAGTTATGAGCCAGAACAGTGTCTGGCATTTAATTCGCATTCACTTTGCGTTCAGTGCGTACCTTCGCCTTAATCCCCGTGATGGTTGGTGGGTTTATGCTGACCAAGCCCTCAAGCAGTGTGTAAAGGTTGGGACCTTTGGCGAACCGCGACGAGCTTCGCACGCATACAAAGTAGCCAGGCAAGAACGGAGACCCGGGGTAGTGCTTGCCGTGCTCCCAGGCAATGGACTTCGTTACAGTATTTCTTATTAGCGTTCATGGTCTTGTCATGTCTGAGCAGGGAATCAACCCAGCGCACTTTGAGCTGATTTGCGGGCGCTGCCGGCCACAAGTTTCGCACTGGGGCAGCCGGTGGCCTCCGAACGACCACGGCAACCCTGCCGTCTCCCACCCGCTCCCATCGGGCCTACCAGCTGTCAGGGCTCTACTCACGGCTCTATGAGCCTCCGCGTGTCCACGCACCGCCACCCGCCGCGTCTGTCGCGCGTCGCGCTCGCCGCGCTGGCGCGTGCGCGTCGCTTTCGCCAATCTGCGGGTGGATGCGGATAGATGCGCCGCGTCGCCGCGCGGTGAAACGGCGCGCGTCCGGACGCGGTGGCGCGATGCGCTGACCGGGGGGGGGGGGGGGGGGGGCAGCGGCCGTGACCCGCGCGTGGCGAGGTCTGGTGCCCCCGCAGGAGCACGCAACGTAACTGGGTGAGGCGGCTGGTCCGGCACGATGTGCGTCATCAACGGCAACGGAGACTGGGGCGTCCATAACAGGGCTGTCGAAGAAAGGCGACGTGTTTTGAAGTAAGTGCTGCAGTCCTTATGATTATGTGAAAATTGAAACATTTGATACACTCTCTCAAATTAAACGTTGTTCCAATGTTTGTAGATTTGCTTGCGTAGGGGTGATCATGCGTTTGCACGTGCTCTCAATTGCTGTCATCAGTTTTGCATATTATGGTTATTAAACACTGATCCCGATATTAGAATATCGGTTTAGGGCCAATGCCCATCAAGTTAAAGAGAATGCTCCACATTTCATGATATTGAAGCAAGCAGAAGATATGATGAAATTAACTCACTTAAATCGTTGGTTTACCTTTAAATGGAAAAGACTGCTGAAGGCAACACGATTTCTCTGTTTTGTAAATATGCTCCTCGATGCGTCATTGTTTGATTACATCATCGTACCTTGTACAAATTGCCTGGAAGCCGATTGACGGCCGTTATATCTGGAAACCGTGCGCACGAACGCCAGATATGAACGACTCGACACTTATATTTTGTTTCGCCTCGATCGCCGCTTGGCTACTAGAATGGTAGTATTTGAATGGCGTTACTATGTTGTCATGGATTCCTTGGTGACCTTAAAATAGTCTGTCCCGAAGAAGTCTGCACATCTTCGCGAGTGTGTAGCTTAGAAACTTAAGGGGTTTAGGTCTTAAGGAGTGAGTGCAGAGGGATTGCAGAGCAGTGAACTGCACTGAATTGCCTTCAAGATGGCCATTTCAGTTTAAAACACCGAAGAAATGTAGAACCCTCCCTTAAAGCTAGCGATAAATGCTACCAGCACGGACCAGCTCGGAGGCGCAGCGGGTTAGTGCGCGTTCCAAGATGGGTGGGAGGTCTTTTTATGAAGTCTGGCGTCGGTAGGCTTCTCCTAGACCGGCTCCCGTGTAAGAAATGGCAGCAACTGGAGGGCGACCGCCCTCTAGCCATGAACGGCCCGCCAGTCAGCGCCGGTGCCGGTGAGCTCACATGGCGACAGGACCCTTTGTCGTCGGACCTGACCATAGTGCGCGGCATCGCTCTGGGCCACCGGGGCGCTCCTCTGACCGCCGGGCCCGACAGGCACGTTGTGCGCATGCGTATTGCAGCAGCATCCTGACAGCAAGGAAGTGCATGGCTGCCCCGCAAGGGTGCCGACTAAAAAAGAAGGAACCTCTGCGCTGTTGAGTGTACAAACGTGCGTGTCCAGTTAAATGCATGCAAGCATGCTACCAGCGTCGAGCATTGTGTCATTAATGTACGAAATAGATGGATGAATAAGTCGGGTGGTGTGTTGGAGACGACTGGTAGGTGCTTCTATCAATGACGTGCGCGTCCACCGGCCTGTCCGCATTGTTCTGGGTGCCCTCCCTTGTATATGAAACTGATGGCACTCCTTCCGAACCCAGGGAGACGAGACAATAGTCATGCTCCTTGTCCATGTCGGTTGGTGCGAACGTCCGCCCTTTGGCGCACGGGGCGAAAGGATTCACCCGTGGCGGGCACCCTTCTGGCACACGAAGAGAGCGGACGTGACCCCAATGGTGCGCTGATGGACGGGTGGCACCAGCGCGGGGTCACGCGGCGCGCGCGGCCCGGTCGGAAGCAGGCCGATGAGCGCCAGCGTGGAAAGTTGACCGATCTGCCTCTGTTTGGCCAGGGGTCGTGCCGCCACGGGCCCGGCTCTGTTTGTGATGAGATTGGATTGTTTGCGCCTCGGTGAGACCCGGTCGACTGACGGCGCTGCTGTTGAAGAATGGCGCCACGCCGCCATGGAGTAATGAACGTGTCAAACCGCTCATTATTGTTGCCTCATATTTGGTGTGAATGATTTAAGAGGCAAGATTAGGTCGTGGTCTATGCACGAGGCATAGATTACACACAAAACCAGACCGTTCTGCGCTCTCCTCCGCGATGACATTTGTAATTCGACGCTGTTGCCATGGCTATTTTCGCTGCCTGCAATGATGAAAAACGCCGTTATTTTTAGTTTTATATCCAAAACAAGACGTCTTTCCTGGATGGTTCCCAGCTACACCGGGCAAATTTTTCCAGCCAGGCACTACACTGTCTTTCCTATGTGGCCCCACCGGCGCGTTAGCCTGTAGCTTAGGTGATATGAAGGATTCTGCACTCAGTGTGCGGACGATTGGCACAGCTGCCGCTCGGCCCGTGCAGTTACACTTCACTTCCTTGGCAGGCTGGATGGAGCCCAGTAAAGTGGACGCTTATTAATGATCTACGAAATAAGTAGTCCAGTTGCAGCCAAGCTTTCTGTAAATGTGAGGAGCTTCGTGTTGGACAC
The DNA here is from genome assembly GCF_011947565.3 of Pollicipes pollicipes. Classification (NCBI taxonomy): domain Eukaryota; kingdom Metazoa; phylum Arthropoda; class Thecostraca; order Pollicipedomorpha; family Pollicipedidae; genus Pollicipes; species Pollicipes pollicipes. The sequence goes on from NW_023597034.1 coordinate 18,732,677, forward strand.
ATCTGACGGGCGGGACAGCTGCTGCACAGCTCGACTTGTCATCTTTTGCGACGCTGGGCTGCAAGCCAAGTTCTTGATCCTGCATGAAAGGGCCGGAAACTTGGGCAGACTTCCCCAATGGATGGCTGCCAACACCACTGGCGTATGTACGGAGCAGGTCCAGGGAAGCCTCCAGTCAGCACTGCGCTGTGGATGTAGGACCTGCCCTCTCGAACCCCCGCTCAGGTTATGAACGTCGCGTAGCGCTCGCACCCAAACCGAGCCGCCCGCCTGCTCCACGCGGCGGCTTCTTTGATGTGCCCGAGGCGGCTGACCTCGGCCGCGGGTCAGGCGAGCGCTCCCGGCACGCACTCGGCACGTCCGCTCGTCCCGGTTCAGATGCTGACCGGGGCGCGTAGCGGGCCGCGGCCGCCGCTGAGTCACCGTGGTGGCTCTGCTGACGTCACCGACCGCCGCCGCCCAGTCACGCGCCAGTCATCAGGGGGGGGGGGGGGGGCGAAGTCTACGAATGTCCAGTCTACCAGCCAGTCCAGCCTGGTAGCGTGTCCCTCGGGCTGCTAGTCTCAGGACGGCGGACGGGCGCGCCAGCACGCCACGCGCGTGACCCGCGCGACCCCGTCCACGCGTGGAGACCCGGTTTTCGGCGCCGAGGCGCCCGTCGTTGGACGCACTGCCTGGTCACGAAACACGGCGGACGCGGCGGCCGCGCCCGCTGCACGAGCCGGGATGTAACGGCAGCTGGTGGCAACGACCTGCCTAGCGGTCGACTAACGGAGAGGCTCGTGTCACGCCGCGCCGCGCCGCGCCGCGCCGGGAGTCCGACACAACGAGCACGTGGCATTGTCTCCGGCGCCGCGTTATCGCACGGCCGCACTGGCTGTCACACAACTGGGCGAAAATGGAGCTCGTGAGTTCCGCTGTTGTTGGCCGGCGACACAACGCTGCCCCGCCGGCGACGGCTCCTCAGCGGAGACGCCTCGTGGGGCGCGTGCGCGGAGCCGCCGCATCCCGCGCCGGTCTTGCCCCAGATCAGCGCGCTCCGCAGGCGGTGCCCGCCGTTCCCAAGCCTGCTATAGCGCGCGCGGCTGGCGGAGCGGCGCGCCGCGAGAGACGGCCGGAAGTGGCGGAAGACAAACGGCCGACAATTTATGAGAAAAGCTCATAGTTTCCAGAGTCGAGGTCAGGAATGGGCCGAAATGTTCGGGTGATGTGAGCACATTGGCTGTAGCCACAGCCGTGTTATCGTCTCCGAGATTACACAAATCTGAACGGATTCACAGTGGCGCGTTACCTTGCACGCGATAAAGTTTTCGTGTGACGACAAAGCACAGAGCGGACACAAAATAAGCTCATATCAGGTTTGAGTCTCCACCTTATGTTGTTCCTACTTAAGAAACCTGAACGTGTTAGCATCGATCGATTCTGTTGCCAACGAACAATGGTTCACCCATGATCTTATCGGCCGCTGTCCACCGACGGCCTTGCGCTATACGCCAAGCGGTGTGCCATTTGGTGCCTGTTGTAAACAGATATGAATCATCGATAAACTGGAAATCGTGCCCAGACACGAGTTTGGGGCTTGTATTCCAGACTGAGGCTCGTCGATCAGTCAGAGTTGTAGTTCACGGTTCTGGAATCGGCCATGGCGACGTGCGATTGATTGTCTCGCTCGCCAACACGTCGAGCTCGGCCTTATCAGTCTTGCCACCCGCCGAAAACAGTCTTCAACTAAGCTGGGACCAGTCGGTAAGGTACCTTCCCCAAATCTGGATAGCGCTCACGAATCATTCACGAATCGATTGCCGGAGAGTTTGTCACTGGTGTGATCATCCCACAAAAGCCGTGTACGTACTGCCGCCATCGCCGGCGCCCTGCCCCCGGCGCTGCGCTCTGCTCGGACCGTCGGCGGCCTTTCCGCTGTGACGTACCGTCTAGGTCAGAGGGGCGTCCTATCACGGCGCCTTCCGGCCGTCGGCCGCCAGCGCCTGTCGGCAGGGGTCGACGCAGCCAGCGCCATGCCACGTGGCCGCCGCCGGCCGACGGCCGGAGGAGAAAGTGCCTGTTGTGTGCAGGACGTGGGAAGTCGTGCCCAGTGAGCTCGGCATCCGGTCCGGTGGCCACTCAGCAGCTCACAACTAGCGCTGATTCAATCGCGACGTCGGAATGCAGTGGGAGGTGAAGATCCGTACAAGACAAGTACCGATGGCGAAACTCGGCCCGGCTGGACCGAGCGTTGAACAAAGCCCGGTGTGGTGGTGAGAAATGTCTTAGTTCCATACCACCACCGACACATTCTGTGCGCACCGCCGACTGTCGACACATTCTGGGCCTTTGGTACCCAGCCGCGGTCGCCAAGCTCGGCTCAGCAATACCGTCAGTTAATTACGTTTTCACCTGCCGGTGTGCCGTCGCGCCGGGCGGCCAGCGAAGCGTTCATGATGATTCACTGCTTCACGCTTCGACGCGATGGAAACGGGTCAGTGGCGTACCGGTCGGGGTGCGCGGCCCGCGAGCCGTCTCCGGCGAGAGTAATGGGCTGCGGTGAAGGAAAGTCTGCGCGGCAATTTCTGGTGCCGGTCCGCTCGCCGCGGTGTCATCTCCCTTTCCGGTGACCCATATAACGGGCTCGTTTGCGCGTTAGAGTGCGCCTGAGCGTGGCGAATCAATCTGATCGTCCCAGATACCGCCATGGGCCGGGTGACGAGCAGCTTCGTGAGCTACAGCGACGCATTCGTGGCTCAGTTGGCTGCGTTTTTAAAGCCTGGTTCATCAAACTCGCGACTCAGGGCATTCCGGTGACCTCTCTGAACCTCATTATAGTACGCGGTGACCCCAGGAAGTAAGGTCACAGGCGTGTGAACCTGCAGTGAAGCTCTAACAATTGTGGCGGTGTGCGTGTTAATGCGCCTCAAACGGAGGACGGGCTAGAAATCCAGCCGGAAGCGGGCCGGTGAGCACTGCCGGCATCGCGCCATTCATCTGGATCTGAACGGCTTCCGGTGGACGATTTGTGGCCAGGGGCCCTGGCGTCTTTGTTCGGCGGCGCGCTCCTCGAGAGGCGCCCTTGCTCGCGCTCCGCCGCGTTACCGTACCATTAAGCGCGGCCAGCCTGCGATAAGGACCATAGTCGCCGCGGTATGGGCCAAAGTCGCCGCGGTATGGGCCAGAGTCGCAGCGATATGGACCAGACAGTCGCTGCGGCATGGGTCAAAGTCGCTGCGATATGGACCAGACTAAGAGTCGCTGTGGTATGGGTCAAAGTCACTACGGTATGGGTCAGAGTCGCGGTGATATGGACCAGATAAGAGTCGCTGCGGTATGGGTCAAAGTCGCTACGGTCTGGACTATAATCGTGACAGTATGGTTCAGTCGTTGTGGTATGGGCCGTAGTCTCGGGGGTGCTGCCGGTGGCCGGCAGGCGGGGCACGCGAGAGCCGCCGGTCAGCTCGGGCCGATCAGCAGCTGTGGAGCCGACCCGAGCCACCGCCGGAGTCTCGGGGGTGCTGCCGGTGGCCAGCAGGCGCGGCACGCGCGGAGCCGTCGGTCAGCTCGGGCCGATCAGCAGCTGTGGAACCGACCCAAACCACCGCCGTGCGAAGGTCGAGCGGCCCAAATATTTACCTGTCGAGCGAGGGATGGCTGTCGGGCCGGCGCCCGACGAGCTGCCCCAGAGACGACAGGCCGCCCCTGGTAACAGGCATGCCCTAGTGACAGGATTGCCCGGAGACGGCAGGCTGCCCCGGGTGACGGATGGGCGATACCCGTTGCAAGGTTATCAGTGGCGATCGAAAGACGACACTGGCCGTCGGAGAGCCCCCTGGGCGACGAACGCTGCTCCGTCGAACGCTGCTCCGATGACGGGGCCGTCTCACTGTCGGGGTGGTGACGGTGCGACACACGCAGCATGCCGCCCCTACGGCGGCGCTGCCCACGATCTGTTCGGCGGCCCGCTGTCTCGGCACTCGGGCGCCGGCTGTTACTGACCCACCGACTGCCGTCACCGACACACAGGCCGTCACCGACACACCGGCCGTAACCGACGCACCGGCCGCTGTCACCGACATACCGGCCGTCACCGGCACACCGGCCGCCGTCACCGACACACCGGCCGTCACCGGCACACCGGCCGCCCTCACCGACACACCAGCCGTCGTCACTGACCCATCAGCCGCCGTCACTGACACACCGGCCGCGGTCGGCGTCCGCGCCGGGTGCCAG
>NW_023597034.1:18736994-18788739 GCF_011947565.3 Pollicipes pollicipes
CTGGCGTGGGGACGCCGGCGGCGCGCCGCCAAACACCGCACTCCCACGAGGGCGAGTCTACAGCAGCGTCAACGGCGGCACGTTTGAAACGGGTGAAGGCGTCGGGATCGAGCGGCGCGGACGCTACAAAACCTAAAGGTCGCTGCGTGCGCGGTTGTTGAGTGTACCAGGATCGCTTATGCTCCCCGCTACGTGTGTGCTGTATCACGACGTCGTTTGATAGCATTCTGCATTTATAGCATACCGCAACTTGCATTTGTCAAGCACGGGATAATTATATGGGAGAACACTTCCTCTGGAGACAAAGTCGGGAAGAAGGTAATAAATCACTCTAGCTGTGTGGCAGACACGTGACCCAAATTTTCTTCAGGGGGATCGACTGTCAAGTTGTCCCTATAATCCTACCAATTTGGAGTGAGGTCTTGCGAGAATGCCCCATATATAGTGTAAGCCTCTTGGCTCGGCGGAACGGGGTGAGAGGCACGGCCCCCTCGCCCTTCCCCTTGGTTACGACATTTATTGTTGGTTATGCATAGTATGAATGCTCTTGGCCTGTGAGCAGTTCGCAAATGCACGCCGTGCTGGAGAACGCTGAAGGACGTTCATACATCTTTGATCATTTTTTTCCTGGCGAACCGTTTGTTTGTGACTTCGCTTTAGTTTCAAAGTAAAAGTAGCACTAGATAAAGCCGAACCAAACCCACTATGGACAGTGTCAGGGAGACACGTAGTCAGGCTATTCTTTCTGACTCTGGCGTCGCCTCGAATTATGCCTGTTCGGCGGTTCGCGTAGTTTTCACACAAGCATAGCTCTCGATTATTGGGATGAGAATGCAAATCCGAACTTGTTGCGCGATCCGTTAAAAGCAGTCGGAAAGTCGGAATGTGCAGCGAACCTATTTAGACTGAGCAGCGGACGTGAGCCATACCAAGGCCATTCATACCATCTGATACGATCCGAAAACTAGGCACTCGACGATTTTACACGTGCAGTTCATTGTAAAATATTTTCAGCAAAAAATATTTATGCTCTATGCAAACATTTCATTATAAAATATTGTAATAATATTGTAAAATATTTTGCATCTTGATTTTCGGTTGTTAGAATGCTTTTCAGCAAATTTTGACGCATTAGCGAAAATTACGCTGTACGCTTTTCGCAATAAATACGCTCGTTGTCCGCCCTTCATACCAGGTTGAAACACAGCCGACTCCATACAGCCTCAGTAGCTGAGCGCGTAGTAAAACCCCAATGACACAAACATGCACGCACTTCACGCCTTGCGATAAAAGTGTCGGTAATTCCATTTTCATTTTTTAGGTGTTAGCAGCTAGTGTCTTGGAGCACTTAACTGTTTGCTTTTAAAAAATAGCGTGGCCCTGTTGCGAATAGTGCAGCTGAGCTTCAGCACGCTTGTTGCTGATATCTCTGCGTAAAGATCCAGCTGAGCCGCTGCCGTCGATCTACTCCGGCGTAATGGCTTGTAGGCCTACACTTGTCCTTATCAAAGTCGCATAGCCGTCTCCTGCCAAATGGGTTTGACCAGAGAACAGCTCATTCGGGAACATTCTACCATTCGAGAGTTGCGAATTTATTATGACTCATAATGATAGGAACTAAGAAGTGAGACAGTTCTGAGGCCTCGCTAAGACTTCATCGCTGCCGGGCGTTACTCGGTGCATGGACCCGTCTTCGGGCGGTGCAGGTGCTAAATCGGAACACTGGCCATGACAACCCGGGGAGCTTTCTGGAGCGCACGGGTGAAAAGATACTGGCCACCGAACATTGAAGGGTGAGTCGTCTTCCGAAGTCAAGAGCGACGTATTTTTTGAGCAGCCACTGAAAAATGCCAAGCCCCATGTTACGTAAGTTAGATAGTCATCGATATTATTGTTCCTTGGCGTTTTTGCAAAACCAATGCCAGGTTCATGCTTGTGAGCGTAAGTACTTACCAAAGAGTGCTACCATAAAGTTCCCTCATTTTCAAACATATTGAGGATATGGTTTCAAGAACTCGCCGAAATACAAACGAGCAAAGCACTATGAAAATTACGCGGGAACAGTGTACGTGTTCCGAGGATTTTACATGTTAACCTCATGGCAAAAATAATGGCCGTTCGTATGCGGTGGTGTGACGCGTTAATAACCTCATCGATTTGCCGATAACAAAACGTCTTGTGCAGACTTTTTATTTCATGTGGGAAAGAAGACCTGCCACAGGCTATTGGTAACAACACTAATACACTGACCCTCCATCTAAGCAAAAGCCCTACTAGGTGCTTTACAACGGAATGTATCGTTGCTCGTTCCATGCATGCTCGCAAATCTTGGCATCGTTGTTCGGAAAGCGAGGTGCTCAGAGCGTGCCCCAGTAATTCTTTTCGAAATGGGGGTCCCGTCGGACGGGATCCCGTACAGGCCAAATGAGCAGCACCAGGCACACCATACCGGTGCAACTGCAATCTCAACAGCTGAGGCACAAAAACAAAGCACTATCGTGTGCAAACTCCGACTGAGAAAATCCAATGTTTCACAAATGACAGTGTATGGGTTGGATATGGGATAGGTGTTGTGTTGTTGAAAATGCAGAGTGTGCCACCATTATGCATGTACAGAAATAGTACATACTTATAAGTCCAGTGAATTGTCATGTTATGGATAGAGCGGAAAAGACTTCATTCTTTTACATAATAAGATATCCCTTCGAGTAAACTGACTAAAGCGTTAAAAATTTTATGTTTCCGGAATCAAATGTCAAAATACCCAACATTTCAATTACATATTGCAATGTTCCCATCACTCGCCCGCTCGCACGTCTGTCGTGCAGAAATGCGGCCACGTCTTCGCGCTGGTGCCAGCTGGCCACGGGATATGTGCGTGCGGCTACACGAGCTCGGTCGCACCGCTGTACTAAATTTGGGGCCGAATCCGATCCGCTAAGCGCCGACAACGCCTGGAAGCGCCGGCGCCTTGTCGAGATTCCTTCACTATTTTCACTGCATACACTTGTACACTTTTTTCCAAGCATGTCAGGAAGCACATCAAATCCGTGAAGGGTCCATGTAACGGATGAATACACTCTCCGATGTAGGTAGCCGAACACAAGTGTGCATGCAACTTGATGCGCTGCGTTGCTGGTGGTGCAAGTGCTATCAAATCCAGTGGCACACGGGACGCGCCTGCTCCTTTTGATGGAGCACGCTGGTCTGTGCAGGTAGGACATTGCACATCAGAGGCCAATCTGCACTCTAATTGGTATATTCGTGCATCATGCCGGAAGCATATGAAAGTACCAAAAGCTGAGGTAAGCATCTAAAATTTTGCGTTGGGTTGAAGATGTAAGCTTCAGTTCAATTGAATAAAACATTCCGTTTGAGCTAGAAACATTTTGGTCTCGTACACCATGACCCAAGAACCTGAAAATCTCAAAACCTAAGGTAGGTATCCAAACCTTTCTGAGATATTGTAGGTAAAAGTAAGGGATCAATCACGACGAAACCTTTCGATGAAACTCAATTGTTGTGTACTTGTAGACCATAGCCCATTTGAAAAGTCGAAAAGCTAAGGTGGATATCCAAATATTCAAAATGTTCGCAAGGTTAAGATGGAGTTAAAGAGTGAGAATAAGCGCAAATATGAGACTGCCTCGGTATAAACAACCACGTTTACGTAACGTGGCTCCATAAACGTCCAACGTTCCGGATTTTTGGTTAGGCTTTCAGTTTTACTTTGGTTCACCGTGCACTATGAATTTTGAAGCTCACATGAACAGGGCATGTCCGCCAAAATGTAAGGGGCTTTGCGGCCTATTTATTACATTATATTCTACTTTGAGAGTGTAGTGAAGACTTATGGTATATTATTGATAAATATTTTCAGTCTCAGAGGGTCTATGTCCATAAATGATGTAAGCTCAAGATTAATTGGAATGGGTCCTTTCGATTGAGCTCAAATTTCGTAGACTCGCACACCTTGACCTTGCGCTTGAAAGCTACAAAAGCTAACGTGGACATCCAAATCTTCCCGGGATATCAAAGGTCTAAGTTCAAGGTCGATAGGTGAGGACCATTTCGATTGGGCTAAAAATAGGTAGATTTGTACACCATGACCTAAGCATTTGAAAATTCTAAAAGCTTGAGTAGATATCCAAAGCTTCCCTAGATATCATAGGTCAAAGTTCACGATTATTCAGCGCGGACCCTTCCAATGAAATTAAAAATTTAGAGTGCCGGTAGTGGAGTGGTTAACGCTTCTGCGTTAACCACTGCACTTCTGGGAAACCAGCGGCGCGGGGTTGGATTCCCCACGGTGCCCCCCCCCCCCCTTCCTGCCAGGGTGAGAGGCGGGCGATGCCGTGTAGCCTTGGCAGGTGAGCGCGTCGTAAAACCCCAATAACGACGGCGAGATTAAAAATGTGTGTACTGGTAGATCATAACCCAAACATTTGAAATGACGGAAAGCGACCCAAACATTTTAAGAGCCAAACACCTGAGGTGGATATCCAAAACTTCCCGAAATGTGATCGGTCGGAGTTCAAAGTAATTCAGAGCGAACTTGGGCTAATAAGTATGTTTTTGCGTACCGACGTGGATTCAAGCATGAACGTAGTGGCTTTGTATGTCCGTGACATTTTTGTATACCCACCATACCGTTTAAAGTTATGGAGTGTTATGATCATTGTCAGTAAGCAAACTTCCATCGAAGTTCAAGGAATAACGTCGTTAAGGTTTATGCGGTAAACATTTAGCTATTTTATACCTTCGCCTAAAATATCTCAAAAAGTTTTGTATGTTCACCTTCAGAGATGTTATCTGTCTTGAGACTAAAAATTTGGAGCTTACTCGAATACTTTGATCTTGCGCAGTTTTGTTTTATGCATAGGCCAGAATAATAATGCACCACTTATGAGAATACGTGTGATGCTTTGTTGTCGATTAATGCCGTGGAGCGTAACTTTATTCGTGAGAAGATCCCGATACTACCTTAGAAAGAAGTGCGTTTTGCTGCCAGGGGGCTGCATAATCATTTAACCCCCAGCCATGGCAGTGTGTGATCCTTTTTCTGAGATAATTGTGAGACCACGCATGATCAGTATAGCCAAATGCGAGCGTCACAAAGTCACGGTAAACGCAGCGATAGTCACGATTTCGGGATAATAGTTACCTAAGTGCAATTATTTTTGTCAGTGCGGTTATTGCAAGCATAAATTCTTGTGTAAAGAGGCGGAGAGCGGTCATGACGCTTGTTAGAATCAGTCGGCACCGAGGCGGTAGGTAGATCGGGCGGAACGAGCAGCGGCACAAGGCAAGCCGGTTGAGCTCTCAGTGTCTGCAAACATGCATTGAATTTTAGAACACGTCAGGGGCTTCTTGCTTTTTTAAATGGTATAGTTTCAAATTTCTGACCTGCTTGGTGTCAGGCTTTTTTCTATGGCACTCTTGGCATTATTTGTTTTTATTGGCTGATTTCTTGTCCAACATCATCCCCCTTGTGATCCCTAGGCGTGACTCTGTTGCAAAGGGACACAGCTGAGCTTGGGCACCACTTCGTCGCTGATGGTTTTGGTTTTGATGGACAGTGTAAAGTTTTAACCAGAACGGCATTCCCCGTTACTCAGTTGCATGAAGCACTGTCGACTATGGGGTTTAATAGTGACAGATTCTGTTTGCGTGGCGCGGAAATGAGCAGCTCCTATATTACTCAGATTTTTTGCGCTCTGAAATGCGTTACTGTCCCTAGCGGCCTTTGCGAGGTCAGCCTGACTAAGCTTTCACTTCTGCGACCACATTTGATCGTTCAAAGATCCTACGATTTAACCTGAACGACATATCTCTTACGGCTTGAGGGAGGCTTTCCTTATCCCACTCTTCCCATTGGCGTAGGCGGCGACTTGTTCAGTTTGTATATGGACGGACGTGTCCGTGCAATTATCACCTTACCCTATCGCCCTGACCTGACATGTCATGACATAACAATTACGGATTATTCGTGTCGGCTCCCTCGTGTGACAAAGGTGATCAATGCTCCCGCAGGGCGACGGTGCAGCGATAAAAATTGTCTGGAATATGTCTGCTTTTGTCTACATTGTTTGATAGGGAGACGCCACGCTCACTACAAGTCACCGATCACCTGAAATGCATGTGTTTTCTTCTTCTTTCATGTATACATCGCGCTATCTGTTCTATCACAGGATGCATATAGCAACATGCAGACATTCTAAATTCATACTTTACAATATTCAATAAAGTATGATATGTTGATTCCCCACTGCCCTTAGATTACGCGCACACAATAGCGGCAGGGTTGTTTCCGTACGTTCTGGCCAGGTACGGCTGAGGGATGCGGGCTGGCGCGGATGTCTCTCAGTGGAAGGCGAACAGCTACAGCTTCAACAGCTGCAGACTCAAGGCCTCACGCTTGTCAAATGTGAGGGTGCCGGGAGCGCACAGACGCGCAGCTAAGGGGCCACTGAGGCGTGCCCCTTCACCGCTTAAGGAAATGTTCCACACTTAAGAATATGGAGCAAGCATCAGATATGATGAAACAAACTTTCTTATAACTATTAGTGTGCTTTGAAGTGGAAAAGAGCGCTCCAGACAAACACATTTTCTCCTGTACACTAAATATGCTCCTCTATGCGGCATTGTCTAATTGCGTCATGGAACATGTACATGACGTTCATGTGCTGTTAAACTAGGCCGCAGGAAATCGCCACTTTTTTGAAGTACTTCAAACTCGTCGAGACATCGCAGCACGGGCTATAAATGCTCGCATCTGAACACTTGCAGCTCAAAACCTCATATAATGTGGAATGCTTCCTTTAAGAACATTCTGACTGCACCTCTGAAAGGATAAAATGGTGAATTTTGCCTATGCCTTAGGTTTTTGAACTGCTTGCAACTAAGCATCAATGGGCTTTGATAGCACTTGCACCACCAGCATCAAGTCGCATGCACCCTGTGTTCGGCTACCTACATCAGAGAGTGCATTCGTCCGTTACATGGACCCTTCACGGATTTGATGTGCTCCCTGACATGCTTGGAAAAAGTGTACAAATGTATACAGTGAAAATAGTGAAGGAATCTCGATAAAGCGCCCGTCGCTTTGCTCTCATGCCATGCCACACCATGCGACGCAAATTCTGGCCGCCTTGTATTCGGGTGGTCGCTTCCAGGCGCTGTCGGCGCCCAGCGGATCGGATTCGGCCCCAAATTTAGTACAGCGGTGCGACCGTGCTCACCTAGCCGCACGCACATATCCCGTGGCCAGAGCGGGCGAGTGATGGCAACATTGCAATATGGAATTAAAATGTTGGGTATTTTGACGTTTGATCCAGGGAAGGAAAACTTTTTAGCGCTTTAGTCAATTCACGACGATGGTCGCATGCCTTCCTGCACTGCGCAAAGGCACGGGGTGAAGGCTATCTGCTTTTAGCGGGTGCAACTCATTGTTTGTGAAATGCAGGAGGCAATCTTCTTTTAAACGTCTGCTACACTCAGGATAAGTCATATTCAGCGCGATCTGCGACGGTTGCAAGGAATCAACTTTATTGAAAACACCAACGTGTTATCCAATGATTACGCGTGGACGGAAAAATAGGCTTGCGACACTGCGGCGTTTTCTTTTGGACTGGTCGTTGTCTTGTTACGATCCATAGTTAGATCATCCATCCATATATCCATAGCTACCGGCCTGATGACAATAACCTGATATTGCCAGAAATGTGGCACTAAATACATGCATAAGTTCTCCGACTGGACTATTCTAACATGATGCCGTAGTTAAACGTAAACAAAGTGCTTTAATAGTCCAGGGTGCGCACCAATTTGAAGAAGGATATGATCCTGACCCTGCCGAGGTGTCGACAACCACACCAAATGCTGTTAGCGTACACAGGGATTTACACCAGATCAAGCTTGTATATCAAGGCTATCAATTACCTATGCCATTCTGATGCTACGCATGTGACCGGACGACAAAGATCAGTGCATGAATGGTTAATGCTCCGCCAGAACCGTGCGCAGTGCATCATGGCGAAGTTCAGAGTGCAGAATGTCACAACGGATGAAACCATTGCCTCTGCGATAATCATTAACTTCTGCATGCTTTCATATACATAACATCGCTCCGTGTGTATGTTAGAGCTCAGAAACGGAGCGAACAGGGTGAGAGCATTATACAGAATAGGTTTGCATAGGTGGCTTCGGGTTAACGTAATTGCTACGCATAGCCTATTGCGCGTACCAGGAGCCCGCCACTCAAACTGTGCCGTCCAGTCCAACGGAGAAACCCTTTGCGTTCCTGTCTGGCCCTTTCGCGGGACAGGAATGCGGAGGGCTTACGTGCCTCACAATGCTGCGGCACGGCCGCCCCAGGCCTGGGTTGACCTTCGTTGACCAGGAGCCGGGTGACCTTTTCATTCCGATCGGGCCAGGCAATGCGCCCGCTCTGGTACTCGCACCACTGTGCGGATGCTGGATTACGGATCCAGCATCCTTCCCCTTGGCTACGGAGACGGCTTCTCACAATGTATCACAATATATGTACTATGCACTGCAATGTATTGCGAACTACTCTCTCAAAACCATGCAATGGATGCGTCATACATCTGCTCTTAATTTCATCCATTCTTCCGAATGCGCGGGTTGCATTCCAACCGCCGCAGGAGTGTTATACTGTTGCCAGTAGCCAAATTCCAGTATTTCAGTCTGCGACCAACCGGTACCAGGCACGGGCACACGCTAGGCCACAGGCGTTTTGGCTATCATTAGTGCTGTCTGTATGACTTCCGTTCGGGATGGACGTCGGTACAATATCGGGCCTTAGAGACCTATATGATCAGTTTGTGCATAGCTTCGGCTCGGTATCCAGGCTAGTGCGGTACTGGGCCTCAGATAACCGTCCCAAATGTGGGTGGACCAGGTCTGATTTACGGCCTGGCAAGCGGGCGGAGACTAGCCGGTAGACCCTGAATGATCTCACATCGAAATCTGCAGGCATTTCAATCGCGAATTTCAAAGCATCCCGGCGTTGTAAGATCAAATAACACGTTTGGAGATGCTATGAGTGAGCCAAATGATGTCGATCTACAGATCAAGTAAAAAACGTTCGACTGACTGACCCGCTGTTGGTATTGCGTGAGCCAGCGCCACCTATACATGGAGTGCATTAATTTGCCACCAGATGCCTCTTACGTCTAGCAAAGCCATTCGTATGACTTCGGAGCTGTACCACACGTGCGATTTTCTTGTCCTGTTTCAGGTTTTGAGGCATTTTTACTGCTATACTTCACGCACGCTTGTCAGCTATGAAATGAGCCGTCTGGGACTGCTTATGGTTTCGTGATCATGAGCGCAGCTTGAAACAGCAAGCATTGACAATATAACAATGCTTACGTGATAGCGCCGTCTAGATGGTACCTTCTGATGTATTGGAGGTCGATAGCTGTCAGCGTCATAATTTTGAAATGAAGATGTCAAGTAGTGCTTTGGACATATCCTGTGCATGTTGGAAACTATCTACGGTGAGCTTAGTTTTCGCTCCGCTGGCGTCATTGGAATGCACCAACTCAAAGTCTGTCCCCTCTGCCTGGGCAGCCACGGCCATCATGGTCACCACGGCAGGCTTCATACTGCGCAGTCTTGTAGCGACTCGGAATAGACGGCAGACATGTCTGCAGCAGAGGATGATTTAGTGCGTGCTAACCCTCGCGTCATCTGCACAATCATCTGCTGCATTGAAGCCACAACGAGGACTAGCTGGTGCTTTCGCGCCTCATGACCATCCATTACCGTTCAATCACGCCTTTATGAGGTACAAGGGACATGACGCATGGCAATCCATTGCAACTGCTAATCAGGAATGACAAGCGTTGTCAAGAGCAATGGGCCGCCGTGCAGCATGCTCCATCCATCACCTCTATACCCTGACGTGGTCCATTGTTCGAGCCGGCAGCCTGTCCCGACTTCTGCATTCCGTTTGTTAAGGCACACGGCCAGAGAGAGTTACATGCACTATGCCCACGAGCGCTTCAGCTGAGGGTGCTCTACATTCGTCGCTCGATAGCTAGCGATAGCGTGTCTACCGCCTGTGAGCCAACTCCAAAGTGGGCGTACTTACTTACCCTCAAGAGCGAAATGCGTGCCTGGATCGCACCCCTAACGCAGTCACGCGGCAGCTGGATACCTGCCTCCTGCAGCGCTCCGGACCTGACCATGTGCGTGCGACCCGAGGGAAAAACTCGGGCACCGTTAGCGGCAGCAGCAAGTAGTCCGGCACGCGCTGCCATCTCACGTGCGAACGCTGGACCACCGTGCGTCGGCGGCGCGGCCATAAAGCCGCCCAGTGGTGACCGATTGCTGGGCGCGTTGAGAAGCGTTGAGTTTGCATCGGCCCCCGGGTACTGGCCCGAAGCCAGGCTCGATGACGCATGTTGCCTGGTTGCCAGTGCTGCCCCGGGCCTGAGTCACAGACGGCGGTGAGCCGACGCCAGCCCGGGGCTCTGGTCCGAGACCGCCCGGCGCCCAGCCGGCCAAGGTGGCGAGCGCGGGTGCAGACGGCACGGCCCGCAGGCAGCTGGCAGCATCAGCGCCCGTCTACCGGAGCTGTATGCCGAGCCGGCCAAGATGGCGAGCGCAGGTGCAGACGGCACGGCCCGCAGGCAGCTGGGAGCATCAGCGCTCGTCTACCGGAACTGTATGCCGAGCCGGCCAAGATGGCGAGCGCGGGTGCAGACAGCACGGTCCGCAGGCAGCTGGCAGCATCAGCGCCTGTCCACCGGAGCTGTGTGCCGAGCCGGTCAAGGTGGCGAGCGCAGGTGTAGACAGCACGGTCCGCAGGCAGCTGGCAGCATCAGCGCCCGTCCACCGGAGCTGCATGCCGAGCCGGCCAAGATGACGAGTGCAGGTGCAGACGGCACGGTCCGCAGGCAGCTGGCAGCATCAGCGCCTGTCCACCGGAGCTGTACGGAATGCGGGTGCGCAAGGGTATTCGTGGCTTATTAGAGAGGCTCCCTGCCATCCCGCAACGTTGGCCAATCAAAAAACCAGCGCTAGCCACGCATCATTACGCCGCTATAAGGTCTGTGAGGCGGCCCGAGCGTCCACCTTTCCTGCGCAGTTGGCAAGCGCAGCAAGCACGCACTTACTGCCCTCGGCTATCCACCTCCTAATAAAGTGGCGCATTCGCTCACATATGAAGCTGTATGTGTATCCCTGTCATGACTACACTGACGTTTGTGATGTGAGGGTAGTGTTTGTTTTGCGGATCACTACAAGGTTTCCTGTGAATTCTGGGGCCAGTTAACCTGGCGAAAACACAACATCGAACGCCTGTCAGTGTTGGACCTACCCAGTCTGTAGCGGCTGACGAGCTCGCGCGTAGAACACACCGGCAAGCTGGGCATGGGTGAAGGCGGAGATGCATTTGCATGATTCCGTCACCGACCAGGGCAGAAATAAAAGTGAAGACAAACGCCACGACGAGCGACGCCCGCCCATCCTCCTCCGCGTCGCCTTCTTGATTTGATCAGAGTCCGAGTGAGGTGTCCTGGAAGAATCATCCGCTTGAGAATTGTCTTTTTCAAGCGCAAAACAGCGTTGACATCGCGGTCAAACCGAGCAGGAACACTACTCAGATCGCCAGGGAGCGCATGATCGACTGTATCTACATTGAAGAAATGGCACATATAAAGCATACCGATACCTGAGTTGATATCCAGAACTAAAGCACGTCGCATGACAAACAGACCAGCGCAAAACAGAGGAGCGAGAGGTGAGGGCTTGCCCTAGACATTTTGGTAAACAGTCAAGTCTGTTCAAAAAGCAAATGGATGTGATATAAAGATCGGAAGGGAATACAAAAATACCATTAACATCTGGCAGTGCTACACCACCCAGCAAGAACATCAGGTGCGGAGTAACACCGCCACGAGCAGCTTGGTCGCAGCTCGGGTTAGTAGGGTATTATAGCCACGAGGGGGTGGAATACAGTCGGCTTCGGTCCGTCGATACAGACACCGTCCACAAGCTGAACAGCTCTGGCCTATCTCCTGGTGGGCGTGGACACCGTCCAGAAACTGACCGGCTCTGGCCTATCACTTAGGTAGCAAAGGACTCTGTTGCGTGGGTCGCCAAATCTCCAGTTAAATTTGGTCGCTAAAATATTCTACGACACTCGGACAGCAGACTGCGCGGTGGCCAGCTCAGTTTATACCGTGGCGACGGTTTCCACCAGCCGGACAGAAACACTGTGCAGCGACCAAATCATACCGTAGTGACGGCTTCCAACATTCCGCTGATATCATCACTGGCTTCCATTGGGCCCCAATAAACTCTGCCAGTCACTGGCAACATGACCCACTTTGGAACGGCAAACCGTCCACAGCCTGGTCCGGGTGTCCTGTGGCGGTCCGGACGCAGACTGGCTCGTACTTCCCGGGCGACTCCAACCCTCCCAGACATCTTAGGCTCATCAGACCCTTCCCAAATCGCAGCTGTGGCTGGGCCAGCAGCGTGACTGCTTAGAGTCGCGGACGTCGAGAGCCTGCCGGCGCTAGGTCAGCGACGACATGTCTCACGCCTGTAGCTCTCTAGCGCGTGCACTGAACGCACGTAATCGCTTCCATCTAGTTTAAGACTTTTTATGATGGCCTAAGTTGATCTGTCGCTGTCCCTTAGCACCAACGCTTTGATGAAAGACTGGAAGTTTTGATCTCAATAATTTCCCAAATCTGATTCTGCGCTCTAAAATTCCATATCATATAATTACAAACGCAGCTTGATGATTAAAAAGGGTGAACCACCATCATTCTTAATGGTTGTTCATGCATGTGCATAGTAAATAAGACCAAACATCGTCAGCACTAAATTTAAGCAAGCAGCATATACATTTACTTTTTCGGCAGCAAGCGGCATCAAGTTCTACTTAAAAGATATAATTCCCTAGGTCTTTCAGTGAATTACGTTGCGCAGTTTTCGCCATTTTTAAAAATCGTCCCCCTGGTTATGTCTGGATGCACTTGTAGAAACCACTTTCCCTCTGCTTATCCTGTGTTAAGTGTAACATACCAAACATAATATCCGTGTGATCCCCGGTTGAGCTAAAATTGTGACACAGGTGTGCAGCTTTCCATGAGGGTAAGCCAACGTCATCTGGCTTAAAGTTTTGCACCATTCACAAAAGAAGATAAAGTACAATCTGCAAACGCTGTCTACCAACTCCTCCCATCTAATTACGCTTCGGCTACGCCCCCATCACTGCCTTCCCTCTCCCCTCCATGGAAAATGTAACTTTTGGACGGCCCTGTATGACTGCCAGCTTTGTGTTAGAAGGCTTTACATCAACGGGCGAAGTCATGAGAAGGGAGTGAATGGGGCAGCGCTGATGCCATTCACTCCTTTCTCATGACTACGACCACTCACAACATAATAATGACATCTGACCAGACCAACGGCTTTCTTGCGTAGCTGAACCAGTTCCTGGCCCAGTGCTGTCATCTCGTCAGACGTTTCTCCTCCGCCCAGCAGCAGCTGAGACCGCCGCCGGCGAGACACCAGAGATCGGCATTATTTTCTTCTCGTCTGAGGACCGACCGCGAGAGACAACAAATCGAGAGAAGACGCACACGCGCTACTCAGAACTGCTTCACGCGCCGCCACTGGCCGCAAAGCCGTGTCAATTTCTACCCGTCGGCACTAACGAAAGCGGGCACAACAGGCGTCACTTTCCAGCGGACGGCAACAGCAGTCAACACAGCCTCAGCAGGGCACTCGCCTGTCGCCTGTCGCCTGTCGCCTGTCGTCTGGCGCTGTGCCGGGAGCAGCGTGACGGCCGGCAGAGCGGGCTACGCCGATCATCCCTGGCCCCGCAGCTCCAGCGCATGGAGATCAATGGTGTAACTGGGAACCAGGGGCGCCGCTCCCGTGATCTCCAAGAGTTAAGTGTCGAAATGCTGGCAGGGCAACAGCATGAGGGAGCGATAGTACTCTGCGGTTTTTATCAAGCCTTACATATAACTGTATGCCACTGATGCGCAGCTTGCCAGCTTCTGCGTCCACATGTCAAAACGAAATAAATGAACAATATTGGACTAACCGCTTGTTAAGGCAGCCATTAGCAGTCCAGTTACGACCACAGTAAATTGGCACTGACATGGTACATAGACGCGTACAACAGATGGACCGCTAAAAAGTCAAAGTTTTAAAGCCTTTTGCTCAGTAATACACATGCCTCCCTGCACGCTTATGGCTTACACAACGAAAAATGTCATGTATAAGAGCAAGACTAAAGGCCTTATTCCACGTTGAATAATGGCAAGGCGAAGGTTGTAAACCTTCTCTGAAACATCGATGAGCAGTGAATTCGAACTTGCCTGCCGGTCCTCTCTGGTTTTTTTTAAAGTTTTTGAAAAAGTTCTGCGTACGGCCAACTTGACCCTGTTACGTTGAAAAAAACTAGAATGACTTTGTCATAGCAAGACTCAGAACGGCACTGGAATGTCAGCTAGGCTTTGATTGTTCAGTATGGTCATCATTTTGACAATGGCACACTCAGAAGGGGACGATATATCGTCGTCCATATACATAGCATTTCAGCAAACGTTTATGTCGATATCATTTCAAACTTTTGCGCAAGCTGCTCAGCGCAGCTGCGGCAATCGTTGCTGGATAAAGAGTAGATGAAAAGAGCCATTTTTCTACCATATTTTTCACCTTTTCTTCATCAATCAACGAAAAATGAGACCGAAAGAGCTGGTCTTATTCTACTTTTCCACAGTGTGAAATGGGAATGTGTCAACTTTTTGTACTTTTCACTGATTGTTCGATCAGACGCGTGCTATTGGAAGAATAGTGTCAGTTTTCTCGAAATTCCCCGGAATATCTCAGAAATTCGGTTCTAAGTAGCCGCTCCTGCGGTAGAAATCTCACTGGATTCCCTGCTCACCACTAAGAGAGCAATGCATTTCATTCACCTTGCTTTTTCCAAAGTGTAATTTTTGTAATGTTTCCAACACACCAATTCGTCAAAGTTCTTGTGTAAGAAAGAAATGCTACGAAAGCTTGAAACCTGTTTGGACAGAAGATAGGCCAACATTAAGCTTTCATCCAGCAAACTCAACGAAACGTTATAATATGACTTCGAATTCTCTCCTTTGGCGTTAACTACAGCGGCTCTTTTCGGAGTGCACGTTGGCTTTAGGAAGCGGAGTATCACATGGTTTGTAGGGACACATGGTTCAAACTTCAACCAACGCGCTTCTCGATAACTGGCGCTTGCCGCCCACTGTGCGAATCACAAGCGTTCGTTTGTACTGACATCATTTAGCAACAGCTGACAGCGGCCCCGAGCAGATTCTGCCGTCGTCATGATGGCGGCTGTCACGACTACAGAGGAAGAAACGTATTGCTGTTACATAGCGTTAACAGCGTAATTTAAACTAGAAATGACTAAAATTTAAATCCTTGTTTTATTTCGATGGTGCTGCAGTGGCACTACCTTGTGCTTTAATTAGACGTAACTGGTTCTGAGGTTTTACTAGAGTATGCTCTTGAAATATGCCTTAAAGGTGGGATACTGCCCTCAAGTCATTCACCTTTAACATGAAGTACAGCTGGTTGAAATAACAGCATCCTTTGCAACCGGCCCTGTCTGGAAACCGTCCCTCAAGGGAATATTTCACATTTTAAGATATTGAAGAAAGCATCAGATATGATGAAGCAAGCTCACTTATGACTTTGGTAAGCTTTTCAAGCGGAAAAACTGCTCTAGATAGCACAATTCTCCTTAAGTAAATATTTTTCTCAATGCGCCATGGTTTGATCTTGTCATCATACATAACACATCATTGATGGAGCCAATTAACGGCCGTCATATCTGGATATCGCGCTCTTGGGCGCCACATATGAACGTCTCGACAATCATATTTTCTTGGCCTTGACCACTGAATGGCTTATGGAATAGCAGGATTTGAATACATTACTATGACGTCATAAATGCCAAGGTGACTTTGAAGTACTCTCCCCCGCTATACTTTTCCCCATTTTCACGGGCGTGAAGAGCTCAGGAACAAGAGCGACTTAGGTCTTTAGAAAGGCAGGATTGTGAACGGCACCGAAAGGTCCCTGAGATAAAACAAAATGAGAAAACCAGAAACGCTAGATTCACAAGGTAAGAATGACCGTATATGACCTTACTTATGTCAAATTTTGAGATAGCCCTAGTCAAGATACCTGTTGACGTTTGGACCAAATAAGGTCAAACTCCAGATCGGTATCCGAAGTACCTCCAGGTCTCCCCATGCAACCGCCTTAACCCTAGGCACACATTCTGACCAAATTTCACTAGTGCTCTTTTCAGGCCACACTGGTTGAAACGGCTGCGCCACACCGGTTGGAAAAACGGTTGATATGGGTAATTTTAGGTCAGTGACCTCCGCTGGCCTGCAAAAAGTCCAGATAAGATGTCTATTGACGTCTGTGATCAATAAATTAGAAAACGACCTCTCGCAGCACGTTCTTCAACGAAGAAGCAGTCTGGTTTTGACCTCGCCCCGACCTTCATACTGACCCGAGTTTAATGTCATTAGTTGCAATCTTAACCTTAATTGGCTGATTATCTAAGGCGGCATCTCAGAGATTCTTGGCTTCGGCGTATTTTAAAAAATATTATATTGAAGCTTTAGGACTAGGTACGTCTAACAATAGCACTAGGTAGTGCCACCGCAACCCCGTTAACACATACTTAAGGTATAAATTTAATTATTTTCGAGTTCACATTGCGCCGTCAACGCTTTGTAATAGCACTGCCCTTCTTCCCTGCAGAAGCGAATAAAAGAGGATTTGTGAGTGGCCCAGCGGCGAGGGCCAATAAGCTCTTTGGTTGAAGTTTCAACCAGTGCGTTACATGGATCATGTGATGCTCTCATTTCCAAACCCAACGTGTGCATAACAAAAGCACTGTGGTTAACGCTATAGGGAACAAGCAAAACCATAGCATAACATTTCGTTGAATTCGCGGAATAATGGATTTATGCTCGTATATCTTTTTGTCTAAACGGAGTGTTTCAAGCTTCCGTAGCATTTATCAAACAAACGTTTTGACACATCACTGTGTTGCAAACGCTACAGAACACACCTCTTGGAAGAAGCAAGTCAAACTGAATTCATTTCATTCATAGTGAAAAACATGGGAATCAGCCAAATAGATTTCTCCTTCGCGTTTGGCTGCTTCAAATCGAAATTCTGAGCTATTCGAAAATATTTCAGGAAAACTCACATTACTGATCAAATTGTACGAGTCTGATATAACAATTAATGAAAAGTAAAAAGGTGGGGTGCTTCCGTCTATCTTACGTTGTCGCATCAGCTTAAACGGTTCCACAGGAATTGTCTTTGCTGGTGGTCGCGGCCTGACTTCCACCTGTCATAGGTCAGCGACGTGACCATGTACATCTAACTTTCTATACCTAAATGCCCGTTATTCAATGATTTACAGGTATGCAAAGTTTGGCGCGACGATAAAAAAATCACACAGATCCTAGCTTTAATAAAACGGTACATTTTGCAGAGGGATGGGTGACCCAATTCAAGGACAAAAATAGAATTGGATAAGCGTGTGTAATTTTGCCCGATGGTTTGACCTCCCAAACCGGTGGCACAATAAGCTACCCTCCCCGCTACAGTTTCACGGAACTGTGCCCTGACGCATGATAGATAACAATTGACAACTATCACTGCGTCGATCTTTGTCGCGTGTGCATCGAGTTATTCCACAAGTTCACACCGACACAGTACCGGCACATATGGCTCACCGCGATAATGAAACAAGATAACACACCCGGGTACAAATTGGCCGACCCCAAAGCCAGCTAACACGAACGGCGTTGGCTATTAACCCCCGAGCACACGCTCTTTCCTTTTGCTAAAGGCATAACATCTTAGGCTGATGTTTGCTCTCGCTACAGGTAAACCTCCGGTTTTGTTTCGAAAGTTTACCGCTGGTGGTTTGAGAATTGAAAATACACTCTTAATCTTTCCGTTTCTCCAGTTTGTCTCATAATCTAATATTTCCCCCACCTCCTACGCGATACAATAACCAGAACGTTTGTCCGGAACGTGCTTCAAAAAGCCCAAAGGCTTAAATCCACGTCTCTGAACGCTAACTGGCGTTCACCCTTTCTGGTCTTTAAACTTCTGAATGTTCCCCACACACATGCATTATCGCATTGACCCATGTGTGACATGTGCATGTGACATGGGCCCGCGTATATCGGTAAATTATTCCAATCTCGCTCCATTTTAACTTGTCTTTCAGTCGAGCTAGGTGACTACAAAGGTTTGTAACCTGTCTTCTGACCACATAAGAATGCAGTTTAAACCTGCATTATTTTCTCCGAAGCTCGTTTCATAGAGGGTTTGATTACAGGGGACCGACTGCCCTCTGACCCCTGTTGCTATCTTCGACGATTTATATTTTGATCAGCTTGGCATAGCCGTTGGCATTGTTGAGCCCGGCTTAAGTCATTCTTCTGCCGCTCTGCAAGCGTTTTCGGAAGGAATCGATGTGAAAAGCAACTCTAAACCTTAGTTTAGCCTGCCGATATCTTAAATGTGCGGATGAAGTCAACAAGCTACTCACAGCTTTTGATGTGATATGCTGTGTTTCCTACAAGAGACTCGTAAAAGAACACCAACTGCTTGGCTGAAACATGAGTTTGCCTTGGCATCAGTGACAAAATCTATAAGAACTACTTGCATGTCTTCTCTAGCATGTGGAATGACACATAACGGTCACATCACGCATTGTAATTTGAAACCCTCTGCGCGAACAAGGTAGCATTTGAGATCCACTGAATTCAGCGCCCGAGGTCACGTGACGGCGCTGCCCTGCGCGCATGCGCGCCCGCTGCCGGCCCAGCTGATTCAGTTGGGCAGCGGGTGTTGGCCGTGCGGGGCGTGGGCGAGGAAGGGTGTGGACATCCGGTAACAAACTTGCCAAGTGAGCGTCCGATTCTGCGCTGGAGGTCAGAAGATCACTGGATTTCAGGTATGCACGTTGCGCTGTTCTTGTAGTAAATGGGTCCTGGCTCAGAGTTAGGGAGATCCGGATCCCCCTGTCCACACAAATGTGACGTCGGGCTAAATGCTTGTCGGGAGATGTTTTTGACCCAGCGACGTTTCTAGATTTTTCCCTCCCCCCCCCCGAGGAAAAGTCTCGACGGCTTTTTGCTGGATATGGGGTCTGCTGGTACTTGCACATCAAGCACCAACGAACCCCACATTAGGGTATACATACAAGAACAACCACTCAGTACCGTCCACTTCACATCGTGCTGGACTTCTCAGTCCGATGCCACCGTGCATCTGCTGCCAGTCACGCTGTCGATGGTGCTCCGCGCAGTGATTCGAAGTAATATTGTGTTTGGCGCGGATCTTTTTATCCCTATTTCTGTCCGTTCTGGGTGGTTCAATGCGCAGCCCATTCTGCCAGCGACGAGCTGAGGCGCCAAGCCAAACGCTGCTCGCTTCCCTAGATACAGCTGCTTTTGTCTCTCAGACAGCTCGCTTTCGTCAGTGATACAATCGCCGAATATTGTTGCAGTTGCGGCCCTCTTGGGTCTCGGAAAAGTGGATGCATTTGAAGACTTTGTCATTGCTCAACCCAGTCGATGTGTACATTTCGTCGCCTGCCGCCCGCCATGAATGTCGCGCATGGGTGTATCGCATGGAGCTCCCCATGGTCAGGCCCTGGAGCCGCCTCTGCCCAGACAGCTCTTGCCGGGCTATCTGGGCTCAGCTGATCGTGCAACACATTCGCCAGTCGTGATCTGCCAGTCGTCATCCAGTGTAGCATTCATCAGCAATGGCTCACCACATCGATTGTTATTTCGTGTAACATTCCTCAGCAGTGGTTTATCGTATGGATTGTCATCCAGTGCAATATTCCTCAGCAATGGTTTATCGCGTAGATTGCCATCCAGTGTAAGATTCCACAGCAGTGGTTTATCGTAGGGATTGTCATCAAATGTAGCATTCCCCAGTAGTGGTTTATCGTATGGATTGTCGTCCAGTGTAACATTTCTCAGCAACGTTGTATCGTATTGTGTTCTTCCTATCATTTGTCATCCAGCGTAACATTCATCAGCAATAGTTTATGATATTGCTCGTCATGCTTTGTAGATCAACTGCCAAGATGGTTCAACCAGTGATACCTTAAGGTAAATGACCAAGCATCATTATCGGTTTTCCACCGCCAACAAAGACCGACAAAATGAATACAATTTAATCGCATTTTGTCATACTCGGATTCCTATGTATATCCGAAACTTGTGGCTGCTCGCGTTCAGAATGCTTGGATTCCGCGACAGATAGCTCATGATTGGTGCGAGATGACGCGTGACCCTGAATTGGCCTATGATGACCAATGGTGGATCCACCATCAAGGGCGGATCCAGAACGACGTCTTGGGGCGGAGAGCAACGCCGGCTTGAGCAGGGGCCAAGGCCAAGATGGTGTTCGAATTTCCAGTCATGCATCGGGTGTCGCTGCCTCTTGCCTTAAAGAGTATTTTTAAACAAAACTCCAAAATGTGACAATATTGTTGGGCTTTTGCAATACTGAGGTGGCAGCTTGGCCGGGTTGCCCTCTGGATCCGCCGTCGTGCACCATCTAGTGCCGAAGGAAGTCATGTCCCGAATACCGGCATGTTTCCGGAAAGCCATGCCACTGGACGACACTTTTAAAAAAAATTATCCTGAATGGTTTGTATGGGTGACTTCGGATTCAGAGTACCTGTTTAGCATAGCTTGTTGCGTGTACCCCGAACCCACCACCCAAGCGTACCGTCCAGTTCAACAGCTGATTTTCCTCCGCCCTTTCGCCAGACAGGAATGCGGAGGGTTTTTACGTGCCGCACAATGCTGCGACACGTCCGCCTCGGGTCTGGGTTGAACCTCGTTGGCCAGTTGCCAGCTGGCCTTTCCATTTCAGTCGGGTCAAACAATGCGCCCACTCTGGGACTCGCACGCAGTGCCGCTGGATTACGAGTCCAGCATCTTTCCCCAAGACCACGGAGGCGCCACCCGTTTCGTCGCCGTCTGAAATGGAATATAACCCTGCTGCTCCCGCGTGTGAACCCGACCATGGTCACGGGAGGCGACAAAGCCGCATGCGTGAGATTTAACCGGGTCCATGGTGTCACGCGCCATGGTCGATGCCTTATACAGCATTTCCTTCGTAACTTACAGCAGGATATAACGGTTGCGGTCATCCGAACAGGCGGCCCGGGCCCGGCCAGCCGAGATTCGCTGGGCAGCTCGAAGTGAAACACTTTTACACTCTTACTTTATGCGGATTTCATTTGTGAAGTTTTGAATGCTGAGGCAGGTGGAAATTCGTATAAGGAAATGATTAGGGCGTGCTTTCTAAAATGTCATGTCTCGCTGGATGTGACGATAAGGGAAGGGCCGCGGCTGCCACGTGCTTATCTATATTCCCGACATATTCGGTTGTGGCCGTTTGGGTGTTTGCGTTTCACTGGGCCGTCTTCTAATCTGACACGCTGCAGCGCTCCGACGCTCATGCCACTTCCCGGATCTGATCTGGCACTGCAGCGAGCCGACGCGGGCCAGCCACGGCCCACTCCAATGACTAATTGAACCCACCCGCGGTCGTCTGCCGCCGCCCCCGCCCCCCCCCCCCCCTCCCTCACGCGGCCGGCCGGACCCATCCCGCTGAGGTCAACAGTTGATCTTGGCCGGCTGCCAGCGTGCGAGGCGGTAATCCCGCCGGATCGCTTTCTCCAGCCGGGGCAGCCTTGCAACGAATGCATGACCGGATGGTAGGGCGTAGAAGGCCGGACGGCGGTGGAGCCGTTGACGCCGTAGGTTGCCGGCGGGGGATTTCCCGTCCTCGCGTGCCACGCGAGGGCTTCGCACCGGCGGCCGTCTGGTGAGCAGCGTCGGGTGGTGACCTGGAAACGGCCCGACTGTCGGAGAAGGATTCTTCACCGCGCTGACGGCTCGAACCGGTCAAATGAGGCTGCCTGTTGGCGCGCCGGGAAAATCAGCCGAAATGAGGATGTGTGCCGGACGGTGACGGCCTGGCGTGGCCGATGTAGGGCGGGCGCCGCCGCGGCGCCGCCAGCCCGGCGCCCCGATCGGATGTGATGAGCTCACGCTATTCATGGTCACAACAGACAGATAGAGCTGGCATCCGGCCCCGGTCGCTACATCAACCTGGCATCGTCTCATGGAGTCCGTGACCTATGGTCTGTCGTCCCCTAACGAGAGGGGCGTGTCCCAGCGTGATCAGGACTAAGTTTGATAAATGGGGCGTTCTTAAACATAACGAAAGTCATTCTTTGCCGTGGTTCGAAAATGATTTACAGCGATCACTCTGAGGCAAAATCGTCCTCGTGTAGAGCACAACGACCTGTATGTGGGAACCTGGACTGAAACGTTTGGATAAGACTCTGAGACGTTTGGGACGCATTCTTTGGGACGGCAGAGCTGGTAGCACCATCGGCAGCGCCACAGCAGCCACGCGGCCGACCCAAGCTCAAGCCCGGCCCGGCCTCCTCACTGGAGCGCCTGGCGACGGGACGACGGCCGACCGGGCCGGACCCGGACCTCCAATTACGCTGAAGGAGGCCACGGTGACGGCGAGCCGGGCCGGGCGACAGCGGGCCGGGGCCCGAGCGACAGCGGGCCGGGGCCCGGGCGGGATGCGCACGCCGGCAGCGGAGGGCGGCGCCCCGCCGCTGCCTGCCGAGCCGGCTAGCTGGCTGCCTGTCTGCCTGTCTGCCTGTCTGCCTGTCTGCCTGTCTGCCTGCCTGCTTGTCTGCCCGCCGGCCTGCCTGTGCAGCCGCACAGATCTGCAGGCTGCTGGTGGACAGGTTCCGACCTCTGCGTGCTGACGATGTTGCGAGGGGTTTGAGCACGTCAAGCGCAGACTTTTCTTCTCTCATTTTGTGCGTTTTTTGGTGCTGATAGCATAGAGCCATTGTTTCACTTTCCCACGAGCACGCTCATCGCTGAGATCGCAGTCAGAGAGGCGAAGGGGTCCACAGACGAATGGCAGCTGTTTGGCCGTCTGCACGCGGCCGGGCGGTCCTCCTCCGTCAGCTGATTGCCGGCCAGCCGGTCCGGTCCGATCCGGTCCGTCTGTCTGTGCGTGTCGGCGTGTCGGCCTGGTGCCGCCTCTGCGCCGGCTGGCCGGTCGGTGTGGGCGTGTCCGCCGCTGGCCGGCCGGTCGGTGCGGGCGTGTCCGCCGCGGGTATGTCCGGATCTCGGTGCGACGTTGGCGATGCCCCATTCCCGCGCCGCTGCACCATCGGACGCCCACACATCGCCGGCCGGTCACGCGCCGACCCAGCGCCGCCGAGCGCCGCCGAACGCCGCCGCCGAACGAGCACCGCAGAGACGGCGCTGAGCTGGGGGACGCCACGCGGCCGGCCACCGGTGGCAGAAACGGGCGAGCGCGGCGACGGAGACAGCAGCCCCATGTCTTTTGAAAAATTGATATAAGCGCAATCGCGTTACAGTAAAAGAAGAGATATATCATCGCCGTGGTCCTGTGCCCATCGCCCCGGGATTGGCCGCCAATGCGCTCGGCGCAACCGGGGTGGAACGCTACTGATTGGATGTTGCCTTGGCCCTGACGATCCTTACCGTTTCTGCTGATGCGGCTCCTGCTGCTGCTGATGTTGCTCGCTCACGGGATTGTATCAAGTGTGTGTTGCCGCAGAACCATGCAGAGGCTAATTGTGGTCTGGCCCTGGACCGGTTCCTGGGCTGACACGGCTCAATCCTAAGGAAGCTGAGTATACTCTGGCTATGGCCGGTTGCTGGGCTGACATGGCTCAATCGTGAGAAAGCTGAGTGTTTCTGGCCATGGCCGGTTCCTGGGCCGACACGGCTCAGTCCTGAGGAAGCTGAGTGTACTCTGGCCATGGGCCGGTTCTTGGGCTGACACGGCTCAGTCCTGAGGAAGCTGAGTGTACTCTGGCCATGGGCCGGTTCCTGGGCTGACACGGCTCAGTCCTGAGGAAGCTGAGTGTACTCTGGCCATGGGCCGGTTCTTGGGCCGACACGGCTCAGTCCTGAGGAAGCTGAGTGTACTCTGGCCATGGGCCGGTTCTTGGGCTGACACGGCTCAGTCCTGAGGAAGCTGAGTGTACTCTGGCCATGGGCCGGTTCTTGGGCTGACACGGCTCAGTCCTGAGGAAGCTGAGTGTACTCTGGCCATGGGCCGGTTCCTGGGCTGACACGGCTTAACCCTAAGGACGCTGAGTATTCCAGGACGTCAGGCAGCTGTCATTACGTTTGATGCGGCTGAGGCCCCAGTGTGCCGAATACGGGCTATTTCAGCACTCCGGGGGTCACATCCGGCCTCGACTGCGGCCCAACTCCGTCCGCATTAGTGCGAACTGTGACCGAACTCCGTCCGAACTCCGTCCGAACTGTAGTCGAACTCCTTGCGAACTAATCCGATCTGGCGCGCAGTTCGGCCTTCTCGGCGCCGGCTCGACGGCCGGGGGGGGGGGGGGGGGGGGGGGTGCAGCGGGGGGTTCGTTGAACCGCGGCCGATCGGCAGCTCGCTCAGCTGGCAGCAAGTCTTGGGAGCCCTCCCCCCGCTCCGCCCCCCGCCCACGCACCCAGCTGGCGACCCGTCACTGGGCCCAGCTGTGGCCGCAGCCGCCGGGGCATCGCCGGCGCTGTGTGGGATCGCGGCCGGCCGCCCTTTAAGCAGGGGATATGTCAGTCTCAGTTCTCACGCCATACCTCACGCCATGCCTCACGCCATATCTCTCCACAGTTTGCACGGTCACCTGTATTGTTAATCCCTGCTGGCAGTGTTGCGCTGGCGGTGCCCTGAGACATCAGCAGTGCTTACGGTGAGTTAAGTAGCGTAGGTCAAGTAGCTTTTTCGAGGCGACCCGTTCGCCTGCTAAGGAGCGCGCCGCGAGTAAACGTCGTGATGTGACCTATCATCAGTGATGGATTTCCTGTGCCCGACTCAGGGCTCGTGCCTTCATTGTGGGCTCCTCCTCTGGTTTTGGCCAGTGTAACAGTCTGAGAGCTGAATTTGATGTAGTGATACTGAATGCCCGTCCCTGCATCAGTGGCGAGGCAAATGGACAAGTTCATGCGTGCTTGAGGGCAGGTACAGAAAGGTCATGACAGTCATCACCCGTTAGCAGAGCATCGTGCAGTAGCCAACACAAAAAGAGAAGAACAAACGACAAAGGGGTAAATGAAGCGTAGCGCTTGCTAAGCCCCTTCAGCACGTGCAGCGCTGTGCATGGCGTGACGGTCATCCTGTGTGGATCGGTCCACGTGAGCCCAAGCTGGCGGGTGGTGGCCGGCCTTTGTAGCGGCCCGGCCGGCTGTGACGCCCCCTACCCAGCGCGCTCCCCCGTGCTCCGGGCCGCACCGTTACCGGCCCGTGCCGGGACGTTTTACCGGCCATTAACCCGCCTGCGGCCGGGCCCCGGATGGCGTCCAGCCGGCGGTGACGTCACGTGTCGGGCGGGGAGACAGACGGGGCGGCGGCGGCCGGAATAGGGTCTGAGGGGAGCGATGCGCCAATGACATCACGCCAATCAGGGAGCCGGAACGCTGGCGACCATGGGGGGGGAGGGAGGGGGGGGGGGCTTATTCGACGTGGAGTCCCACTGATGGCGTCATATCAGGCAGGGAGATTAGAGACGGCTGGTGCTCAGGTGGGAAGTGGTCAGACGTCAGGGTATACTGCCAACGCCAGGAACTCGAGTCCTTCGTTGCGTTTGGGAGTGGATTCGTTCAGTGCGTCACCATGGGGTTAGTGATAGATTCACAAAAAGGGACGTAACCACTGCCCCCCCCCCCCCCCTCCCCCTCCCCGGCCCCGATCCCGGCGCTCATGTCAGCAGGCAGGCGCCGTACGTCATCCGAGCTGCTACGCGGGGCGGCTTCTGGCCCAGCCTTCCTCGTCAACGCCTGAGGTGACGATGGATCGGCCTCTTGCCTCACCGCGCAGTAATCGCTGCGAGTGATAATATTTGTGCGGCTGGTTTCTCCCGCAGTTAGTGTGGGCGGCGCACGAGCCAGCGGGCTCCCGGAGCCGGCTGCTCCGGCGCCCGGCGCTCACCATTATAGTTCATTGGCGAAGGGAATGGGTCAGCGACCCACCCAGCCGAGTGAAGGCCCGGGCTCACAGATCAAGGCCAGATAAGTACAGAGAACTGACGCTGCCAGTGGGGGATGGGCTTGGTATAAATTGCTCCCGCCAGATAAGCTGTTTTATCGTCAATGATTGAGTCATATATTTGTAGTTGTTTGGAGGTTTAGAGCACTGCTGTCATCTGCCGATTTTACATTTATTAATGCATTCATCACTGACTGTAAGCCTGATGTATCACCTGTGTGAGTTCGGATGAGGGCGGGGGGGGGGGGGGGGGGGGGGGCGCAGCGCCGCGGGCTGAACGCCGAGGGTGGTGCTTGTCCACCGGATGGCTGGTAAAGGCGTGGACTGGTTCTCCACCGGACCGTGCCGCCTGTAAATTATACATGCGTCCCAGCCAATCGAGATGTCTCATCACTGGCCCGTCCGTTTAGACTTTCGAATACACGTGTTGTGGCCGCTTGCGCAGCCGATTTTGGTATCCTGGTCCTCATCTGTCCTGTCGTGAGCTAGCTGGCCAGTCGCCATCTGTGCTGTCGTAAGCTGGTTGGTCAGTCTTCATCTGTCCTGTCGTGAGCTGGCTGGCCAGTCTTCATCTGTCCTGTCGTGAGCTGGCTGTCCAGTCTCCATCTGTGCTGTCGTAGGCTGGTTGGTCAGTCTCTGCTTGCTCCTGCCATCCCGCCCATTCCTCTTCCGTGGCCATGTCCCCTCCGGTGGTGCTGCCTTACTCCAGCACTCCTCGGGTCTTCTTGGGGTGACCCTCCCCTCTTATCATCCAGCCTTTTACCCGGCTGCATCTCGTGTTCTACGTATGGCGATCCTGTTTCCTTGTTGCAGGGATGCAGCTAGTCCTTGACACACCCTCGTATCCCCCTCGGAGCGAAGGGTCGTGACTTGGAGGTGGGCTGAGGCCTCTATTTCGACACGTTGCATAAGTCACAGTATGCCAGGCGTCACTTATGACAAGCAGTCATGACCAAGTTGCGAGAAGAAAACCACTACGTCTCTGCACACGAGAGGTGATCGTCGGTTGCTGCTCTCCTGGTTTCACTGCCTGTTTTCAGCATTCGCTGGAGCCCCTCCGCGTCACCAATACGATGTTGTTCACAAATCCCCAGCAGTGCTGACCATTTGTCTTGACTTCTGTCCGCTTGTCTGTAGTGATTCTGTCCACCCATCCACCTATCTGCAGGTGACCGCCTCGACTGGCCAGTTCTGGTTATCCTCTTCATCCAGCTGCGTGGTTCTGTCCTGCGATCCCGTCCGATGCCCATAACGCTCTCGCCGTCAGGCTTACGTCGTCTGTCTGGCTGCACCGGTCTTGGCTTACGTCGTCTGTCTGGCTGCACCGGTCTTGGCTTACGTCGTCTGTCTGGCTGCACCGGTCTTGGCTTACGTCGTCTGTCTGGCTGCACCGGTCTTGGCTTACGTCGTCTGTCTGGCTGCACCGGTCTTGGCTTACGTCGTCTGTCTGGCTGCACCGGTCCTGGCTTACGTCGTCTGTCTGGCTGCACCGGTCTTGGCTTACGTCGTCTGTCTGGCTGCACCGGTCCTGGCTTACGTCGTCTGTCTGGCTGCACCGGCTGGCTTACGTCGTCTGTCTGGCTGCACCGGTCTTGGCTTACGTCGTCTGTCTGGCTGCACCGGTCTTGGCTTACGTCGTCTGTCTGGCGCACCGGTCTTGGCTTACGTCGTCTGTCTGGCTGCACCGGTCTTGGCTTACGTCGTCTGTCTGGCTGCACGGTCTTGGCTTACGTCGTCTGTCTGGCTGCACCGGTCTTGGCTTACGTCGTCTGTCTGGCTGCACCGGTCTTGGCTTACGTCGTCTGTCTGGCTGCACCGGTCTTGGCTTACGTCGTCTGTCTGGCTGCACAGGTCTTGGCTTACGTCGTCTGGCTGGCTGCACCGTCCTTGCCTACGTCGTCTGTCTGGCTGCACCGGTCTTGGCTTACGTCGTCTGTCTGGCTGCACCGGTCTGGCTTACGTCGTCTGTCTGGCTGCACCGGTCTTGGCTTACGTCGTCTGTCTGGCTGCACGGTCTTGGCTTACGTCGTCTGTCTGGCTGCAACCGGTCTTGGCTTACGTCGTCTGTCTGGCTGCACCGGTCTTGGCTTAAGTCGTCTGTCTGTCTGGCTGCACCGGTCTTGGCTTACGTCGTCTGTCTGGCTGCACCGGTCTTGGCTTCGTCGTCTGTCTGGCTGCACACCGGTCTTGGCTTACGTCGTCTGTCTGGCTGCACCGGTCTTGGCTTACGTCGTCTGTCTGGCTGCACCGGTCTTGGCTTACGTCGTCTGTCTGGCTGCACCGGTCTTGGCTTACGTCGTCTGTCTGGCTGCACCGGTCTTGGCTTACGTCGTCTGTCTGGCTGCACCGGTCTTGGCTTACGTCGTCTGTCTGGCTGCACCGGTCTTGGCTTACGTCGTCTGTCTGGCTGCACCGGTCTTGGCTTACGTCGTCTGTCTGGCTGCACCGGTCTTGGCTTACGTCGTCTGTCTGGCTGCACCGGTCTTGGCTTACGTCGTCTGTCTGGCTGCACCGGTCTTGGCTTACGTCGTCTGTCTGGCTGCACCGGTCTTGGCTTACGTCGTCTGTCTGGCTGCACCGGTCTTGGCTTACGTCGTCTGGCTGCACCGGTCTTGGCTTACGTCGTCTGTCTGGCTGCACCGGTCTTGGCTTACGTCGTCTGTCTGGCTGCACCGGTCTTGGCTTACGTCGTCTGTCTGGCTGCACCGGTCTTGGCTTACGTCGTCTGTCTGGCTGCACCGGTCTTGGCTTACGTCGTCTGTCTGGCTGCACCGGTCTTGGCTTACGTCGTCTGTCTGGCTGCACCGGTCTTGGCTTACGTCGTCTGTCTGGCTGCACCGGTCTTGGCTTACGTCGTCGTGTCTGGCTGCACCGGTCTTGGCTTACGTCGTCTGTCTGGCTGCACCGGTCTTGGCTTACGTCGTCTGTCTGGCTGCACCGGTCTTGGCTTACGTCGTCTGTCTGGCTGCACCGGTCTTGGCTTACGTCGTCTGTCTGGCTGCACCGGTCTTGGCTTACGTCGTCTGTCTGGCTGCACCGGTCTTGGCTTACGTCGTCTGTCTGGCTGCACCGGTCTTGGCTTACGTCGTCTGTCTGGCTGCACCGGTCTTGGCTTACGTCGTCTGTCTGGCTGCACCGGTCTTGGCTTACGTCGTCTGTCTGGCTGCACCGGTCTTGGCTTACGTCGTCTGTCTGGCTGCACCGGTCTTGGCTTACGTCGTCTGTCTGGCTGCACCGGTCCTGGCTTACGTCGTCTGTCTGGCTGCGCCGGTCCTGGCCAGCGACCACTCTCAGTCGGGTGGAGCTGAACCGTTACTGCCGACACGCCGGAGCTGCCCACGGCCCACCTGATCAGCTCCCGTCACAGGCCAGCCATGGAACCATGCAGAGGTGGCACTTTCCAATTTTTGAAATGCCATTCACTCATTTATTCAGCGTTCATCACCACTCTAATCGTCGGATATCGTGGCGTTTCTCACTCCGAACCACCAGGCCCTGCCCATGTCGCGCCTCTCCTCTCGGCTGGGCTCCCGCGCGGCCTGTGGGGAGGAGACACGTCACTCGTGGCCCGTCGTCGCGCAGCCCAGTAACCACCGGCTGCACGCGCTGTTTATTGAGCCAGCGGCGGAATGTCTGCCGCGTTCCCGGCGCTGGTCGGGCTCTGGTTACGCCGCCGGCTCTCACGGCGTAAACAAGGCGGACGACGACCGCGGGCGGATCAGACGAGCTGCCGCCGCCGGGCTGAGCTGGCGAGCGCTGGGGCCGAGCTGAGCTGGCGAGCTGCTTGGCTGGCGAGCTGCGGCGCGTGCCTCTCTGCTTGTGGATATACGTGGGTTTTGATCTCCGCATGGGTAGCGAGTTCAAGGATCGGTCGTTGGCAAACTATCCCCCTTCCACGCCGCCCTTGATGCAATGGGCTCACCTTGTCAGACCGTGCGAGATGCCGTCGCGTGCGCTTGCGATCCGCTCTGTACTGGATCCTGCAGATCCAGTACAGATCCTGCAGCACAGGATCTGTACTGCAGGATCCGCAGTGCTGTATGAATGCCGCTTCTGGTCTGAACCCGCCGGATCCGACAACCAGCCGTGTGTTGACTCCTCGGAGGCCGCGCCTGACGCCGTGCTCCGGACCGGCTGACGGCCACCCCACACTGCTCGAGCTCGGCCAGCTGTCACGGCGATCCCTGTGTTCGCTGAGCGCGCGGCCGGCGGAGGTCCGCCCGACCCGCGGAAGGCGGACTGCCGGTGGGCGGTCCGCGGGATGACGTCCGTCCAAACCAGTCCAGAGCGTCCGTTCAGACCAGTCCAGACCGCGCCTCGTGACGGCGCCCTCTGCACGCGTCCCTCTTGGGGCACTGAGCGGTGCCATGCTGACGAGAGGCTGACCCAGCAGAGGATTATGGCGCACTGGCGGGAGGCTGACCCAGCAGAGGATTATGGCGCGCTGGCGAGAGGCTGACCCAGCAGAGGATTATGGCGCGCTGGTGAGAGGCTGACCCAGCAGAGGATTATGGCGCGCTGGCGAGAGGCTGACCCAGCAGAGGATTATGGCGCACTGGCGGGAGGCTGATCCCAGCAGAGGATTGTGGCGCGTTGGCGAA
Organism: Pollicipes pollicipes; assembly: GCF_011947565.3. NCBI lineage: Eukaryota > Metazoa > Arthropoda > Thecostraca > Pollicipedomorpha > Pollicipedidae > Pollicipes > Pollicipes pollicipes. Next base: position 18,767,783 of record NW_023597034.1, read on the forward strand.
AGGCTGACCCGGCAGAAGATTATGGCGCGCTAGGGAGAGACTGACCCAGCAGAGGATTATGGCGCACTGGCGGGGGGCTGACCCAGCAGAGGATTGTGGCGCGCTGCAGCGCTGCCGGGGCTGGTTGCCACCGCCGAAGCAGGAGCTTGCTAGAGGTGTAATTTGTATATATACGCTGTGCATATATATATATATATATATATATATATATATATACATACACAAACACATGCACAGTGTTGGAGAAGTACGAACGTTTTTAGCGCTTGCACGTTATGCGGTCCAAGCGACTTCATTTACGCGTGCGCTGGCGATGCTGAGTCCCCCGAAATGATGTGTTGCGCGTCACACTGTAACGCCTAGCACTTAACGTTTCGAGGTCCGAACGCGCCCACTGGTCCGGCTCGGAGATGTTGTTCAGGCCGCCGTTGGCTGTGTCGTACGCTCTCGACGGGGCTGCCGCGTCATGCGGTCGCTGGCACTGCTCCGATTATGGTCTGGGACCACCCCTAGAAGGCTGACTGTCGCCGATAAGGCCGCGGCTCCTCAGATACACGCGAGGCTCAGCGGAAATGAGCCGACGCGGCACTTCAGACGACATGTGAGCGGAGTTCGGGGCCCACGGCGCACTCCCTGTCCGATGACGGCCCACCTGGAGGTGACGCACCATGTCGATGTATGATAGGAGCAGCGTCGGTACTGGGATTGGAGGGTGCTCACTCCCACGGTCATACATACCACGCTCCTGTCATGGCTGCCTCGCATCGGTGCGGTGCTAGGTAGCGCCAGTCACGGCACGCTCCAGGTCGGACCCACACGTCCCGTGTCGGGGTGCCGTCGTGACGTTACGCCGGCCGGACGACACGGGCGCCTGCCGACGTCTGAGCCCCGCCGCCGGCCGGCGCAATCAGTGTGGAAAATCCGGCCGTGATACCTGTCTCAAATGCGATGCGGATATCGTGTCCCGCTCTCCCCAGCCTCCCCCGCCTTTCGCCGCCGGCGGCAGCTGGTCGGCGGCCGACAAAAGCCGCCCGTCGTCGTCATGTCCGTGACGCTCGTGACGTCCGTGACGCGCGTCACCTCGGCGGCCAGCTGCAGCCGGCCTGCAGGAACGCGGCGGTCGCCATGACGACGGCGCGGGGCGTCCATTCATTGATGCGCCTGGCGACGGCGCGGCGGGAAAGCGGAGGCGATCAGCGGCGGCGCAGCGAGAAAGCGTCACCACTGCCGACGCCAGCCGCACGTCGACACGCTGCACGCGCTGGCAGGGGCACGGCTGAAGCCGGTTGCGGTGCTTTGGGCTCGGCGGAGCTCTGTATTACTTGGGAGAGCCTCGCCCCATCCGAACGTTTGTGCCCCCTCTTCATTTGATCGGGATCACCCGAGGCAAAAACGTTTAGAAACAAAAACGTCTGTTTATGTGGTAATGTGGTCTTCCGTCCCGAACACATTTGATCGGACTCTGCTTGTGCATTCCAGTAGACGCAACCTTTAGCGGATTCGAAATGCTGTTGGACAACAGCCCAACACCAGCCTGTCCTGCCCACCCCTGTCCGATTATTGTGAACGTTGGCCACAGTGGCAATGTCCGACGGAGGTATGCAGGGGAATACACGTGAATGAGCTGGGCCATTTCCCACGGCCGGCTGCCCACCGCGCTGGTGAGAGCAGGCAGCTGGCCGTCAGCAGTGCCCCGGCACGTCCGCCCCGCCGGGCGTGTCCTGGGCGTAGTCAGCGCCGGCGGCCGGCGGACCGACACATTCCGGGTAACGTCAGCTGACACCGGCAGTGGCGCAACACCTCCGGCCGCGTCGGCCCGGCTCGGTGCCGGCCGGCCGTTCACGCCCGGCGGTGGCGGCCGCATCGGGCCCGGGTCGGTGCCGGCCGGCCGTTCACGCCGGGCGGTGGCCGCGTCGGCCCGGGTCGGGTGCCGGCCGGCCGTTCACGCCCGGGCGCCGGTGGCCGCATCGGCCCGGGCCGGTGCCGGCCGGCCGTTCACGCCGGGCGCCGGCGGCCGCATCGGGCCCGGGTCGGTGCCGGCCGGCCGTTCACGCCGGGCGGCGGCGGCCGCGTCGGGCCCGGGTCGGTGCCGGCCGGCCGTTCACGCCGGGCGGCGGCGGCCGCGTCGGGCCCGGGTCGGTGCCAGCAGGCCGTTCACGCCGGGCGGTGGCCGCATCGGCGCCCAGGTCGGTGCCGGCCGGCCGTTCACGCCGGGGCGCCGGCGGCTGAGTCGAGCCCGGGTCGGTGCCGGTCGGTCGACCGATTTGGCAGCGCCGGCGGCCGATCGAGGCTGCTTTGACCTTGCCGCTCCGGCTGGCGCCGCTTTTTTCAGCGACCGCTACTGTCTGACGGGCTGGGGCCGCGGCAGCGCGCTGTGGGTGCACGCGTGGGCGTGAGTTCTCACCGGTCGGGCTGTGCAGAGGCGGTGCGAGGAGGAACAATCGCAGCCGGATGACGTCATGGCAGCGGCCGGGCTGGCTCGCGGCCTGCAGCGGCGCTGCCGCCGAAATCTGCAGTTTTACCGGCCGGGAGGCAGGCGGCGGCCGAAAATAGCCGACGTCGACCAGCGGGGGCGACTGTGGGCCGCTGACCCCTGGCCCCCGCCGGCCCTGACTGCTTACCTCGGCTACCGACCTACCGTGCACCCCTCCAGTGCCTCCAGTCCGAACCAGGTGGTCGTTCCGGGCACGCGGGAATGAGATCGTCCCGCTGTTGCCTTGAATGGTGTCACGAGTTGGCTGAAACCAGCCAGGGAGTAGCATGAATTTGTCTCAACCGATGTCATTTTTGTGAGAGTAAAAAGTCGCGGTGCTCTGGGCTGAGGCAGACATCGTGCAGAGGGTTGAGCCTAACGACGGGCGACATCAGATGGTGTTGGCAGTATCCCCAGACGCGGGCGGTGGGGCGGGGGCTCGGGCGCCATCCGTCCCACTCTCAGTGTCGTCGGTACGCTCGCGTCCGCCGTTGCGCCGTTTGCTGCCGGTCGGTCTGGCTGTGCGGCCTGGACGGCCGGGGAGGAGCGAGTGTCCATCTCCGCTCCGATCTGCCGCTCTGTTTGTCCGGGCTGTCAGCTGCGCCCGGCCCCCTCCGGCCGTGTTTACCACTGGCGGCCGCCCCGCGGCGTGGCCCGCTGTCCGCTCGGCAGCTCGAGCCGGTCACCGGCAGCTGGAGCCGGTCACCGGGCAGCTGGAGCCGGTCACCGGCAGCTCGAGCCAATCACCGGGCAGCTGGAGCCGGTCACCGGCAGCTCGAGCCGATCACTGGGCAGCTGGAGCCGGTCACCGGCAGCTGGAGCCGGTCACCGGGAAGCTGGAGCCGGTCACCGGGCAGCTGGAGGCGGTCACCGGCAGCTGGAGCCGGTCACCGGGCAGCTGGAGCCGGTCACCGAGCAACTGGAGCCGGTCACCGGCAGCTCGAGCCGGTCACCGGAAAGCCGCACTAGTCAGCGGTCGGTCATGTGACGCACCTGCACCACTCGTCTGGCAGCATCCCCTGTCGTCTGGCAGCTCCAGCTGCTCCTCCTCCGGCCGCGTTAGTCATGCGACTGGCCAGTCATATGGCAGCCCTGCAATACTCATCGCCCAGCATCGCTATTCCGGCTTCTCATCCTTGAACTCAGCCGTGTCGAAGGGCGCGCTCATTACGGGGCACGGCCGGTCGGCGGGCTGTCAGGCACGTCAGGCGTCTCCGGCCAGCCGGTGGGCAGCCCTCCCGGTCATCCGTTGGCGTGTCAGGCCCCTCCCGGTCATCCGTCGTCGCGTCAGGCCCCTCCGGCCAGCCGGCGGGCAGCCCTCCCGGTCATCCGTCGGCTCATCAGACCCCTGCGGCCTCTCCGGCGGGGCCGCTCGGCACCGGCGACGCGGCCCGTGACTCGGGCTCACGCGTCAGCTGCTTACCCACCGACTGCGAGCAGCGCCGCCGCTCCGGCTGCCATCCGGCCGCACTGTTCAATTTCAGCCCCGACCGTACGACCCCCAGGAGCTCTGACGTCACGCAGTCGAAAAGGAAGCGGCTCCGCAGCGTAGCCAAAGTTATCTCTGTCCTTTAACGTATGGCAGCAGTTCTATTTAAGTGCTTAGTATTTATGTATGGCGTTGTTGATGTGTAGTACATCGAACAAGAGCGAATACTTTGGACTATTTGAGCATTGCTAACTCCTCCCGAAACGGGACATCTGGATCCGGCCCTGCGCGCTTGCGGCGACTCCGGCCCACGCGGATGGCGGAATTCGCCGCCAGCCTCGTCAGTAGCCCCTGCTCACACATCGCGCCCATCGGCCTCGCCGCCTGCCACTTACGGCACGTGACCGCAGGCGCCTCCGAGCCGGCGCGCCACCGTCTCCGGTGGGCGGCGGAGACGCTCCAAAGCCGGAGATCCACGGAGGAAGGCGGCGTGACGTTGGCAGTGACGGGTTGGATTCACGGTGCAGAATGGCAGCGTGACGTTGGCAGTGACGGGTTGTGTGCAGGGTGTGAGACGTTGGCAGTGGCGGGGTGGGTGCGGGGGTGTGAGACGTTGGCAGTGACGGGTTGTGTGCAGGGTGTGAGACGTTGGCAGTGACGGGTTGTGTGCAGGGTGTGAGACGTTGGCAGTGACGGGTTGTGTGCAGGGTGTGAGACGTTGGCAGTGACGGGTTGTGTGCAGGGTGTGAGACGTTTGGCAGTGACGGGTTGTGTGCAGGGTGTGAGACGTTGGCGGTGGCGGGGTGGGTGCAGGGTATGGGACGTTGGCAGTGGCGGAGTGGGTGCAGGGTGTGGGACGTTGGCAGTGGCGGGGTGGATGCAGGGTGTGGGACGTTGGCAGTGGCGGGGTGGGTGCAGGGTGTGGGACGTTGACAGTGGCGGGGTGGGTGCAGGGTGTAGGATGACAGCATGACGTTGGCAGTGACGGGGTGGGTGCAGAGTGTGGGACGTTGGCAGTGACGGGTTGGGTGCGGGGTGTGGGACGTTGGCAGTGACGGGTTGGGTGCAGGGTGTGGGACGTTGGCAGTGATGGGGTGGGTGCAGGGTGTGGGACGTTGGCAGTGGCGGGGTGGGTGCAGGGTGTGGGACGTTGACAGTGGCGGGGTGGATGCAGGGTGTGGGACGTTGGCAGTGGCGGGGTGGGTGCAGGGTGTGGGACGTTGACAGTGGCGGGGTGGGTGCAGGGTGTAGGATGACAGCATGGCGTTGGCAGTGACGGGGTGGGTGCAGAATGTGGGACGTTGGCAGTGACGGGTTAGGTGCAGGGTGTGGGACGTTGGCAGTGACGGGTTAGGTGCAGGGTGTGGGACGTTGGCAGTGAGGGGGGGGGTGCAGGGTGTAGAATGGCAGCGCGGCACTGACAATGACGGCTTGGATGCAGGGTGTGGGACGTTGGCAGGAACGGGGTGGGTGCAGGGTGTGGGACGGTGATTGGAACTCTGGGATGGTTCAGGGAGGTGGTTTGCCATAGAGTACCGAGGGATCTATGCTTTATTCCGGTGCATCGGTTGACAGAGCGCCGGACACTGGCTGATGTGTGGCGGCCACATGGCATCGCCTGGCAGCAAACATGGCTCGGCATTGGCGGTCATTTGGCTCTCTTAAGACCAACCATCCCTGCACAGCAATGGATCAAATCCAATCTGTGTTGGAAGATGCTGAAACAACAACTGTCTAGGAGTTCAGTGTGACGAACATTTGGTATATTCCGATACAGGAAGACGGCTCAGCGCTCACGACGGTTGTGCCGAAATACGAAGGCCTCTAAATATACAATAAAACTCGATGTAAAGCTGCTGTTCGCTGTTCAGCAGGGATTACGGCGCTCGCAGATCAGCAGGGGGTGCAACGGTCGCAGATCAGTAGGGGGTGCGACGCTCGCAGATCAGCAGGGGGTGCGACGGTCGCAGATCAGTAGGGGGTGCGACGCTCACAGATCAGCAGGGGTGCGACGCTCGCAGATCAGCAGGTCGGTGCGATGGTCGCAGATCAGCAGAGCGGTGCGACGTCCCGGTGCGTTGGACTGTTGCGGTCGGCCGCTCTGTCGACCGCTCGGGCGCGCTGTGGGCTGGCCTGCACCTGGCGGAAAGCGGTCAGTGTGAGAACAACATGACATAGTTCACGTGCGTGGGTGTTGGAGGCCGCCTTACGTTGGTGCTGGTGCCCTGCGGGCCATATTGGTCTCCCGATTGGCACTGTCGCCAATTTCCGGCCATGGGGAAGACGGAAAAGTGGGCACATAGGCGCGACTGGGAAAGGAAATTCAGACAGGTTTGGACACAAGCTGCATGCGGGGTGAAAACCGGACGAGGTTAACGTTAGCGTGCGTAGTTCAGACGCGACCTGCGTTGCCTTCTGACCACAACGCCTGTAATCATTCCTGTTTATACTGTCTCCAATTGCTAGGTTTACTTGTGAAGGGGAACGGTGGTTTCCAAGCACTCAAAATACTGGAGTGCAAAACTCCGAGGCGCTTATCAAAGCATCGGTCACCCCGGACATGCCGTTCCAACAACAAACGAGTGACGGAGTGTTGTTCATCAAGCGGAGACCTCCCCAGCGGGCGCAGCCTCTGGAAGCGTGCAACACGACCCACCCGGGATAATTCAATCCTTCCCTCTGAAAGCCGGGGCAGCGGTCTTTTTTTGTTATTTTCCTAAAGCTGGGAGCACATCGAAAGCGGGGAGCGTGTGTCGGTTTAGCGACCGACCGACTTACGACCGTTCCTGGACAGCTGGGACGCGAGATGGGGCGTAATCCGGCGGCGGCCGCACCTCCCCGTCCCGACGATTTCTCCGATCGCTCGCCGCTCGGCGGTTTTTGCTAGCCACTTCCCGACAACCCCATTAATATGGCCGAATGGCCGCCGGCCGCGTGAATCCGAACCACCCGATGAATCGGATTAGCCCTAATGCCACGATTTCCCGCACGGCTAATCACAATTGTCTTCATGTCCGCCGACATCTGTAAAAAGCGGCCTTCCCACAGAGATGTGACTGTTTGGTCGGAGCCTGCGGAGCGTGAACGGCTGCTGGAACACAACCTCGGATCATGTTTGACGAGTGCCGTAACGACCGCTTGAACCCCTGAGGCCACACGTCTTACTGCCCGTGTCGTCATCGAACGCGTCACCCGGCGCGTGTAGCCGAGGGCGTGCCATGACGTCATGTTGACATGCCGACTAGCAGGGTGGCGCCCGGGCGTTCCGCCGTTCCCCAGCCCTCCCGCCGTCCGTAGTCACCAGCCAGTCGCCCAGTCACAGCCGGCCTGACCGGGGCAGTGAGCAGCAACAGACGGCCGGGCACCACAGACGGTCGGGCACCGAGCCGTCAGGCCGCGCGCCATGGTTGGCCAGGGCTCTTTTGATTGCGCGAGCCGAACCTGAAAGATCGGTTCCGCAGTGGCGGTCGCAGACTAAACTGTTTACCGGCCGTCCTGAGCGCTGTCACGCCGTCAAAGCCTGCGGGCGTTTGTGGGCGCCGGTGGAGATAGGCCGCCTGCCGGCCGCTGACACGCGCGGGCGCAGGACCGCTCTGTCCTGTCCTGGGCTGCCTGCCGGCCGTTGACACACGTGGGCGCAGAGCGCTCTGTCCTGTCCTGGGCTGACCGCCGGCCGTTGACACACGTGGGCGCAGACCGCTCTGTCCTGTCCTGGGCCGCCTGCCGGCCGCTGACATACGTGGGGCGCAGACCTCTCTGTCCTGTCCTGGGCTCCCCGCCGGCCATTGACACGCGTGGGCGGAGCCTGCTCTGTCCTGTCCCGGGCTGCCTGCCGGCCGCCGACACGCGTGGGTATGTGCTGTCCTGCAGGCTGGGACGCGGCGACTGAGGCCGGTCTCACTCAGCGCAGGGGCGCAGAGCACGCAGGCCGGACACGGAGCTGACAGGCCATGAGGAGCACACAGGCCCAGACACGTGAGCTGACAGGCCATGAGGAGCACGCAGGCCAGACACGGAGCTGACAGGCCATGAGGAGCACGCAGGCCAGACACGGAGCTGACAGGCCATGAGGAGCACACAGGCCAGACACGGAGCTGACAGGCCATGAGGAGCACGCAGGCCAGACACGGAGCTGACAGGCCATGAGGAGCACACAGGCCAGACACGGAGCTGACAGGCCATGAGGAGCACACAGGCCAGACACGGAGCTGACACACGGATGGAAGGCTGCGATCTGGGGCGCCCCCCTCAGCCGGCCGGCCGGCGCTGCTCAGCCGGTGCTTGGATCGCGCTCCGGGCAGCATCTCTCCTACACCCTTGTTACCGGTGTTCATTTACGGAGATCAGACGAGGCCGTCGGGCGGGCCATGCTGTCCTCTCGAACGAAGATAGGACGCACTGCTGACGCAGCCTCCGAGGTCACGCGCCTCTGTGCTGCCTTAGAACGCGCAAGAAGTGCTATTGAGGTGCTTTGGACAAGCCGTCCAGCTTGGGGCGATCTGCATAGCATAGCTGTACATCGCTGTTGTCCACCCACTCCACTGATGAACTGAACTGCGCACAGGGGCGAGGTCCCCCGTCTGAATGCGTCCTCTGAATGCCTCCCAGATGCAAACTGATAAGGTGCCGTCCCCGTACGTTGTGGCAGGTCCAGCCGCGGGCCCGTCTGCCGCGTCCGTTGGCGGCGTCATCGCTGTGTCCTGCAGAGGCCACGCCGTCCGTTAGTCCGTAAGACTGGTCGGGCCGGCTGTCGTCTGTGGTGGACTGGCAGTACGCGCTGTGTGACAGGGATCAGCCGCGTATCAAGGCCTGGCCGACACTGAGGAGGCGGCAGTCGGCCCGGCGCTTGGCCCACGCCGACTGACACTGCGGCGGCGCGCCGTCTGACGTGAGGCCCAGTCGGCTGGCGCTGGCCCATGCCGACTGACACTGCGGCGGTGCGCCGTCTGACGTGAGGTCCAGTGGGCTGGGCGCTGGCCCATGCCGACTGACACTGCGGCGGTGCGCCGTCTGACGTGAGGTCCAGTGGGCGGGCGCTGGCCCATGCCGACTGACACTGCGGCGGTGCGCCGTCTGACGTGAGGTCCAGTGGGCTGGCGCGGGCCCATGCCGACTGACACTGCGGCGGTGCGCCGTCTGACGTGAGGCCCAGTGGGCTGGCGCTGGCCCATGCCGACTGACACTGCGGCGGTGCGCCGTCTGACGTGAGGTCCAATGGGCTGGCGCTGGCCCATGCCGACTGACACTGCGGCGGTGTGCCGTCTGACGTGAGGTCCAATGGGCGGGGCGCTGGCCCATGCCGACTGACACTGCGGCGGTGCGCCGTCTGACATGAGGCTCAGTGGGCTTGGCGCTGGCCCATGCCGACTGACACTGCGGCGGTGCGCCGTCTGACGTGAGGCCCAGTGGGCTGGCGCTGGCCCATGCCGACTGACACTGCGGCGGTGCGCCGTCTGACGTGAGGCCCAGTCGGCTGGCGCTGGCGACGGCAACGGCTGATCACTGGAATATGACCGATAAACACCTCTCCACCCCACATCTCTAATCCGTGGCAGGTGCGGACAGGTGGCCCGCGGTATCGAGCGGCTCAGCTCGAGGGCTGGCTCGGGTAGACGGCGAAGCTTCACAGAAGGGCATCGGTTTAAGAACTAGGATTTTATCTACCCCGAATAGATCGCATTAGTTGTGTACAGCTGTGGTCTGACGCCGTATCTCTGTCGCCGGCAGGTGGAGCAGAGCTGACCCCCTGCCTTCGCCCTGCGCCGCCGGCCCGGCTCAACGACATGCCCTCGTGGTAACCGGCTGACGGCGCGCGCCGTGACCTCACGACCTATCAGTGACCCGGCCAGTGAACCCGGCCGGCGCAGCGTGACCTGTGCCCCGCCGCTGCCATGTCGTTCCACCAGCCCGGCGGCGACGTCTGGGTGCAGTGGTTCAAGTGCTGTGTGACGCCCCAGGTGCCACAGGTGAGTCCGCGCGCGCGCGCGCGCCCGTCGCCGACGGCTGGCGTGGCGCCGCTCGCCCGCCCGCTGTCACGCAGCGCCGATCGTGACGTCATCGCTTTTGAATCAAGCCCTCGGGCGTGTGTGACGGCGGAGTGGACTATCCCAGCTCTCCGACGGAATGTGTGCGCTGTGTAGCGAGCGTCGCCGGCTGGGCCGCAGCCGTTCGTCACGTGAGCGGTGACCGCGGTACCGTGCGCCGCGAACTGTTGGCTGTTGGCTGGCGGCTCGGCTGTCGGGATGGTGCCTTCTGTACTAGCCCGTCCACGGCTCGTACCTCCACTCGTGACCGGGCTGCTCGTCTGAGGCGCCGCCCCCGGGGCCGGCGCCTTTCACGTCTGTCGAAATCATGCACGGGCGCGTCCGTCCCCAGCCGTCCGCTCGACCGTGACGTCGGCGTACAGCCGTGCCGTGCCCTCCCCCGGGTCGCACTGGTCCGCTGTCTTTCTGTCTCCGGGGAGACAACTGACACTTTTGATGGCCAGTCGGGCCAGTCTAGAACTGCGGGCAGCGGTTACTCATCGCCCCAACCCCGTTATGGAATATTTTTGCTAAGCTCGATATGGTCGCGATCATATGCGCGCGCCAGGCACGTAAATCACCTAACTGCTCGTGGCTCACACGGCTGAGTTCTGGCCAGACAACTGCCCCAGATTGGTGGTCAACTTAGGCTCCTCGCCCTCGGTATGCTGCCGGCACATTCGCGGCGGTGCCTGCCTCCCAGGCGGCGATCTCCCGTCACAGACTGTCTGCCCGTCGTCGGCGTGTGCCGCCACCCCCGTCCTCTTGCAGCCGACGCTATTTCCAGCGGCGCCGGCGGCGGTCGTGGCGGTGACGCGTACTGTGCGAACTGGGTCAGCGCACGCCGCGCGGCGCGGTGGCAGATGCCTCCCCCCCCCCTCGCCGGCGGCGGACGGCGACTCTTGTGTGACTCGGCCGGGCAGCTGGCTGGGCGGGGAGGGTAATGGCATTGCCCGACCGGCATCGCACAATGGCGGCGCTGGCGGCCGACGGGCGCGGCCCGGTGCTGCACGCTGCGGGCGGGAGAGGGGCTGCCGGCGGCCAGCAGAGGGGCTGCCGGCGACCGGCGGAGCGCAGCCTGGTGCTGCCCGCTGAGAGAGGATTCGTGCGAACAGTGAAAGGGCTGGAGGGTCATAACTGGAGCTTATTATTCGGATTTGTATGATCCGTATGCATTCGAATCTTGCAAATCAGCCAATCCTTAAAAACGGGGATTCGACTCCTGAAGTTGGAGAGTCGAATCCTAACCCCTTCCATCGAGCTCTGGAAGCCATTTGAATACGCCATTAAATGTATTGAATGGACAGAATGTGACCTGTGGTCACAGTTTCTTCAAATAAACTAAATACCACACGCTCAGATATTCATTCTGCATGGGACTTCTTGACTCTATGAGTTTGCATTAAGGTCTGGATGTAAAGTTCGAGTACATTCTAATCCAATGCATGTGCCCTACGTTCCAAATCCCAGAAGGCTCTCCTGCTCTACGTTATAGCGCTGAAATCTGGTATATTTAGCTGGAGAACACAGCCCATCGCCAAGTCTGCAGCTCTGATTACAGAACGCAGCATTCTGGCTTATCTGGCATCCGCAGTCCCAAGTAAACGTGACGAACCCCGCTTCAGGCGCGTCCGGGGGCGATAACTCATCATCTGTCGGGCTCGGGCGGCTGCTTTGTTCGCCCGCTTAGCACAATCCATTGGCGTCCCGTCAGTCGGTGGCGGAAGTATTGCTCAGCGTGGGGTCGAGCGGAGGGGACCGAGGTTAAATCGAGAGGAAGGAAGCAGCACCCTCGTTTATTACACTACCCGGCGGACATTGGGTAATTAGCATCAGGGTAATGTACCGATTCTGCGCCAAGGGAACAAAACTAGGGGCTGTAGGTACCAGACGATTCAAGTGTTGCAGTTATGAGCCAGAACAGTGTCTGGCATTTAATTCGCATTCACTTTGCGTTCAGTGCGTACCTTTCGCCTTAATCCCCGTGATGGTTGGTGGGTTTATGCTGACCAAGCCTCAAGCAGTGTGTAAGGCTGGGACCTTTGCGAACCGCGACGAGCTTCGCACGCATACAAAGTAGCCAGGCAAGAACGGAGACCCGGGTTAGTGCTGCCGTGCTCCCAGGCAATGAGACTTCGTTACAGTATTTCTTTATTAGCAGTTCATGGTCTTGTCATGTCTGAGCAGGGAACACCAGCGCACTTTGAGCTGATTTGCGGGCGCTGCCGGCCACAAGTTTCGCACTGGGGCAGCCGGTGGCCTCCGAACGACCACGGCAACCCTGCCGTCTCCCACCCGCTCCCATCGGGCCTACCAGCTGCAGGCGGGCCTACTCACGGCTCTATGACCCTCCGCGTGTCCACGCACCGCCACCGCCGCGTCTGTCGCGCGTCGCGCTCGCCGCGCTGGCGCGTTGTGCGTCGCTTTCGCCAATCTGCGGTGGATTGCGGATAGATGCGTCCGCGTCGCCGCCGGTGAAACGGCGCGTTCCGGACGCGGTGGCGCGATGCGCTGACGGGGGGGGGGGGGGGGGGGGGCAGCGGCCGTGACCCGCGCGTGGCGAGGTCTGGCGCCCCGCAGACACGCAACGTAACTGGGTGAAGGCGGCTGGTCCGGCACGATGTGCGTCATCAACGGCAACGGAGGACTGGGGCGTCCATAACAGGGGCTGTCGAAGAAAGGCGACGTGTTTTGAAGTAAGTGCTGCAGTCCTTATGATTATGTGAAAATTGAAACATTTGATACACTCTCTCAAATTAAACGTTGTTCCAATGTTTGTAGATTTGCTTGCGTAGGTGATCATGCGTTTGCACGTGCTCTCAATTGCTGTCATCAGTTTTGCATATTATGGTTATTAAACACTGATCCCGATATTAGAATATCGGTTTAGGGCCAATGCCCATCAAGTTAAAGAGAATGCTCCACATTTTATGATATTGAAGCAAGCAGAAGATATGATGAAATTAACTCACTTAAATCGTTGGTTTACCTTTAAATGGAAAAGACTGCTGAAGGCAACACGATTTCTCTGTTTTGTAAATATGCTCCTCGATGCGTCATTGTTTGATTACATCATCGTACCTTGTACAACATTGCCTGGAAGCCGATTGACGGCCGTTATATCTGGAAACCGTGCGCACGAACGCCAGATATGAACGACTCGACACTTATATTTTGTTTCGCCTCGATCGCCGCTTGGCTACTAGAATGGTAGTATTTGAATGGCGTTACTATGTTGTCATGGATTCCTTGGTGACCTTAAAATAGTCTGCCCCGAAGAAGTCTGCACATCTTCGCGAGTGTGTAGCTTAGAAACTTAAGGGGTTTAGGTCTTAAGGAGTGAGTGCAGAGGGATTGCAGAGCAGTGAACTGCACGGAATTGCCTTCAAGATGGCCATTTCAGTTTAAAACACCGAAGAAATGTAGAACCCTCCCTTAAAGCTAGCGATAAATGCTACCAGCACGGACCAGCTCGGAGGCGCAGCGGGTTAGTGCGCGTTCCAAGATGGGTGGGAGGTCTTTTTATGAAGTCTGGCGTCGGTAGGCTTCTCCTAGAACCGGCTCCCGTGTAAGAGATGGCAGCAACTGGAGGGCGACCGCCCTCTAGCCATGAACGGCCCGCCAGTCAGCGCCGGTGCCGGTGAGCTCACATGGCGACAGACCCTTTGTCGTCGGACCTGACCATAGTGCGCGGCATCGCTCTGGGCCACCGGGGCGCTCCTCTGACCGCCGGGCCCGACAGGCACGTTGTGCGCATGCGTAATGCAGCAGCATCCTGACAGCAAGGAAGTGCATGGCTGCCCCGCAAGGGTGCCGACTAAAAAAGAAGGAACCTCTGCGCTGTTGAGTGTACAACGTGCGTGTCCAGTTAAATGCATGCAAGCATGCTACCAGCGTCGAGCATTGTGTCATTAATTTACGAAATAGATGGATGAATAAGTCGGGTGGTGTGTTGGAGACGACTGGTAGGCGCTTCTATCAATGACGTGCGCGTCCACCGGCCTGTCCGCATTGTTCTGGGTGCCCTCCCTTGTATATGGAACTGATGGCACTCCTTCCGAACCCAGGGAGACGAGACAATAGTCATGCTCCTTGTCCATGTCGGTGGTGCGAACGTCCGCCCTCTGGCGCACGGGGCGAAAGGATTCACCCGTGGCGGGCACCCTTCTGGCACACGAAGAGAGCGGACGTGACCCCAATGGTGCGCTGATGGACGGGTGGCACCAGCGCGGGGGTCACGCGGCGCGCGCGGCCCGGTCGGAAGCAGGCCGATAGCGCCAGCGTGGAAAGTTGACCGATCTGCCTCTGTTTGGCCAGGGGTCGTGCCGCCACGGGCCCCGGCTCTGTTTGTGATGAGATTGGATTGTTTGCGCCTCGGTGAGACCCCGGTCGACTGACGGCGCTGCTGTTGAAGAATGGCGCCACGCCGCCATGGAGTAATGAACGTGTCAAACCACTCATTATTGTTGCCTCATATTTGGTGTGAATGATTTAAGAGGCAAGATTAGGTCGTGGTCTATGCACGAGGCATAGATTACACACAAAACCAGACCGTTCTGCGCTCTCCTCCGCGATGACATTTGTAATTCGACGCTGTTGCCATGGCTATTTTCGCTGCCTGCAATGATGAAAACGCCGTTATTTTTAGTTTTTTATCCAAAACAAGACGTCTTTCCTGGATGGTTCCCAGCTACACCGGGCAAATTTTTCCAGCCAGGCACTGCACTGTCTTTCCTATGTGGCCCACCGGCGCGTAAGCCTGTAGCTTAGGTGATATGAAGGATTCTGCACTCAGTGTGCGGACGATTGGCACAGCTGCCGCTCGGCCCGTGCAGTTACACTTCACTTCCTTGGCAGGCTGGATGGAGCCCAGTAAAGTGGACGCTTATTAATGATCTACGAAATAAGTAGTCCAGTTGCAAGCCAAGCTTTCTGTAAATGTGAGGAGCTTCGTGTTGGACACATCTGACGGGCGGGACAGCTGCTGCACAGCTCGACTTGTCATCTTTTGCGACGCTGGGCTGCAAGCCAAGTTCTTGATCCTGCATGAAAGGGCCGGAAACTTGGGCAGACTTCCCCAATGGATGGCTGCCAACACCACTGGCGTATGTACGGAGCAGGTCCAGGGAAGCCTCCAGTCAGCACTGCGCTGTGGATGTAGGACCTGCCCTCTCGAACCCCCGCTCAGGTTATGAACGTCGCGTAGCGCTCGCACCCAAACCGAGCCGCCCGCCTGCTCCACGCGGCGGCTTCTTTGATGTGCCGAGGCGGCTGACCTCGGCCGCGGGTCAGGCGAGCGCTCCCGGCACGCACTCGGCACGTCCGCTCGTCCCGGTTCAGATGCTGACCGGGCGCGTAGCGGGCCGCGGCCCGCCGCTGAGTCACCGTGGTGGCTCTGCTGACGTCACCGCGCCGCCGCCCAGTCACGCGCCAGTCATCAGGGGGGGGGGGGGGGCGAAGTCTACGAATGTCCAGTCTACCAGCCAGTCCAGCCTGGTAGCATGTCCCTCCGGGCTGCTAGTCTCAGGACGGCGGACGGGCGCGCCAGCACGCCACGCGCGTGACCCGCGCGAACCCCCGTCCACGCGTGGAGACCCGTTTTTCGGCGCCGAGGCGCCCCGTCGTTGGACGCACTGCCTGGTCACGAAACACGGCGGACGCGGCGGGCCGCGCCCGCTGCACGAGCCGGGATGTAACGGCAGCTGGTGGCACGACCTGCTAGCGGTCGACTAACGGAGAGGCTCGTGTCACGCCGCGCCGCGCCGCGCCGCGCCGGGAGTCCGACACAACGAGCACGTGGCATTGTCTCCGGCGCCGCGTTATCGCACGGCGCACTGGCTGTCACACAAACTGGGCGAAAATGGAGCTCGTGAGTTCCGCTGTTGTTGGCCGGCGACACAACGCTGCCCCGCCGGCGACGGCTCCTCAGCGGAGACGCCTCGTGGGGCGCGTGCGCGGAGCCGCCGCATCCGCGCCGGTCTTGCCCAGATCAGCGCGCTCCGCAGGCGGTGCCCGCCGTTCCCAAGCCTGCTTTAGCGCGCGCGGCTGGCGGAGCGGCGCGCCGCGAGAGACGGCCGGAAGTGGCGGAAGACAAACGGCCGACAATTTATGAGAAAAGCTCATAGTTTCCCAGAGTCGAGGTCAGGAATGAGCCGAAATGTTCGGGTGATGTGAGCACATTGGCTGTAGCACAGCCGTGTTATCGTCTCCGAGATTACACAAATCTGAACGGATTCACAGTGGCGCGTTACCTTGCACGCGATAAAGTTTTCGTGTGACGACAAAGCACAGAGCGGACACAAAATAAGCTCATATCAGGTTTGAGTCTCCACCTTATGTTGTTCCTACTTAAGAAACCTGAACGTGTTAGCATCGATCGATTCTGTTGCCAACGAACAATGGTTCACCCATGATCTTATCGGCCGCTGTCCACCGACGGCCTTGTGCTATACGCCAAGCGGTGGTGCCATTTGGTGCCTGTTGTAAACAGATATGAATCATCGATAAACTGGAAATCGTGCCCAGACACGAGTTTGGGGCTTCGTATTCCAGACTGAGGCTCGTCGATCAGTCAGAGTTGTAGTTCACGGTTCTGGAATCGGCCATGGCGACGTGCGATTGATTGTCTCGCTCGCCAACACGTCGAGCTCGGCCTTATCGGTCTTGCCACCCGCCGAAACAGTCTTCAACTAAGCTGGGACCAGTCGGTAAGGTACCTTCCCCAAATCTGGATAGCGCTCACGAATCATTCACGAATCGATTGCCGGAGAGTTTGTCACTGGTGTGATCATCCCACAAGCCGTGTACTGCCGCCATCGCCGGCGCCCTGCCCCGGCGCTGCGCTCTGCTCGGACCGTCGGCGGCCTTTCCGCTGTGACGTACCGTCTAGGTCAGAGGGGCGTCCTATCACGGCGCCTTCCGGCCGTCGGCCGCCAGCGCCTGTCGGCAGGGGTCGACGCAGCCAGCGCCATGCCACGTGGCCGCCGCCGGCCGACGCCGGAGAGAAAGTGCCGGTGTGTGGCAGGACGTGGGAAGTCGTGCCCAGTGAGCTCGGCATCCGGTCCGGTGGCCACTCAGCAGCTCACAACTAGCGCTGATTCATCGCGACGTCGGAATGCAGTGGGAGGTGAAGATCCGTACAAGACAATGTACCGATGGCGAAAACTCGGCGCGGCTGGACCGAGCGTTTGAACAAAGCCCGGTGTGTGGTGGTGAGAAATGTCTTAGTTCCATACCACCACCGACACATTCTGTGCGCACCGCCGACTGTCGACATCATTCTGGGCCTTTGGTACCCAGCCGCGGTCGCCAAGCTCGGCTCAGCAATACCGTCAGTTAATTACGTTTTCACCTGCCGGTGTGCGCCGTCGCGCCGGGCGGCCAGCGAAGCGTTCATGATGATTCACTGCTTCACGCTTCGACGCGATGAAACGGGTCAGTGGCGTACCGGTCGGGGTGCGCGGCCCGCGAGCCGTCTCCGGCGAGAGTAATGGGCTGCGGTGAAGGAAAGTCTGCGCGGCAATTTCTGGTGCCGGTCCGCTCGCCGCGGTGTCATCTCCCTTTCCGGTGACCCATATACGGGCTCGTTTGCGCGTTAGAGTGCGCCTGAGCGTGGCGAATCAATCTGATCGTCCCAAGATACCGCCATGGGCCGGGTGACGAGCAGCTTCGTGAGCTACAGCGACGCATTCGTGGCTCAGTTGGCTGCGTTTTAAAAGCCTGGTTCATCAAACTCGCGACTCAGGCATTCCGGTGACCTCTCTGAACCTCATTATAGTACGCGGGTGACCCCAGGAAGTAAGGTCACAGGCGTGTGAACCTGCAGTGAAGCTCTAACAATTGTGGCGGTGTGCGTGTTAATGCGCCTCAAACGGAGGACGGGCTAGAAATCCAGCCGGAAGCGGGCCGGTGAGCACTGCCGGCATCGCGCCATTCATCTGGATCTGAACGGCTTCCGGTGGACGATTTGTGGCCAGGGGCCCTGGCGTCTTTGTTCGGCGGCGCGCTCCTCGAGAGGCGCCCTTGCTCGCGCTCCGCCGCGTTACGTACCATTAAGCGCGGCCAGCCTGCGATAAGGACCATAGTCGCCGCGGTATGGGCCAAAGTCGCCGCGGTATGGGCCAGAGTCGCAGCGATATGGACCAGACAGTCGCTGCGGCATGGGTCAAAGTCGCTGCGATATGGACCAGACTAAGAGTCGCTGTGGTATGGGTCAAAGTCACTACGGTATGGGTCAGAGTCGCGGTGATATGGACCAGATAAGGTCGCTGCGGTATGGGTCAAAGTCGCTACGGTCTGGACTATAATCGTGGACAGTATGGTTACAGTCGTTGTGGTATGGGCCGTAGTCTCGGGGGTGCTCGCCGGTGCCGGCAGGCGGGGCACGCGAGAGCCGCCGGTCAGCTCGGGCCGATCAGCAGCTGTGGAGCCGACCCGAGCCACCGCCGGAGTCTCGGGGGTGCTGCCGGTGGCCAGCAGGCGCGGCACGCGCGGAGCCGTCGGTCAGCTCGGGCCGATCAGCAGCTGTGGAACCGACCCAAACCACCGCCGTGCGAAGGTCGAGCGGCCCAAATATTTACCTGTCGAGGGATGGCTGTCGGGCCGGCGCCCGACGAGCTGCCCCAGAGACGACAGGCCGCCCCTGGTAACAGGCATGCCCTAGTGACAGGATTGCCCGGAGACGGCAGGCTGCCCCGGGTGACGGATGGGCGATACCCGTTGCAAGGTTATCAGTGGCGATCGAAAGACGACACTGGCCGTCGGAGAGCCCCCTGGGCGACGAACGCTGCTCCGTCGAACGCTGCTCCGATGACGGGGCCGTCTCACTGTCGGGGTGGTGACGGTGCGACACACGCAGCATGCCGCCCCTACGGCGGCGCTGCCCACGATCTGTTCGGCGGCCCGCTGTCTCGGCACTCGGGCGCCGGCTGTTACTGACCCACCGACTGCCGTCACCGACACACAGGCCGTCACCGACACACCGGCCGTAACCGACGCACCGGCCGCTGTCACCGACATACCGGCCGTCACCGGCACACCGGCCGCCGTCACCGACACACGGCCGTCACCGGCACACCGGCCGCCCTCACCGACATACCGGCCGTCACCGTCACCGGCACACCGTCCGCCCGTCACCCTACACACCGGCCGTCACCTCGCACCGGCCGCCCTCACCTACACAAACCGTGCCGCTCGACACCCGCGTTCTCCTACCATACCGTCCGTCCACCGGCACACCGCCGCCGTCAACCGACACACCGGCCGTCACCGGCAAACACGGCCGCTGTCACCGACACTCCGGCCTCACGGCACACCGCCGCTGTCACCGACACCGGGCCTGCCGTCACCGGCACACCGGCCGCTCACCGACACACCGCCGTCACCGCACACCGGCCGTCACCACACCCGCCAAGCCTCACCGCCGACACCCGGCCGCCTCACCGACACACCCGGCCGTCGCCGACAAACCGTCGTCTCTAACATACCGGCCGTCAGCGGCACACCGGCCGCCCTCACCGACACACCGGCCGTCGCGACAACCGGTCGTCTCTAACATACCGGCCGTCAGCGGCACACCGGCCGCCACTGACACACCAGCCCGTCGTCACTGACCCATCAGCCGCCGTCACTGACACACCGGCCGCGGTCGGCGTCCGCGCCGGGTGCCAGGCCGTCCCCGAGCGGGCCTTCCAGGAGGCTCCTCGGTGTCCAGTGGTCGCCCCGGCCAGAGGTGGAGCTCAGTTCGCTTGAGCTGTCCATTTGAGGCAGCGGTATAAGGTTTCAGTCAGCTGTTTAAGTTCCGTCCCGTTTCAAACAGTCTCGTCCGGCCTCCGTACGTACCGACCAAGCGAGGCTGTGCCTGTGTCAAACGAGCTGTGCCTGGTCAGAACAGAGCTAAATCGACGACACCTCAGTTGGTACGGTGGAAGCTCACAAGCCACCGTTATCACCCCGTCCGTGGTGTGGTCACCCATTCAAACCCAACTGCGCTCTCCTCGAAGGTCTCATGAATACATGAGTACAGTGGAGCCAGATTTCAAGTTATTTTGGTGCTTAATGTTGAGCTGTTGAAAAAGGGCAGCATTTCATAATTTGGTCAGGAATGTGAAGCTCGTAGGTTGTCATGCATGACACAGCTAACGTCAAACACAACCAGTCATGAGACGCTGAGCTGCAGCGCTCAGATCAAGCCCCTGAACGGCATGCGGCGGCCGCTACACTCCGTCCCCCAGCCAACCTTGCATTCCACACACCGGTTTTCCCGGCCTGCGCGCGTGATCGGTCGCCCGGCGGAGTCTGCTGGTCACGTGACGTAGTGTCAACCGCCGCTGAGCAGCGTGCCCGGCGACCACGTGGCGTAGTGTCCACCGCGGCGCAGCGGGCCCCCCTGCCGGCAGGAACGCGATCTGGGCTCGCAGGCGAGAGGCTGCCCTCGGACCGGAACGGCCGAGGTTTGATGTGTTTAGACGAATGCAGATTTGCGGCATTTTAGGAATGCACTCGGACTCACCAGATGATACTGCTGAGAACTGCCATACTGTACGGACGCTGTGGTGCTGGTGTTGAACTGGCAGACGCATTCTTTCAGACACATTCTTTTAGAGATCAGTGAATGGAACGATGCGTACAATGAGCGAATGCCATGATATTATTTAGTTGCAGGATACGTGTGAAACACACTGTGGGTGTTTGGCTCAACGTGACACGAGATGCAATGTGAAACGAGATGCAATGTGAAACGTCACCGTTGTCCACGTCGTTCAAACTGTATGCACCTCCAAAACTTCCACTTCCAGTCAAACTCTAAACTCGCCCCAATCCGAGCAAGGTGTTCACCATACTGGATGGCACCGTCATGCCACGTGGCCTCGCCTGGTTTGGCGCGGGGTCACCGGCTTGCCAACGGCTGGCCTGGTCGGCCCGTCCGGCGGCCAGTGGCTGGCTACCGTCTGGCCGAGAGGTGTTACACCAGGCCGGCTACCGTCTGGCCGAGAGGCGTCACGCCAGTGGCCGGCTACCGTCTGGCCGAGAG
>NW_023597034.1:18788749-18823749 GCF_011947565.3 Pollicipes pollicipes
GGCTTACGTCGTCTGTCTGGCTGCACCGGTCTTGGCTTACGTCGTCTGTCTGGCTGCACCGGTCCTGGCTTACGTCGTCTGTCTGGCTGCGCCGGTCCTGGCCAGCGACCACTCTCAGTCGGGTGGAGCTGAACCGTTACTGCCGACACGCCGGAGCTGCCCACGGCCCACCTGATCAGCTCCCGTCACAGGCCAGCCATGGAACCATGCAGAGGTGGCACTTTCCAATTTTTGAAATGCCATTCACTCATTTATTCAGCGTTCATCACCACTCTAATCGTCGGATATCGTGGCGTTTCTCACTCCGAACCACCAGGCCCTGCCCATGTCGCGCCTCTCCTCTCGGCTGGGCTCCCGCGCGGCCTGTGGGGAGGAGACACGTCACTCGTGGCCCGTCGTCGCGCAGCCCAGTAACCACCGGCTGCACGCGCTGTTTATTGAGCCAGCGGCGGAATGTCTGCCGCGTTCCCGGCGCTGGTCGGGCTCTGGTTACGCCGCCGGCTCTCACGGCGTAAACAAGGCGGACGACGACCGCGGGCGGATCAGACGAGCTGCCGCCGCCGGGCTGAGCTGGCGAGCGCTGGGGCCGAGCTGAGCTGGCGAGCTGCTTGGCTGGCGAGCTGCGGCGCGTGCCTCTCTGCTTGTGGATATACGTGGGTTTTGATCTCCGCATGGGTAGCGAGTTCAAGGATCGGTCGTTGGCAAACTATCCCCCTTCCACGCCGCCCTTGATGCAATGGGCTCACCTTGTCAGACCGTGCGAGATGCCGTCGCGTGCGCTTGCGATCCGCTCTGTACTGGATCCTGCAGATCCAGTACAGATCCTGCAGCACAGGATCTGTACTGCAGGATCCGCAGTGCTGTATGAATGCCGCTTCTGGTCTGAACCCGCCGGATCCGACAACCAGCCGTGTGTTGACTCCTCGGAGGCCGCGCCTGACGCCGTGCTCCGGACCGGCTGACGGCCACCCCACACTGCTCGAGCTCGGCCAGCTGTCACGGCGATCCCTGTGTTCGCTGAGCGCGCGGCCGGCGGAGGTCCGCCCGACCCGCGGAAGGCGGACTGCCGGTGGGCGGTCCGCGGGATGACGTCCGTCCAAACCAGTCCAGAGCGTCCGTTCAGACCAGTCCAGACCGCGCCTCGTGACGGCGCCCTCTGCACGCGTCCCTCTTGGGGCACTGAGCGGTGCCATGCTGACGAGAGGCTGACCCAGCAGAGGATTATGGCGCACTGGCGGGAGGCTGATCCCAGCAGAGGATTGTGGCGCGTTGGCGAAAGGCTGACCCTGCAGAAGATTATGGCGCGCTAGGGAGAGACTGACCCAGCAGAGGATTATGGCGCACTGGCGGGGGGCTGACCCAGCAGAGGATTGTGGCGCGCTGCAGCGCTGCCGGGGCTGGTTGCCACCGCCGAAGCAGGAGCTTGCTAGAGGTGTAATTTGTATATATACGCTGTGCATATATATATATATATATATATATATATATATATACATACACAAACACATGCACAGTGTTGGAGAAGTACGAACGTTTTTAGCGCTTGCACGTTATGCGGTCCAAGCGACTTCATTTACGCGTGCGCTGGCGATGCTGAGTCCCCCGAAATGATGTGTTGCGCGTCACACTGTAACGCCTAGCACTTAACGTTTCGAGGTCCGAACGCGCCCACTGGTCCGGCTCGGAGATGTTGTTCAGGCCGCCGTTGGCTGTGTCGTACGCTCTCGACGGGGCTGCCGCGTCATGCGGTCGCTGGCACTGCTCCGATTATGGTCTGGGACCACCCCTAGAAGGCTGACTGTCGCCGATAAGGCCGCGGCTCCTCAGATACACGCGAGGCTCAGCGGAAATGAGCCGACGCGGCACTTCAGACGACATGTGAGCGGAGTTCGGGGCCCACGGCGCACTCCCTGTCCGATGACGGCCCACCTGGAGGTGACGCACCATGTCGATGTATGATAGGAGCAGCGTCGGTACTGGGATTGGAGGGTGCTCACTCCCACGGTCATACATACCACGCTCCTGTCATGGCTGCCTCGCATCGGTGCGGTGCTAGGTAGCGCCAGTCACGGCACGCTCCAGGTCGGACCCACACGTCCCGTGTCGGGGTGCCGTCGTGACGTTACGCCGGCCGGACGACACGGGCGCCTGCCGACGTCTGAGCCCCGCCGCCGGCCGGCGCAATCAGTGTGGAAAATCCGGCCGTGATACCTGTCTCAAATGCGATGCGGATATCGTGTCCCGCTCTCCCCAGCCTCCCCCGCCTTTCGCCGCCGGCGGCAGCTGGTCGGCGGCCGACAAAAGCCGCCCGTCGTCGTCATGTCCGTGACGCTCGTGACGTCCGTGACGCGCGTCACCTCGGCGGCCAGCTGCAGCCGGCCTGCAGGAACGCGGCGGTCGCCATGACGACGGCGCGGGGCGTCCATTCATTGATGCGCCTGGCGACGGCGCGGCGGGAAAGCGGAGGCGATCAGCGGCGGCGCAGCGAGAAAGCGTCACCACTGCCGACGCCAGCCGCACGTCGACACGCTGCACGCGCTGGCAGGGGCACGGCTGAAGCCGGTTGCGGTGCTTTGGGCTCGGCGGAGCTCTGTATTACTTGGGAGAGCCTCGCCCCATCCGAACGTTTGTGCCCCCTCTTCATTTGATCGGGATCACCCGAGGCAAAAACGTTTAGAAACAAAAACGTCTGTTTATGTGGTAATGTGGTCTTCCGTCCCGAACACATTTGATCGGACTCTGCTTGTGCATTCCAGTAGACGCAACCTTTAGCGGATTCGAAATGCTGTTGGACAACAGCCCAACACCAGCCTGTCCTGCCCACCCCTGTCCGATTATTGTGAACGTTGGCCACAGTGGCAATGTCCGACGGAGGTATGCAGGGGAATACACGTGAATGAGCTGGGCCATTTCCCACGGCCGGCTGCCCACCGCGCTGGTGAGAGCAGGCAGCTGGCCGTCAGCAGTGCCCCGGCACGTCCGCCCCGCCGGGCGTGTCCTGGGCGTAGTCAGCGCCGGCGGCCGGCGGACCGACACATTCCGGGTAACGTCAGCTGACACCGGCAGTGGCGCAACACCTCCGGCCGCGTCGGCCCGGCTCGGTGCCGGCCGGCCGTTCACGCCCGGGCGGTGGCGGCCGCATCGGGCCCGGGTCGGTGCCGGCCGGCCGTTCACGCCGGGCGGTGGCCGCGTCGGCCCGGGTCGGTGCCGGCCGGCCGTTCACGCGGGCGCCGGTGGCCGCATCGGCCCGGGCCGGTGCCGGCCGGCCGTTCACGCCGGGCGCCGGCGGCCGCATCGGGCCCGGGTCGGTGCCGGCCGGCCGTTCACGCCGGGCGGCGGCGGCCGCGTCGGGCCCGGGTCGGTGCCGGCCGGCCGTTCACGCCGGGCGGCGGCGGCCGCGTCGGGCCCGGGTCGGTGCCAGCAGGCCGTTCACGCCGGGCGGTGGCCGCATCGGCCCAGGTCGGTGCCGGCCGGCCGTTCACGCCGGGGCGCCGGCGGCTGAGTCGAGCCCGGGTCGGTGCCGGTCGGTCGACCGATTTGGCAGCGCCGGCGGCCGATCGAGGCTGCTTTGACCTTGCCGCTCCGGCTGGCGCCGCTTTTTTCAGCGACCGCTCCTGTCTGACGGGCTGGGGCCGCGGCAGCGCGCTGTGGGTGCACGCGTGGGCGTGAGTTCTCACCGGTCGGGCTGTGCAGAGGCGGTGCGAGGAGGAACAATCGCAGCCGGATGACGTCATGGCAGCGGCCGGGCTGGCTCGCGGCCTGCAGCGGCGCTGCCGCCGAAATCTGCAGTTTTACCGGCCGGGAGGCAGGCGGCGGCCGAAAATAGCCGACGTCGACCAGCGGGGGCGACTGTGGGCCGCTGACCCTGGCCCCCGCCGGCCCTGACTGCTTACCTCGGCTACCGACCTACCGTGCACCCCTCCAGTGCCTCCAGTCCGAACCAGGTGGTCGTTCCGGGCACGCGGGAATGAGATCGTCCCGCTGTTGCCTTGAATGGTGTCACGAGTTGGCTGAAACCAGCCAGGGAGTAGCATGAATTTGTCTCAACCGATGTCATTTTTGTGAGAGTAAAAAGTCGCGGTGCTCTGGGCTGAGGCAGACATCGTGCAGAGGGTTGAGCCTAACGACGGGCGACATCAGATGGTGTTGGCAGTATCCCCAGACGCGGGCGGTGGGGGCGGGGGCTCGGGCGCCATCCGTCCCACTCTCAGTGTCGTCGGTACGCTCGCGTCCGCCGTTGCGCCGTTTGCTGCCGGTCGGTCTGGCTGTGCGGCCTGGACGGCCGGGGAGGAGCGAGTGTCCATCTCCGCTCCGATCTGCCGCTCTGTTTGTCCGGGCTGTCAGCTGCGCCCGGCCCCCTCCGGCCGTGTTTACCACTGGCGGCCGCCCCGCGGCGTGGCCGCTGTCCGCTCGGCAGCTCGAGCCGGTCACCGGCAGCTGGAGCCGGTCACCGGGCAGCTGGAGCCGGTCACCGGCAGCTCGAGCCAATCACCGGGCAGCTGGAGCGGTCACCGGCAGCTCGAGCCGATCACTGGGCAGCTGGAGCCGGTCACCGGCAGCTGGAGCCGGTCACCGGGAAGCTGGAGCCGGTCACCGGGCAGCTGGAGGCGGGTCACCGGCAGCTGGAGCCGGTCACCGGGCAGCTGGAAGCCGGTCACCGAGCAACTGGAGCCGGTCACCGGCAGCTCGAGCCGGTCACCGGAAAGCCGCACTAGTCAGCGGTCGGTCATGTGACGCACCTGCACCACTCGTCTGGCAGCATCCCCTGTCGTCTGGCAGCTCCAGCTGCTCCTCCTCCGGCCGCGTTTAGTCATGCGACTGGCCAGTCATATGGCAGCCCCTGCAATACTCATCGCCCAGCATCGCTATTCCGGCTTCTCATCCTTGAACTCAGCCGTGTCGAAGGGCGCGCTCATTACGGGGCACGGCCGGTCGGCGGGCTGTCAGGCACGTCAGGCGTCTCCGGCCAGCCGGTGGGCAGCCCTCCCGGTCATCCGTTGGCGTGTCAGGGCCCCTCCCGGTCATCCGTCGTCGCGTCAGGCCCCTCCGGCCAGCCGGCGGGCAGCCCTCCCGGTCATCCGTCGGCTCATCAGACCCCTGCGGCCTCTCCGGCGGGGCCGCTCGGCACCGGCGACGCGGCCCGTGACTCGGGCTCACGCGTCAGCTGCTTACCCACCGACTGCGAGCAGCGCCGCCGCTCCGGCTGCCATCCGGCCGCACTGTTCAATTTCAGCCCCGACCGTACGACCCCCAGGAGCTCTGACGTCACGCAGTCGAAAAGGAAGCGGCTCCGCAGCGTAGCCAAAGTTATCTCTGTCCTTTAACGTATGGCAGCAGTTCTATTTAAGTGCTTAGTATTTATGTATGGCGTTGTTGATGTGTAGTACATCGAACAAGAGCGAATACTTTGGACTATTTGAGCATTGCTAACTCCTCCCGAAACGGGACATCTGGATCCGGCCCTGCGCGCTTGCGGCGACTCCGGCCCACGCGGATGGCGGAATTCGCCGCCAGCCTCGTCAGTAGCCCCTGCTCACACATCGCGCCCATCGGCCTCGCCGCCTGCCACTTACGGCACGTGACCGCAGGCGCCTCCGAGCCGGCGCGCCACCGTCTCCGGTGGGCGGCGGAGACGCTCCAAAGCCGGAGATCCACGGAGGAAGGGCGGCGTGACGTTGGCAGTGACGGGTTGGATTCACGGTGCAGAATGGCAGCGTGACGTTGGCAGTGACGGGTTGTGTGCAGGGTGTGAGACGTTGGCAGTGGCGGGGTGGGTGCGGGGTGTGAGACGTTGGCAGTGACGGGTTGTGTGCAGGGTGTGAGACGTTGGCAGTGACGGGTTGTGTGCAGGGTGTGAGACGTTGGCAGTGACGGGTTGTGTGCAGGGTGTGAGACGTTGGCAGTGACGGGTTGTGTGCAGGGTGTGAGACGTTGGCAGTGACGGGTTGTGTGCAGGGTGTGAGACGTTGGCGGTGGCGGGGTGGGTGCAGGGTGTGGGACGTTGGCAGTGGCGGAGTGGGTGCAGGGTGTGGGACGTTGGCAGTGGCGGGGTGGATGCAGGGTGTGGGACGTTGGCAGTGGCGGGGTGGGTGCAGGGTGTGGGACGTTGACAGTGGCGGGGTGGGTGCAGGGTGTAGGATGACAGCATGACGTTGGCAGTGACGGGGTGGGTGCAGAATGTGGGACGTTGGCAGTGACGGGTTAGGTGCGGGGTGTGGGACGTTGGCAGTGACGGGTTAGGTGCAGGGTGTGGGACGTTGGCAGTGATGGGGTGGGTGCAGGGTGTGGGACGTTGGCAGTGGCGGGGGTGGGTGCAGGGTGTGGGACGTTGACAGTGGCGGGGTGGATGCAGGGTGTGGGACGTTGGCAGTGGCGGGGTGGGTGCAGGGTGTGGGACGTTGACAGTGGCGGGGTGGGTGCAGGGTGTAGGATGACAGCATGGCGTTGGCAGTGACGGGGTGGGTGCAGAATGTGGGACGTTGGCAGTGACGGGTTAGGTGCAGGGTGTGGGACGTTGGCAGTGACGGGTTAGGTGCAGGGTGTGGGACGTTGGCAGTGATGGGGTGGGTGCAGGGTGTAGAATGGCAGCGCGGCACTGACAATGACGGCTTGGATGCAGGGTGTGGGACGTTGGCAGGAACGGGGTGGGTGCAGGGTGTGGGACGGTGATTGGAACTCTGGGATGGTTCAGGGAGGTGGTTTTGCCATAGAGTACCGAGGGATCTATGCTTTATTCCGGTTGCATCGGTTGACAGAGCGCCGGACACTGGCTGATGTGTGGCGGCCACATGGCATCGCCTGGCAGCAAACATGGCTCGGCATTGGCGGTCATTTGGCTCTCTTAAGACCAACCATCCCTGCACAGCAATGGATCAAATCCAATCTGTGTTGGAAGATGCTGAAACAACAACTGTCTAGGAGTTCAGTGTGACGAACATTTGGTATATTCCGATACAGGAAGACGGCTCAGCGCTCACGACGGTTGTGCCGAAATACGAAGGCCTCTAAATATACAATAAAACTCGATGTAAAGCTGCTGTTCGCTGTTCAGCAGGGATTACGGCGCTCGCAGATCAGCAGGGGGTGCAACGGTCGCAGATCAGTAGGGGGTGCGACGCTCGCAGATCAGCAGGGGGTGCGACGGTCGCAGATCAGTAGGGGGTGCGACGCTCACAGATCAGCAGGGGTGCGACGCTCGCAGATCAGCAGGTCGGTGCGATGGTCGCAGATCAGCAGAGCGGTGCGACGTCCCGGTGCGTTGGACTGTTGCGGTCGGCCGCTCTGTCGACCGCTCGGGCGCGCTGTGGGCTGGCCTGCACCTGGCGGAAAGCGGTCAGTGTGAGAACAACATGACATAGTTCACGTGCGTGGGTGTTGGAGGCCGCCTTACGTTGGTGCTGGTGCCCTGCGGGCCATATTGGTCTCCCGATTGGCACTGTCGCCAATTTCCGGCCATGGGGAAGACGGAAAAGTGGGCACATAGGCGCGACTGGGAAAGGAAATTCAGACAGGTTTGGACACAAGCTGCATGCGGGGTGAAAACCGGACGAGGTAACGTTAGCGTGCGTAGTTCAGACGCGACCTGCGTTGCCTTCTGACCACAACGCCTGTAATCATTCCTGTTTATACTGTCTCCAATTGCTAGGTTTACTTGTGAAGGGGAACGGTGGTTTCCAAGCACTCAAAATACTGGAGTGCAAAACTCCGAGGCGCTTATCAAAGCATCGGTCACCCCGGACATGCCGTTCCAACAACAAACGAGTGACGGAGTGTTGTTCATCAAGCGGAGACCTCCCCAGCGGGCGCAGCCTCTGGAAGCGTGCAACACGACCCACCCGGGATAATTCAATCCTTCCCTCTGAAAGCCGGGGCAGCGGTCTTTTTTTTGTTATTTTCCTAAAGCTGGGAGCACATCGAAAGCGGGGAGCGTGTGTCGGTTTAGCGACCGACCGACCTTACGACCGTTCCTGGACAGCTGGGACGCGAGATGGGGCGTAATCCGGCGGCGGCCGCACCTCCCCGTCCCGACGATTTCTCCGATCGCTCGCCGCTCGGCGGTTTTTGCTAGCCACTTCCCGACAACCCCATTAATATGGCCGAATGGCCGCCGGCCGCGTGAATCCGAACCACCCGATGAATCGGATTAGCCCTAATGCCACGATTTCCCGCACGGCTAATCACAATTGTCTTCATGTCCGCCGACATCTGTAAAAAGCGGCCTTCCCACAGAGATGTGACTGTTTGGTCGGAGCCTGCGGAGCGTGAACGGCTGCTGGAACACAACCTCGGATCATGTTTGACGAGTGCCGTAACGACCGCTTGAACCCCTGAGGCCACACGTCTTACTGCCCGTGTCGTCATCGAACGCGTCACCCGGCGCGTGTAGCCGAGGGCGTGCCATGACGTCATGTTGACATGCCGACTAGCAGGGTGGCGCCCGGGCGTTCCGCCGTT
This sequence comes from Pollicipes pollicipes, assembly GCF_011947565.3. NCBI lineage: Eukaryota > Metazoa > Arthropoda > Thecostraca > Pollicipedomorpha > Pollicipedidae > Pollicipes > Pollicipes pollicipes. The sequence continues at coordinate 18,797,204 of NW_023597034.1, forward strand.
CCCCAGCCCTCCCGCCGTCCGTAGTCACCAGCCAGTCGCCCAGTCACAGCCGGCCTGACCGGGGCAGTGAGCAGCAACAGACGGCCGGGCACCACAGACGGTCGGGCACCGAGCCGTCAGGCCGCGCGCCATGGTTGGCCAGGGCTCTTTTGATTGCGCGAGCCGAACCTGAAAGATCGGTTCCGCAGTGGCGGTCGCAGACTAAACTGTTTACCGGCCGTCCTGAGCGCTGTCACGCCGTCAAAGCCTGCGGGCGTTTGTGGGCGCCGGTGGAGATAGGCCGCCTGCCGGCCGCTGACACGCGCGGGCGCAGACCGCTCTGTCCTGTCCTGGGCTGCCTGCCGGCCGTTGACACACGTGGGCGCAGAGCGCTCTGTCCTGTCCTGGGCTGACCGCCGGCCGTTGACACACGTGGGCGCAGACCGCTCTGTCCTGTCCTGGGCCGCCTGCCGGCCGCTGACATACGTGGGCGCAGACCTCTCTGTCCTGTCCTGGGCTCCCCGCCGGCCATTGACACGCGTGGGCGGAGCCTGCTCTGTCCTGTCCCGGGCTGCCTGCCGGCCGCCGACACGCGTGGGTATGTGCTGTCCTGCAGGCTGGGACGCGGCGACTGAGGCCGGTCTCACTCAGCGCAGGGGCGCAGAGCACGCAGGCCGGACACGGAGCTGACAGGCCATGAGGAGCACACAGGCCAGACACGGAGCTGACAGGCCATGAGGAGCACGCAGGCCAGACACGGAGCTGACAGGCCATGAGGAGCACGCAGGCCAGACACGGAGCTGACAGGCCATGAGGAGCACACAGGCCAGACACGGAGCTGACAGGCCATGAGGAGCACGCAGGCCAGACACGGAGCTGACAGGCCATGAGGAGCACACAGGCCAGACACGGAGCTGACAGGCCATGAGGAGCACACAGGCCAGACACGGAGCTGACACACGGATGGAAGGCTGCGATCTGGGGCGCCCCCCTCAGCCGGCCGGCCGGCGCTGCTCAGCCGGTGCTTGGATCGCGCTCCGGGCAGCATCTCTCCTACACCCTTGTTACCGGTGTTCATTTACGGAGATCAGACGAGGCCGTCGGGCGGGCCATGCTGTCCTCTCGAACGAAGATAGGACGCACTGCTGACGCAGCCTCCGAGGTCACGCGCCTCTGTGCTGCCTTAGAACGCGCAGAAGTGCTATTGAGGTGCTTTGGACAAGCCGTCCAGCTTGGGGCGATCTGCATAGCATAGCTGTACATCGCTGTTGTCCACCCACTCCACTGATGAACTGAACTGCGCACAGGGGCGAGGTCCCCCGTCTGAATGCGTCCTCTGAATGCCTCCCAGATGCAAACTGATAAGGTGCCGTCCCCGTACGTTGTGGCAGGTCCAGCCGCGGGCCCGTCTGCCGCGTCCGTTGGCGGCGTCATCGCTGTGTCCTGCAGAGGCCACGCCGTCCGTTAGTCCGTAAGACTGGTCGGGCCGGCTGTCGTCTGTGGTGGACTGGCAGTACGCGCTGTGTGACAGGGATCAGCCGCGTATCAAGGCCTGGCCCGACACTGAGGAGGCGGCAGTCGGCCCGGCGCTGGCCCACGCCGACTGACACTGCGGCGGCGCGCCGTCTGACGTGAGGCCCAGTCGGCTGGCGCTGGCCCATGCCGACTGACACTGCGGCGGTGCGCCGTCTGACGTGAGGTCCAGTGGGCTGGCGCTGGCCCATGCCGACTGACACTGCGGCGGTGCGCCGTCTGACGTGAGGTCCAGTGGGCGGGCGCTGGCCCATGCCGACTGACACTGCGGCGGTGCGCCGTCTGACGTGAGGTCCAGTGGGCTGGCGCGGGCCCATGCCGACTGACACTGCGGCGGTGCGCCGTCTGACGTGAGGCCCAGTGGGCTGGCGCTGGCCCATGCCGACTGACACTGCGGCGGTGCGCCGTCTGACGTGAGGTCCAATGGGCTGGCGCTGGCCCATGCCGACTGACACTGCGGCGGTGTGCCGTCTGACGTGAGGTCCAATGGGCGGGCGCTGGCCCATGCCGACTGACACTGCGGCGGTGCGCCGTCTGACATGAGGCTCAGTGGGCTGGCGCTGGCCCATGCCGACTGACACTGCGGCGGTGCGCCGTCTGACGTGAGGCCCAGTGGGCTGGCGCTGGCCCATGCCGACTGACACTGCGGCGGTGCGCCGTCTGACGTGAGGCCCAGTCGGCTGGCGCTGGCGACGGCAACGGCTGATCACTGGAATATGACCGATAAACACCTCTCCACCCCACATCTCTAATCCGTGGCAGGTGCGGACAGGTGGCCCGCGGTATCGAGCGGCTCAGCTCGGAGGGCTGGCTCGGGTAGACGGCGAAGCTTCACAGAAGGGCATCGGTTTAAGAACTAGGATTTTATCTACCCCGAATAGATCGCATTAGTTGTGTACAGCTGTGGTCTGACGCCGTATCTCTGTCGCCGGCAGGTGGAGCAGAGCTGACCCCCTGCCTTCGCCCTGCGCCGCCGGCCCGGCTCAACGACATGCCCTCGTGGTAACCGGCTGACGGCGCGCGCCGTGACCTCACGACCTATCAGTGACCCGGCCAGTGAACCCGGCCGGCGCAGCGTGACCTGTGCCCCGCCGCTGCCATGTCGTTCCACCAGCCCGGCGGCGACGTCTGGGTGCAGTGGTTCAAGTGCTGTGTGACGCCCCAGGTGCCACAGGTGAGTCCGCGCGCGCGCGCGCGCCCGTCGCCGACGGCTGGCGTGGCGCCGCTCGCCCGCCCGCTGTCACGCAGCGCCGATCGTGACGTCATCGCTTTTGAATCAAGCCCTCGGGCGTGTGTGACGGCGGAGTGACTATCCCAGCTCTCCGACGGAATGTGTGCGCTGTGTAGCGAGCGTCGCCGGCTGGGCCGCAGCCGTTCGTCACGTGAGCGGTGACCGCGGTACCGTGCGCCGCGAACTGTTGGCTGTTGGCTGGCGGCTCGGCTGTCGGGATGGTGCCTTCTGTACTAGCCCGTCCACGGCTCGTACCTCCACTCGTGACCGGGCTGCTCGTCTGAGGCGCCGCCCCCGGGGCCGGCGCCTTTCACGTCTGTCGAAATCATGCACGGGCGCGTCCGTCCCCAGCCGTCCGCTCGACCGTGACGTCGGCGTACAGCCGTGCCGTGCCCTCCCCCGGGTCGCACTGGTCCGCTGTCTTTCTGTCTCCGGGGAGACAACTGACACTTTTGATGGCCAGTCGGGCCAGTCTAGAACTGCGGCAGCGGTTACTCATCGCCCCAACCCCGTTATGGAATATTTTTGCTAAGCTCGATATGGTCGCGATCATATGCGCGCGCCAGGCACGTAAATCACCTAACTGCTCGTGGCTCACACGGCTGAGTTCTGGCCAGACAACTGCCCCAGATTGGTGGTCAACTTAGGCTCCTCGCCCTCGGTATGCTGCCGGCACATTCGCGGCGGTGCCTGCCTCCCAGGCGGCGATCTCCCGTCACAGACTGTCTGCCCGTCGTCGGCGTGTGCCGCCACCCCCGTCCTCTTGCAGCCGACGCTATTTCCAGCGGCGCCGGCGGCGGTCGTGGCGGTGACGCGTACTGTGCGAACTGGGTCAGCGCACGCCGCGCGGCGCGGTGGCAGATGCCTCCCCCCCCCTCGCCGGCGGCGGACGGCGACTCTTGTGTGACTCGGCCGGGCAGCTGGCTGGGCGGGGAGGGTAATGGCATTGCCCGACCGGCATCGCACAATGGCGGCGCTGGCGGCCGACGGGCGCGGCCCGGTGCTGCACGCTGCGGGCGGGAGAGGGGCTGCCGGCGGCCAGCAGAGGGGCTGCCGGCGACCGGCGGAGCGCAGCCTGGTGCTGCCCGCTGAGAGAGGATTCGTGCGAACAGTGAAAGGGCTGGAGGGTCATAACTGGAGCTTATTATTCGGATTTGTATGATCCGTATGCATTCGAATCTTGCAAATCAGCCAATCCTTAAAAACGGGGATTCGACTCCTGAAGTTGGAGAGTCGAATCCTAACCCTTCCATCGAGCTCTGGAAGCCATTTGAATACGCCATTAAATGTATTGAATGGACAGAATGTGACCTGTGGTCACAGTTTCTTCAAATAAACTAAATACCACACGCTCAGATATTCATTCTGCATGGGACTTCTTGACTCTATGAGTTTGCATTAAGGTCTGGATGTAAAGTTCGAGTACATTCTAATCCAATGCATGTGCCCTACGTTCCAAATCCCAGAAGGCTCTCCTGCTCTACGTTATAGCGCTGAAATCTGGTATATTTAGCTGGAGAACACAGCCCATCGCCAAGTCTGCAGCTCTGATTACAGAACGCAGCATTCTGGCTTATCTGGCATCCGCAGTCCCAAGTAAACGTGACGAACCCCGCTTCAGGCGCGTCCGGGGGCGATAACTCATCATCTGTCGGGCTCGGGCGGCTGCTTTGTTCGCCCGCTTAGCACAATCCATTGGCGTCCCGTCAGTCGGTGGCGGAAGTATTGCTCAGCGTGGGGTCGAGCGGAGGGGACCGAGTTAAATCGAGAGGAAGGAAGCAGCACCCTCGTTTATTACACTACCCGGCGGACATTGGGTAATTAGCATCAGGGTAATGTACCGATTCTGCGCCAAGGGAACAAAACTAGGGGCTGTAGGTACCAGACGATTCAAGTGTTGCAGTTATGAGCCAGAACAGTGTCTGGCATTTAATTCGCATTCACTTTGCGTTCAGTGCGTACCTTTCGCCTTAATCCCCGTGATGGTTGGTGGGTTTATGCTGACCAAGCCTCAAGCAGTGTGTAAGGCTGGGACCTTTGCGAACCGCGACGAGCTTCGCACGCATACAAAGTAGCCAGGCAAGAACGGAGACCCGGGTTAGTGCTGCCGTGCTCCCAGGCAATGAGACTTCGTTACAGTATTTCTTTATTAGCAGTTCATGGTCTTGTCATGTCTGAGCAGGGAACACCAGCGCACTTTGAGCTGATTTGCGGGCGCTGCCGGCCACAAGTTTCGCACTGGGGCAGCCGGTGGCCTCCGAACGACCACGGCAACCCTGCCGTCTCCCACCCGCTCCCATCGGGCCTACCAGCTGCAGGCGGGCCTACTCACGGCTCTATGACCCTCCGCGTGTCCACGCACCGCCACCGCCGCGTCTGTCGCGCGTCGCGCTCGCCGCGCTGGCGCGTTGTGCGTCGCTTTCGCCAATCTGCGGTGGATGCGGATAGATGCGTCGCGTCGCCGCCGGTGAAACGGCGCGTCCGGACGCGGTGGCGCGATGCGCTGACGGGGGGGGGGGGGGGGGGGGCAGCGGCCGTGACCCGCGCGTGGCGAGGTCTGGCGCCCCGCAGGACACGCAACGTAACTGGGTGAAGGCGGCTGGTCCGGCACGATGTGCGTCATCAACGGCAACGGAGGACTGGGGCGTCCATAACAGGGGCTGTCGAAGAAAGGCGACGTGTTTTGAAGTAAGTGCTGCAGTCCTTATGATTATGTGAAAATTGAAACATTTGATACACTCTCTCAAATTAAACGTTGTTCCAATGTTTGTAGATTTGCTTGCGTAGGTGATCATGCGTTTGCACGTGCTCTCAATTGCTGTCATCAGTTTTGCATATTATGGTTATTAAACACTGATCCCGATATTAGAATATCGGTTTAGGGCCAATGCCCATCAAGTTAAAGAGAATGCTCCACATTTTATGATATTGAAGCAAGCAGAAGATATGATGAAATTAACTCACTTAAATCGTTGGTTTACCTTTAAATGGAAAAGACTGCTGAAGGCAACACGATTTCTCTGTTTTGTAAATATGCTCCTCGATGCGTCATTGTTTGATTACATCATCGTACCTTGTACAACATTGCCTGGAAGCCGATTGACGGCCGTTATATCTGGAAACCGTGCGCACGAACGCCAGATATGAACGACTCGACACTTATATTTTGTTTCGCCTCGATCGCCGCTTGGCTACTAGAATGGTAGTATTTGAATGGCGTTACTATGTTGTCATGGATTCCTTGGTGACCTTAAAATAGTCTGCCCCGAAGAAGTCTGCACATCTTCGCGAGTGTGTAGCTTAGAAACTTAAGGGGTTTAGGTCTTAAGGAGTGAGTGCAGAGGGATTGCAGAGCAGTGAACTGCACGGAATTGCCTTCAAGATGGCCATTTCAGTTTAAAACACCGAAGAAATGTAGAACCCTCCCTTAAAGCTAGCGATAAATGCTACCAGCACGGACCAGCTCGGAGGCGCAGCGGGTTAGTGCGCGTTCCAAGATGGGTGGGAGGTCTTTTTATGAAGTCTGGCGTCGGTAGGCTTCTCCTAGACCGGCTCCCGTGTAAGAGATGGCAGCAACTGGAGGGCGACCGCCCTCTAGCCATGAACGGCCCGCCAGTCAGCGCCGGTGCCGGTGAGCTCACATGGCGACAGACCCTTTGTCGTCGGACCTGACCATAGTGCGCGGCATCGCTCTGGGCCACCGGGGCGCTCCTCTGACCGCCGGGCCCGACAGGCACGTTGTGCGCATGCGTAATGCAGCAGCATCCTGACAGCAAGGAAGTGCATGGCTGCCCCGCAAGGGTGCCGACTAAAAAAGAAGGAACCTCTGCGCTGTTGAGTGTACAACGTGCGTGTCCAGTTAAATGCATGCAAGCATGCTACCAGCGTCGAGCATTGTGTCATTAATTTACGAAATAGATGGATGAATAAGTCGGGTGGTGTGTTGGAGACGACTGGTAGGCGCTTCTATCAATGACGTGCGCGTCCACCGGCCTGTCCGCATTGTTCTGGGTGCCCTCCCTTGTATATGGAACTGATGGCACTCCTTCCGAACCCAGGGAGACGAGACAATAGTCATGCTCCTTGTCCATGTCGGTGGTGCGAACGTCCGCCCTCTGGCGCACGGGGCGAAAGGATTCACCCGTGGCGGGCACCCTTCTGGCACACGAAGAGAGCGGACGTGACCCCAATGGTGCGCTGATGGACGGGTGGCACCAGCGCGGGGTCACGCGGCGCGCGCGGCCCGGTCGGAAGCAGGCCGATAGCGCCAGCGTGGAAAGTTGACCGATCTGCCTCTGTTTGGCCAGGGGTCGTGCCGCCACGGGCCCCGGCTCTGTTTGTGATGAGATTGGATTGTTTGCGCCTCGGTGAGACCCGGTCGACTGACGGCGCTGCTGTTGAAGAATGGCGCCACGCCGCCATGGAGTAATGAACGTGTCAAACCACTCATTATTGTTGCCTCATATTTGGTGTGAATGATTTAAGAGGCAAGATTAGGTCGTGGTCTATGCACGAGGCATAGATTACACACAAAACCAGACCGTTCTGCGCTCTCCTCCGCGATGACATTTGTAATTCGACGCTGTTGCCATGGCTATTTTCGCTGCCTGCAATGATGAAAACGCCGTTATTTTTAGTTTTTTTATCCAAAACAAGACGTCTTTCCTGGATGGTTCCCAGCTACACCGGGCAAATTTTTCCAGCCAGGCACTGCACTGTCTTTCCTATGTGGCCCACCGGCGCGTAAGCCTGTAGCTTAGGTGATATGAAGGATTCTGCACTCAGTGTGCGGACGATTGGCACAGCTGCCGCTCGGCCCGTGCAGTTACACTTCACTTCCTTGGCAGGCTGGATGGAGCCCAGTAAAGTGGACGCTTATTAATGATCTACGAAATAAGTAGTCCAGTTGCAGCCAAGCTTTCTGTAAATGTGAGGAGCTTCGTGTTGGACACATCTGACGGGCGGGACAGCTGCTGCACAGCTCGACTTGTCATCTTTTGCGACGCTGGGCTGCAAGCCAAGTTCTTGATCCTGCATGAAAGGGCCGGAAACTTGGGCAGACTTCCCCAATGGATGGCTGCCAACACCACTGGCGTATGTACGGAGCAGGTCCAGGGAAGCCTCCAGTCAGCACTGCGCTGTGGATGTAGGACCTGCCCTCTCGAACCCCCGCTCAGGTTATGAACGTCGCGTAGCGCTCGCACCCAAACCGAGCCGCCCGCCTGCTCCACGCGGCGGCTTCTTTGATGTGCCCGAGGCGGCTGACCTCGGCCGCGGGTCAGGCGAGCGCTCCCGGCACGCACTCGGCACGTCCGCTCGTCCCGGTTCAGATGCTGACCGGGCGCGTAGCGGGCCGCGGCCGCCGCTGAGTCACCGTGGTGGCTCTGCTGACGTCACCGCCGCCGCCCAGTCACGCGCCAGTCATCAGGGGGGGGGGGGGGGCGAAGTCTACGAATGTCCAGTCTACCAGCCAGTCCAGCCTGGTAGCATGTCCCTCGGGCTGCTAGTCTCAGGACGGCGGACGGGCGCGCCAGCACGCCACGCGCGTGACCCGCGCGACCCCGTCCACGCGTGGAGACCCGGTTTTCGGCGCCGAGGCGCCCGTCGTTGGACGCACTGCCTGGTCACGAAACACGGCGGACGCGGCGGCCGCGCCCGCTGCACGAGCCGGGATGTAACGGCAGCTGGTGGCACGACCTGCTAGCGGTCGACTAACGGAGAGGCTCGTGTCACGCCGCGCCGCGCCGCGCCGCGCCGGGAGTCCGACACAACGAGCACGTGGCATTGTCTCCGGCGCCGCGTTATCGCACGGCGCACTGGCTGTCACACAACTGGGCGAAAATGGAGCTCGTGAGTTCCGCTGTTGTTGGCCGGCGACACAACGCTGCCCCGCCGGCGACGGCTCCTCAGCGGAGACGCCTCGTGGGGCGCGTGCGCGGAGCCGCCGCATCCGCGCCGGTCTTGCCCCAGATCAGCGCGCTCCGCAGGCGGTGCCCGCCGTTCCCAAGCCTGCTTTAGCGCGCGCGGCTGGCGGAGCGGCGCGCCGCGAGAGACGGCCGGAAGTGGCGGAAGACAAACGGCCGACAATTTATGAGAAAAGCTCATAGTTTCCCAGAGTCGAGGTCAGGAATGAGCCGAAATGTTCGGGTGATGTGAGCACATTGGCTGTAGCCACAGCCGTGTTATCGTCTCCGAGATTACACAAATCTGAACGGATTCACAGTGGCGCGTTACCTTGCACGCGATAAAGTTTTCGTGTGACGACAAAGCACAGAGCGGACACAAAATAAGCTCATATCAGGTTTGAGTCTCCACCTTATGTTGTTCCTACTTAAGAAACCTGAACGTGTTAGCATCGATCGATTCTGTTGCCAACGAACAATGGTTCACCCATGATCTTATCGGCCGCTGTCCACCGACGGCCTTGTGCTATACGCCAAGCGGTGTGCCATTTGGTGCCTGTTGTAAACAGATATGAATCATCGATAAACTGGAAATCGTGCCCAGACACGAGTTTGGGGCTCGTATTCCAGACTGAGGCTCGTCGATCAGTCAGAGTTGTAGTTCACGGTTCTGGAATCGGCCATGGCGACGTGCGATTGATTGTCTCGCTCGCCAACACGTCGAGCTCGGCCTTATCGGTCTTGCCACCCGCCGAAACAGTCTTCAACTAAGCTGGGACCAGTCGGTAAGGTACCTTCCCCAAATCTGGATAGCGCTCACGAATCATTCACGAATCGATTGCCGGAGAGTTTGTCACTGGTGTGATCATCCCACAAAGCCGTGTACTGCCGCCATCGCCGGCGCCCTGCCCCGGCGCTGCGCTCTGCTCGGACCGTCGGCGGCCTTTCCGCTGTGACGTACCGTCTAGGTCAGAGGGGCGTCCTATCACGGCGCCTTCCGGCCGTCGGCCGCCAGCGCCTGTCGGCAGGGGTCGACGCAGCCAGCGCCATGCCACGTGGCCGCCGCCGGCCGACGCCGGAGAGAAAGTGCCGGTGTGTGGCAGGACGTGGGAAGTCGTGCCCAGTGAGCTCGGCATCCGGTCCGGTGGCCACTCAGCAGCTCACAACTAGCGCTGATTCATCGCGACGTCGGAATGCAGTGGGAGGTGAAGATCCGTACAAGACAATGTACCGATGGCGAAAACTCGGCGCGGCTGGACCGAGCGTTGAACAAAGCCCGGTGTGGTGGTGAGAAATGTCTTAGTTCCATACCACCACCGACACATTCTGTGCGCACCGCCGACTGTCGACACATTCTGGGCCTTTGGTACCCAGCCGCGGTCGCCAAGCTCGGCTCAGCAATACCGTCAGTTAATTACGTTTTCACCTGCCGGTGTGCCGTCGCGCCGGGCGGCCAGCGAAGCGTTCATGATGATTCACTGCTTCACGCTTCGACGCGATGAAACGGGTCAGTGGCGTACCGGTCGGGGTGCGCGGCCCGCGAGCCGTCTCCGGCGAGAGTAATGGGCTGCGGTGAAGGAAAGTCTGCGCGGCAATTTCTGGTGCCGGTCCGCTCGCCGCGGTGTCATCTCCCTTTCCGGTGACCCATATAACGGGCTCGTTTGCGCGTTAGAGTGCGCCTGAGCGTGGCGAATCAATCTGATCGTCCCAGATACCGCCATGGGCCGGGTGACGAGCAGCTTCGTGAGCTACAGCGACGCATTCGTGGCTCAGTTGGCTGCGTTTTTAAAGCCTGGTTCATCAAACTCGCGACTCAGGGCATTCCGGTGACCTCTCTGAACCTCATTATAGTACGCGGGTGACCCCAGGAAGTAAGGTCACAGGCGTGTGAACCTGCAGTGAAGCTCTAACAATTGTGGCGGTGTGCGTGTTAATGCGCCTCAAACGGAGGACGGGCTAGAAATCCAGCCGGAAGCGGGCCGGTGAGCACTGCCGGCATCGCGCCATTCATCTGGATCTGAACGGCTTCCGGTGGACGATTTGTGGCCAGGGGCCCTGGCGTCTTTGTTCGGCGGCGCGCTCCTCGAGAGGCGCCCTTGCTCGCGCTCCGCCGCGTTACCGTACCATTAAGCGCGGCCAGCCTGCGATAAGGACCATAGTCGCCGCGGTATGGGCCAAAGTCGCCGCGGTATGGGCCAGAGTCGCAGCGATATGGACCAGACAGTCGCTGCGGCATGGGTCAAAGTCGCTGCGATATGGACCAGACTAAGAGTCGCTGTGGTATGGGTCAAAGTCACTACGGTATGGGTCAGAGTCGCGGTGATATGGACCAGATAAGAGTCGCTGCGGTATGGGTCAAAGTCGCTACGGTCTGGACTATAATCGTGACAGTATGGTTCAGTCGTTGTGGTATGGGCCGTAGTCTCGGGGGTGCTGCCGGTGGCCGGCAGGCGGGGCACGCGAGAGCCGCCGGTCAGCTCGGGCCGATCAGCAGCTGTGGAGCCGACCCGAGCCACCGCCGGAGTCTCGGGGGTGCTGCCGGTGGCCAGCAGGCGCGGCACGCGCGGAGCCGTCGGTCAGCTCGGGCCGATCAGCAGCTGTGGAACCGACCCAAACCACCGCCGTGCGAAGGTCGAGCGGCCCAAATATTTACCTGTCGAGCGAGGGATGGCTGTCGGGCCGGCGCCCGACGAGCTGCCCCAGAGACGACAGGCCGCCCCTGGTAACAGGCATGCCCTAGTGACAGGATTGCCCGGAGACGGCAGGCTGCCCCGGGTGACGGATGGGCGATACCCGTTGCAAGGTTATCAGTGGCGATCGAAAGACGACACTGGCCGTCGGAGAGCCCCCTGGGCGACGAACGCTGCTCCGTCGAACGCTGCTCCGATGACGGGGCCGTCTCACTGTCGGGGTGGTGACGGTGCGACACACGCAGCATGCCGCCCCTACGGCGGCGCTGCCCACGATCTGTTCGGCGGCCCGCTGTCTCGGCACTCGGGCGCCGGCTGTTACTGACCCACCGACTGCCGTCACCGACACACAGGCCGTCACCGACACACCGGCCGTAACCGACGCACCGGCCGCTGTCACCGACATACCGGCCGTCACCGGCACACCGGCCGCCGTCACCGACACACCGGCCGTCACCGGCACACCGGCCGCCCTCACCGACATACCGGCCGTCACCGTCACCGGCACACCGGCCGCCGTCACCGACACACCGGCCGTCACCGGCGCACCGGCCGCCCTCACCGACACACCGGCCGTCGCCGACACACCGGTCGTCTCTAACATACCGGCCGTCACCGGCACACCGGCCGCCGTCACCGACACACCGGCCGTCACCGGCACACCGGCCGCTGTCACCGACACACCGGCCGTCACCGGCACACCGGCCGCTGTCACCGACACACCGGCCGTCACCGGCACACCGGCCGCTGTCACCGACACACCGGCCGTCACCGGCACACCGGCCGTCACCGACACACCGGCCGTCACCGGCACACCGGCCGCCCTCACCGACACACCGGCCGTCGCCGACAAACCGGTCGTCTCTAACATACCGGCCGTCAGCGGCACACCGGCCGCCCTCACCGACACACCGGCCGTCGCCGACAAACCGGTCGTCTCTAACATACCGGCCGTCAGCGGCACACCGGCCGCCCTCACTGACACACCAGCCGTCGTCACTGACCCATCAGCCGCCGTCACTGACACACCGGCCGCGGTCGGCGTCCGCGCCGGGTGCCAGGCCGTCCCCGAGCGGGCCTTCCAGGAGGCTCCTCGGTGTCCAGTGGTCGCCCCGGCCAGAGGTGGAGCTCAGTTCGCTTGAGCTGTCCATTTGAGGCAGCGGTATAAGGTTTCAGTCAGCTGTTTAAGTTCCGTCCCGTTTCAAACAGTCTCGTCCGGCCTCCGTACGTACCGACCAAGCGAGGCTGTGCCTGTGTCAAACGAGCTGTGCCTGGTCAGAACAGAGCTAAATCGACGACACCTCAGTTGGTACGGTGGAAGCTCACAAGCCACCGTTATCACCCCGTCCGTGGTGTGGTCACCCATTCAAACCAACTGCGCTCTCCTCGAAGGTCTCATGAATACATGAGTACAGTGGAGCCAGATTTCAAGTTATTTTGGTGCTTAATGTTGAGCTGTTGAAAAAGGGCAGCATTTCATAATTTGGTCAGGAATGTGAAGCTCGTAGGTTGTCATGCATGACACAGCTAACGTCAAACACAACCAGTCATGAGACGCTGAGCTGCAGCGCTCAGATCAAGCCCCTGAACGGCATGCGGCGGCCGCTACACTCCGTCCCCCAGCCAACCTTGCATTCCACACACCGGTTTTCCCGGCCTGCGCGCGTGATCGGTCGCCCGGCGGAGTCTGCTGGTCACGTGACGTAGTGTCAACCGCCGCTGAGCAGCGTGCCCGGCGACCACGTGGCGTAGTGTCCACCGCGGCGCAGCGGGCCCCGCCTGCCGGCAGGAACGCGATCTGGGCTCGCAGGCGAGAGGCTGCCCTCGGACCGGAACGGCCGAGGTTTGATGTGTTTAGACGAATGCAGATTTGCGGCATTTTAGGAATGCACTCGGACTCACCAGATGATACTGCTGAGAACTGCCATACTGTACGGACGCTGTGGTGCTGGTGTTGAACTGGCAGACGCATTCTTTCAGACACATTCTTTTAGAGATCAGTGAATGGAACGATGCGTACAATGAGCGAATGCCATGATATTATTTAGTTGCAGGATACGTGTGAAACACACTGTGGGTGTTTGGCTCAACGTGACACGAGATGCAATGTGAAACGAGATGCAATGTGAAACGTCACCGTTGTCCACGTCGTTCAAACTGTATGCACCTCCAAAACTTCCACTTCCAGTCAAACTCTAAACTCGCCCCAATCCGAGCAAGGTGTTCACCATACTGGATGGCACCGTCATGCCACGTGGCCTCGCCTGGTTTGGCGCGGGGTCACCGGCTTGCCAACGGCTGGCCTGGTCGGCCCGTCCGGCGGCCAGTGGCTGGCTACCGTCTGGCCGAGAGGTGTTACACCAGGCCGGCTACCGTCTGGCCGAGAGGCGTCACGCCAGTGGCCGGCTACCGTCTGGCCGAGAGACGTCGCAGAGGCCGGCTACCGTCCGGCCGAGAGGCGTCGCACCAGAGGCCGGCTACAGCGGCCGGCTACCGTCTGGCCGAGAGACGTCGCAGTGACCGGCTACCGTCTGGCCGAGGCGTCGCACCGTCGTCGATGGTGATGTCATGTCGGGCACCCCGCGCTATCTCCTGACCCGCGAGGAATTGGCCGCTCGGCTGCAGCTGTGACAAGGTCACGGCTTGCTGGACGGGCCCGAGCACGGACTGAAGCCGTCCGCACCCGGCCTCCTCGGTTGGCGGCCGAGTTGCAGGCGTGGCCACGCGCGCCGGCCAGCTCGCCAAACCGGGATGTGTCATGTCAGCGGCGGCAGGCGGTTAGCGGTTACTCCCAGCGGTTACTCGTTATCTTGCGCGTTGGTTGAGTACTCTTTGTGTGTACACGACTTCAGAGGGAACCTGTCGAGCATATTGGTGCATCCTTCGGCTGTATTGGCAATCTGTGGTCGATTGCCCGTTTACAACGATGGCTTGTTTCCTGGCTGTCTGGTGCCAAGAACCAAGAAGCTCGAACAGACTTGATGAAAGCAAAGGGAGGGAGGGAGCCGTCGGCGGCGTGCCTTGAAGGCCTGCTGGGGTGGAGAGGCGGGCTCGGTGCAGCGCGCCGCCTGCGGTCAGTTTGCAACACCGCCTCCCCCGCTTGACGGCTAACGGTCTGTGCTCGAGCTGATAAGACGGCCGTCAGTAGCGCACCGACAGAGGCAGGTAGGGGGGGGGGGGCCTCATGACAGGCGGGGGTGGGGGGACGGGTCTCATCAGAGAAGCCGGATGCGCTCTTCTCTGTGGAGCAAGCGTGAGAACATCAGAATGTGGGGATGAGCCCGTTGAGACAAAATTCATCGCAATGGGATTTTACCAAGAGCCTAGTGGTCCTCCTCCGTACAAAACGATGAATTCCGTTTCGTTAGCGGAGCAGGCCGGTCCCCTCTGCAGACGTGGCCCGTTAGCACTCGTCAACGGAGGGGAGTAACCCAGCAGCTGGTATCACCAGCAGCAAAGCGAGCGACGCATCGCTGCAGACTGGCTGCACGCCGCCGCCTGGACCACGTGCACCCGTGCGTTCCTGGTACCGTGGCGTCCAATAGCACCAAGTTATGCGGGTTGTATTCTCGGAAGTGAGAGCAATGCCCACAGGTACGTCACGTCAAGGTTCGATTTCTCAGAGACGTCCCAGAAGTAACCATCAGTTACTAGCTTGGAACCCAGCCCGCAGAAACCGGCTAAAGGCGGCTGTTCTTTGTTTACAACATTCGGTGAGCCTAGTGTTAGGGTTTGTGGGCTATATAGACTCAGTCATCAAGATCTAGTTTAGGCATAGACTTCAGAGACGCACTCAATTCAGTGTCCAGAGACTGGCTCAGATCTGGGCATCAGCGAAAACGACAGAGCCTTCTCCTGGAGCTCGGGCCTGCTCCGCTGGCCGGTCTGGGACCAGCAGAGCCCGCTGCCGAAGCTCGGTCCTGCTCTGCTGGCCGATCAGGGGCCGGCGGGGGCGTGACGCCACCACTGGCGGCGGCCCCGGCCCAGCCTCGTGGGAGCGGCGGCCCAGCCGTCGCCGGCCCCTCCTGCGGTCACCCGCCGCCGACCTGCGGCCGTGTTATGGCGACCGCCTGGCCTTGGACACCGTCTAATCAATATCCAGCGCGCCTGACATGATATGCGTACCGTCTGGATTTGGGACGGTTGTGTCCACCCGGCAATGCTGACTCACAGACATTACCGCGACGCCCTTTTGAGGGCCTCGTTGCATCCGAATGATTCATACATGGAAAGTAATGGCCTCCACATCGCACGAACTTCTATGGAGAAAGGCTATCCAGTGCGGAATACCTTCTGAATTTCTCAATTTAAGGTTTTTCAAGTTCGCGACAAACAGCTTTGTCGTTGGTGACAGCTGCATTTGACGAATCATCGTGAACGCTATGTGATTACATCCAGAATGTAGACGATACCCCAAACCTACATCCTGTCTTTTTCACCGACCTCTATGCCCTACGTCATTGCAGGACCGCTTTCCGTCCGACCGACCTGGAATCTGGACAGTGTCAGTCGCTATGGTGCACTCTGTGATTTAGCGGGAGGGCGGTAGGTTGGCGACCACGTCTGTTTTCCCCCGTCACCGAGTGATGAATCGTTCTGTCTCCACGTGTTGTTGGACTCATCCGTGTCTGCATGTCGTGTGCTGGTACGGGCCATGTAGCGAGAGCACACGGCGCGGGCGGTGGTATGGTACGCACGTCTTTGTCATACCCTTTCCCCTGGATTGGCTGCTGACTCGTCCGTCCCGCCGCCGTGGACGCACGCGAATGCCCGCTTAGCCGAAGATCCCTGCGTGTGCGCACCACGCGACATGTCATTAGTCCCGCGGCAAAATGTGAATCGACCTGATCCAGATAATCGATGAGGCTTCTCATCACGACGATGTTGATGAACCGTGTTTGGTAGTGACTCATAGTCCCGATGGGTGGCGGTACAGTTTGTGTTCGTGTATGTGATCATCAGACGAACAACTCTCGATGTTTGGCATCATTGGGCACGTCGGGCACGTTTGAGATCGCCTGCTTGACCGAAGGCGTCCGCGGCCACGTGTGATCACGCGGAACAGTGTCCCGACACCATTCGCTCGTGGTGACATCACCAGCACTGGGACATCGTTCACTCGACAGTTGGCTATTTGTGCGCGACATGATGGCATTCCAGTGCCGTCAGCACAGCTGCTGCTGAGGGTACTCCATTGTCGCCAGCACGACTGCTGCTGATGGCACTCCAGTCTCGCCAGCACAGCTGCTGCTGGTGGCACTCCAGTGCCGTCAGTACAGCTGCTACTGATGGTACTCCAGTACTCCAGTGCCGTCAGCACAGCTGCTGCCGAGCGTGTGACGTCATTATTGTCTATAGCGATCCATCGGGATACGCCTGACACGCTCTCATGAGTGGATATCACGTTGTTAGTGATTGTTAGTGTCAAGATGTCACTTTGACCTGTGGCTTAACGGTGGGTGGCTGATGATGCAGCTAAACACAAAGAGGACGTTGCATTGCACATGTTTGGGTCGGTGATGAGTGCCTCAGGCGAGACCAGGGATCTGAGAGCTGGGTGGGTCGAGCTAGGTGGCAGCGACTCTAGCCATATTTTGGGTCGGTGATGAGTGCCTCAGGCGTGACCAGGGATCTGAGAGCTGGGTGGGTCGAGCTGGGTGGCAGCGACTCTAGCCATATTTGGGGTGGGTGATGAGTGCCTCAGGCGAGACCAGGGATCTGAGAGCTGGGTGGGTCGAGCTGGGTGGCAGCGACTCTAGCCATATTGGGGCACTGTGGTGAACGTTAGTTTGATTACGCCGTCACCTTTCTTGCGTGGTATACATTTTGGGTATACAATGAGGAAGGAGATTTGTGTAAACATGACCTTAGTGGGCAATTACAATCACACAAGATGTGGACGAGCTGGTACCTGTGCTCATGGCTCGAAAGCACATGGATTAATGGCGGCATACTTTGATGACGCGTCTTGAAAGGGCTCGGAGAGTTCCATATATCAGTTGTGGTTGCATTACAATCTAGGTCTCCCATTGGCATTGCAAGCGGTGAAATAGCCATGATTTATATCATCTCAGAAACAATGCACTGCTACGATACAAGGGAAGGTAATTTGCTCTTACGTTTCCTCATAAATGTCAATTCACCATTGCAATTCGTGCCGTTTAAGATTGCAGTAACACATGAATGACGTGAATGACGTGTATTTTCCTCGTTCTTCCGAGGAGCGTGCCAGTGCTGTTGCCCTGACCACGTTTTCCTGCTGCTACACTGCACAGTAGTGGCACATCCAGCCCCGCTCAGTGCGGCCTTAGCGTGTCCGCCTCACGTCCCAGCATCCTGCTACCGCCCTGCGGTGAGAGGACAACGGCGCATGAACAAATGCACAGCTGCTGCTGACGGCTGCTGCTGCGGTCAGCGGGGTCCCGCCGCGCTAACAGCGGGGTCACGCCGCCCACTCAGTGCGGCCGTTCCCGGCCGACTGACCTTCGGCGCCCTCTGCGCCCCCTGCAGAGTGCAGAGTGGTTTTGATGGCGCGCTGCGCGGTGGGTCGTCGCCATAACTCGTGTCCCAGCGGCGGCAGAGCGCCACGGCCCTGGGCCACTGATGGGGGCCGCTTGACCCGGTCCTCCGTTGCCGCAACCCGAGGCCACTGATCGGAACCGCTTGACCCGGTCCTCCCGCGCCGCGACCCGGGGCCACTGAAGGGAGTCGCTTTACCTGGTCCGGGACCACTGATGGGAGCCGCTTGAACCGATCCTCCGGCGCCGCGGCCCGGGGCCGCTGCCGAAACACTACCACCGATGGCTGCACCGTGCTTCAAGGCACGAGATCGGCAGCGGTCTGACAGCGGGCACGACCCGGGCGGCTCACAGCCCCAGTGAGTGCAGAGCCGACCCAGAGCGAGGCCGTGTCCAGCTCCCAGTCAGCCGTCTCCGCCGCAGCCGGTCTGCCGCCGGCCCGCAACAGGACGTTTGGTGTCGCCACCCTGCCTATCGCGTCGGGAGCCTGACTGGCTGCGGTTGCCTCAGCGGCCGGCGGGCAGCCTGGGCGGGCCCGTCTTCGGGCCGCGGGGCTGGATCGGCCGGCCGGGCTCTTGGGTCGTCATGGGTCGGCGCGCGACGGGTTGTGAAACCGACAGCCAGCGGCCGTCGAGAAAGCCGTCAGGCCTGCCGGTGATCTGGCCGCCGGTGACGGCACCGCTGAGGAAGGAAAGGGAGGTCGGTAGACCGTGGGCTCTGGTGATAGGCGCCGAGCCGAAGCCTGCCGGTGACCGCACCCTGGCTTAGGACCTCCAGTCTCGCCCCGGAAGCCGCAGCGCCCGTGTATTGAGACATGTGTGGACTGCTATGTATTGCTCACTGCTCCGCACACTATCTAACCAAGCGGCTTGAAATGCTCTGTCAGCACGAACAACACCCGAACTGAGCAGGCAAACCTGACGCGAGAAACCCTCGGCTTCGCTTGAGCCATGTCCCCGCTTGCTCGCAGCACGAGAAGGTGCTATCGTCAGACGCGACAGCTGCCCGTCCGGAGCGGCGTCAGTGCCAGTTGGGCCGGTGTTCTCTTGAGGCCGCAGCTCTACGGACGTCAGGCGGGGGCGCCAGGCCGCCGATGCGCCCTGCCCCGCTCAATGACGGCGCCCCGACACCGGCTAGCCGGCCAGTGGACCGGGCCAAGGTGGCCCGGGGTGGCTCGCCCGGCCTCATCGGTATTCCGGTCTGCCGCGCGCTCCGGTGTCACCTTAGAGACGGGCTCAGGTGGCTGGGACGGCGAAAGCCGTCAGCGAAGCAGTCCTTCCCTGATATCAAGTAGCGTCTCAAGCGGGCGTCAGCCGCTGATGTGCGGTATCGACCAGCCTTCCCCCACTTGGACCACACTGGCTACGCCCCTGCGCCGATGGCCCTGCTCAGCTGAGATTGTAGCCCGGGCGTGCAGTGGCCGCCGCCTGTCGAAATCGGCACCAGATCTCTGCTCTTCGGCGCTGTTGCGTCATGTGAAGCGCCGCGGATCGCGCGGCGACCCCGGGAAACGGAGATTACCTCGAGATTGGTAATGGCCTGGAATAAGCAGCCGTTTGGAATCCAGACGTGACTAGATGTTATTAGACGGGCATGCGCAACGGTATCTATCATTTTTGTAGGTTTCAGAGAGTGTCGTGGAATCTTCTGGGTACACAATTGTTAGAGTTCATGCAACAGCTGGTTGACTCGACCAGAAGCCGAAAGCTTGCGCAGAGAAAGGGGTCAGGCTCCAGGCTAGAACGTATGAGCTGTACTTCCTGGTGATTGCAACATGTCCGCACTCACTGTCCATTCAACCCGGCCGGGTGATAAGAGCCGTGAAAGAAGTTGGTCTGATGCGGAAATCAGATCAGGAACAGGGAACGGAAGACGTTGGACAGCCTCGATTCGCTTCATAACGTAACTAATCATGTGGAGGCTATGTGGTTTAATGCCATTATTTGTCCATGAGCCGTCAGCCAGTACACAGCATATGTATATATCACACTGCACGACACCACGTGCATACTATGTGCATAGTATGTACAACGCTCTCTCATGGCGTTTGTCACAGCTCACAGACCGAGAGTAAAAGTCTCGCTCGTTCGTATACATCAAATCCGTTTCACCACGGCTGTTTTGCCTATCGGTTCTCGGACGTCACGCTCGACCAGCATAGCGATAGGCCCAGCTGCGCCTCTAAGGTAGCACTGGTCGGAGCTGGCCGCGCGGCTCGCTGCAGGCATGACGGGCCACGCGCCGCCGCTTTCCATCCGACGCGCCTGGGTCGAACGGGCCTTGTGAAACGTGACAGAGTTCAGTCGGGGGATCGCTGGCACGAAGCGCCATACATCTCGGAGCTGACGGCTGATGTGAACAGCCCGTATATGGCCACGCTCCGACCGCGACCCGTGCCGGTGCGCTGCTCGGAGACAGCCGAGGTCAGGTGGGCCCGCTGGTGTTGATCGCGCGGCATGGACGACGGACCCGAACTCTGGACCCGGACCCAGACCCGGGTCCCAGACTCGCCGCCCCGGATCCTGGGCAGTGAGAGACGAAACGGCCGGGTGTAAGGTGGGAGTGCCACCCGTCCCCTTCCCTCCCCCTTCGCCTTGCACGTATCAGGTGCCACGAGGCGCCGTTGATTGCTAGAGTATCGGACTCAGGCGGCAGTGGCCCTTCTTGTGGCGGCGCCTTAATGGACGATTTATGAGTACGATGGCGTCAAACTCGAACAGTGCGACAGATTTGCTCCCTGTCGTAATATTCGGTACGTGTGTTCTCGATTGTCATGACGTGTGAGCCATGCACCCTTCGAAAGATAGGGTGCTGCTGCTTTTTTTCGATTGGAACACATATCGTCCAATCCAGCACATTTGGGATACCATTGCGTTTCTTCAGATATCCTACATATCGGCTGATTGAGCCAGCTTTCTCAGCATCGACCTCCAATGTAACGGCATTTTTCTGTCTTGCGCGTTAACACTGGTCGAAAATTCTGACCCTCGCTGAGGGGCTGGGTGGGCTGCACTACAGATGACACCATCGCCCATTTGTTTGCACTGGCGCGGTGCCTTGTCCTTGTGGACGCCCTCTCCTCTCCCGAGGCGCCAGGCACGCATTTGACGCGGCCGCGCCCCGGCAGGAACTCGTCGCCGCCGCCGCCGCCGGCGCCGACAGAGTGCCATCCACTACTTTATGTGTGTATTTGCCAGGCTCGTCGCGGTGTTTGTGCGGGTCGTTTCGCAACGTCGTCCTTGAACTATCGTCGGGGCGGAGACGGCAGACGGCGGACGGTTCGGTGCCAGACTGATGGTGCGGACTGTTGCTGGTATCATGCCTGCTCGGTGCGTCGGGTGGCACCCCTCTCGACAGAACGGCGTCTGGCCCCGCTCACGCCCGCCCGGCCGCATTTCTCAGCGGCGGGAACTGATTACTGCCCAATAAACAGGGCGCCGCGCTGCCCGGTCTGTGCTGTCGTATGCGTATCGAGGTGGCGGCCCCGTGGAGATGCTTGAGACAGCTGCGGTAGGGCCCCGGCCGCTTTGTGAGTTTGTTCGGGGAAAGGAACGGATCGCTTATCATGACCCAGGGCCACCCGCGCCGGTGCGAGCTCGTTCGGCCTACGGTCTGTTTTGAGGCGGCTCAGTTGTCACCTCGTTTTCCGGAGCTCGTTGTGTTGAGGATCAGCCTGTCTCTGACACACGGGTGTCGATTTGTGGACAGGAACGGACCGCTTGTCATGGCCCAGGGCCACCCGCGCCGGTGCGAACTCGTTCGGCCGACGGTCCGTTTTGAGGCGGCTCAGTTGTCGCCTCGTTTGCCGGAGCTCGCTGTGTTGAGGACTAGCCTGTCTCTAACACCCGCGTGTCGATTTGTGACCGTCATTGGCTGGCTGTCACTGCAAGCCCTGAGCCGGCCAGCCTCCCGCCAGAGATGCAGTGCCGTGCTGGCTGACTTCTTCGGCGAGCCGTCGCTGGCGGTCCAACATTAGCCAGGCCCTTCCCAAGACTGTGTCGCACCGCATGTCTGACAGACAGGTGTGTGACGTTCCGCATGTCTGACAGACAAGTGTGTGACGTTCCGTGTTTTTGTGTCTCCAGAAGCGGCGCCGAATCGACCGCAGCATGATCGGCGAACCTACCAACTTTGTGCACCTGGGCCACGTAGGCGCCAACGACATGCAGCAGGGCAACCGGTACCTGAACCAGCTGCAGAACCAGATGTGCAGCAAGGGCCAGTACCAGACCACCGGCCCTGTCCGGGTCAACTCCTGATAGACAGGTACGTGACGGCTCAGCTCTGGGCACCGGCAGCGATGCCCAGAGTCGCATAACACCGGCAGTGGATAGACGAACGCAACGCTCTCGTGGCGGGACACGTGATGGGTCACATAACACCTGCAGCGGACACACGGACTTGTCGCTCCTCTGGCTAGGCACGTGATGGGCCACATAACACCTGCAGGGGACAAACAGACGTGTCGATCCTATGGCTACGCACGTGATGGGTCACATAACACCTGCAGGGGATAGACGGACATGTCGTACCTACGGCTAGGCACGTGATGGGTCACATAACACCTGCAGGGGATAGATGGACATGTCGCACCTATGGCTACGCACGTGATGGGTCACATAACACCTGCAGGGGATAGACGGACATGTCACACCTATGGCTACGCACGTGATGGGTCACATAACACCTGCAGGGGACAAACGGACATGTCGCACCTACGGCTAGGCACGTGATGGGCCTCATAACACCCGCAGCGGACAAACGAACGTGTCGCTCCGGATCGGTTGGTGCGTTGGGGCTTGGCTCTGTGCATCGGTAATGCAGACCAGGTCCTGGTGGTGGTGGTGACCGGGGATTGGCCTGCAAGAAATGTCCCTGACGGATGGCTGCCCTGGGTCGTTTGACACGAGCAGCTGACTGTATCGTATTGTGTTACATGAGGTTGCCGCAGAGTACGCGCCTGAGCGTGGCGAAATGGTCTTATAATCCGACTGGTCTGCCTATGCTGAAGCCGGAAACACGCGAGCGTAAGACAATGTTGTCTTAGTCTCATCTGGTTCCAGCTATCACGAGCGACAAATGGAAACCATGACAGCTGTTTTGAAATAGGACTGTGTGTTCCCTATATTTGAACACATGTTCACATCGCCCTAACACGATCAATCACAGCCTTCTTTCTCGCCGATGGGACACCACGTGGTTGAAAGTCACCCCAACATCCACACTCCGTCGAGCTGTCTAATTATAATAGTCCGACATTTCCCAATGCGTCTCGATTGATATGCCGATTTCCTGGCCCTTGTGAATATTTTTGTGATGTAACGGTGCCCATCACTAGCGGAGAGCCATGCGAACAGGTGGCATGGCAGAACCTGATCGAGCGCCGTCTAATGGCCAATTGTTAACAGTGAGCTTGCGTTTGGTGCGGCCGCCGTCACACTCGCCACACCACGTTCTCCACCCACTGCGTCGGTCCGTAACCACCAAGCTAGACGGCTAGCCAGTTGGCTGTTGTGGCCATGGCAGGAACGTGTTTCTTGCATCATCATCGTGCTGGTGTGCGGCCGAGCACACGGCGCGCTATTCTCCTTGATACACTTCATGACGACAGCCTCGTTCGTCAGCATACCCCGATCCTGTCGTTCCCTATAGGGTTCCTGTTCTGTCACGCACTATTTGTGATCATTGGGAACGCCGCATGTACGGTGGACGCAGCCGTGGTCCCTTCCACTGCCATCGCAACAGGCCTCTTCGCACGCCGTCCTTTGTTACTTCCGAGATAAACTTTCACTCGGTACGAGTGTGAAGCCCCGAAATGGGCCCATTCCACACGTTCATTTGCGCAAGCGCGGCTGCGGCGGCGCCGTCGCGTGTGTCTGGCGGGCCCCTGGGATGGCGTCGCCGGTCACTGTCCGCCGCCGCCGCCGGCCGACAGCGGCGGTCCGGGCACGCCCCGGCCAGTGCCCGCCGCCGCCGCCGCCGTCGCCGGCCGACAGCGGCGGTCCGGGCACGCCCCGGCCAGTGCCTGCCGCCGCCGCCGCCGCCGCCGCCGCCGCCGCCGCCGCCGCCGCCGCCGCCGCCGCCGTCGCCGCCGCCGTCGCCGGCCGACAGCGGCGGTCCGGGCACGCCCCGGCCAGTGCCCGCCACCGCCGCCGCCGCCGGCCGACAGCGGCGGTCCGGGCACGCCCCGGCCAGTGCCCGCCGCCGCCGCCGCCGCCGCTGTCGGTCCGGGCACGCCCCGGCCACCGTCGCGGACGCCGGCCGCACTCACCACTGACAAATGTGGCGGGGCTCCCGGCGGGCCAGACTCTCACGGTCAGCCGACGCACCGGAACCGAGCACAATTACCGGCCGGCGTGGCATTGTTATTTTGGTGCCGTGTGCGCCGCGGCCGGCGACGGCCTGTGCCGAGGGGTTCTGCTGATCAGACGCTTCAGATGAGGTGACCGTCCTCAGGAAACGGACTGTACTCATGCTACGGGCAGAATGGTCTGTGTCGGAGGCTGCTCTTACAGAGGTTACGTGTTGCCACGAGAAGACGAGATGATAAGTTGCGGACTTCTCTTTTCTTTTCCGCAGATTTCTCCGGCCGACGAGACGACCAGAGACTATTTACCTGGTAGCTGCTTGAATAATTCCAGCGGAGGCGCCGCTGGTTGAGGAAGTGTTTAAAAATTCGATCTAGGTGAAGGCCACAAAAGCAAACTCATTCAACAGCTATCCCTCAGTCTTTCCGTCTTGTGGCAACCTCCGACGCCGTGACAGCGTTGACCTCAGGCCGGTGGCGAGCTGGTGCTCAGTGCCCGCTGCCGTGACAGCGTTGACCTCAGGCCGGTGGCGAGCTGGTGCTCAGTGCCCGCTGCCGTGACAGCGTTGACCTCAGGCCGGTGGCGAGCTGGTGCTCAGTGCCCGCTGCCGTGACAGCGTTGACCTCAGGCCGGTGGCGAGCTGGTGCTCAGTGCCCGCTGCCGTGACAGCGTTGACCTCAAGCCGGTGGCGCGGTTGGTCTGAAGTCTTCGCTCACTGGGAGCGCTCCGTAAACAGCTCCGCCTACACGGAAATTCACCGCCGAATCCCAGCAGGAACCAGCAGGAACGGCTGCGTTGTGAAACTGCGTTTTCGCCCAGTCAGGGTCGCGCCGCCCACCCGCCATTGGGGGCCGATGTGTTTACACGGATGCTGGGTCGGCGCGGAGGAGCCGGGCTGCACCGTGCAAACAGCGGTCACCTTCGCCCCGCCCCGCCCCGCCCCTGGTGAGGGAGATGGGATGCGACCGGTGGTCAGTGGGTCAGGACAGTGGCGCATGCTGGCGGGCTCGCCTGGTGCCACACGTATTTTCTTCGGCTTACGTCTTCAAGAGAAGTCAAAGGAAGTGGAGACCCAGGATGTGCAGATTGCCATTGTGTAGATACACTGACTGAATGACGGGGCTTTGTCGCTGCTAGTTAGGCCGTAGCCTTTACGGGTGTTCTAAAATGCACCGTGTAAGGAACGGCAGAAGCGTAAGCCTGGCACTACCATTGACAGATGATGCCGACAGCCCGTCGTCCCCTTGATCTGTAATGTCAACGGTAACGCAGGGAAACGACGGTGTGGTTTCATACGTGTGCCGACAATGTCACCGGCACGTTTGGACGCTGCCAGTTTCCATCACTGTTGTCGCAGCGCGTGCGTGTTACGCTCCGCCTCTGCCTCGTCTGTGACATTGCCGCCGCACACGAACACGCTGTCTGCGTCAGCCGTTCGCCGCAGCCGTCACCCCGTGCGTCTGCCCCCCTCATCCCCCTCCCCTCCCCGACTTGGCAGGGTGGGCCACGCCGGGAGCAGCAACCTCTGCTGCTGGTGACGACAGCGAGGGGTGGTGACGCCGCGTCCGCTGTCGCCTCGCGAGCCTCGTCGTCTCGCCCGCGCCCAAGTTTACAAACAGCTTGCGATGAAAATTGCCTGGCTATGAATGTGGAAGGGGTGGGACTCGGAAACATAGGAATGGGTGGCTACGGGCACTTTCCGGTGGATTACTGGCGCACCTCTGGGTCGGACGGCTGTGAGGTCTTCTAGTGAAATGTAGTAGGTACATTCGTCGGCATCGTGAAGGTAGTTCCTCGTTCTAATCTCCCCTTAACGCTGATGTAAAATATCCAGCCTTACAAACGCCTCAAAACACACATGGTTCGCTTAAGATAGCGCGTGGTAGTCTGTGGTATCGATTCCCCCCCCCCCCCCCCCCTCCACACACACACACCTTTGCCGATGTTATTGGCCGTTTCTCCCCTGTCAGCATTAGTTTGCCGATGTGATTGGCTGCTTCTCCTCTGTCACATCAGTTTGCCTGCTATCGCTACGACGTCTGGTCGTTGGGCTCTAGACCTGTTTGCAAGCCATGAGCTTCAGATTTGTTTTTGCAAGTTGAAAGCTTTTACTTTGTCATGCTTATGGAAACCACCTAGCTGTTACGTATTGCTGATATTGCGACGTTGCAGAAAGGCGCCGCCTGATGAAGCAGATTCGGTCTACAAACCCTGAAGGTATTAGAGCACATTTCCTCAAGAAATCGCCCTAAATGTGACTGAAACTCTCCAGACGATCAGTGAGATCAAATATCAGATCAGCTGCGATCAGTGATAGCAAAGATATAGGTCCGTTGGAGAACGCGGCTGGCCGAACAGCCGAAGTCCCACATTTTCCGGCCGGT
>NW_023597034.1:18828749-18888015 GCF_011947565.3 Pollicipes pollicipes
CCTGTCCCTTCACTCCTGTCCTTCCCTCCACACTCCTGTCCCTTCACTCCTGTCCTTCACACCCTCCCTGGCCCTTTTTGTTAGCCTGCCCGAGCACTCTTTATCGTCTAGGTCCAATAGTTCATGTACGATGATCTTGGGTTATCTTCATTATTAAGAGTATGCAGTCACCAAACGTTTGTCTTAAAATCTTAAAATTCAATGACCGGAATGCGTTTTTTGGGGGGGGGCAAACTCAGGGGCCCCCCAATATTGCGTGCCCGCCCTGAAATTCTGGATCCGCCACTAAATAGCTTATCAGTCCATTTACGTGTCAAAAGCGCGCGCCCGCGTTGGCAGCTGTGCTGTCGCCATGTTTCGGCAGGAAACTGCGCAAAGCAAATAAGTAAGCCCTATACCGCAGCTCACCAGCTTAAATTTGTGCCTGGCAATAAAACGGTGTTTATGCATGCCTAAATGTTCTCATCCAAGGTCGGTGGCCAAGACTATACACCTCATCAAATTCCCTGAGCATTCGCTCCTCCGCCCCCCCCCCCCCCCCCCCTCCATCATAAGATCGAAGGCCTCGTGCACGTGGTTTGTATTACCGTTAAAAGTTGGTGGCCACGAGGGCAGGCAGAATGGAGACTCAGGTGCTTTGTCGGAATATCTGCGAGGTGAACACCTCTATTGTGACACAGTTTACGCGTCCGCTTTGGGACTGGCCGTAAACACTGGATGCCATAGTTGAAGAATCGCAAAAAAGAAAGTGCGTGGTGCCAGCCCATTTTTTTAAGCGGCAAACTTTCAGTCGATTTACCCTGCTACGATGTCCTGTGGACAAATAGCTCTTCAACGTATGATTTTGATAGTATATCATATTTACTTCCGACTTCCCACAAACGCTCACCCATTCAAACGTTGCTCACACATTTCTAATAAAATGCGTAGTTTATTGCTGAAAAAATTGCAGTTACATTCACAGTATGTCTGTCGCCCAACTTGACCCCTCCCCCCCCATATCGAGACCCTTTTAAAAATCGGAGACGACGTCCGAAACGAGATTTATAGCACTGCGTCCGTTGTAATGCACGAGGGTCACATTTTCCGTCGCATTGGTCTGTCCGTCAATCATGGAATGGCCCCATTGGTCTGTATGCCTCCAAAGAAAGCAGTCACGCTGTGCATTGAAGGGTGTTTTTCTTTGGATTAGAGCGTTTTCGACCAGAAATGATCATTTCAGGGCAATGGGATGAAGGAAAATGGTTGACGGTGGGGCAGACTTGCGTGCGCCTGGGGGCCAACCGCCGAGCTTTAGCCCGCGCATGCGCGCTGGGTAACCAGCCGGGGCTCCCCTTCCCACGGGGCTCTCGGCCCACTCATGGCTGACGCATGCAGCCCGCCCCGGTCAAGCGGGGTATTGTGAGGACGCAGGATGAAACAAGAAAGGGGATAAGAGGGACGGATCGAGAGAGCTACACATGAGCAGCGTGGCGCTATGATGATCAGGGCGGTGGACGCTGGACCTGCCTATCCTAGGTTCGGGTCCCTGTCCCGCCACTACTGCATCACGCATGGTACTGTATGCAGCTATCTCGCTTCGCAAAGGCTCTGGCGGTCTGTGAGGCGGAAAGCCCCAACAATGATTATAAAAGGCCCATCGAGAGCGATGTTTTGCCATAACACGCCCTCACCCGATCAGAAATGGACCGACAATAGCGACATCTCCGATGTGTTAATTATAGGTGGCGCTAGTAAATGGTACTGCGAAAGGTGTTCGGAGGTGTGGGGTGTGGCTCGGAGGCCTTGTGGATATTCTTTTCAAGCATGAACGTGCTTGCTGTTGAGCGAAAAGAGACCACGAATGGACGATGGGGCGTAAAAGACCCAGGGATAGACGAATACATCATATTTCCGAGCCATGAAAGGCAAGAGTTGATTTGAGGCAGCTTACGTCTCGAAAGTTATATTTAAATTGACATTGTCATGCTAAAATTTGTGGGGCAGAACGCATGCAGATTTTGGCGAGCCAGAAAACAAACTTTTGGCGTTCTGGCAATTTTTGGCAATTTGGCTGGCTTTTGGCAATTTTAGTGTCATTGTGGTAGTGGTTTAGAATGAGACCTGGCCACTTCCACACACCACGTGGCCACACAATTCTACAAGCAATGGAGATTCCGGCCATCTATGCCTGCTGTGTGTTGAAAAAAATCGGTGAAATGGTTGATCAGTGTTCCAAAAGGTGCCGATGACAGAGCAAACAGACTGCGCACGATGTCCGAATGAAGTGAGTGAGTTTCGGGCACAGGCGCCGACCAAGCCAGCTTATTATGCAGTCAAGGGTGGTCGCGTAAAAAGGGCGCGCCTACGCAGTTACACAAGCGATCGCTTTTTCGCCCATGCTGATTGGCAGTCCGCATTTGTCTCCGGGCCGGTGCTCGTGCGCAAAACAGCGCCGCCGCTGCAACGCTATACGCCCCGATGCCGCGTGAAGCGACTTTCACAGATCGGCGAGCGGCGTGCGGCCAGTTTTTGGGTGCGCGACATAGCCCTGACAGAACACATAAAGGCCAAGCGGGTGGGTGGGGAAAAAGGTGAAAGTGCCCGTAACATAAAAAGGTGCGGTCCCATTTGTTGTCGCGGCCACCCATGCGCGTCGCGTCTCGTGTGTCCGGCAGGGCTTCCTGCCTGTGATCTCACGAGCTTCACCAATGTCGCCTGCTGTCTCTCTCGGACATCGTTTAACCCTTGTCCCAGACGAGGTCTTTAGGGGAAGTGGGGAGGGCGAGAGCGGTCGTGTGTGTGTGGGGAGGGGAGGGGGCACCGATGCATCCGTCCGTTGGGGTGGGCTCGCTGTTCCCTGGGGACGTGGGTTAGGTGGAAGCAGGGGAAGCACAGATCAGCGGACTGCATCTGTGCGCTGTACGCTATCTTTATGCTGCGCACGCTGCATCGTAGTAAAGGGAATGTTCCACATTTAAAGATATTAGAGCAGACAACAGATAGACATAAGGAGATATAGACATCAAGCCAACGAAGAGCCAAAAGGGCCCATCGAGTTTGGCCAAGCCTAGGCTTCTCACCCACACTTGAACTAATCTTGCCACCTGACCTGTCTTAATTTAGCTATACACGAGATACTTAGGCCCATAAAACTTTTCCAAATGATTTTCAAAGTTGCTAGGGAGGGCCTTCCTGCAGCTTCGTTTGGCAGTCCATCCTAATAATTCACTCCTCTTTGGCTAAATGGCCTCTGCCTCTTCATAGTTCGACTCCTACCTTTTGTTAATTAAAGCTGGTTTCCTCTAAGTTGGCTTAATTTCCAGCACTCCTTGAAGACGTACCTTGTCTACCCATCCCTTTCATAATCTTGAATACCTCTACCATGTTCCTCTAAGTCTACGATATTTCAGTGAATACAAATCCAAGGCCTTAAGCCCATCCTGGTATTCAAAGTTACCAATTCCGTCTATCATCTAGTTGTTTTTGGCGGTACTCTCTCTAGCCTATCTATACGTTTGTGGAAGCAGGGGACCAACCCCTACACAATACTCTAGGCGTGGTCTGATGTACGCTAAGAGCAACTTTTTGGCAATATTTCTACCCTTGTAATGGACATTTCTGTTAATAAGTCCCAGCATCCCAGGTGCCTTACCCATAGCAGCCCCACGTTGCTTTTCAGCCTTTAAATCCCTGGAAATTAGAATCCTTAAGTCCTTTTCGTTTTCGATCTGGTCCACCTCTCGGCCTCCTATTTTATAGCTAATGTCCTTGTTGCCAGAACTACCCAAATGCATCACTGTCCACTTATCATAATCGAATGAAATCTGCCACAGAGCAGCAGAAATATTACGGGACTCCGCAAATATAGATTTTGGATCAACATGGGTCAACAGTTTGTATTAACTTGACCAAGTCATGCTTGTCTGAAATGTTCAGCATTCGTTCAGAATCGAATAGTGACACGAATTACGTACGTAGGTTGATGAGCATGCGCGCTAGCAAACCTAAGAAAAGAAATCCATGCCAGGCGATGCAGTCGCCGTCGGCTGCGCGGTGGCGGCCCGTAGTGACCAACTTGTGGCCAACGGGTGGACAAAAAGGATGACACTTGTGAAAGAGGAGCATTTCAACGTTTGAGGACATCAGATCGCCCATTTAGAGCGTAGTCCGGACGTATATATGTCACCGGTGCGATTTTTAGGTCGATGTTGAGAACGGATTGGCATTTACAGCACCACGAAGAGGTGCTGGCTGAAATCTAGTGGTAGAACTGGAAAGGTGAAGGAAGAATCTCTACTTTTTGTGTTGCTGCAACTATTCATCTGTCAAGAAGTTAACGTTAAACCTGTGAAAAAGATACACCTTGTTTTGTTTCTGAACGGTGCGAATTGATTTTGAAAGACATTCGGAACTACTTTTTCACGACGGTCGTTCTCGCGCGGGGCGCGTGATGTTACTTACAGTGACCAACGCTGTTCCGTTTTCCGAAAACTGCAACTCAGACCATCGCTGCACTTTCTCTCCGGGATTTCGGGCGCACAGCCTCCCATCTTTGCATGTAATTTGTTTCACTAGTTAGTTCTGCAAAATAATGGACTTTTCAGGCAAACATGCGATAACCTTGTTCGTTTTTAAACTAATTTTGACCTATTCTTTTCAATACCAATGAGACCCTTATTTCCAGACAAGGAAGCCTCTTGAGTGGAGCACTAGGGTCACATTACTGTTTCCGTTCAGGAGCTGAGGGGCTATTCCGTTCCATCCCCTGGTTGATCCGGGGGCCGTTAAAGGGATACATCATATCACATTGGCCCCTTCCTGACGTGGAAGGCCTTCTGACCCACACAGTTGTCCCCGGACCGACGCAGGAACCCTCATGGACGCAACATCCTTGATCGCCGCAGGTAATCCAATAATTGGCGCGTACACTCCAGTCCGGCTCAACGGGCTCACTCTGGAATTACGTTACAGGGCCCGCCGTTCGGTACTGGGGACTCTGACTAGCACAGGACAATTTCATTGTCTTAACGTGAACACTCATGAGTTATGATGTTTCCTTTCATTGTTAGAGGGCCCCGACCAATGCAAGAGGTCCCCTGTGATTGGGGGTCCGGTCCCCGTTCCCGTTGAGCAAATGCTCCCCTGGCCGACTCGAGGCCCCTTGTTGACACGGAACGATCTGTTGGGCGCTGGGATCCTGACTGATACAGAAGCCCCGCATGGTTGCAGGGGCCCCAACCAATGCAAATCGCGGGCCCTGCTTGAACAGTGGGCCCCAAGAGATCAGACCGACACGGAGCCGACTTTTCGGTGTTGGTACCTCTGGCCGAAAGAGAAGAACGCTCTGTTTCGGGATCCACAATGAGCACAAGAGACCGTCTGGCTTACAACTGAGATCACAGCTCTACGGGCGGAGTAACTACACGTGAGTTACAGCCAGCTCCTCGTGCGCTTCAGCCTTCCAATCGAGGGCTTGATGTTTGGCCTTGAGGAGCCCTTCATCCCCCTAAAGACCTCCTCAAACAAACCCTGTGACCGACTCGGGGCCAGTAGCCGACACATGACTTCTTATTATGCACTGTGGGCTCCTGGCATGCTGTGATGAACAGGCAGGAGGACATCACCGTACGCAACAGTGTCAGCGGACATGTCCCTGCGGAAAACGGCGGAACCTTTTAACGCGAAGTAGGAGTTCGGCGCCAGCTTTGTTTCTTGTAGAGCTACAGCTGCGGAACACTTCCGGCCATCCTCAGTCTGGACGTTGAGCGCATTAGCCCTTACTCTCCTGCAATTCCACTGAAAAAACTTCTTCACGTCTTCAAAAGGACGTGTTAAAGGAAGTTAAAAGGTCTCACACTAAAAACATGAGATTTAAAAAATTACGCTGCCCCAGGTGAAGCGCCAGGTATCTCAGATCTGGGACCCTGTTCCACAGATCCGTGCCCCAGCCTGGGGCGAGACCTTGGGCTACCCCCGTCACTTGGAGACAGGGGTCCAGATGGGATACGCTTGGTGCCAGCATATCCCGTGTGTGGTGGTGGCGGAGGAGGGGCCATCACTGAGCCTCTGCCCACCACCTGGTACCGAGGTAGAGCCTCAACCGGTCTTCGTGGAGACGGAGTGTTGCTCCGGGGGGCGGACTCCATGCCCGCTTCTGACAGCCTATTGGCTGCCTTGGCCCGCTCCTGCTCAGCCAGGCACGCCCACTTAGCCTCACGGGCGCGTCTGTCAGCTTCCTGACGCTCCATCGTCTCTGCTACACGCTCACAGGCACTGACGAGGGGTCTCTGCGATGAGACCGGTGGTGTCTCAGACGAAGGAATGCCCGACGGCGCGCGAGGACTGCAGCCACGCCGAGCCGTCGTCCAACCGTCATTCTTTGGTGATCCAACCGGTGCCGAGGAGGCCGGCAGCACGGCGACCACCGGCTGCTCGGAGATGGAGTTTGGGGTGCTGGCTGCGAGTCTAGCGCGCAGGCTGAGGGTACAACTGATAGGCGAAACGACCTCAGAAGTTCCAGAAACTGAACAGCCGTCATTTCCTCGATCACATAAGTGTGCAACGAAGCTTTCACTTTCGATGCGTGCGATATTTTTGGCTGGGTTTCGTTATGAAGTTCTCGAGCCTCACGGAAGGATACGTTTTTAGAAGTTTTAATTGATATGATTTCCTTCTCCTTAGCGTAGGCTGGGCATGCACGTATGCGGTCCTACGACGTATGCGGAATTTGGTCCTTGCCGCAGTTGGCACAGTGGGGTTTGTCAGAAGCACAGACTTCGCTCATGTGCTCGAGGGACGCACATTTGCCATAGGCTGCGCGTTTCCGACAGTTGGGTTTCGTGTGACCAAATCGCTGGCACTGATAGCACCGCATGGGGTTAGGCACAAACTGACGAACTTTCACGCGGACGTATCCCACACGTATCTCGGACGGTAAGTCAGGGCGACTGAACGTGAGTATGAGGTTGTTGGTGGGCACCAACTCTCCTCCCCTTCTGAAAAGAATCCGCCGAGCGGCTGTCGCTCCAAACTCCGACAGCTCCTCCGCGATCTCCTTCTCGTCAACGTCACGCAGATCAAAACAGTTGACCACACCCCTGGACGAATTTATGGTGTTGTGTGGTGTCGCTGACATTGACACTGTTTTTTTCCGCTTACCAGCACCATCTCGAACACTACGCAAATTCAGTTGCTTCCGTAACCAGACACACCTCCAAGCCACTAGCAAATTCAACTTCGATTTTTCCATCCCCGAGCTTGCCGCATCTGATAATTTTTCCTAATCCGTTGCAGCCATTTCGTCTCTGAAACGGTGACAGGGACGCCAACCTAACGTCATCACTTTCAAAGGCGAGGATCCGTGGTCCGGGGATAACAGAGTCTTCTCTGCACCCTTGGGTTGTCGTGGTCCGACCCCCCTTCGGAGGACGGGTGTTTTTGCAGTTGGAGGATGTCATGCAAAGTAGGTTTTTCTTTCGGCACCAGGGCTCCCCACCCACCGCGGAGCGCACATGGGGGACGACCCAACACTCCTTCCGGAGGTGGTCACCGCTAAGGCTACCCCGGTGTTATACGGAGCGAACGACGCCTCCCAGACGGCCAGGGTAACCGGGGAGACACCTCCCCGTCCTGATCGTGGTTCAGCACCGCCGTCCCCTGACCCCTTAAGCCGCTGCGCACGGCCAGGTGCCCCAAGCGGAGACCCGCACGGAGCACCCAACCGCAGCGCGAGCGACAAGCAGCTAGACCCGTGTGGGGCCCCACGGGCCCCCCACACCCCCGGATATCCCGGCCGAAGTGAAGTGTTGGGACGCACCGTGACTGACCCGCACGACGCGCCCCTGGGCCATCAGGATCCGATCAACCCGAGGACGCGGGCGAGGGGGCACGGAGACCCCGATAAAACGAGGATTAGGAGTGATGAGTGGGCCGAATACGGGAAAGTGGGTGATGGGAAGGGAGCGAGTGGGACAGGGAGGGGAAGCTCACGTGCCGGCAGGGTCGCTACGCCCTGAGAGGAACAGCTTGCGCTGTCCAACCGTTACCGGATCTGGGACCCGAGGGAGCGCTAGTCCCCTACAGCGACCGAAGCCGGTGCCCTGCGGGACCACCATGGTATCTTGGACACAAATGACGACAGTGCCTTGCCCACAACTAGTCGTGGGACGCAAACGATTTTCCTTCTTTGAATATTCATTTGTTTTTTTGTGACTGTCTACTGCTCTTATTTTTCAGCAAAAAGGCCAATAACACAGAGTCTTGACTTTAAGATCTTTGACGTCATCAAAATCTTACCAAGCACCAGCCGTTGACGAAAATGAAGGGTTTCCCCGTGCAAGAGATACATTTATGGCGCTCCAGCTTAAGATATTGCCGCAAGCTGCTTGCATCACCGCGATCTGTGCGTCACTGCATCACTCGAATCAAGTTAGCCTGAGCGTGCCGAGGGGTGGCCGGGCGCGGTCTTTCAGTGGTATTATTTAGCCATTTCGTGTTCGAGGAAGTTGTGGTAGTTACTTATTATTAAAACCAAGTCCCAAGGGAACGTATTTGCTGCCCGTTGAGTCAACCTATTTATTGTCTGGCGGTGGAAGGACGTTGACCTGAGGCAAACGCTCTTTGGACTGAGGACTATCGTGTGAGCAACCAAACCAACCAGCTCTGCTCAGGCCTTGTTGCTGAGCATTGTGCTTGAATTGTTCATTCAGCCCTGTTATAAATATTCACGCGCTATCAGTCACCCTGGTGCTGATAAGCATCCATGCAATTTAGTTGAAGATTGGAAAACAAGAACAAAGGTAACCATGATGTGGGATGTCAGTGCTGTTTGACATTTGGGTGATTCAATGATTTTTTTTTTCTCATTAGAACAATTTGGTAGGATGGTTTTGAGATCAGAGTTCATGCTAAGCATGGTTTGTTGCACCAGTGCTGTCCATCACTAATCATGAAATTCCAGGTGAATGACAACATTAAGTGACACAAGTTTCATGTGTTGCAATGCTTGGCACAGTCCACACCCTATGATCTCTCACACTAGTCAATTTTTGTGTGTGAATAACATAAGGAGATGCTCAAATATCTTAAAGCAGACATATTTACAGCATTTGTATAACACATTATCAGCATGCATTATGAACCAACTTAATATACTTTGTTGCACCCACCACCTAATATAATTTTTGTGTTTTTATAAAGGAGCAATTAAATGGCAGTTTTAAAACAAAAATAACTGTGAGTGAACAACCTGGTACACCAACATGCCCAGGCACACGCTCACCAAGCATCTGCCCCCTGGCCGGCCTTCAAAGAACATATCCACTGTGTGGACACCCACCAGGCGTACACTTGTACCACTTCTACATGTCATTGGTGCACCACAGTGCCGGGGTTAGTTAAACTCTAGCCAGGTCACAATGTGCTGAATTTTCAACTTACCCATGTGCAAATGATTGTTTTTTGGTAGTTTGATGTCCAGTTTTCTTTCAAGCATCACAACTCCTTGAAACATTGGCCCTTTAAGTGCTGAATCAGTGGCACAGTGTACCAAACTATCAGCACTTGAATGTATGGATTTGTGCAGAATGTTGGTTGTGATGGCTAACAGGAACATGGGACATGCACTATGTGACATGTATTTGCAATGTGGCCCCTGGGTCTCAAGGCACTGGTATGTAGATGCCGGATTTGGAGGCCTGAAAAAGGAAATAAAAGGACTAATTAAATGCACTTTAATTTTAAAACATTGATGTTCAAATTTGCATATGTATGTTAGAAAGGGGAATTGAAATAATTTTTATCAATAAGATATAGCTGTGCCATGCATATGACACTGCCAATATCATGCAGGTGCAGAATCCATAAAATATTGGTGTATACATTAGCATAATGCAAATAACCTCAGTTACTTCCAAAATTATGTTGGTTCTGGCTGTATCAGGTGAAAGATAATGTCAATAATGGGAGGAAGATATCCAGCTTTGTGGTCTAGGGATGATGCTGGACCTGAGCAGGTATGTTGTGTTAGTCCATCTGAAATGTAAAGGTCAGTTAGCAATTGGCAATGAGGGCCAATCCAGGGCTCAGGCAGCAGTGGTGCAGCATTGTGGAGCACATACAGCCTTCCACATTTCTGTCTTGTGAGAGGGTGGAGGGAAAATCCAGAGCCAGGTCAGAGGCAAAATTGATTGGTGGGTGGCACAATTTTGGTGGTAGATTTAGGGTACATTCAGGGTACATTCAAGATATGCTAAGCAGATGCTCTGAATCCAAAAACCCCATAAGCAAACCATTCAGAATGCATCTATGAAAAAAGGCAAATGAAGTTATGCGTGCCTAAAAAGAAATCAGTTGTATTTGGCTGCAACAACTGCATGCTGCGAGTGATCAAAGTGGTCTGATATCTGAGCCAAATATGCCAAGGCAGGAAAAATGTAATTTAGTGTGGCATGTAAAAATGTCATGGATAAGGCAGCAGTTGCTATCAGCATCTATAAATTATTGGGTCATCATTTAGAAGCCTTTGAGTATCATCAGTACGGGATGTGCAACACATTTGTTGTACAATGATCAGGGAACAAGGCTACATTGAAGACATATTGTTACATCACGTCACAGATGTTATGCATGGAAGGAAATTAGGATGTATGCACACTTATGATATGCTTTGTTAATGAGAAGTGATTTTAAAACCATAAGATCTACAAAATTGCTGCACTGCCCTAATGACAACTTGTTTATATTTGATTGACTGAGCAATGGGTTTATGTAAAAGTGAGTAAGTGTGTGAGTTAAAATACTCTGTGTCTCACTTGAATAACACCATTAAAGTGAGTCAAAGTGGTTAGAGGATAGCAGTGGCTTCAAGAAGCCAAATTTTTAAGCAGTATTTTCATCCATGCCTTTTAAGTGTGTGGATGCTCAAAGTATGACAAAACACTAGACTGTGGCCATGTTGTAATGCTGAGCTGTGAGGTATATTCAGTTCCCCAGTACTGTTTGGTAAAGGTGCCCAGTGAAAAGTGCACTTCTGGTGACTTGGGCAGTGTGGGTGGCATTGACAGCATCTGCACAAGTCATGTACTTAAAGGGAGCATTCCACACTTGTATGGGATTTTAAACTGAAGGAGCCACCTTGAAAATCATTTCCTGCAGTTCACAGCCCTGTCCTGCATGAGACCTAAAGCTGTTTAGTTTCTGAGCTACGTGTTCGCGATGATGTGCAGACTTTTTTAAGGTCATCCAGACATCCACATTGCCATAATAATGTCATTCAAATCCTGTCATCCCATTGTCCATGTGTTAGTCAAGGGCAAGGCGAATATTGCGGAGTCGTTAATGTCTGGCGTTCGTGAACACGATTCACAGACGTAGCGGGCGTCAACGGGCCCTCAATCAATGTTTTGCAAGGCACAATACTCCAATCAAACAATAATGTATTTAAGAGCATATTTACTGAATACGGTTATTGTGCTGTCCTGAGCGATCTTTTCCACTTAAAGCATGCCAATAATAAGTGAGCTTATTTCATCATATCTAAAGCTTGCCTCACTATCTTCATTTCATTATCTTCAGTTTCATTCCCATTCAATGGATTACCCACCTTTGGGGTATGTTTCAAAAACACACTAGTGAAATGTCAGGACTAGCTATGTCTATAATAGTGGGTGGTTCCATTACAGCACTGTCAAGATGTAATGATGTGAATTTACTTATTGTTGTGTCCAAATTACACTGTCAATGCCTTGCAGCTATGCCCAGCAGGCTAGGGTGTGTTACAGAGAAGTTGGTCGGTTAAAGTTTGATCCAGTGTGTTATATGGATTAAGTGATGCTCTCATTCTCAAAGCCAAAGGGTGTCTGGAAAGGAGCCACTGTAACGCGGTAATGTGTCAAACACACGTTCGAAAAAGCAAGAATGCAGAACACATGTTTGAAAAAGCAACAACGGGACACACGTTGGAAAAAGCAACCACAGAGAGCGCATGTTTGAAAAAGCAAGTACACAACACATGTTGGAAGAGCAAGAACACAGAACACACATTGGAAAAAGCAAGGCAGATGGAATGTATTACTCTCATAGTGATGTGCATGTAGTCAAATCGGATTTGTTCGGTTGAGTCGGCTACTTCAAGTCGAAATTTTGGGCTATTCAAGATTTGGAGAAAGCTAATATTACTGATGAATGCTGCAGACCTGTCTTTGACCTGGCTTCCTCTGTTGCAGTGGGGATGTGTGATACCAGTGACCTGGATAGACAGATAGAACAGCTAAGAAGATGCGAGATCATTAAGGAGTCAGAAGTTAAAGCTCTCTGTGCGAAAGCAAGAGAGATCTTGGTTGAGGAAAGCAATGTACAAAGGGTGGATTCACCTGTCACAGTGAGTAAAAATCTGTGGATATTGTAATATGCTTTGTGATAAGCTGCCCTGCTGTTATAATTTGTCTTGATGTGGTTTGGGACTGCTGCACTGATTATGTTCTTTATTGCGGAGCAATGTTTGTATAGCATCATGATATCATGGAGCAGCATCTCTTTTGCATCATGAACACATCTTTTTGATAGCCATATTGTACTTATGGCTCTTTATTTAGGCATTGCTATCCACATCATCATGCTACATCATCACATATCACAGATATGGATACAATTGTGTTACTGAGATGTCTTTGATCTTTTTCAGGTGTGTGGAGATATCCATGGCCAGTTCTATGATTTGAAGGAGCTCTTTAAAGTTGGTGGTGATGTTCCTGATACAAATTACCTGTTCATGGGTGACTTCGTCGATCGAGGATTCTACAGTGTTGAGACATTCCTGCTCTTGCTGGCCCTCAAGGTTTGTTGATAGTGAAAATGGTGTGTTGAAAGTGATATTGTCATATATGTCTAACTTTTCATCTTAAGCCATAGTGCTGTGGACCTACAAGTGCCACCATAGGGAACATACCAGTGTGTCTGGTGTCCCCTGCCACAAGGCTTTGGTAAGACTAGAACTGGGCTGCATTTTTGCATTACGGGGAACCTACTTGTGACCAACAAGGTACTGCATTAATCAAGAGGCTACCAACTTTTTGGATATCTGTTTCTCTGAAAGATTGCACATTGTGTATTATACAAGCTTTGAAATATTGTCCAATCGTCTTAACGGGATCACGTCACTTTCAAAAGTGTATTCTACAATCCTATCAACATGTTTGACCTCTGGAGCTGCAGTGCGGCCGAGGCAGCTCCAGATCCATTGCCATTGCGGCCCTGTACACGATTTCGGTCTCAAAAGAAGTGGCAGACGCGCTGGGTCGCCACTTGGATCGGCTCTAGCCTAGGGCGTCGTATTTACGTGGTGAGGCAAGACGCCTGGACCAAAGGCAGCTGTCGCAACTGCGTGACGGGATAATCACTGCCAGACCTCTCAAATGACATAGTTATTGTTCAGCTCCGTGCAACAGTCAGTTGTTAGCGAGTAGTCTAATCCGAACACCACTTGTGCAAACATTTTGTGCCGTTGCTAATCTGAATATCTGCTTCACGCACTTAGACCTGCACTGGATGCCATTGTCTTCCTCGTGGGAAATCCAGGTCGGATGGTGTGTAGATTTCGGATGTAGCGGTCAGCGAGCTTCACTTACGTGTGGCACTCCGCAGAACCTGGCAGAGCGCGTTGTTACGTTGGCTATGCCCGTGACGCTCTGTCACGTGCTGATGCCACGTCAGCCGCCTGTTCACAATGGCCATGCCCCGTCGCCTCACTGGCTCTCGTGCACCAAAAGGGGTGTGTGTGTGTGTGTGTGTGTGCGTGCGTGCGTGCGTGCGTGCGTGCGTGCGTGCGTGCGTGCGTGCGTGCGTGCGTGCGTGCGTGTGTGTGTGCGTTGGTGATGGCTTTGTGCCGCCGGCCAGGTGCGGTACCCGGACCGGATAACGCTAATCCGCGGCAACCATGAGTCGCGCCAGATTACCCAGGTGTACGGCTTCTACGAGGAGTGCCTGCGCAAGTACGGCAGCGTCACCGTCTGGCGCTACTGCACCGAGATCTTCGACTTCCTCAGCCTGTCAGCCATCATCGACGGCAAGGTCGGACGCTGGCAGTGCCGGTAGCTGCGGGGTTGTACAATATTGCGCGCTAAGGGTACTTAGCATGTCGGGTGCTGGCGCGGGGCAGACGGGACGTTGTTTGCGCTCTTGGGTTGGTGTGAATGTGGACGCCTCAAACCTCATGGTTCCATATGAACTACATGTGTCTACTGTGGTCCCGATTCGACGTGCCGATCTTCGGGACTTTCATCCGCGTAACGAATGCGCTGCGGACATTAAGCACGAAGGCCCAGTGATGGCTGCGCACGGCGCTGTGCACCCCCTGTCGGCACGGTAGCAGGACGCCGAGATGACGTGTTCAGGCTCGCCCCTTGGCGTCCCGTTCGGTGGTCCCCTCTGGTATTCGCGTGCCGTTGCGCTCCGTGCGACGCGGCGCGGCCGACTGGCGTCCGCTGGCCGATGACCGCCCGCCCGTCGGCAGATATTCTGCGTACATGGCGGCCTGTCGCCGACCATCAACACGCTGGACCAGATCCGAACCATCGACCGGAAACAGGAGGTTCCGCACGACGGCCCCATGTGCGACCTGCTCTGGTCTGACCCGGATGACATGCAGGTCAGTGACGACGGCCCTATGTGCGACCTGGTCTGGTCCGACCCGGACGACATGCAGGTCAGTGACACGACGGCCCCATGTGCGACCTGCTCTGGTCCAACCCTGACGACATGCAGGTCAGTGACACGACGGCCCCATGTGCGACCTGCTCTGGTCCGACCCGGACGACATGCAGGTCAGTGACACGACGGCCCCATGTGCGACCTGCTCTGTCCGACCCGGACGACATGCAGGTTAGTGACACTGCTGATCTGCTGATTTGTGGTTGGTGTAGGTGCATGTCGGTCCTGGTAGGCTTGTCTTCCTGTTCGCTCTTCTCGCACTTCCACCTTTTTCGATCTTTCGGTCTGCTGACTTTCTTTGGGTGCGCAACATAGAGCGCCGCATTGGTGCTCCACTTGACGGCACGAAACACTGACACCTGTGCCCATCACGTCGCGCATTGTCTGCACAAAAAGTCGCCACAGGTGTCGGGCTCAAGTGTCTGGTGTGCAGTCAATGGCGTTGTTGGAGAGCGGTGAGCGGCAGGTCGCTGGCCGCTGACCAAGTGTGACCCCCCCCCCCCCTGGCACCGCTTAGGAGGTGATCCGATCCCGACGGGCCGATTTTCCTCAGAATGCAATATTTTTGCCTTCCAACGTGTCGTTTGGATTATCTCGCGCCCTATTTATTGATGTTTGCCATCTATCCTGAACGTTGAACAGCGCCATGCCGGCGGCCGACTCGGATAGTCCTCGCGTTGTGCGACGCTCGGCTCCAGCGCTGTCGGGCCATACGACTTATCTGTCTGCCGGTCGTTATCAGGCCCGCTACCCGGCTGCGCGTGGAGCATGACCTCCTTCTACGAAGACGTCATATTTGTGAACGATAAAACCACCAGATAGTTATGCCATGGTGGGGACTATCTCCAGACGACCTGTTGTGGTGAAGTGCTACTTCAGTTACAGCAAATGCATCAATGCTGTGCCTTAAGCTTAGGTTCTAATCACAGGTCGATGCAGTGCTTGTGTCGTTTGTTTTTATATTTACATGTCACACATTTGGCATGGACAGGTCATTTTTGTTTTTTCAACGAAGAGCCCCATCCCACTTACGTTATATCGTTGTATCGTTATGCTCATTAGTGTCCCGTGATCGACCCAGTGAGGCCTGTCAGCTGTATTCTCCCACGTTGTATCGTTATGCTCATTAGTGTCCCGTGATCGACCCAGTGAGGCCTGTCAGCTGTGTTCTCCCACGTTGTATCGTTATGCCCATTAGTGTCCCGTGATCGACCCAGTGAGGCCTGTCAGCTGTGTTCTCCCACGTTGTATCGTTATGCCCATTAGTGTCCCGTGATCGACCCAGTGAGGCCTGTCAGCTGTGTTCTCCCACGTTGTATCGTTATGCCCATTAGTGTCCCGTGATCGACCCAGTGAGGCCTGTCAGCTGTGTTCTCCCACGTTGTATCGTTATGCTCATTAGTGTCCCGTGATCGACCCAGTGAGGCCTGTCAGCTGTGTTCTCCCACGTTGTATCGTTATGCCCATTAGTGTCCCGTGATCGACCCAGTGAGGCCTGTCAGCTGTGTTCTCCCACGTTGTATCGTTATGCTCATTAGTGTCCCGTGATCGACCCAGTGAGGCCTGTCAGCTGTGTTCTCCCACGTTGTATCGTTATGCCCATTAGTGTCCCGTGATCGACCCAGTGAGGCCTGTCAGCTGTGTTCTCCCACGTTGTATCGTATGCCCATTAGTGTCCCGTGATCGACCCAGTGAGGCCTGTCAGCTGTGTTCTCCCACGTTGTATCGTTATGCTCATTAGTGTCCCGTGATCG
This sequence comes from Pollicipes pollicipes, assembly GCF_011947565.3. Lineage (NCBI taxonomy): Eukaryota > Metazoa > Arthropoda > Thecostraca > Pollicipedomorpha > Pollicipedidae > Pollicipes > Pollicipes pollicipes. Next base: position 18,845,192 of record NW_023597034.1, read on the forward strand.
ACCCAGTGAGGCCTGTCAGCTGTGTTCTCCCACGTTTGTATCGTTATGCTCATTAGTGTCCCGTGATCGACCCAGTGAGGCCTGTCAGCTGTGTTCTCCCACGTTGTATCGTTATGCCCATTAGTGTCCCGTGATCGACCCAATGAGGCCTGTCAGCTGTGTTCTCCCACGTTGTATCGTTATGCCCATTAGTGTCCCGTGATCGACCCAGTGAGGCCTGTCAGCTGTATTCTCCCACGTTGTATCGTTATGCTTATTAGTGTCCCGTGATCGACCCAGTGAGGCCTGTCAGCTGTATTCTCCCACGTTGTATCGTTATGCTCATTAGTGTCCCGTGATCGACCCAGTGAGGCCTGTCAGCTGTGTTCTCCCACGTTGTATCGTTATGCTCATTAGTGTCCCGTGATCGACCCAGTGAGGCCTGTCAGCTGTATTCTCCCACGTTGTATCGTTATGCTCATTAGTGTCCCGTGATCGACCCAGTGAGGCCTGTCAGCTGTGTTCTCCCACGGCACACACCCCCTAAATAGTTATGACCCCCCTCTCCCCACAGCCGTCCTCCCGGCCGACAGGACTGGGGTGTGAGTCCGCCTGGCGCCGGCCACCTCTGCTGGGCTCGGATAACCTTCTCCCTGACCCCTCACACCTGTGACCTGTGCTGCCCCTGGGGTCACGTCTCTGAGCTGTGGTGTCCCTGCCCCGGCCGGCAGGGCTGGGGCGTGAGTCCGCGCGGTACTAGCCACCTCTGCTGGGCTCGGATAGCCTTCTCCCTGACCCCTCACACCTGTGATCTGTGCTGCCCCTGGGGTCACGCCTCTGAGCTGCGGTGACCCTCCCCCGGCCTGTTGGACTCGGATGGCCTTCCCGCTGACCCCTCACACCTGTGACCTGTGCTGCCCCTGGGGTCACGTCTCTGAGCTGCGGTGTTCCTGCCTCGGCCGGCAGGGCTGGGGCGTGAGCCCGCGCGGTGCCGGCTACCTGTTCGGCTCGGACGTGGTGCAGCAGTTCAACCGCAACAACAACGTGGACATGATCTGCCGCGCCCACCAGCTCGTCATGGAGGGATACAAGTGGCACTTTGACGACACCGTGCTCACCGTCTGGTCCGCGCCAAACTACTGCTACCGGTCAGGGCTCGCTAGGCGGACTGTGCGCGGTGCTTGCACCGGCTTCAAAACCAACATCAATTAAACGGGACGGCCACATCATGCGACGAAGAAGCTTCTGGCGTATTGTATGCTGGGTGTGGTTTTCATGCGAAGTGTAAGCTGAACCACACCGTTAGCAAATCCGGACCATGTCTGCGTCGGTTGCACCAAGTTGGAGACAGTCTAAGGGACTGCCCATGAGTACCGTTACAAAGGGAGACGGACTGATGGAGTGTAACAGAAACACAACAAGGGAGGAATTGGACAGCATACTGTTTCGCTTAGGTGTGGTCGCAAATCATGCTAGCATATTTAAAAGGAATATCAAACATTAGATTCGGATGCAGTTGGCTCCTGTCATAAGAAAAGATGCGCCCATTACATCTCCTCATCTTTAGGTTAATTGGAGGCCAGAACAACGTGTCTTTTCTTGGGATGTACGTCAATAATGAACGGCCCTAAGTTACTGTACTACACTTGTCTTGCTCGTAGCAGCGGGGTGATGATGGAAGCCTACCTTATGGACAGAAGCTGGAGTAAGGTGACTCACTGGTGTCCGCCCCTCCTGATCGGGATGCAGTTGTGTTTCAATCTTGTGGCTTAAAGAGAATGTTCAACAGTTGAAGATATTGATCAGATAGCAAACGTTATTATGAAATAAGATCGCTTATAACAACTGGTATGCTTTTGAGTGGAAAAGACTGCTCTAGGCAACACAATTTGTACTTTAAGTAAATATTCTGAACGTTGCGTCATTGTTTGACTGCGTCGTGGAACCTTTGTAACGGTGAGGTGTTGCCAAACTAGCCGTGAGAAATGGCCACGGTAGTACTCACTTGTAATACGTCAAATTCGCCGAGAGGCCGCAGGACGGTGCTGGAAGTGTTCACTGAGCCAAATATCGTTACACACTTCTGTTTTGGCCCTTTTCGTAGTGTTCCGCATATTTATCCGTTAGCCTAAGAAGTTTGATTGTATTACAGGCTCATTTATGGCACTTTTCTTAAGTTGGTTGGTAACATATGACAGTTGCGTAGCTTGCTGAACGGGGATTGCAAACTAATTGGGGTCCAGTATATTTGGAGGTCATGCCCAGGAACGACAAGTCTGGAAGATTTAATGATAACGTCCTCTTTGGCCGATTTGAACACCGCATAGCCTATGTGATGACAGGATTCAGGTGATGCCGTTATGGCGTTATGCACAACTTATGGGCTAGGAATGGCCTGCGCAACATGGTCCGTAAATCGGCGCGGGTGTGTAGCTCAGAAACTCTGGGGTCCTTGGTCCTAAGAAGGGTATCGCTGTCAACGGCTTCGAATGATCTTCATGATAGCTGTTTTAGTTCGAAACCCCATACAAATGTGGAACACTTCCTTGAAGGTGCCACTTTTCACTGGTGCTGGCAGTCCTTGATCTGATGGCTTAACTAATTGGGCTTATCAGATTAGCAAGTGACGACTGGTTTTATTTATGGGGTTAGCTGGGTGGAGCGTGCATGCGGATCTGGCGTGGTTATTCTGACCGGAACTGACATCAGCTGATGACTGATGTGGTACGTGTCGTATGGTGAACTGTTTTGACTTATGGCGGCATATGGTGGGCAATGTTCGTCTTTACGGGTGTTAAGCCAGTCCCTGGGGACCAATGGCTGGGGCCGACGGTGACTCCCTGCTGACCCGTTCTGACCCACTACCGACCGCTGCTGACCTCGCCTCCGGCCTCGGCCGCTCTCCAGGTGCGGTAACGTGGCCGCCATCCTGGAGCTGGACGAACACCTGCGGCGCAACTTCACGATTTTCGAGGCGGCACCCAAAGAGAGCCGCGGCGTGCCGTCCAAAACGCCGCAGCCGGACTACTTCCTCTAGCCGCGCCCCGCGTCATTCTCATTAGCGCCGCCCGGTGGAGCCGGGCGGAGCCGAGCCGGCCGGCCGGCCGCATGTTTTAGATGAGTAGACCAGGCCGGGGCGGCGCCGCATCCAGAGGCCGCCGCTGGTGGGCCTGCCGCGTGCCGTCGCCGCCTACCGACCACACCGCACACATACACAAGTGTACGTCTGTCCCGTGCTCTACAGAGTAGTTTTTACATCGTACAATAAAGCCATCACCGTCGAATGTTGTCTCTGGGGCCAAATCGCGGCAGAGGGAAGGAGCCTTGCCTGGGGTGGAGATTCTTGTTCGGTATGGGGGAGGCCTCCCAACTTTCGCTTTGGTCCCCCAGCTTTCAGGGAAAAGTGGGCCAAGTCCAGGGAGGACTCCTCTGCTGGCGCGTTTTTGCGGTTGTTTGCTTTAAATTTCACTTCAGGAACCCCAGCGTATGTTGTGGGACTACGCCCCTGAGACTTGATGTGCCTTGCATCAAACTGAAGGGAACATGTATCGTGCAGTGGAACACTTTCCTGCACAACTCCGTGCGTTTTCATTGTATTAGGCCCATCGGAATTATCCCAGATATCATATGATTGAACTAAATATGTTGTAAGGTGCGAGCGCGGGTCTTTTAATTGCCAAGGACTGGCGTGTGCATTTGGTCGGATCGGTCCGGTACGGTCGCACAGTTGGGCTAGTGCTGCCACCTGTACAGGATTGTGCGGTACTGCTGCCTCCCCACGCGGCCGGGGTGCAGCGGGTCTTGCACGTGTTGGGGCTCCCGTGTTTTGACTGCCGCCTGGGTTTGGTACAGACGATTATTTTTAATGCACTATACACAGCACATCAACGTTATAGAATGTTGTTACCATGTCGAAATGATTGAACCTGCGAGGTGACAGAAAGTAGATACAGGCTGTCGTGGGCCGTGAAGTCATCGACCGCCTACCGGTTTCGATCTGTACTCCTGACAGTTATTTACGCACCAGCAAAGCCATATATAGCACCAGCAGCAAAGCTCTGCTTAAAGGGGATGGTTCATATTTAAAGATATTGAAATAAGCATGAGATATGACGAAACAAGCTCACCTATAACTATGGGTATACTAAGTGGAAAAAGCTGATCTAGACACCACAATTCTCTGTTTAGTTAATATGCCCCTCTATGCGCCATGGTTTGATTACGTCATCGTGCTGTGCACAACATTGATTGAGAGCCAGTTGACAGTCCTTACACCCGGAGATTGCGCTCACAAACGCCAGACGTGAACGCCTCGACAATTATATTTTTCTTGGCCCTGATCACCGCACGGATTATGGAAAGACTGTTTTTGAACGCCGTTCTTATTACACCATGTATGTCCAAGTGACTTTGAAACAATCTCTCCGTTATACACTCACCCATTTTTGCGGGCGTATAGTTCAGAAACTAGACGGACTGAGGACTTGAGAAGGGCAGGATTGTGAGCAGCAACGAAAGGTCTTCAGAGTGCCTGTTTCAGTTCAAAACCCCATATAACTGTTGAGCACTCCCTTGAACAGGTGGGTTTGCAAATGGTCAATTTATTCATCAGGGTTTCGCAGCAAAGCTTTGAGGGTTTTCTGCGTGGGTAGCCATGACAACGGTCACGGTTAATACGCACTACTGTACTGGAGAAAACTTTACATTTGATATTTCTCCCCTTGATCAAATTCTGGCTACGTGCCTGGCGACTTCGACGTTTTGACTATGCAAGGCCTTGAGACGTGGGTGCTAGCAAATCGCTGTTTACTTGTTTGGAGCCCTTGATTTCTTCTATCGCCACAGTGTCGGCGGAGAATGTATGCTGCGGACACGTCTGAAATGTAGTTCATTCTTGAGCATACAATGTCACAACGAAGTAAAATGACCCCACAATGTCTTATGAAATGAAAAGCAATGCTTCACGTATACACCTGTTCGATAGTCCAACAGAGACACAATGACCTTATTTGTTAGGGCGCCCTGAGACGCCAATCATCATCATCATCATCATCATCATCATCATCATCATCATCATCAACGACTGCCTACAAGCTGCGCATGGTCTCAAAAACTGGTCCCGAGGAACACGTCATTGAAGAGCCCGCACCAGGCACATACTATGCTCAAGTACGACCACGCCGACAGCCCTTTTGTAGCCAAAACGTTGTCACAGATTCCCTCGCATATGAAAGCATCTTGGTCTAAATAAACAATTGACTTAACCCGAGGGAGACAGGCAGCGAGCGGTCCACCACCCTCTATGTAACGTACCATTGTCCCCGCGAACTCTTGGGGACAGTTTTGCGTCCGTTCTGTGGCACATTAACAACTTGACTCACAATGTGCTTCCACCTCTCCCAGTCACCCTTATTCATTTCCGGGACTCTGCCTATGGTTGTCTCCCATGTCTCCATCGAGAGCTTTGTGCTGGTGTCGATGCGGCTGTATGGCTATCCAGCCCCGCCGCATGTCTCTGTCCGTCTGGAGCCCCGCCCACCACCAGCACATCGGCCCGGTCGGGCACCCCGCCGCGCTGCCGCCTCGGTCAACTGTCGTTTCCCGACAGTCACCCTCAGCTGTCGTTTTCCGACAGCCATCCTCAGATCGTTTCCTACGACCCACACATCGGGGCGGGGAGGCCGGTCGGCGACGGACGCTTACGTGTCCGGCGCCATTTAGTCGCGGCTTGGAGGATGAATATTGATAAAACCATTAGAGCCGCGGGGTGAGGGAGCAGCGAGCTTCGGCCCTCCGCCGCCAGGGGTGCTCACGATGAATCTGTAGGGAGTCGGTGAGCTCAGTAGAGCGTTGTTGTTGAATATTCGGTTGTTGAATATTCGCGATGGGGCCATATGAGGTTGTATGTAATAGCTCATATCCCCAGTGTCACATCATCAGAAGCCGTTCAAGCGATTTGCAGCCGAGTGCCACTAGACTGGTCGATAGGGCGCGTCGCCAATAAACATCTCCGCAGGACAAGCTCCCTGACCTATGAATTTGAGTCGTTAGGCCAGAAAATTAATCTTTGGTTTTTGGAAAGAATCTTCAACGTTATGCGTCCATCACGATCGGTTTTTTTTTGTTTCTTTACGTTTTGAGCTGCGCTTTCTTACGTCCTATGGAATCTGAGGAGTTGACCTGACCTGGAGTCCACAATACAATACACAAGTGAAAGGGAAACGAGACAAGAAATGTAATCATAAACAAAGTTTAGGGCAACGTAGTCTCGTTGCCTCAGTTAACGTAGTTAACTGAGGACCGCAGACACCATGCACGGGAGTATCATCATGCAAAGCAATGCTCTGGCCTGGCATAATATTTCAGTCTGCATTCCGAAAGGTATTGATGAAGCGTTGCAGCTAGTGTCCCTTTGGACGACACAGTCCCAGACTAATTACTGATATTCCGCCATGTCCGAACCAAATTACGCACCACTACACCTCTGAGGGTATACGTATACTTACTGTCATGGGCCTTTCAATCACCCCGGCTGATTATATTCCGGTGCCACATGCATCTTATTTTATGTTGACAGAGCGCCCGCCAACGACCATCATCATGCATGTTGCATTTGTGTGGCTGTAATGATCATCTAATGGTGCGTGATGTGTCTAGCTGTCTTCGGCGGTTAACAACCGGGACATCAGCAAACACCAGGACCAGGGCCGAGCCGCCGCCCATCGGCCCCCTGTTTGATCAGCTCCTGGTATATCCCGGCTCACTCGCATAGGTACACACCGGTCGGCCGCATGCCAGTCAGACGAGCCCGCAGACGCCGGCAGCTGCCTGCCGAGCCCGTCCTCTCATTCACTGAAACAATAATGTGATAATTACTACCCGAATCCGCGACCGCGCCCGCTGCAAGTGATAATTTACTCTGACAGATGTGGTGGTGAATGATTATTGGCACGTGCCTATTAGACACGTGTTTACCCGGCGGCGTGTGGGGCGTGCCATGAATAATCGAGGCGGAGCGAGCGGCACGGCCGGCGCGACGCCGCTCATGTTTAGTGATGAGCTCAGGCCGACTCGGTCCCGGCGTCCGGGGATTACACTGCGTCTGATAGACTTCCGTCTGGCGGCCGAGACGTGAGGTCAGGGCAGCCGCTCCACCTGGACTCATGGGGCTGCTCGACCGGCGGCTGCTGGCGCATTGGCCTGTGATTGATCTTGCGAAAACTCCTCAGGGCATTTATTCTCGCATCGTTATTCCTATCTCCTGTGTGACTGTAGTTGTTTGGCAGTGCTGCCCCACTAAGGCGTTAGGAGGCATGCAAGAGCATGGGCTCAGTAATGATTTGTCACAGCACACAGACTGAGCGTACGCTGATGCCCGATGCCTTATAATCAGAAGAACAATTTTTTTATGTTCCATGGCGAGTTATTTGCCGCATCGGGCATTGCCGTTAGTCTTTAACAAACTTGATATTAGCTGTACTAGTGTTCCTCCAAGTAGATGGGGGACGACTTACTAGTCGCATTGCTTAGTTTGTGCCCGCTCGCCACATTCTCAATGGGGGGTTGTTTTGACATGATACACGACGACGACGCGCACATGCGCACTCTGCAGACACTCAGGGAAAATGGCACGCAATCTCAGTCGTCGCTCTCCTGACAAATATCACATCTCTCATTTAATCCGACTAATTTATTGATGCTAAGTCCTCTAGCCTAGCTAACTTCGCCGTCGCGCTACCGATCATAATCCTTTCGGCGGCGGTGCGAGAGCTGCGCGACCGGACTCTCAAACACGCCTCGGCACGTGCCGCACGCCCAGCCCGGACCTGGCGCCGTGCTGAGGCCGGCGAGCGCGGCGGCCGCTCGTCCCGCCGCCGCAATCAGAGGCGATCCGACGCTGGCCCGCGCCGAGCGGCGCCATACATTGTCGGCGGCGGCGCTGTTGCCTAGTTACCGGGACCACTCTGAATGCGGACGGCGGCCGCCGCCGCTCGCCGTGATTCACGGTCGGGAGAGGACACCTGAACGTGACGGGCCGCATAGCGGAGAGGCGGCGAGAGGGCCCACAGCGGGTGGGAACGAGCGGGGAGGGGATTATGATGGGGCCGGGCGCCGGGCCATGAGAGGCGAGTGGGGAGGGGTAGGAGGCGTGTGGTGTGTGGACTGTGGTGGGCAGATCAGCGAAGGAGAACGAACAGGCACAAGGCGAGCCGAGAATGTGGCCAGAGGTTTCTAATTATTTCCCATGATACGCGTGAGGAAGTGGGAATCAGTGAAGAATTAACAGATCGATGAAAAAGAGAAGAGAAATGTAAATTAAGAACACCAGTAAGAAAGTATAAGGTAGACAAAAGGTAAAAGAAGATGATTTGGGATGGCGGCCAAAGGCACGGTACGGCTCATTTGTTTACTGACTGAGGTGCTGAAAGCGGTCGGTTAACACGCACTTGGGTGGGGGTCAAATTGACCCCGGAAGGTTTTTCTACAATGGTTTCCGAACGGCCCGGCGTATCCGCGCCAAATGTTGCAGAACTGTATACAGTTGAATAGTGGATCGCTTGGTAATAAAATTTAGAGATAACTTGTAAGGTTGCCAACATACGGCAGGTCAAAGTCAGACCATGGAATTTGCGAAGACAATTTCTAGGGAATCGTTCAATCTTTTGCACCAACGAAGCGTTAGATAAAGCCATGCATCTTTGAGATGCTTTCTGAGGCAACACTACAATTGAATAAACACATAGCATTGCCCTAAGGCCAGTTGGAGGCTAAACCAAGGTCAAAAACAATATGTTTTATTACTCTAGGGCTTGCTGTATAAGCTAGTTTCTCGTGCTTATTTCGAATTGATTGATAACAGGAACCGCATTTGACATGCTCAACGGACTTCTTGAGGACAGAATAGGTTGCTAGCATACATCGACCCGGGTCAACATTTTTTAGGAGCTTATTGCCTAGCGTAATCTTTGTCGATTATTCAAATGCAAAACTCAAGGCAGTCTTGTATGATTTCGGCCACCATGACCTTTAAAAGGTCAAACAAGGTAATTGGCCTTACATGAGCATGTGAACTTTTGCTAAGAACAGGTACCTAGGTTCTGGGGCACTTCAGGGACCAGCCTGGTGATTGTCATTGTTTGACATTATTTAACTCGAGGGTCATGACCTAGAAACCTCAAAATTTGACGCAAGTGAGTTCAAGTACAGTTCAACACACCCTGTAAGCTTTGTGCCTCTAGCTCTCTTAGTTCATGAGATCTAAGGGGGGGGGATCAAAGTGACCCCCAACCGGGCGAACGGTATCCAACCGGTCACCCGGGTGCGTGTTACAAGAAAACAACTTACACTTACGCAGTGCTGGCACCGCGCGCCCGCGGCCTGCTGTGGTCCGGCAGGTCGGGCCGCGAGTCACACAATGTCGGCCTGCCAATCAGTGCGGCGGACCCGCGTGACGTCACTCGTGTAACCTGGCCCGCCGCGCTTGGCACGAGACGCGGACCCCCGGTCGGGGACGCGCTCGGGTAGCCTGCAGAGCACCGCTGTTATTATCCGAGACGTGAACCGTGTGAATGGAAGTAACCGTAGTGTTGGAATCCTGCACAGAACAAAGTAGAGGGCGCATAATATAGCAGCGACCTGCCAAAAACAATGCTGAGTTGCAATAACTGCCTTAAGTTTGTCTGAACCTTGGAAATGGAAAATACATAGAAAACATTTGTGAGAACAACTTCAAAATGTATTCGCCACATGTATGAAAATACCCTGAATTATACCGATTGTTAATGGAGTTTGTATCAGTGCAGAGTTTGCATGTGCGCATTATTTTTGTAGGTTCTCTGCTGAGACAGTCCTTTCACTTTTGAATGTATTGCTAGCACTATGATTTCTATCGCAAATACATAGTGAGTATGCAGAATACCACCATCATGCGGCATAGTTAATTTCGAAGGTCACTCGAAACTGGATAGCATTAGCCCAAGGGCTGTTAAGCCGACGAAACCCCGCACACTGCGTACAAAGCGCAAGCGTTGAATGTGGAATCAAATGGCGTTCAATACGCAACTGAACTCTGCCAACCCACAAGCCACAAGCTCATCATCATTTCCCAGCTGCGTAGAAAATGAGATAATTTAAATGCCCAGTCGCCTGCCCCGTGTCTGTAAGTTTTGCACCAGCTGTTCCCGAATTGGTGCTGGCTCCCTGCATCCAGAGCTCGCGAGCACTCCCCAAGCGGCGTAGCCCTGCGCTCGGAATATTAACCATACGGAGCGCGCAAGTGGCGGGTAAGTGCCGCCCCGCCGACAAATCGATAGCTCTTCCGAAACCGGGCCGGTTGCGCCGCGCCAGCCGTGTAATGCTGCGGATAAGGAAAGTGCAGACCAAGGAGGGGCATAAAACGTTCACAAGCGCTTTCTCCTGAGCGCTTCTGTACCGTGGGGCTTAGTGGAAAGATCGGTTTCTTTTGGCCGGGGCTATTTGCATGCTGAGCAAACCTGGGTACTCGGTTAGACGTCAGGCCACCGGAACTAGTAACACATAATTTCCTTTGCAAAACAGCCCGCTGCAATTTATTACCGAGGACATCAAATAAAAAGGCTTGTTTTTGAGCGCTGAACTCAAGTAAAACAGCTGTCTTAAGGGTAAAGTCATATATGTGAGACGCGACAAGCACATCTCAGGCGTAACATGGCCGAGTTGGGCCCTGCTGTGACCCGCTGACGTGCCCGCTGTGGGGTCCCGTCGAGGAGGGCCGGGTATATTCGGCAGCCAGAGCAGCGTGATCACGCTCGGATACGGGAGGTCCGTCGACGTCTTCGCCGGACCAATCATTGGCGAACAGAGGTCACGACAGCGACGATTTGTCGACAAGGAGTAACGGCATGGCGTTGGATGGCCGGCAAATTGCCCTCCGTTGCCGACACCTGGCTCTGCTGCGGCTGATGCCGACCTGGGCCTCAGGGAACGGCCCAGGGGATCCAGCAGCCAATATCGGCGACAGTCCTGCGACGGGGAAGGATCTGGAGCTGGACGAGGGGCTCACTGCATCATTAGTGACGGGGCACCGTTTGATCATGAGGGAAATTCACGGAATGTTTCAAAATGTCGATGAATAATTGAATGTGTGTCACCATTATTGAACGACACGTGGCGAGGATACCCTTGCTCAAATGCCGTGGTTGGGCTCATTTCAGAAGCTCGGTGATTCATGACACTTCTTAGTGTGATGTGAAGCATTTCGACGTCTTCTTTGCGGCATTACATCCTCCGGGAAGTGCGTTTCCTTCAACGGGCCACACCTCACACAGTGTCACCACCCCGATCATTCTACTGCGTCTCTTTCCACACTAGATCTATTATTCACCGCTACAGGCCAGCCCACTCTGGACTGCTGGACTGCCGCCCCAGGCCAGCCCGGGCCTCGACCCACACTAGACCGCCGGACTGCCGCCCCAGGCCGGCCCGGGCCTCGACCCGCACCAGACCGCCGAACTGCCGCCCCAGGCCGGCTCCGTGTCCCATCTGGCAGACCGAGCAAGGCCCGGACAGTAGCTCCGTCAGCGGCGTCCGAGGGTCACCATCTAGGGCGTCTCCGGAGCCATTGACCGACGTCGGCCCACAGTCGACCGTACCAGCCCTTGAGTGGCTGAGGCCGAGCTCTCAACCCGCAGCGGGAATACAGGATCAGGCGGCGCGGCTGGGAGCGCTAAAAAAACGGGAGGGTGTTCCAGCGAGGCGCCATGTCGTTGCCCGGCAGCCGGTATAGTTGGAGGTCCAAAGATCGGTATGGGAGAGCGGCACATGTCAGAGGAGCTGTCACAGAGAGGAGAGCAGTGTGGGAGCAGCGTTTGGGTCACGGACACCGAGGCGGACTGGAGAGAGGCGCAGAAGTCGATACCACCGTCTGAATCCTGGCCGTTCGGTGGCGCGAAAACGTGAGCATAGCTGGCGCAATAATCAGCTGAGCTTTCTTGTCATCAGTGACTTCCATAATTCGGAATGAACATGTGTTCGTTGAAAATGCATGCTTTGTAACAAATATCCGGGGGTGAAAGGCCGCGGATCTAATCATTTAAGCATTGTAAAGCCCTAGTGCTGGCGTTCACGGCCTAGTCGTATTTTATGCCGGTGCAGAATGCGTCTTTGTATAGGTGTCAAACATGCAATTAGTCTCTCTTCATGCTAGGCTGGGCACGGTACCATACTTGATGCCAGATATAACAGGTGTATCTGTTTGCAGGCATTATATTTGTCGCTGCCAATGTTACCGCCAGCCACTTGTCAGCTACTGCTCCACATAACACAGTCAAGAGAGGGCTAAATTCTACTTCCACAGCTTAAATGTGGTGTTTCCTGTGAACATGACAAATCGCATTGAACCAAACAAAGGGTAAGATAAGTTAACGCAGGTAGTCATCAGCGAAGAACGACTTCAGACATCCTTTGTTTCCACGCTCAACCCGAAGCAGCCCTCGTTTATTTCCGCATCCCGAACCAAGTCAGTGACTGCGAGGGAACGCCCCGATCGGGGGACCCAGCGCGAAGTGATCTGCCGCCGGGGGGGGGGGGGGCTCCCTGGAGGGTCTCCCCTCCCCTGCCAGCCGAGCGCGGCTGATCGCGGCGCCATGGTACCACAATCGTGTCAGCTGCCATCTCCCCTCCGCCTTGTGTTTGCATTGATATCCAGAAGAGCGCTCGCCGGCGACGGGGGGGGGGGGGGGGAGGGAGGGCGCCAATGATGAGACTTGGCCACGGCCGGCCGATGCCACATGCGCAAGGCATGGTGAAAGTGATTACGATCAGAGCCCGATGACGAGTCTGCCAGTGAGAGTCCGGTGCCACCACGGCTCTGTCCACCACTAAAAGTCTTGTGCCGGTGAGAGTCTGATGCCACCACGGTTCTGTCCACCACTAAAAGTCTTGTGCCGGTGAGAGTCTGATGCCACCACGGTTCTGTCCACCACTAAAAATCTTGCGCCGGTGAGAGTCTGATGCCACCACGGTTCTGTCCACCACTAAAAGTCTTGTGTCGGTGAGAGTCTGATGCCACCACGGTCTGTCCACCACTAAAAGTCTTGTGCCGGTGAGAGTCTGATGCCACCACGATTCTGTCCACCACTTAAAGTCTTGTGCCGGTGAGAGTCTGATGCCACCACGATTCTGTCCACCACTAAAAGTCTTGTGCCGGTGAGAGTCTGATGCCACCACGGTCGGATGACATCGCGTGCCTTGCGAACGTCTGGGTATGATGGCCACACCAACAGCGTGATGCAACATGAAAATCACCGCTATAATTGTAGGCTCGACGAAGTATCGTGGAGTGGCGGTGGCAAAGCGCGGCAGCAGCTTCAGAAAGCACGTGTGCATGCGCTGGGTGGACCCATCAGCCCGGATGCCCTATTCCGTACAGAAAAATGTTTATTGTCCTCAACGACGTACTGAGATTGGAGTGCCTCGTCACCAGCTCGCTCTGCCATAAAGCTTACATCTTCTAAGTGAGCCTCTTCAAATAATTAGCGAAAGACTTGACGTCGAGCAGATTTTGATGTAGGCCATTATCATCGCAAGTCGATATCGATTCGGGAAGTGATGCAATTATTGCGCTGACCAGTTATGCTCACAGATCTGAAATGTGTGCAATGTGCAAAGGTCAGTGTTCACGAAATACTGCGCGTGGCTGTTCTGGATACTTAGCAAGAATGCTGTCGATCTCCTCTCTGTTCTCAATTATTTCAGAGTCATGTTTCTGAAAATAAATTCCATCGAATCTCAACTCATTCGAGGCGAATAATTTAACCACCGGGAACACTGCAAAGGTTTATGAAAGTTTATCACTAACCTCAGCTCTGGACATCAAGCGCTAAACGCCTCTCACTGCGTTAACTCACTGGCTCGGCTATGAGATGGCTCGGCGTGACTATAAACCGTGGTAGTAAATTTCATGAAATTGTGATTTATCTTTATTGGATGTGACGCATGATGGTCTTGCAACATAGAGTGCAATGCACCGTCAGGCAATCCTAACTTACTGGTCTACCACGGCCTGCGACAGAAACTGGAGCAAATGCGTGGTCAGTGGCAGGGGGCCAGTCCGGGGAGCCCCATCTGCCAAATCACCTAATGAGCTGACGTGGGCCTGGCTGGCCGTGATGTGGTCAGGGTACTGCCCCTCCGCTTAACCCTAGAGAGAGAGAGAGAGAGAGAGAGAGAGAGAGAGAGAGAGAGAGAGAGAGAGAGAGAGAGAGAGAGAGAGAGAGAGAGAGGAGAGAGAGAGGATGGGGCTGTAGCGTGGCGTCGCGTGGATAGGGATTTAATCGAACAATCAATGGAAGCAAACGATGACGTTGGAGGAGCATATTAACTAAATAAAGAAATTGTGCTGTCTAGAGTAGTGTTTTCCAATTAAAAATATACCAGTAGTTATGAGTGAGCTTATTTCATTATGTCTAATGCTTGCTTCAATATCTTTAAATGTGCAATATTTCTCTAAAGCAAAGAACTTCTGTTGAAGAGTTTTATAGACAAGAGGGCGCTGCACGCTCCACGATTCATCAGCTCACATAGGCGTTAATGAACAGCAAACGACAGCGAGGAGCGAATTGTGACACGTGAGGCTGACAGCATATCCGTGACGTTGACACTAAAACAACATGCCAGGTAGTCAAGGAATCGCCTGGAACCTCTCTTGGTATTTGTTTGATGAAGAGATGTTACGCCATCTTTTTGAAATGACATTGATATATATATATATATATATATATATATATATACTGCAGGAACGAAAATCGGAGTATGTGTGATGATGTAGAGTAAACAGCGTGTAGAGCACTGACCCAACGCGAAGGAAGGATGAAAAGCGTTCGCCAGTTAAACCATGCGCGATGTCTGACTGAGGCTGCAACTAAACGTAAGCAAGGCAGCGTTTAAGTTTGGCAGTTGGACCCGCTGCTAACTTAAGCCTACAGTTCTGTATTGCAGCTTTGACTGTAAAACATAGTGAGCGGTTCTTCTCGCATCTTCAAAATAAACAAAGCATGGTTGCTTAGAAATGCGGTAAGACGAACATAGCCGATAACGGGATGGAAATCATAAGCATGCACCATGCAAACAGCCACCGTTGCAGGCGTTCGCTGTGCGCACAGCGACCGGTGTAAAGGCCTCGTTTCACCTACTAGGAAGGCCTCAAAGACGACTCGGGCCTAGTGAGTTAGACATGGAAGTCCTTGTTCCGGTCCGAAGTTAGCGGCAGGCATTACTCTAATGGAAAAGCCCACATCCGTGACCGACAGAGTGCCGAGGGAAATGTCACTTCCCAGCGCCTGCAGTCGACTGCCACCTCAGCAACAGGCGAATTGCCCAGGAAAACATCAGTGGAGCTTGTTTCAGCCATGTAACACTTTAGGATTGGCATTCAAGCCGTGCAGCGTGATGAAATTACTCACATTCCTTAGGACACTTACTTTTCGGATTTCGCCCAAAGGCCTACTAAAACCTGGCATTTGAGTGTGTCGTTTCCTACAATAAGAACCCAAGGCGTTGCCGTTATTCTTACATGCATATTGCCGGTGATCCGCCGTACCTTGTGGTGACGTGCTGCTGCGTCAAAGTAATTCATGCCTAAGAATAACCTTACATTCTTTCTTATCGGGGCTGCCGCCCGATAAAACTGTCGAATTCTTAACGCTCCATACAGTAAGCGGTACGGTCTGTTCTGCACCCCTGTCAATATACCTGCCTTAAACCTGGCATTAACTAAAACCTGGCATTTGAGTGTGTCGTTTCCTACAATAAGAACCCAAGGCGTTGCCGTTATTCTTACATGCATATTGCCGGTGATCCGCCGTACCTTGTGGTGACGTGCTGCTGCGTCAAAGTAATTCATGCCTAAGAATAACCTTACATTCTTTCTTATCGGGGCTGCCGCCCGATAAAACTGTCGAATTCTTTACGCTCCATACAGTAAGCGGTACGGTCTGTTCTGCACCCCTGTCAATATACCTGCCTTTGCTACGTTGCTTGATAAATTCGGAATAGCGCATCTTGCAATGCCCTTAACACATTTTTCCTAACATGACCCACGGTCACCTGCAGCAGACTATAGCCTCCTACCCGACGCTCCTGCCCCCAGCCGGGTGTGTCCACGAAGGCTCTGGCCTCCCACCTGACGCCCCTGCCCCGACCGGCGTTTCCGCGGATGCTCTGGCTTCCCACCTGACGCCTCTGCCCCCAAACGGGTGTGTCCGCGAAGGCTCTGGCCTCCCACTGGACGCCCCTGCCCCCGACAGGGCGCGTCCGCGGATGCTCTGGCCTCCCACCTGGCTCCCTTGCCCCGGCCGGGCGCGTCCGCGGAGATTTCGCCACCGCTCGACACCCGCGTCCCCGCCCGGGTCACGGGCGATTGGCTTTGTCTAAGGGTGCGGGTCCCATCTGTGCCGCTCCAGGTCGCTCCTTATTGGCAATCTCAGGAGGCAAATCGGCGCCGCTCGGCCAGGCAGCGGTGGCTACAGGCCACGCCGTCATCCTGTCCGCTGCGCGCTCTAATCGCCCGGTCGGCAGCTTTAGCCTCCGGCTCGGGGTGCCGAGAACAAAGGCAGCCGCTGTACGGCTCGGCGTCTCTCCGGGGACGGGATATGTCGACCAGACACCAGCAAGAACTTTGGTGCAGGAATTCAATGAAAAAGAAGATGCAGTGCCAGGTTTCTCTGGAGTCTTTTGAGAACCGTTTGTTGTTTTTCGTCACGCAAGCTTTTATACACTGGCAACAAATTAAACACGAAACTTCACAGCACAAATGGGTAGTTTGCTTTCCCTCAGAGCTGTTTCAAATGTATCCAAGTCTTAAGTAATTAGGACAAAGCATCCATATCAAACCAAACATATCTGGAATTTTTATACTAATCCATGCTTCTGAATTGCGATCATGAATCTCTGGCTTATGGCACGGGAGACAAAAGTAGCTCAAAATCCAATTTGATCCTATATGAATTGCTTGCCTGTGCCCTCGCCCAACGTTCTATTTAATAACCCCGAGTAACGAATCTGGCACCTCCACGCCGGAGTAAAGCTGGCAGGGCCTGGAGATTTATTGCTACCACCAAGTCTGGAGTACTTGCAGATTGAGGCACCGTGGAGATAGCTCGACGTAGTAAAGGCTTGCTCGTGGAGCCCCGAGCACCGCACACTTGCAGTATCCGGCACCGCTGTGGCGGGAACATTACGCACGCTTGTTCTCCTTGTTTCTCCATATTACAAAGTAGTGATCAGTGGCGTATTCTGTGTGCGCTGGGTGTGCAGCTGTTCAGTGCCGTGTTCTGTATGTGCTGAGTGTATGGCTGATCAGTACCGTGTTCTGTGTGTGCTGGGTGCACGGCTGGTCAGTACCGTTTTCTGTGTGTGCTGGGTGTACGGCTGATCAGATCCGTGTTCTGTGTGTGCGTGCTGGACATACGGCCAATCACACACAGAACACCACCGTGTTCTGTGTGTGCCAGGTGTACAGCTGATCACCACCGTTTTCTGTGTGTGCTGGGTGTACAGCTGATCAGCACTGTTAACTGTGTGTGCTGGGTGTGTGCCTGATCAGTACCGTTTTTTGTGTATGCTGGGTATACAGCTGATCGGTACCGCTTTCTGTGCGTGCTGGGTATACGGCTGATCAGTACCGTTCTTTTGTGTGCTGGGTTTACAGGGACGGGTGTACGGCTGTGCTTTGCTGCGCTGGCCCGGAATGGTAGCCCGAGAGTGCCTAGCTGAAATGCCTCTCCAGGGCTCATCAGCAATGAACATTACGCCCTCGGGCATCCGTCTGTTTTTCCTTCGCCTGCAGCCTCTCCGAATGCCGGCCGCACGCCGCCATTTTCCGCGGTGAAAAACACGGCCGTCAGCACTGAGAAAAGAGAACCAGCCCGGTCTTCCCTCTCGGCCTGCGGTATTTGCATTTTAACGAGCCGGCGCGCCATCACCCTCGAGATGCTCCGCAGACGAGACGTCACCGGCACCGTCACTGAGTGGCCATCCGTCAGCGCCAGACGCGCCAAAAGTCAGCGCCGAATCGCCAGACGGCACGCCGAGACGAAAAACAGGCAGATGCGGGCTTTTTCCAAGCTGACTGTACGCACAATGAGGACACGTGAGGCAGGTGATAGACCGTAAACATACGTCTTTTCACAACGCTTCACATGACAATATAGTGGTGAGCGCTGGAGGCGGCAGTTTATTACAGGGTCCAGGTAAGGGCTTACAAATATATTATCAGGAAGTGGTCAGGCCATTGTGGTTTATGCGCCAGCGACAACAAACCTTGCCATTATTGCCGCGCAGGCACTTGCGAGTGAGCCACGCATAGGTACACGTCGTTATGTTATACTTCAGGTCATGTGATGGTGAAATATTTGGATACATAAGTATGGGGTATACGGAGAGAGATATGAAGCTTAGCGTACTGCACCCGGACTTAGTCAATCTAGATTTAGTAGACCGAATCGCACAATTATTGTGTTATTGGCTCGTCTCGTTCAGTGACGGGCATACCCAGCCAAACATTCTGAGACACTTCTTACACTGGTGCTCTTACTACATAAGCCCGACGATGCTTCTGGGATGCGTGGGGATCTCAAAGTGCAGGCTGATGCCGCCATGCCCGGCAACAAGAGAGCGGGCAGCGCTGCAGCGTGGTGAGGGCTCGGCACGCTGCACCGCCGCGCAGCCGTGCCGTGCGGGTCATCCGCAGTCTGCAGGCGGCCCCTCGCGTGCCGCCGGGCCATCGCCGCAGGGCATCCGACTAATGGCGGAGCGGCGATGATCGGCTGGCACGGATCGACTGCCGCCCATCGCCGGCCGGGACACTTACAACGCCCCCCCCCCCCCCCGCCGCCTCCCCCCCCTCCGCACGGTCCGGCCAGAGTCCGGCCGACCGGGAGGCTCGCCCTCCGTGCGGAGACAGGAGTGAAGATGGGCTGTGAGCAAGCACTGTTCGGCACGGCTAAAAGATGAAGACGGATGCTAAACCATTTAAAAAAAAAATGTTGCATGTACTAAGCCGGCTTGAAAAGGTTCTAATGAAAAGTTGTCTTATCTTGGACTAGGGGATTCAGGGCTAACATATCAGATGTTAACAACGTTGACTTGTACGTGAACAGCCCAGACTGCAACCCTTGTTAAATGTAATCGCCATTGGGTGTTCGTATTACCTTAGCAGTTACGGTGTTTGTCTGCATGGTTCTCCATTGGGTGTTCGTATTACCCTAGCAGTTACGGTGTTTGTCTGCATGGTTCTCCACAATGTGCGTCGCATTCCCTTTCAGCAAACACAACTGGAGGTTTTTGCTGACGCCTTCATGTTCCGGCATGAAGGGATCAGCGAAAGTTTATGCATTCAACATTCTTAATCAAATCACTGTTTATTCATGTTGTTTAAAATTTCGCTTCTCATCAAAACTGACACGTTGCATTTGTCTGTCAAATGGTACCCAATTCTACCGGAATGGCATCAGCGTCCGTTGCATAAAAACATACATGCGTGCCATTAACATCTGGACAACAATAACAAATGCTTCCACGGCATCCCGGTCGATGCGAGGTGACGGAACAAACACGCGAACGTCATCACACACATCTTACGTCCTCGTCCAACGTGACAGGGCCATCGGCACGATAGGCTTCTTATCCCCGGAACGGCGCGCCGCATGACACGACATCAGGAAATGGGCTTCCTCCACATCGGAAGTGGGCTGAGTCACGGTGTCACGCTCTCTCGCTTATGCGGGAGCTAAGTGGACTTGGAATAAAGCCTTTGTCGAACACCGCACTGCAAGGCGCACTGTGTGCCTCAGAACCTCTGCTATGGTCAGAATCGCAACAACGAGAGCTACAAGCCGTATGTGGGGCGGGAGTGGATCGAGAACAATCGGTAATAACTTTCAGGTAAGCTCAGACCGTTATGAAGTGCGTACGCTAGCTTTCACTGTGAATACCCGTAATATTCGCATTGCAACGTGTATGAGTCATGAAAAGCCTTGCATTGCGGATGGCATTCAGATAAATGATGATGATGATGATGATAGCTATGACGACGGCTATGACGACGACGATGATGATGATGCTGATGGCGATGTTGGGATGGTGAAGATGGTCACGGTGATAATTATAATGATGATGTCGATGATGATGGCGCCGATGACTATAACGATGACGATGTTGCTACTGATGATGATATGATCATGGTGATGTCAGTGGCGATGACGATGACGACGACGACGATAATGATGATGATGTCGATGATGCTGTTGTTATTACAATTGCTGATGATGATGGTCGCGACAACATTGCTGATACTGATGATGATGAGCGCCAGAGGACCGACAAGCGAATATCGGCGGGCTTGTGAGGAGTTTCGTAGAGCGTGAAGCTCCGACGGACAAGTCATCAGTCAAGGTCGGCGCAAAATCTCTGAAGTCGTCAAACTAAGTCATGTGTCGTGATTTGCTGCGTATACTCGGCCATTATGGTGCCGTTAGCGCTCGTCGGTGAGCCCTCATTCAGGGCTGAATTACCGCGCTCGGCTCCATTATACGCTGACAAACACCTTGCCACTGAGCAGTGAGCCGCTGCGGCTCTTGGCCTTGCTTATTCACCCGCGGTGAGATAATTTGTCACATACGTAGGCGTGCGAAGGTTTCACAGACGAGAATGCTCACCGGGCAACGGCCCAACCGACAGTGGCGCAGACCTACAATGCACGGAGTGCCTAAGCTAGGAGATGATGGTCTGCAAAACACATTGATGGTTCCCGTCAGGACGGAAGGGTTCATGCCGGTGTTACGACCGACACCAGTGCGCACCCGCTTCATTGCGCTCTACTTGGGAAGCCGGCCGGCTGTTTGCCAACTACGATTGAATCGAAGTGCCTCTGAAAGCGCCATAAGTGTACTGATTCGCCATAAGCACCACAAGCGCCTTATGCGTACTGATTCGCCACAAGCGCCATAAGCGCCGTAAGTGTACTGATTCGCCATAAGCACCACAAGCGCCATATGTGTACTGATTCAGTGCCCGGACGGCAACTGTTGGGCCAGCGTTATTAACAGGTAACTTCATCGCCTGTTCTGATATGTTTCGCCACCACTGGCCACGCACCCATCATTGGTATTGAACCCAACCAAAACCGGAGCATCTTTTTGATAAGTGATTGTATCAGTTCGTACCCTTGCAAAATTCAAGTCCGAGGCCTCCATCATTCAAAAGCACCTATTTTAAGAGCTCTGTTTTTGAAAGCCTGCGGACTGGAATGGTGAATATCGCTACTACAACACTACTGATACTAATGATACCGCTATCCAGCTCACTTCATGCCTGAAACTGCGCGCAGTCTGTGCCTGAACTCACCGATAAAGCCTATTCTATAAACCCCCTCCCCAGTCCAGTTCTTCGCCACTGCTAAACAAAACAACGGCGTGGTGCTGTCGTCTTCGGTGGCCGGCCGGCTCGTGCCAGGAGCTCGTCCGGAGCTCGTTCGTGACGGCTTGGAAGAGCTACGAGGATCAGCTCGTGCCGACCACTGACGCCCGGCCAGAATTATGCCGCCATTGATGTCAGATATATTTTGACACTGCGAACGGAAAGCGCGGATTTTATGGCACATTTTATGGGCCGTTGGGCAAATATGTAATAGTGATTGCTTTCCTCAACGCTTTCCGTGCCAAGTGAAAATACCATCCGAGACATTTGTCACACTAGCGAGCATGCTCTTTTGAATCACTGTAAAAATGCTACATGAGCGATGCAGTGAGTTCTACAGCCGTAAATTGAAGCAAAATGCATATTACTGCAGGCTCAAATTTTTTTAAAAAAGATTTGATCCGAACGCTTTAAGTGGATGGATTTCCGGGATCAGAGCTCACGCCAAGCAGTGCTTGTTGTGTGAGCCCTGACCCCTACCATCCGATCGCGCAATTCCATGTCAACGGCAGAATTTGGTGGCGAAAGCTTAACGTGCCGCAATGCTCAGTACGGTCCGTCCTGCCCTCTGACGTCAACTGACCTTTAGCGCAACCGCTGCCACCGGCCGCAGGCCATGCCCGTCAAGGGAAAATAGCGAGCGCCCTAAAGCGGCTCGAACCCACCCCGCCACGGGTGGGTGGATCGGAAGGCAGGCGCTCTAACCAACTGAGCCACCGGGACGGACAAGATACAATTACGTTGCTGATATTACGTCGCTACGTTGCTGATATGACGTCAATTACGTCGTTGATACGTTGCTGATACAATTGTTTCACAAATTTTACTCAACCGAACTTCAATGACAGACATTTACCCTCACACTGGCCGGGTGTGTGCGGGGTAAGTGGGGGGGGGGGGGGGGGGGAGGGCGAGGAAGGTTAAATATCGACCACCATACAATATTCGTGAATAGATGGAAACTTCTCGTACATGAACTCCACGCATATTCTGAAATTCGATGTCAAGGTCACGCTCGGACCGTGACTTAGTGCAGTTTCAGCCTGAACAATTCAGAGAACAGGAAACAAACTTCAGGAGTTTGGTGATGTGTTGTAATGTAACATTTCCGTGGTCTCTGTAGATTTTACACAATTATGTCACTCCTTGATCTTCCAATGGCATGCTGCGGTCAGCATATTTCGCTGACCCAACTTACACCCAAGTTCCGGCACCTGGTAGCATCCAATCTCGAAGCGAATTTTTCCCGTTTTATTTACTTTTATCCAACGGCATCCTTTTGTCGCCTGAAGTGACATCTTAATCCCAAAGGATACATATAGCCGTGAATTGTGGATTTGTTGGACCTATTTGCTTATTATTCCTAAAAAATGTTCTTGCATGAAACAAATCATGATATACAGTGCCCATAACATCTTAGACAGGTAACTCCACACGGAAATAAGCTTAACAGGCCGGTTATTTAGAGAAAATCAAATCAAATATGAAATGCTAGAGATCAGATTGATCAAATAGAGAAAAACTTTACCTGACCTGATAAGACTTTGACTATTGCCTCATAAACCAAAACGACTTGTGACCAACACTGGTCTGGACAGAAAGTTCTCTATGAAGTAAATATGTGTCTCAATATATCACAGCATGACTGTGTCTTGGCCCGTTTGTGTGACGCTGAGGCGCAGCCAAATCAGCTGTGCAGCTTCGGACCAGCTCTTGATGGCATTCCACTCATCTCTCTAGAAATTTACAATGCAAAAATACCAAGGGTTTCCACCGTTGGGGATGTTCACCCCTTCCCGTCAGGGCAAATTTGGTGCTGATCACTGTCAGTGTCGGAGGTAAGGAGCACCTGACATTAATATCTTGGCATTGATATAGTAATAGTGAGGGTCAGATTCTGTTTTATATGACGCATGGTTTTGCCCGTCAAACATAACCCAAGACGCTTATTCACGCAAACTAAACATGATACTGACGCCACTGATCCACTGGTCTTTTTGTCTGGTACTCATGGAAGGCTTCGAACCTAGCATTGTGTTTTACTTGAAACCCGACTTTCTTCACTGTGCGGTCTTATGCTATTTTTGGTGCGGCATCGTTACCTCAGACTATAGGTTCAGCTATGAAATGGGTGTACAATACACATCACAGCAAACAAAAATTTTCCGGGACATATTTTGAATCGGATTCCCTGCTGAGAATAGTTACTTTCTTGCACTCCGACCCAACATTCTGTTATTGTAATAAAGGTTTGATGGACCCATTCTGTCTCGGGTCGTTATAAAAAAGGCACGAAAGGGCTTTTACCGTACCATGTAATTACACGACTATCGGCGCCCTGTGATCTGGCTGACGCTGTCAAGTCAGCAGCCAAATAGTCCTCTTCGGCAAGCCACATACGAACGCTTGTCCCGCCAGGCGAGACCTCCACCACGCTTTTCGCCACATCACGAATGGTGTCAGCCTAACCTCAGTTGATCTCAGCTTTACCAGAGTTAGGCTTCGGCAATATCGATTGGTGTGTCATCGCGGCAACGTAGTTTTTTTGCAAGCATTTTGTGCGTTGCAGCAAACGGGTTTGTAGAAGGGCAAAGCCTGCTAGGTGCCACATCACTAACTTTTTCCCGAATATATCACCTGTGACCTAAAATCAGCGAAGAACAGTTGAACTCGGATAAATGCATGCCACCGTTAGTAATAAGGTTGGTTTTATTGTTACACATCTTTATACCTACACTTGCCCTTCTGCGGCGAAAGTGAAGCAAATTTTCTTTTAATCTGGAATACTGCGGCCATTATAATTCAAAATGCTTAGCTGCATTCTATTACATTTTCGACGTAAATCAGATTTGGTTTTAAATGCAACTTTCAGACTGCAAAGGAGAAGTTCATCGTTGTGCGCAGCAGAAAACGCTGTCATTTCATAACGCGCAATCGTGCTCATATAAGTGATACATATTTTGTACGATGATTAATGACTACTTTGTAATGCTGAGGTAGAGCTAGCCTGCATAAAATTAAAATGCCCGGCAAAATATGACATTCATCCATTTCATGGATATTTACGCAAGTCTCAGACACACAGCAATTTAACACGCGCACAGATGACCGTTTGATTACGGCTTGTTCAGTAGAGAAGGGAGTCATCTTGACTCCTAAGATAAAAACGAATAAAAACCAGAAACGCTAAATTCACAAGGTAGGAATACTTGTGTATGAACTCACACGTCAAATTCTGAGATAAACTAGGTCCAAATATCTGTTGACCATTGGACCAAATAATGGTAAACTCTAGATCGGTATTCGAGGTACTCACTGGCGTTCGTTTCAGGAGACACCGGTCGTTTCAGGAGACACCGATCGAAAAAAAACCGTTAATGTGAGTCCTCTTAGGTTAATGACCTCCCCTGACCCGCAAGAAATCCAGATAGGATCTCTGTTTACGTCCCTGCAAGCAAGAAACTCCAAAAGAGAACAAAAACAACTCGTAAAACACGTTCTTTGGTGAAAAACAGTTAAGTTTTGCTCTTGGTCCGACCTGCCTACTCACCTAAGTATAATGACATTAGTCGTAATCCTAACCTTAATTGAATAATTGTCTAAAAAAAGAAGGCATCTCAGAGATGCCTGGCTTCGTTTAAAAGAAGTGTGAATAAGAGCCACGGTTGTAAATGCCATAATAAGCAAACAAAGCCATAGCATAATGTTTCGCCGAGTTGGCGAAGTAATAGTTTTGTGCTCGCACATTTTTTTCGTCTAAATAATAATTCAAGTTTTCGTAGCATGCATTACTCAAATGTTTTGACACATTAGTGTGGGCAGGCATGACAGAACACACACATTGGAAAAGCAAGGCAACTTGAATCTGTTTCTTTCATGGTGGTGAGAATTGAGTCAAATGACATCTTCCGCAGGGTGGCCTGCTTCAAATAGAAATTCTGAGCTGTTAAAAAGGGTTTGGGGAAAAATCGCATGACTGCTTAGATCGCACGCATCGGATGTAACAATGAGTGAAAAGTAAAAGAGGTGGCATACTCCCTTTTACTTTGCGTTGTCGCATCAGCTTGAACGAATCTAAAGTAATTGTCTTTGTTGACAGTCATGACCTGACTTTGAACTGCCATAGGTCAGCGATCTGACCGTGCCATCTAACTGCCATAGGTCAGCGATCTGACCGTGCCATCTAACCGCCATAGGTCAGCGATCTGACCGTGCCATCTAACTGCCATAGGTCAGCGATCTGACCGTGCCATCTAACTGCCATAGGTCAACGATCTGACCGCGCCATCTAACTGCCATAGGTCAGCGATCTGACCGTTCCATCTAACTGCCATAGGTCAGCGATCTGACCGTGCCATCTAACCGCCATAGGTCAGCGATCTGACCGTGCGATCTAACTGCCATAGGTCAACGATCTGACCGTGCCATCTAACTTTCCATACTTAAAGACCCATTATTCAATTGCCTATAACTATGCAAAGTTGGGCGCGGTGAAGCGGCACCAAGACTTCGTCTCTAATGCAGCCGGATATTCATCCACCGATTGAAACGCATTATCGCCGCATATAGCTGTGCACCTACCAAAGCTAGAACGGCTACGCCGCACCAGTCACAGATTATTTTCGAGAGCCTTCGGAAGGGGGAGAGACCAAATTGATCCCCGACCCGAACGCGTGTTAATTGTAACTAAGCACTTGGAAAGTCTATTAACAACACACGCATTTTCTGCACCTTAATTACAGCGAAGTCACTTTTATCGTTGTTCTTTCAGCGCATTTCTGGCCAGCTGACAAAAGCAGTTTGCTTTTAGCCCAAATTTCATACGATTACTGGCAAATGTCACTCTTGATACAGCAAAAAGTTGAATTAACTGAAAAGTTTACCAGTTGTTGAGTTTAATGAAATATGGCACCAGATTGAGGCCAAAATTTTCTGTGCACCATTCGCATATCACCGGAAATCTTAACTTAAATAAAGGAGCACTATTTTGCAGCGCGATGGGGGTGGGCACTTTGACTCAATTCAAGGGCAAAAAGGAGATTTAGTAGGATGTGTGACTCGGCCCGATGGTTTAGCCTCTAAAACCGGTAGCTGGATCCGTTAAGGTGGCCGGATGTTTGCCTCCCCATTGAGACCTATGTTTCTGGTATATAGCTGTGCACCTACCCACACCACGACCCTCCGTTCCCTTGTAACAAAAAGATGTGATTGCCCCCACCACCAAAAACAAATCACAACAGATGAGCGGATAAACGATACGAGCATTTTTGCACACCTGTGCCATAAGACACTCAATGGTTTATGAGGTTAAAGTGAAAAACACTGGAATAAGGAAATGACATACACTCTTCATGGCTAACCCTGTCTCGTCCGCCACAACTGCAATGCGTGCCGCCTCCCATGACCGCCATAGAAGAGCGCCATCGGCGCCTTAAGGTGGCCTCTAAAGGGGCGCCTTCACTTGCCGATCAGAAGAGGTGCGTGTGTCGGGTGAACGCTCGGTGGATCTAACCCTGCGTGCCCACTATGCTGCTTAAATTAGAGACTTTTTAACGATACAGAACTAAAAAGATATTCTAGATTTCATCAAAATGAAGTGAGCTAAATCCGGTAGTACAACATGTGGTGGGGTTGCCGGGCCTTCGATTCGCCCCCCCCCCCCTTCCATAATTCACAAAAGATTAACATCCCCGCGTCATAGCGTTAACGCTCAATGTTGCCCGAAGATGGAGGGGGAGGGCATGCTCTCTTATCCGCTGCCCGCAGGAAGAACCACTGATGTCCTTACTCCCAGTTGGCGGTTTCCATTTAGGAAAGAACGGGACATCAGCGTTTTAGAAGTCTGCATGCTACACCATTTCTATGTGTTCAATAACATGCGATATATAAATTAAACCAAAAGGTCGCCCCAGTTGCCCATGCAGAAGGGGGAATAGGGGGCACGAGCCCCCTCCTTAAGTTCCGAAGGGCCAGGAGGGCCCACCGAACCGACGATGAAGGACCCGATCGAATGACCTAAATACATGGCGGGCTAGACGAAGCTTTTTCAGGGGCCCGACCTGCGGGAGCGGACCCTCAGATGACAGCCAGAGGGTCCTATACGCCGTTTGGGGACCCCTGAGTCGATAAGTGGCTATATGACGGTCTAGCACCACTACTACCTTACAGTCGGCTCCATCTTGGTATGGGTCTGAGAGCCCACTTCCAAAACAGCGACCGAGCTGGGGATAGCGATTTACATTGGTCTGGACCCCTGCATCTATCAGGCGGCTACATTGCCTACCTGAGAGTCCTGTATGGGCAAGAGGTCCCGAGTCGACTAAGAGCATTGCTCCATGAGGCCCGGAGACGGGCCCGGGGCTCGCCGAAACCAACTATCAAGAACCTGATTAAAGAGCATAAGGTTACGAAGGGTTGGCTGTAGGTCGCACAAAGGACCACGGCCCGGAGGACTGGCTATAGGTCACACAAAGGATCACGGCCCGAAGGGCTGTGACCTGAGATCTCAGACAAATGGCCTCTTTTACCGATTGAGGACCCTATGAGACATCGCAGGCGTCTGTGCTGGCCAGAGACCACTGACATCGAACGGTTGGCTCCCTGTCGGTCTGAACACTGGGATCCCATTTCCCAAGTGAGGGCAAGGCCGAGGCCCATGATTTGCATTGGTCCGACTCCCATCAAACAATGATTGGGACCCTACTTCGGTCATGGATTCACGGTGACTGGGACCCTACTTCGGTCATGGATTCACGGTGCCCAAGATGGACCATGTGTCGGCAAGTGGCCCCAAGTCCGTCACGGGGTTTGATTAAGGAGGCCCGAAGAAGCGCCGAAGGACCCCTCAGGACCAGAGATCAAGGGCCTGGATGGAAGACTGAAGAGGCCGAATGGCCTGAAGGACTGGCCTATGTCACAATAAGGACGCCCCCCGCCCGTTGGGCCCCTGACCTTAAAGGTCAGTCAGAGGCCTCCATATCGATTGTGGATCCGTGGGACAGTGCGGGGCTCTATTTCTGCCAGAGACCACCAACACCGAACAGTCGGCTCCAAGTCGTTCTCAACGCTGGTGGTCCATTATCCAAGCACAAGCAATGCCGGGTCCATAATTTGCATTGGTCGGGGTTCCTGAAATAACAAGAGCGTATGCCAGGGACCCACGGCACCGAACAGGCAGTCCTGATTCGACAAGGGACCCTGAGTCGGCCAGGGGAACATTTGGTGAACGGGGACAGTGACGGGACCCCGAATGCCATAGAGTCTTTTGCGTTGGTCGAGACAACGACACAATATGTCCTCAGCTTTCACTTAGTCTCATTTTGTGTCAGCTTAGTAGGTCTACACGCTCTTTAAAGTTTCACTCAGAGTAACATGTCAGCATTCTGTAAGCTTCATTTTAACACCCCACAAATTTGGGATGCTTTGATAGCTTAACTCAAAGCTGTTCATACTAGCATTTGAGCACTTCGTCTCAGTTTGTGCCAGTTCAGCTCTAAAATAAATAGTGTGGCCGTATGTGTGGCATCGAAAGGGAGAGGGCTTGGCTACGCCTCTGGTGCATGAAGCCTGCTGGGCATTTAACAAATAAAGCATATGGCGGGTGGAAAAAGTTGTACGCTGTTCGGGTCCATAACAGCCAGGCATCCCGCACTGTACGTTTCTCACTGCTGTAGCCTTTGTCATCCTCAAGTCTGAATTAATAACCGGGGCACGAGCAAACTTGTCCGGCTTTGGGCGGATGAAGTCGCATTCCTTGCACCGAATTAACCGTCTGAACTGGCCTCGATGATCGCGCCAGGTGTGCCAGCACCTGAGGAATATTCGAGACCTGCAGCACGTCCAGACCGAGGACACCTTCAGCCAACAGCAACTCAATCCCTCAACTTAGCAACTCAGCCAACATTGACTGGCTAAGAGTCGATGGAGTGATTGTACGTTGCCAACACTGTGGCACTACGCTCCGTCCGCC
Organism: Pollicipes pollicipes; assembly: GCF_011947565.3. Lineage (NCBI taxonomy): Eukaryota > Metazoa > Arthropoda > Thecostraca > Pollicipedomorpha > Pollicipedidae > Pollicipes > Pollicipes pollicipes. Next base: position 18,874,593 of record NW_023597034.1, read on the forward strand.
AGAAGACCCATGCACTGGCCCAGCACGTCATGAATATCCCCTGTCTTCGAACAGCACGCTGTCAAGGTGGGTGCGTGGCTTCCAAGTTCCAGCTCGATGCATCATCCATGAGGCGCTCAGGGCGCTGAAGCCGGCGGTGGCGACCATGAACCCGCTGGAGTGCATCTGATCCTGATTCTGCGTTAACAAGATGATATCACACGGTCGGCTGTCGGACAACTAAAGCCTGTTGTGAAACGAGGAATATTGCTGTTAATTGCTCCGCTGCATTCAATACTGAACGCCAAAAGCTTATGAACGTGGATTGTGATGCGCTCTTAGACTGCATTTGGGTTTAGGATCGGGCAAGTCTTGTCCAGTATTTGCTGAGCAAACGTGGAACAAACCAGCGGCACCCCTTGCATCATGAAACTAGCAGCCGTCAGGGCCTAGTTCTGGTAAATGATTGGTCCCATTTGTGCATTGAATTGACTGCTCACGTTAGATGGAGCGGCGCGAATGCCCCTGGCCAGGACCGGATAGGGAGCTCCGCCTGAGGAGCTGAGGGCCCCTTAACTTTTTGCCCTGTTATACCCGGCCGCTCCTTAAAGACATCTCAGCCAGGGAGGTAGGAGATACGCCCGCACTCGCTCCGGCACACTGTCCTAGGCTTCATCGACGCGCCCATTTAGTCCCGTCGAATGATCTGCCAAATCGGGGCCAATCCGAATGGCAACTGAGGCCCAGAAGTTCCATGGACTCGCTTGGAGTGAGCTCTCCGGAGGGCGGCAGTTGTGATACACAGAATGAAGTGGTAAACCGGGGGTGCAGTTTTGCATCCGTCTGATGCTTCCATAGTCATAAATAAGTCCTTACACCAAGCGTTTCTTTGGGGTAAAACGCGACGGATTGTCTTCGAAAAGTTTGCTTCCTGCGTCCTATATTACCGCCTCGGTTCTTGAAATACCTTCAAAACTTCCTCGCTGGGGGTCTTCGCTGAGAATAGCGTTGTCGGGACGGATCCACCTGGTATATATCGCCTTGGTGAAATGAAAGCTTCGTGTATGCCTTGAGCGAAAAGCACGCATTGGACAGAAATTGTGAGACGATGTGTGCGTGTAATTACAATTGCCGTATGTGTTCCGTAAGCCGCATCTGCTCGACGGTCTACGTCTCATTGTGCAAAAGCGCGCGATGACCGGAGACAATTGCATGCGCTATTGTTTGCGGCCGTTCTCCGGAAGATCTGTGATGTTGTGCTGTCCCGTCGCACCGAATCTGCACCAAGGCGCGGCGGTATGCTAGAGCAGCGCGCGATTAGTTAGCAGCACTTACTTTGTACAACGCAATGGCACAATAGAAGGCACAAGTCACCGAGCGCTAAGTTCGGTACTATTGTTAAGTAGAAAAGCCGTTTGGTTGTTTCTCGTGGGCCCTCATACGCCTTGGTTTCACTGCTTCGCTCTGTGAGATCGGCTTAACGGAAACGAAGGGTGAACTTGCATTTATGTGCAGTTACATAAATGCAAATTCAAAATGTTACATTTATGTGCAGTTACATACCTATGAACAGTTAGAGGAGCATCATGCCCATTTATGGCGGAAGGTTCATGATCAGTTCTAAATATGTTTGATACCACTAAATTTCTGGCATCGCGATGTAGAGAAAGAGTCCTTATTGCGTGATGAATAGCGGGTGCAAGGTCGAGTTTCTTTTCTTAAACGAATTTCACGTTTTGTATTTTTCTTGCCATGTTGATGTCCCAAGACGGGACTGATTTGGTTTGCTTTCCGATCTTCACACGTGGTCTACTAAGCCCTGGTGCCATTACTACACACAACTTAAAAGCTGCCCCAAGGATCGGCTGTATTACGCCCGGCCCGATGGATCAGTTGCTTAGAGCGCCCGCCGATTCCCCAGCTGGGGCGGACTGGGCCTGAGTTGCTTTAACCGCTCGCTGTTTACTCCTTGCTGATACAGGCTGTGACCTTTGGCAGCGGCCGCGCTTAAGATCAGATGACGTCAGAGAGGAGGACGGATCATACCGAGGATTGCGGTCAGTCGAACTTCTGCTGCAAAATTCTGCCGTTGACCCGGAATATCACGGTCACATGGTAAAGGTAGGGCTCACGTAACAAGCGCTGCTTTGCGCGCTCGCTGACTCCAGAAATTCATGCATTTCAAAGGTTTGGACTTTATTTAAGAAACACAGCGTAAAGGCAAGAACAAAGGCTGTGCCGATAGCACTTGCTACAATTTGATAGTTAGATATTTAGTTCGCGACATTCTTTTTGTTAACCATAAAAATAAATTGGCAGTAAGCTTCCACGCACGTTGCCGCTTGAATGATGTTCTAGTAACTAGTTCTGCACCCAAACGTGCTGTGCTCATTGAAAGTGGTAGAAACGGTATGCATCCGCACGTGTTTCATGTGACGTCATCGGATCTCAGCCCGTCTCGGGTTTTGTAACGAACGGGTCTCATATCGAGGCCAACGACAGGTGTCTGGTCATTTCTCGTGCAAACGCAATGTTAAGATGTAATAGCAATTTTCTGACAAGCTATCCGGGCTTTCACCTATGTATTTATCAATCGTATTTGGCATTATTTGCATGACTGTCTTTGGGCCGGAGCATTTGCTAAGCGACATCTGATGCGGGTGCCCCGAGGCCACCACTCAAGACGGTCCCATCCATTTCATCGGACAGTTTGGCCTCCGGCCTTTTAGCCGGACAGAACCGCAGAGGGTCTTGGTGACCTACAGTGGTACAACAGAACTGCTCAGAGCTGGCGATTCTCCTCGGCTAGTTGCCAGCTGGCTTTTCGCGTCAACGGGGCCAGCCAATGCGCCCGCTTTAGGGACTGGTATCCCGGGGCGCAGAACTGGGGGTCGCTGTATCTAGTTGCACCGGTCAACATGCACCAACTTGTCCAATGATCTGTCTCCAATTTACTCCCATTCAAACTGTAGGCCGAATTAACCGCCATTTAATCCAGCCGAAACCGCATGTTACAAAGGCCTGTTCCAAGCTTTCTCGACAATCACCGCGAGTATCGGTGCTCCAGCTGTCTTATCTTATGGACGAGCCAATTGCCAATTTTCCAGATTTAAGCTATCAGGTGTTAGATTTCATGCTCTAAGCTGCCAACTCGAAATTTATAGTGTTTTTTTGGGCGTTGACGAGACGCCTATGCATGCTTTTCGCTGACATATTTAGCTCTGCTCGGCGGTCCCTGGTGCGGAACTGTTCGTGCCCTCAGGCCTTCGGAGAACTTTGTAGATTGGCTCACTTGGGACGGGGCAGTGTTTGCGGCGCACACAGCCAGCAGCGAGCCGGGAGCGGATCCAGGGCTTCCGAGCGGTGGCCCAACGGAGAACGAATCTGGCACGCGCGCGACGCCGACGAAAATCAGGCCAGGGCACCTCCGTTGCGGCGACGCTATGCGACACGCACGCTTATTGGACAATTCTCCGCCCGACCGGCTGCCGCTGCAAATTGAAAATAAAACAGTGGAAATCGGCCAAGAAATGCAGCGAAAATTGACGGTAATTTAAAACGGACGCAGGATTCTTTGCAAACCGTCTGAAAAAGGAATTTTCAGACGAAAAGTGATAAAGTGTGGCAAATCAGCCATGTAAGGGCACAATAATGCGCGAATGTAAAGTGTGAGCTTAACTCCCTCCAAGCCCGGATGCAAGTAAGGGCATAACAATTCGCGGCCATACAACGTGGGCTCCGGATGCATGCCACGTTACATATATCCGGACATGGGAAGAGATGATGACCTCAGTAATGCGGGAACGTTCAGGCCATCCTGGAGGCGCTTGAACGGCTTCCCTCATGCGATGTGAGACAGAAATACTGGCCAGCCTGGTCGACATTGCTGATGACCGGTGGGAATGTTTGGGTGGACTTCGAGGACTTAAGGTAATGAGGATCAAGTGACATCTAAATCTAGTAAGGATCCTTGGTGGATGCATCAGACATGGTGCTCAGATGAATGTAAATACGGCCTGCAGCGAAAAATGAAATGACATACCATGCATTGACGCGCAAAGCTGCCTTGTTTCTATCAATCTAAACGGTAGGAAAAGTTGCATGGACCATGATCAACCATTAATCAGCAAAGCAAAGCTTAAATATAATTAATATTGTGCGGAACGTTTATGAACCATTCAACCATGTCAACTATGACAGCCAGTTATAATTAGGCGTGCATCAACAACATAAAAAAGAGTGCAAGTCTAATGCAAATTTTGCGGGACGTTTATGAACGACGGCCCAACGGCAATCACAATCATAAATCACGAAAATGGTCGACCAGAGGACATTTACTGCTGTGAGCAGCAGACGGCAAAGAGCATTCTGATTCATATGCTGTGAGGACTCCAAACACTGCTGGGCCAAAGCGAGTGAGGGGCACGAGACCCCGGCGCAGTACGAAATATAAAGAAAAATTGCTGTATAAAACTGGGATGTCATGTACTAACAGAATCGAGTGCATGTTAAGAAGCGAATCGCATGCGCCTGTAAATACGCGCACGCCATTGTACTGAAACATTAAATGGCCGGAACGTGCAACCTTGATGCGTTAAAAATACGATCTGAACCAGCCTGATCCCTTATTTTACCCGCAGAGACGACCACGCGTTGTGAAACCTATCGGCATTTACCAGGACATGAAATTTGTGCACAACACGGTCGGTTTTATCTCGAAAATGTCTCAGTGAGCTAGAATCGCTTTTGAACTAGGGCGGGAGTGAAGCATTTAATCGCAAAAAGACCGTAAGAGAATGAAAAACCCAATTTACAAAAGTTGGAACCTATGAGTCAGTGAGAAATACTCGAGCAAACGAAGACACATTTCAAGTTGACATCGATGCAATATCAGAAACATGACAAAACTTTTTGACATTCTAAGTCATTACAGTGATACAAAATACATTAAATAATAGTAATTCTATAATCATGTGGTGAGCATCGAAATATATTTAACACCAATGTTTTGATGCTGCACTTTGCACTTCCCTTCCCCAGAGTTTTGAACGCAAAACAAAGCAAAGGAATTTAACAACAAAGCAACAAAAATTTCAACAGGCATAAAGCATTTAAAGAAAAAAGCCTTGAACTCCTGTACATCAACAAATCACCAAATCAAACACCACAAACATACCTCTGAGTTATGTTAGGATAGGGTCACGAAATATGACTAATATATCACTGTTTCTTTAAAAAAATCATCGCTTATTTCCATGAAAGTGACCGAACTAAGTCTAACCTAAAGAAACCTTACCTTATTTCATCCTGTCTAACATATTTGTATCATAGCAGTATTTGGGAGTCACTGATTCTCGCAAAATCCCTACTGGTACTTTCCATGCAACCAACCAACTTAGCCCAACTTAGAGTAGCCCGTATGCTGAATATGACCTCAACTCACCTTACCTATTTCATCACAATAGCACTTGTGACAAAAACATGGTAAAGCTGATTTTTGGCTGGTTTCAACTTGTGTTTTGTCTTAATTAACTTGTCTCAGCTTGCTGACATCAAATAAAATTAGCAATACTCAAATTAAAACCCCTCAAACCACTTTGAACATCTTGTTCTGATTGCCATGGTTAGCCTCTGTCACGGACAATGATGGGTATGCTCCACAAAACAGTCTATTCCTCCAAATGTAACATAACTTATAGATGGCCACAAAACCAGTTTTGCTGCTTGCTTTTGCAGCTGCAGCAAAGGCAGCTTTTAAGGTTTGGTTATTCATATTTGATGACTTAAGTTTGAGACGCTAGCTTCAAATTTTCAACGGGATGGTCCATTTGCTAAAAAACCGATATCTACCTCACATTGTAATTGCTATGCAGCTTATAGTATTCCTATGCTAAGACATATAGTGCATATCTAGAGTATAGTCATTTACAAGTCAGCAACTTTGGCAACTATGGACAGTATCTTGTAAAAGCAGACATGAGGTACCATTTCAACATATTTGTGTCAAATAGTCAAGCTCCAGCCAACGGCGCTCGGCTGAGACACCAGTCAATGAAGGAATAATAGGCTTTAGAGCTAATATTATGACCTTTTTGTAACGAGATAGTCTTGTTATGCGCCAGCCAAAATAATTTTAAGGCTTTCAGTCAGTCAGCAGTAAGCTATATCATAAAGCTTAGAAAGCTGCGGTAACTATATATTGGCCGTTCATCACCACGGGCAGATTACAATTATGACGTCATCAGTCAAAGCAACGGAACTTGGCCAAGCGGTTATACCCTAAGTTCTAGGTGCCTTGGCCGGCTGTGATAACATTATTATCCATCCGTGCGACTGTGCACTGCCTGAGGTACCCGCTCTTTCATCCACGGGAATGTAACAGTTGCCTCATTTTTGAATCATTTTGCTAAAATATCAGAATTTTAAAGATGTTTTTTAGAACAAATTTAGACAAATTTCGAATCGTCCCATGTTCGATAAACGTGGTGCGACAAAAACGTGGTGACATGTTTGTACTTAACCCCATCATCACACATCTATCATGACCACTGGAGCTTTGGTGTTGCACATGCATGTCAGCCAGTTGCCAAAGGTTCTGGCGATCGCACAAACAACTCAAAAGCTTCCCAAATATTCATTTGAGGTGTGAATGGACGTCTTGAGTGGTATGCTCACCCACGTTAAATTCCTGACTTTCTGCGTAAGGAGTGTTGGACTTTCTAAATCAATGCAAGAGAATCACGGGTATGCAAATGCATTCATGGCGTCTAATTCGTGCGTAATTTATCTGAGTTTTTTTAAGAAAAGCTTATTGAGTCACGGAAACGCTACTGAAATCGCACAAGTATAAAGGCGACAAGCTGGCGGGACGGCAGGTGGGTATGGGTGTGGCGGGTATGGCGGGACATTAGCCTCCTCTATGGCGTTAAGGTCGGCGCCAGGTGTTATTTCGGAGACACATAAGGCCGAGTGGCCGTGTCGCAGGACGAGGTCTACCACCGATCTCATTGTTGGGGGACTTGGCGTTCGTGGCCTCTTCTTTGGGCGACGATGCAGGCTGTCGCAACTTGCCGTCTCTGAGATGGGTCTGCACAGGTTCTTCTCTTTCGAAACTGGTTAAAGTGAATTTCACTGAGGCTGCGTTCCCTCTGACTACCGTAATAGCCAGACGCTGCTTGACCCAAGCACTGTCTCGCCCATTGCCAGCAGAGAAAATCAGCCTAGTCTTTCTCGTCGACGGCCACAGGCTCTGCCAGTTTCAAAACTGACTGGTTGCAACTAGTACCGCTAAGCGAGATTCGGGTATTTTCTATTTTTCTGCAGTTGGTTTCTTCAACTGCGTCGCCATCAGCTATTGTGGAAAAGATAAGGTTGGAGGCGGCAGATGTAATGGTGCATGTGGCATGCCGTACCAGGCTCGTACCGTGAGAAAACGGGCGTTCATCCTGCCGGGCGTTTTGCCGTCTCCCCGGTCAATGCCACAGGGTTCCAGGAAAGGTATAATTCAAACTGCCGGTTATGCGCGCTTTAAGGGAATGTTTCACCTTCGAAGATATGAAAGCAAGCATCAGGCATCATGAAATGATCTCAGTTATAAATATTGGCATGCATTTCCGTGGAAAGGAGTACTCTAAACCAAACAGTTGCTCTAGTTAGTATGCTCCGCGATACGTCATAGCTTCATTACGTCGTCGTACCTTGCACAACATTGCCCAAGAGGCAGTTACAGTCATTATATCTGGAAATCGCACTCACGAACGCCAGGTATGAATGACTGACTAATTATGTTCTATTGGCGTTGATCGCTGCATGGCTAATGCAAAGACGAATTTGAACAACGACATACCATAACAACATATTTGAATAACGGCATTCAGTGATACCCGGGTGGCCTTGAAATAGTATCCCGGAAATAGTCGAACGTGCAGAGTGGTTTACTTCGTAAGGACAGGACTGTGAACTGCACCGAATGCTCTTCAGGATGGCTATTTCAATTTCAAGCCTCATTCAAATGTGGAACACTCCCTTTAATTACGTCATTGGGTGATGCGTGTCTGGGCCGTCGAAGGCCATCGCCTACCTCGCATGATGCATGCATTTCTCTACTTTGCATTAAATTAACGATCGTATTATCCCAGCAAGAAGGCCATTCTTCCGATCACTTATCTGCACCTGGCACATTTGTCAATCAGTTAGAGTGAAGTGCGCCGCCTTTTTCAATAATTTATTTGGTGGCTATTCCGACGAGATCAACTAACGCTCTTTTACACCAAATAGTGTCTTAACTTCTTCTAAATTGACATCCATCTATTTTGTGTCCATCCGCAACCAATGCCGTACATTTCGAAACGACTGAGTCTTAATGGAAAGCAAGATTGGGGTGACCTTGTAATGTAAAGTCGTGTTAGGTCTTCCCACCCCAACATGCTATGATCTGTTAAAAGTATGTCGACTGTTTTGATTGAACGTTTACGCCTCTACTATATGGTATGCAAGTTTGAGTAGCACCACCAAATGTAGGCAAGAAAACCCTTGAGCTCATGGCATACTGAAGATTATTGATTATCATAAAAAGGACTCCCTACTTACAATGCTGTTACGTCACATTGCCCACGCAGATACTGGTGCAGCATGACAATATGAACATTTTATTGGCAGAAGCATGGTTTATCTTCAACGGGCTGTGGGTACAGACGACTCTCAATGAACAAGTGAAGTCGTACAGAATGTTGGAGCTGTTCAGCAACGATGCTCTACGCGCGAGAGACGTCCGACTTAGTTATCCCACGATCATATTATACGCCCCATGTTCCACTCGCTTGATTAAAACTGTTCGGTCATTTCACTTGGAAGAAGGCTTCACCAAACATTAGCTTGACCTACTTAAACATTTTCCTTGCCATGATACATTCCAATCCAAATATGGCAAGATACTTACGGCAGGGAGGTTGAAAGAAACTTTTGAGCATGCTTCATTAAACGGGTCACGCAAAGAAATGTAAACAAGTCTAAGCTTTTCCACTATGTGATAGAAGCTCTCTCACATGTTGCTCAATTCTAAGAAGCTAGATACCTTTGATCGTCTTTTGAACAAAGATACTCTGGCACATATGACAGGACCCTTTTAATCTATATTTAAAGAAAGTGTACCCCGCGTCAGAAACACACCTTCTCTTTTACTGAGGTGAAATGTTAAATTCCAGCTGGGTGAAGGTCGGATGAGCCGTTGCGTATTAATATGTCATATTTCCGATCACATGAACAGGTTTCGTGCCAGATCACGGTTTATTGGTTCGCAGGCTAGTTGTCTGTCCAGTTGTGTCTGTCTTCGCCAAGTGTTTGAGCCTGAATACCAATAGCCAAACCGGCTGGTGACTATCAAGCCAAACTAAAATAAGACGGAAAACTTCGAATTACCGTCAGCAGCGAGACCAACGACTGTGCAAATACTCTGGGACTTGACCCAACAGCAAAATTGTCTTACCACCATAACGTGTAAAGTTGATCTCAAAGCTACCAAAAAATTCAGCAAGCATACAGTTCGGTGCTAATCGAAAAGCTCGAAGAGATACTGGCCTGTGCAGGTGGTCGCGGAATAAAGCATTCACCACCTAACTAACTTGGCTCCTTAACCACCACAGGCAAATGATTTTTAAAACCTGACCTGAAAAACGACTAAAACATTAGCTGCTGAGGGACGTCCAATGAACGGACTTTCACACGCTAAGGTATTGATTACACTGGCGCTATATCTAATCCATATGCTGATTATGTCTGACAGATACTTTTGACTAGAGTCGAAGCTACCACCCAGCTTTTGTCCGTTCGTGCGCGCTCGAAACTCGCTCTAAATCGTCCTTCGCTTACGTGCCTGGGACACCCTTGGACAACAGGCTAGCGCAGAAACTGCGTTCTGCGGAACTCAGGACATTTATGCATGCGTTATACACACACACACACACACACACACACACACACACACACACACACACACACACACACACACACACACACACACACATATATATATATATATATATATATATATATATATATATATATATATATATGATAGACGTATGTATCATAATGTATGTATTGTAATATATGTAATTGTAATGTAATTGTAATATATGTATAAATGCATGTATTGCTCAGCCGGTCGTGTTTATTTTTTTTTTACTTAGGAGCTCTCCGATTGAATGTGTTTTTGGGGCAACATCTAGCTTTGTAGAAATTTACCGTTAGCAACATGTGTCAATGCTAAAGCATTTCTTTGCTTAAAAGTTTTGCTGCAGTGATTCTGACGACTGCCCGCAGAAAACTTCCGCGGAATCCACGCATGCGTGAGAGCACAAGAAAAGTTTAACGATTGCGTCATAACCTGTCACCATCAAGTCAAGCTTGGGAACGTCGATATTTATGGCGAATCGCTGGTCCCAATCAGATTCGGATAATCACTGTGTGATTGCATTCAGGCTGACGAATGCCTTCCAATTTAAAACGTTTTATGGTTACATAAAACACGGCATCCGATATGTGGACCAAATCAGGACAAATTGGAGCTTAGGTATCACGGGCCTACGGATGCCAATCAACGACTATGGTGATTGCATACATACTTCTCGCATGAAATCTTAGAGATCCATGTGTAACGATGAGAAAATAGAAGGAGAGAGAGAGAGAGAGAGAGAGAGAGAGAGAGAGAGAGAGAGAGAGAGAGAGAGAGAGAGAGAGAGAGAGAGAGAGAGAGAGAGAGAGAGAGAGAGAGAGAGAGAGAGAGAGAGAGAGAGAGAGAGAGAGAGAGAGAGAGAGAGAGAGAGAGAGAGAGAGAGAGAGAGAGAGAGAGAGAGAGAGAGAGAGAGAGAGAGAGAGAGAGAGAGAGAGAGAGAGAGAGAGAGAGAGAGAGAGAGAGAGAGAGAGAGAGAGAGAGAGAGAGAGAGAGAGAGAGAGAGAGAGAGAGAGAGAGAGAGAGAGAGAGAGAGAGAGAGAGAGAGAGAGAGAGAGAGAGAGAGAGAGAGAGAGAGAGAGAGAGAGAGAGAGAGAGAGAGAGAGAGAGAGAGAGAGAGAGAGAGAGAGAGAGAGAGAGAGAGAGAGAGAGAGAGAGAGAGAGAGAGAGAGAGAGAGAGAGAGAGAGAGAGAGAGAGAGAGAGAGAGAGAGAGAGAGAGAGAGAGAGAGAGAGAGAGAGAGAGAGAGAGAGAGAGAGAGAGAGAGAGAGAGAGAGAGAGAGAGAGAGAGAGAGAGAGAGAGAGAGAGAGAGAGAGAGAGAGAGAGAGAGAGAGAGAGAGAGAGAGAGAGAGAGAGAGAGAGAGAGAGAGAGAGAGAGAGAGAGAGAGAGAGAGAGAGAGAGAGAGAGAGAGAGAGAGAGAGAGAGATATATATATATATATATATATATATATATATATATATATATATATATATATATATATATATATACGTAAGTCCACTCTTTCTCTGCTCAACGTGCACATTGTGAATTTAGGCTCAGACCGAGAGCTGTCGAACAGATAGGACTTAGTCCAAACACCGTCAAATCAGTAGCTGTGACCTTTATTCCAGAAACTCTGGAATTCGACTTCCAAAATTTTCTTTATACACAGATCAAACATATTTGATTGCTCCACGCGCAGCATGCGTTGCGATGACAACATGGCAAATTAAGCAGGGTGTTTGGTGGATGTTCCCCGCCATGCCGGGAACACGATTTGTGAAGGACTCACCTATCACCTAGCTGATATATATATATGTAGATATAGATATATAGATATAGATATAGATATAGATATAGATATATATGTATATATAGATATATATATATATATAGATAGATAGATAGATATATATATATATATATATATATATATATATATATATATATATATATATATATATATATATGCGTATGATTGTAAACATGGGTGGCACGCTTTCTGGCACCGATTTATTATTGAGAATGGCATTCTCAATGTGAGAGGTAAGCTATGGTGCGATCCGAATTTTATGATATACATGACGTGTCATTGAAAATGATTGGTCGTTTGTTCCAATTTGCTCAAGCATTCAGACATTTGTAGCATGGTATGCGCTATACGTAAAATAAATCCGGTATCACCCTTTGAAATGACCGAGGTTAACTCGCACTTTAAATTTTTGAATTTCAAGTTGATGAAAGTGATAAATGACTGAAGTTTTCCAAGAAGGTGACGACAGCCATGAACCACAAAACCAACGAAGTTTGCATCGAGTGGGTGAAAGAGCTTGGATGTCCATGAGCTATTTGGCTGACGGCCAACCAGCTCCTAGACCTCAAACGCTGTGCACACGATCATCAAGACCGAGCTGCCTGAGAACATGCATTGGACGACCGGGCGGCGTGCAGATCAAAGACACGAACACGACACCATGCGTGCCGAACATCGCACCCGTCCGCAAACACGTACAGAAGCGGGAGGGCGCCGACTACGCTACCAATGCACTGAGCTGTTCACTAGGCTGGCGGCTGTTCTGAAGCGCCGGCTTTTCGATCCCACGTTGTTTGCATGAAAATCAGAGCAAACAACGCTTATCATCTCATCAATTATATCACAATTATTTTGGCTAATAATTCACAACTGCCACCACGTCGCAGGGGCCAAAGCCGCTTCTGGTTTCAATAACTTAAAGGCATGAGCACAGCATCCAGCATTTTTAGACTCCAGGTTGTAATGTGTATGTATGTGTATGTGTAACATGCCTGCACATGCCACTAGACAGTTTCAGTGGCATCCAGTTCACAAGTGCAGGGCGATGCTCATCTAGTGCACCTTCTGAATAACTAAAGCGACCATCTCACCTCATATGTGACACTTCAGGTATGTTCCCATTCTCGGACACGCCAACTGATGAAACAAGCCCAACTGCAACCATTACCTTCTGCTAGATTACCGGCTGCGTTGACCATATTATCCACGGGCGCAACTGTCCCCTGCCTATGGTACCTGCTTGACCATGTAAAGAAATGAAACAGCTACGTCTCTTTTAAACCTTATTGCTAAAATACCAGATACAACCAAATCTCCATTTTTTTTTGTTCACACTGGTAAAATACGGAGTTTTTTTCTAGCTGTAATCGCGCATCGCACAGCTGCATAAGCCACATTTACTTTACTGCGCATTGATCCAATCCGCGAGTGGCTCTAATCCGAATGCTCTACAAATTGATCTAAGGAAGGTTCAACATTTCAGTGCCCTACTGCTGGTATAGATGGCGTTGGTTGGGAATGCGATGTTATGCACTGAGGTATGAATTTATTGTTGGGAATGTTATATACCGTGCCACTTTTCCAATCTTATAGACGGGGCCGGTAAGCGCTCGACGCTCAATCCCAGACGGACCTTGTATCCGCTCAGACTGACCAGAGAGTGCACAGTGCCCGGAATCCTCTGCTCAGACTGACCAGA
>NW_023597034.1:18888516-18919566 GCF_011947565.3 Pollicipes pollicipes
GGAGGGGGAGGGGCTGGGTGGCGTAGGCGGTCGGGCGCCGGCGTGTCGGAGGCCGCAGACAAAACTGCACCGGCTGTGGACTCAGGCGGACAGCCGGCGCTGGCCGCGGCTAATCCCTGCGGCCACCGAGTGTCCCGGCGCCTCTGTCGGGCGGTCCTGTCGGGCGGTCCCGTCTGGCGGTTTTGTAGCGGTGATCTGGTGCGGTGGTCCTGTGCCGGCAGACCTGTCGGCGGATCTGTCTGACGATCTTGTACCGGCAGTCCTGTCGGCGGTCACGTTTGGCGGTCCTGTACCGGCGGTCGTGTCGGCGGTCCTCTAGCTGTAGTCCGATCCGGCGGTCTGGGGTCTGGGCAGCGTGCCGCCAGCCGAGCGCAGTGACGGCTGCGGCTGACCTGGGGTCGAGTTTGGCCCGAGGTGCGGTTGGCCGTAACCCGGGGCTGGCTGTGACCCAGGGCTTTACCCTGGTGTAGGAGAATTGCGGCTTTGATTTTCACAGCCGCGGTCCTGCGGACTTGGCTGTGCTTCGGGCGGGACAAGATTGCCTTGTGAATGGAGACTGAGTGCACCACAATAGAGTGTATAGGGGACGAGATCGGGGCGTTGGGTTGGGGAGGCCCCCACTCCCCTCCGCTGGGACAAAACCACCACATCATTACATCAAGCGAGCAGCAGAGTTTAGCACAGGCACTACACACAACATCAAGAGATGGTGGACCTTCTACACAAGACACTGCATGCAATATCGAGAGGCGGTGGACCTTCCACGCACGGCACTACACGCAACATCGAGAGACGGTGGACATTCCACACGCGGCACTACACACAACATCGAGAGACGGTGGACCTTCCACACGCGGCACTACACACAACATCGAGAGACGGTGGACCTTCCACACACGGCACTACACGCAACATCGAGAGACGGTGGACGTTCCACACGCGGCACTACACATAACATCCAGAGACGGTGGACCTTCCACACGCGGCACTACACGCAACATCGAGAGACGGTGGACGTTCCACACGCGGCACTACACACAACATCGAGAGACGGTGGACCTTCCACACGCGGCACTACACGCAACATCGAGAGACGGTGGACGTTCCACACGCGGCACTACACATAACATCCAGAGACGGTGGACCTTCCACACGCGGCTTCCCCTCCGGGCTTCCCCTCCTGAGGCGGAAGCCGCCCGCCATTGGGGCCGTTCTTCGGGGCAGCTTGAACCCCGCGCGCCAGAGCCGGTGTCACTCGCCTCCGACCGTTTCGCAGGCGCGCTGCTATACTGGGAAAGGTCACCCCTCGTCGGCCGGTGGTCACGGAACGAGGCCTATCTGTAGCAGGTCTGGTTGACGTGGGGAGGTTTGACCGCCGTCTCTCGTGCAGGATCGCAGGCGCGCCCAGAGAGAACTGGAACCGGCCACCGCAAACAGGCAGTCGTTATGGAAGGTTCGGGGCCTGGTGCCTTGTTTTGGTCAAACTGAGCTGGCGTCTGCAGCCGTGTGTCTTGATTCGCATCCGCACTCCAATCTCGGCGTTGCTCACAACACTCTCTCTCCTGACACCCAATCCACGCAGCCTCTGGGCTGACGCGCTTCCTAGCCGCACAGCCACGTGCGCCGCTCCCTCAGAGGCGCACTGGCTGCCGCTGGCCAACGTCAGAGCCCACGACGTACCTGCTGTGGACATCCGCCCTCGGGATCACGACGGCTGCCGTCTCACCTACCACAAGTGAGAGGCCGTCACCGGCGCCCAGGAGGGTCAGCAGGTCACATGGCAAACGCGGCGGCTGCTTGCTACTCGGTGATCGATGTAGCTGAAGCTGCTCTTTCATGGCCGCTGTGCGCAACAATTATGAAAGGGAAGACAAGGGACGAAGTACGGACATATTGCTCTGCAATAGCCTTGCCCAGTCACAGGGAGGAGGAGCGGTGTACCGTATCTCGCGGTCTGCATGACGGCGCTTTTTGCTGTGGTCGGTCGTGCTTGGGTTGTATCCTACAGTGTGTTTTGTTTGTTCACGCCGGATGAAGTGTGACGGCTGTCTTTCCACGGCTGAAATTAGCCGCGTCTTTCCACGACTGAAATTAGCCGCGTCTTTCCACGACTGAAATGGTCCGTGTCTTTATGAGAGCTAATGCCAGCGCTCACTCTACGGACGGCTATAATGAATTTGATAGCGTTAATATGATCGTTCAGTTAAATGAGAGGCCTCCGATCTTGGTAATTAACATCGACACCAATCATTCAAGTTGGAAGCTGACCTTGAGCAGCGCTACGTTACCACGAAGCTTAAACATGCTAAGCTGCTGCGCCGTGATGCCAGCGCCGGCTGGTCGCGCACTGCCATGCGAGAGGTTGTGCGCCTGGATTACTTCACAGCTGAGCCGTGTCTCTCGAGCGTTATTTTGCCGGGATCAGTGCCTGCCCTGGCATGCTGCTCCGTTTGACAGCCATCCCAGCATGTTTGTCAGTGCCCGTGACGAGGTTTCCTGTGTTGTGCCAGTGCCACTGAGCTGCTGTTGCCAAGCAGCTGTATCGTTGACACGGGCTGCTCGTCATGCTCTGTTGGGGGTTGTGTCCTGGTGTCCAGCTCTGGTCCGGGCTTGTGTGCATCTGTGCCGCCACCAGCCTCTGCACCCCCGCCCGCTCCGCTCCGTTCTGGTGTCCAGCTCTGCTCTGAGCTTGTGTGCATCTGTGCGGGCACCAGCCTCTGCACCCCCGCCCGCTCCGCTCCGTTCTGGTGTCCAGCTCTGCTCCGAGCTTGTGTGAGTCTGTGCGGGCACCAGCCTCTGCATCCCCGCCCGCTCCGCTCCGTTCTGGTGTCCAGCTCTGCTCCAAGCTTGTGTGCGTCTGTGCGGGCACCAGCCTCTGCACTACCTCTCGCTCCGCTCCGTCCTGACCGCGTCCATTGACTCTCCCGCGACGCCTGCGTGCGTACCTGCTCTAGAGCTGCTGCCCGGTCCAGTCCGTGTCAGAACAGTGAGGGCCGCTGTCCTGCCCGGCTCCGGCCCGTATCAGAGCAGTGAGGGCCGCTGTCCTGCCCGGCTCCGACCCGTGTCAGAGCAGTGAGGGCCGCTGTCCTATCCGGCTCCGACCCGTATCAGAGCAGTGAGGGCCGCTGTCCTATCCGGCTCCGGCCCGTATCAGAGCAGTGAGGGCCGCTGTCCTGCCCGCTCCAGCCCGTATCAGAGCAGTGAGAGCCGCTGTCCTGCCCGCTGCAGCCCGTATCAGAGCAGTGAGGGCCGCTTTCCTGCCCGGCTCTGGCCCGTATCAGAGCAGTGAGAGCCGCTGTCCTGCCTGGCTCCGGCCTGTGTAGCGTGGCCCTGCCCTGCCCGGCCCGACTCTGTGTACCGCCTGCCTGCTTGGGCCGGACGGCTGTGTGCCCGGCCGGCCGGCACGCCGCTCTGTTTACCCCGCTTGATTGACGTGCGCCGGCGCGCGTCCGAAGGCCAGCTGTCGGCACACGCGCGGCCTGCGTGTGGCTGGACTCGCTGTCAATAATAACCGGGCCGCCGGCCAGTCCCGGGCAGCACCGCGGCGTCGCCGCCGGTCGTGGCGTGCTGCCTCGGCCAGCTGGGTCATGGTCGGGGAGCAGCCGGCTGTTGGAGCATCACGAGTGTGTCCCGCGGTTGCCGTGGCTGCTGCGTCAGCTATGCCAAGAGCATAGCTGATGTCAGAAGCCCCAGGAGTTTTCGATGGAAGCTTCAGGGGCGTTTGTTCACCCGCCACACAGAAACGGTGCTCGTATTATCACCGCTGGACAATGGCGTGCTCTGTTCTCCCAGGGATCCCATGCGACGGAAGCTCACCCCAGTCCAATGCGAGGCCAAGTGTGAAATCTCCGCTCCGCACATGCAGATTGCAAAAGCCGTGCCAACTGATGCGCGTCCATGACGTCACGGGTGCGCAGCACACACACGCAGGGAGAAATTGGACCGGGCGACCTCCCGGTCGCACTCGAAGCGCGCCTGTCCCTGGGGGGGGGGGGGGGGGGGGGGGCAGCACAGGTGATGCGCGGCTTTCCAAAGCTCTGTGTCGACGCCTTTGTTCCTGGGGCTCATTGGCATTCCGGCCGGGTGGGTGCAGTGTTCAGCCGGGGCTCTGACATGCGTGGCATGCGCCGGCGGCCGGAGATGAGGGGCTTGCGCGCCGCAGGTGGCTCAGCGTGCTGCTGACCGTGACGCCGGTACCAGCCCGCTGCCTCGCTGCTGACCGTGACACCGGTACCAGCCCGCTGCCTCGCTGCTGACCGTGACACCGGTACCAGCCCGCTGCCTCGCTGCTGACCGTGACACCGGTACCAGCCCGCTGCCTCGCTGCTGACCGTGACACCGGTACCAGCCTGCTGCCTCGCTGCTGACCGTGACACCGGTACCAGCCCGCTGCCTCGCTGCTGACCGTGACACCGGTACCAGCCCGCTGCCTCGCTGCTGACCGTGACACCGGTACCAGCCCGCTGCCTCGCTGCTGACCGTGACACCGGTACCAGCCCGCTGCCTCGCTGCTGACCGTGACACCGGTACCAGCCTGCTGCCTCGCTGCTGACCGTGATGCCGGTACCAGCCCGCTGCCTCGCTGCTGACCGTGACACCGGTACCAGCCTGCTGCCTCGCTGCTGACCGTGACACCGGTACCAGCCTGCTGCCTCGCTGCTGACCGTGATGCCGGTACCAGCCCGCTGCCTCGCTGCTGACCGTGACGCCGGTACCAGCCTGCTGCCTCGCTGCTGACCGTGACACCGGTACCAGCCTGCTGCCTCGCTGCTGACCGTGACACCGGTACCAGCCCGCTGCCTCGCTGCTGACCGTGATGCCGGTACCAGCCCGCTGCCTCGCTGCTGACCGTGACACCGGTACCAGCCTGCTGCCTCGCTGCTGACCGTGACACCGGTACCAGCCCGCTGCCTCGCTGCTGACCGTGACACCGGTACCAGCCTGCTGCCTCGCTGCTGACCGTGACGCTGGTGCCAGCCTGCTGCCTCGCTGCTGACCGTGACGCTGGCACCAGTACCAGCCTGCTGCCTCGCTGCTGACCGTGACGCTGGCACCAGCCTGCTGCCTCGCTGCTGACCGTGACGCCGGTACCAGCCTGCTGCCACATTGCTGACCGTAGCGCTGGCACCAGCCTGCTGCCTCGCTGCTGACCGTGACGCTGGTACCAGCCTGCTGCCTCGCTGCTTATCGTGACGCTGGTGTGCAAGGCCGACACGATCTGTAGTGAAGCGTGTGTCGCCGCTCGGTCGCGTCTCGCTTTGTCGCTGTCCTGTTGAGCCTCGCTCGCCGTCCAATCGACACCGACAGTCTGTAGACTGATCCCCGCTGGCAGAGAAAGAGAGAGAGGGGGAGAGGGATGGGGAGAGGGAGAGGGAGAGTGAGTGTGAGAGGGAGAGAGAGAGAGAGAGGGAGAGGGAGAGAGAGGGGGGGGGGGGGGGGGCGTCGCTGTGTCGTCACCAGAACCGCACCCATTTATCTGTAGAGTGATCGCCGCCGGGGGCGCCATGTCGGCGGCAGCGCGGCTCTGATTGCCCCCGGACCTCGGCTCGCCGGACCGGTCCGTGACGATGGTGTCTCCGCCCGGGGGCCGGTCATTCCCACACCAGCCTTGGGACTGCTGCGCCCCCACTGAGTCCAGCGCGCGTCGCCTGCCGAGCCGCTGTCGCCGCCGGCTGTGGTGAGACGAGGCCGTGAACTTCTCACCGCCGCCCGGCCCCGGGCCCTCGCCGAACTACCAGCTGCCATTCTGGCGAAGGTGGACTGGATCTGGGGAGAGGCGCACCGTGCGAATGAGCAGCGAGATGAGGGCGAAGGGAGAAACGGAGCCGCCTGCTGGACGTGACCGGCGTATGTCTGACCCTCGCGGCACCACAGCCGGCGCCGTCCAGAAGTGCGGTCGAGGCCGGCGGCGGCCAGTTTTAGCCGGCCGCCGCCCAGAATCACCTCGTTGGCCGGCCGCCGGCGCCCATTGGCGGGACGGGTCCGCCTCCGCCGGTGTACAGGTGGCGACGGTGACCTAGGAGCCGCTGGCGGGCCAGGCCAGCTGTCGGAGGCGACTCAATGCCTGGCGCCGACGCATCCATCGAGCGATGAGCAGGGAGCGCGGGCATGGATCCGGAGCGGTTCGTGTCTAATGTAGAGTGTAGAGGCTAAGGTATTTTACGAGACTTCATGAAACTCAGCACTCATTTCACGTACATCGTTAACTGTTCACGACGGGAAGACACGGATGTGCATTAAATCCTGATAACGGTAAAACTCGTGTCCCTCTCACCGACAGATCACTCCCCCGCCATTCGTGTCCATTGATCCTGCTTGCTGGCATCCCAGCTGCCCGGTAACCTTTGTCTCCGCCGCTCGGCACCGTACCGGCGGCTTACTGCGCAGTCGCCGCTCCTCACGTGGGCGGACTGGGTTGTTCCGTCTTCAGCGGACCAGAGGCCCGGGTCTGGCCCGACCACCTCCCCCCCCCCCCCCTCCTGGTGACTCAGTGCGGCGTGACCTGACGGCCGACGCCGCCCCGCCCACGGCATGCCCTCGGGGTAATCTGTCGGACGCCTGCTCCGGCCGGCTGAGCGCGCCAATCTAATTTCCTTCAATCGGCTGCCTCCGCTGCATGACCTCCCCGCCAGATGATGAAATCGCCAGCCGGCGGCTGGATGAGCAGCTGGTTTGCGAGCTGGTGGACAGCTGGAACCTAGGTGTGCGGGCAGCTGGAATAGCAGCTGCATGGGCTCGTAGACGCGCCTCACCGGCTTTCGATTCTGTGCTCAGATGCAGCTGCATCTTAAGTCGAGTTCATGCGGCATCCAAAAGTTGCGCCGATGCCGGAATGGCATGCAGGCTGGGTGACCTTAAGGATTGGTACACTGGCGAAAAAGAGGAAGGCCAATTTTCTTTTCAGTTCAAATTTCTGCTCCTTCAATTCACATCTGAAAGACATCGGCTGTTTTGCAAATTCACGTCAGCAATGATACAAACCTGTTTCCACATTCCAACTGTGTACGTGTGCACGCTATTAACATATTCTATAACATATTCAACTTTCATATCTTGACGTATATGACACATGGAGAGCCACCTTGTCATCCATTTGAGTAATATATGCATACATACATACACACACACACACACACATATATATATATATATATATATATATATATATATATATATATATATGTTTTGTGTGTGTGTGTATGTGTGTGATTGTGTGTGTGTGTGTGTGTGTGTGTGTGTGTGTGTGTGTGTGTGTTGTGTGTGTGTGTGTGTGTGGTGTGTGTGTGTGTGTGTGTGTGTGGTGTGTGTGTGTGTGTGTGTGTGTGTGTGTGTGTGTGGGGTGTGTTGCTGTGTGTGTGGTGTGTACGTGTGTGCTTGCGCGTGCGTGTGCGTGTGCGTGTGTGTTTGTGTTTGTGTGTTGTGTGTGTCTTTTTCACTCTCGCTCTCTTAATCTCTCTCTCTCTCTCTTCTCTCTCTCTCTCTCTCTCTCTCTCTCCTCTCTTCTCTCTCTCCTCTCTCTCTCTCTCTCTCTTCTCTCTCTACTCCTCTCTCTCTCTCCCTCTCTCTCTCTCTCTCTCTCTCTCTCTCTCTCTCTCTCCTCTCTCTCTCTCTCTCTCTCTCTCTCTCTCTCTCTCTCTCTCTCTCTCTCTCTCTCTCTCTCTCTCTCTCTCTCTCTCTCTCTCTCTCTCTCTCTCTCTCTCTCTCTCTCTCTCCTCTCTCTCTCTCTCTCTCTGAATCTACCTTTATTAGTAGGGTATTTACCGTTAGCACGTCATCTGCCATTATTCCGCCTAAGATCCTATCACAAGGCTTCGTGACACATCGTCCGAAGGTGTTGGTCGGTTGCGGTGCACGGCTGAATTCAGTCCGCCTTGCAAGGAGTTTGTTGGCTACTGCCTCAAGATTGAGATCGTGGGGTGACAGTGCGGTATGTTCTTCCCGTGAGCTGTCACGCGAGACCTACGCTAGATGTGTGGTAACCGACACAACTTGTCAAATCAAGGCTTTTGTGAATTTTGTGAATTTCTGGATTTCTTATCAGCGTCTGAACCCTTCGGGTCCAAAATGACAACATCGTTGCCATGAGAACAACCACTTGCGTCGTTATTGAAATGTCATCAGCCTCGGCATTTTACGATTTACTTCGGAGGAGGATGTCAGGTTTGTGAAACTGGCGTAGAAACTAGGGAGTTAAGGTAAAATTACGTTGGCCAGCCCGAAGTGAATACTAGGTTCTCCTTACGAAACCGGTTCATGGACAACATATTAGCCGTCGGTCAAACCATAACGGACTAAGAAAATAGCGCTGACGTGATCTTGAACTCGACAGGGTTGCATGGAACTGTGCTCTGTTCTCCATCTGCTTGGCAAGCTTTTGACCTCTCGCGCACGATAGTGCGTGTTTATGGATGTCCATCGCAGAGAAGCACGTGCCGTCGACAGCTTTTTGCAGCTGATTATGCTCACACTGTACCGGATGACCTCGACGGCTCACCAGTGTCATTCTCAGAAAACGTATCGCGCAACCAGAGTCGTTACTGGGAGCGGGCGAGGTGGGGGAGGGGGGGGGGGGGGGCGGCAACCCTTGCCACCAGGCAACGGTATCCACCTCATTCAAGCTGCAGTAAAGCCACGGGTCGGCTAACACACATCGCGGAATCGAAGCTAATCGAAGAGGTCAGGAACTGAGAGGGCGAGGCGTTGGTGATGCGCTCAGGTCGGTCTGAACTCGGTCGAAGACAACATTTCGTCGCGGGACTTGGCACGGGCAAACCGAACTCTTCAGAAGCTCTCGACGATTGTCGAGGTCGCCCTGAGGACCCGCAGCTCGCGAAGACGTCACGTGCGTCGCACCAGAGCGTTGCAGCGCACGTCCTGTGCCGGAGAGCCTGCTCAGCGGACGGCTGCTGCTTAGCCCGATGTAGATCATTTCCGTGAGCGTCGCGGCGCTCGTTGGAGACGCCGGCGCGCGACACGCGTCTCCCAACTTTCCTCATTGGCGTTGCGGCCGGCGGTCTGCTGCCGATCTCAATCTGCGGTTATTTTGATTGGATCGTACGCGCCACGTCGGCCCCCGTGACCTGACACGCCATCCGACCACCAGCGACATGACCCGTCTCGATGGGTTCGGACGGCCGCCGACCGGCCAGTCGAAAGACTGCCGTGGACGGATCCGGCCGCAGCTGTGGTGATAACAACACCTCGACCCG
The DNA here is from genome assembly GCF_011947565.3 of Pollicipes pollicipes. Lineage (NCBI taxonomy): Eukaryota > Metazoa > Arthropoda > Thecostraca > Pollicipedomorpha > Pollicipedidae > Pollicipes > Pollicipes pollicipes. Next base: position 18,897,726 of record NW_023597034.1, read on the forward strand.
CCAGTGTTCGGAAACCATGTGGCCGGTAACACCGATTAATCGACACCCCTAAGCAACAGCCGCGCAGCCTTTGCGTCATGGGTAGCTTTTTGCCGCATGTTTTTGCTTGTCGCGGTGTTCTCATGAAATGGACCGACATGCAATTTATCTGCCTTCGATCTGGCCCGGCTAAAGACACTGCCAGCGTCGACTGTGAGTCAGCGCCGTGGCCCTCGACGGCACCTGGTGCTCGCCTGCGGATCTGGGTGCCGGCGTGGCCCGCTGCTCGCCGGCCGCCGCTCGCCTGTTGCCGCCGGCTCGGGGAGGGGCTAATGAAGTCGGCTCTGTTGACACGCCGGCCGCCGCCGGGGTCTGCTCAAGGTCAGGCCTGTGCGCGGCCCGTCCGGCCCCCGCCAGCGCGCGCCTAGTGCCGCTTCGTCCAGCAGGTTTTGCTTAGGCTCTGAACGGTTTAAGTGACCCACCTTTGGGGCATTTAAAAAAAAAATATTCTAGGTAAGCCTCGAGACCGGCTAGTTTCACAATAGCACTGGGTGGTGAACAGCACTGCAGCATCATTAAGGCATAATAAAGATATGGATTCTAATAACATTAGGATCCAAATTATGCTCTCCAATGCTTTGTAACATCACCACACTTCTTTCTTTTTTGGTAGCCCCAGAATAAATCCACAGTCCGCGACAACTGCAATTCTGATCGCCGTCGGCATGACAACTACCGTCGTCATGACGACGGCAGAGTCTACCAATGGCTGTTGTCAGCTTTTATGGGTCAGAAGTACCTCTTTTAAGCTGTTTAACCCGCACACTGCGGACCTGCGGGCTGGAAAGTCACATCCTTGTTCGTGTGAATCACGTTAGTACAAATGCACATTTGTGATGAGCACAGCGAGCGGCAAGGGCCAGCCACCGAGAAGCGCATTGCTTGCAATTTGAAACAGTGCTTCACTTTAGACGATGTGATACTTCCCTTCCGAAACCGAGGTGTGCTTTGAAAAGAGCCGTTGTGATAAATATAATACATGGAGAGAAATCAAAGCCGTAATATAAAATTTTGTTGAATCCGCGGGATACTAGCCTAATGTTTGCACAACTCTTTATCTTAACAATGTTTCAAGATGTCGTAACATTGATGACATCTATTTTTTTACAAATTAGTGTGTTGTTGGCATTGCAGAACACACCCGTTGAAAAAAGCAAGGCAGACGAAATGTACTACTTTCAGAGTGGTGAGCAGCGAGTCCAATAATATTTCTCCTGCAGCAGCGGCTGCTGCGAATCAAAATTCTGAGCTATTCTAAAGGCTTTTTGAGAAAACTGGCACCGCCGATCATATCAGACTTGTCTGATCCAACAATAAGCGCCGGCACCGCCGATCATATCAGACTTGTCTGATCCAACAATAAGCGATGAGTACCAAAACTGGCACCGCCGATCATATGAGGCTTGTCTGATCCAACAATAAGCGATGAGTACCAAAAGGTGGCACCGCCGATCATATCGGACTTGTCTGATCCAACAATAAGCGATGAGTACCAAAAGGTGGCATACTTCCTTCAATATTTTGCAAGGTCTCTATCTCACTCTTTCACCGATGGTACCATTATCGCTCTCTTGTTCTCGTTCTCCTCCTCTCCCTGTCCTTCGTCTCTATCTCCTAGCCCCCTCCTCTTTCATACTCTCCCTGTCTCTATCTATGTCTCTTTCTTCGTCTTCGTGTCTGTCTGTCCGCCTGTTTGTGTCTGTGTCCATATGTCCGTGTCTGTGTCCGTGTCCGTGTGTCGTGTGTCTGTGTGTCTGTGTCTGCATCTGTATCTGTGTCCCTAGCTCTGGACCTGGCGCTCTCTTCTCATTTTTCTCTCACTTCTTTCCTGTCACTTCTCTCTCCCCTCTCCCTTCCTTTCCGCCTCTCCCCATCTTAAGGCTCGTCTTTCTTCTCTCTTGCTTTCCTTTTCTTCATATCTGTCACAAATCTTTCTCTCTCTCTCTCTCTCTCTCTCTCTCTCTCTCTCTCTCTCTCTCTCTCTCTCTCTCTCTCTCTCTCTCTCTCTCTCTCTCTCTCTCTCTCTCTCTCTCTTTTCTCTCTCTCCCCAGGCTACTCTCCTGCATTCTCTTCTCTTTACTACAATTCTCTCCATGTTGTTTTTTTCCGCTGCACATTCCACTTCGCTCTCCATTGCACGCCATCGCATGCTGTTGGGCAATTCGGACTGGTCTGTTGACTTCGAATCTGGTCACTGGCCGGGCCGCCGACTCACAAGCCGACGGCCGGATGTTGTGTCAGTGTCGTCGGTACCGTTGCAGCATCCCAGCCAGCCTCTCCCTCTGTATGGCCGGCGCTGGCCTCGCCGCGCTCGGCGCTCCTGAGGCGGCGACATTTTCAGTCATTCATACGGGTGCAATGGAGCCCGAAACGGCTCAATCAGCCGAGTGATCGGCCCGCATTGGACTGCGCCGTCGCCCGGACGATCCGACGTTCGGGCAGAGCTAGCGCTTCAGTCGTGTAGCCCCCTCCCCTCTCCCGCATCCTGGGGCGTCCCCCCTCTCCCCGTGGACCTCCGTCGCGTGCTGAACGCAAATAGCGCGTCGGTCGGCACCGCTTGGTTTCAGCTCCCGCCGCCCACTGTTTGACATGGCGCTAGTGCCCTGCCCCTGCCCGCTGCCCAGTGACGTCATGCAGTGACTGCCCGCTGCCCTCGTCCGCTGCCGGTTGCCCGGCCGGGTGGTAGCGACGTGCCCGCACGCTGCATGGCGCGCTATGGGACAGCTGACCAGCCGGCCCGATGGCGTCCGCTGCAGCCGTGCCGGCGTGCCGTCACCGCCGACCGCCGACCGCAGAAGCCCCGGCCCGATGGCGTCCGCTGCAGCCGTGCAGCCTCCCGTCACCGGTGACCGCCGACCGCAGAAGCCCCGGCCCGATGGCGTCCGCTGCAGCCGTGCCAGCCTCTCGTCACCGGTGACCGCCGACCGCAGGGGCACCGGCCCGATGGCGTCCGCTGCAGCCGTGCCAGCCTCCCGTCACCGGTGACCGCCGACCGCAGAAGCACTGGCCCGATGGCGTCCGCTGCAGCCGTGCCAGCCTCTCGTCACCGGTGACCGCCGACCGCAGAGGCACCGGCCCGATGGCGTCCGCTGCAGCCGTGCCAGCCTGCCGTCACCGGTGACCGCCGACCGCAGAAGCCCCGGCCCGATGGCGTCCGCTGCAGCCGTGCCAGCCTCTCGTCACCGGTGACCGCCGACCGCAGAGGCACTGGCCCGATGGCGTCCGCTGCAGCCGTGCCAGCCTCCCGTCACCGGTGACCGCCGACCGCAGAGGCACTGGCCCGATGGCGTCCGCTGCAGCCGTGCCAGCATCCCGTCACCGGTGACCGCCGACCGCAGAGGCACCGACCCGCCGTATCCAACGCCGTCGGCGGCGGCGGCAGCAGCAGAACGGCGAGCTCAGGGCCAAAGGTGGGGGGGGGGGGGGGGGGGGGGCTCGAGTGGCGTGCGGTCGCTGCGCCGGCCCGGCACGCGACGTACGGCGCTGTGACGGCCGTCGTGGTCTGGAGGCGGCGCAGCCCGCGGAGCATGCCGTACACGTTTGCGAAGTCGGCACGGAGTGGAGGCGGTTTTGCGTTAGATGTGAACACAGCACTGGGTCCCTGAACACAAGACACTTCCAGCCCGTACGTTGCGTGTGTTACGTATAACCTATACGTTACGTGCGAACAATGCGTTACGAGGGCCGCTCGTCACTGGTAGCCGCCGTGCCGTGGAAGTGGGCCCAGTGGAGCGTTGGACCTGCTGGTGCGGCTCGCTCTGTGTGGGGATCCCCCCCCCCCCCCCCCCCTAGTGAACTGCCCTTTACTGAGAGAACGACGCTCAAACCTAGAAAACAATGTGAGCAGTCGTGATGGGGCTGTGGCGGTCCGGAAGTGGAATAGGAATCTTTCCAATAACGACAGCTGCGTTGTGTAATGTCGTTTCATTACCTATGATGTCTGCGTTGCTAGCAGGGGAACATTTTGCCTGCTGGTTATGTCATCGATTCTGTAACTCGCGTGGCCACAAAATCGCTACGATAGAACACGAAGGCAGTTGCACACCTGCGCACACGCAGATAGTGTTTTAACGCACTAGCTAACTGAAGATCTGGTCCCCAGGCACTCTCGCTTCGCGATTACGGTCGCCACAAGCTCCGGATGGGATATCACGAGATCGCGTTCCTTCTGGCGGGACGGGCTTTACCAAATGGTCTTCGGTGACCCTTTGACCTCGGCAGGCCGCTGCCGGGTAACTGTCGCCGCCAGCCGTGCCATTTTATGACCTCGGGCGCGGGTCATGTCGCGATGCAACAGACTGCCTTCGTCGGGCGGGCCATTGGCTGCGGTATCTGTCATATGACGGCCCGCACGCCCCGCGCCGTCTCGACGCTCTCGAGTTATGGGTTATGGACGTTTGGTCGTCTGCGAAGTTATGGACAGCTATCTACATGTCTTGTGAAGGACGACCGTGCTGCCGTCGGGATGGCAAAAAAAAAAAAACGATGAAGCGGATCGGGAGATCTGTCCTGATCAAGCGGGCTCGAATGATCGACTGACGACGCGCGGAAATGGCGAGTAGCTCCTGAACACCCGTGGTCTGCGTGCACTAGGCCATGCCATCCATCCGACGCATCGCAGCTCGCAGCCTTCGGTGCTTAATCTCCGTACGGTCGTGTTGGTCAGCGCGGTGTAGTCAGCTCGCGTGGTGTCAGCTCAGGCTGGATGGGCGGACGTCCAGACGTCGGACATTTCCACATATAGCGGCCGACCCCAGTCGGCTCGCTGATCAGCATACCAATGTCAGATCGGACTCAAATAGAACTGGCTCAGACGCATAACCAGTGCGATCACCGCGGCCGGTTGGCCCGACCGAGCAATACGAAAAACATCGAAACCATCCGGTAAATTGGAAGAGTGATCCATGCCACCAGTTTGAGCATGCCCGATTGTGACAGCGAAGCGCTCCGTGCCGCCAGCTTGAAGGGTGTATTGACCTCGGCGACAGAGCAGTCTGACATTGCGCCCGGCCTCGCTGGGCAAACAGCCTGCCCACCGCAGGTGGGACGTGCGTGCCTGTAGGCGGCGGGAGAGGCATTTCCGTCCGGCCCAGCACCGCGCTATTTCCGGCTTGTATTTGCGCCACGGGAAAACCACCGACAGCAATACGCGGTTTGACTGGGATTTATGTCCGGTATCAGTTATTATATATAGTCTCGAAAGCCACTCGGGAGGCCGAGCGGGAGATCATCGGTGCTTTCGATGTAGCCGCTGGCTCAAACGCCGCTAGTGCGATCATTTAACCAGAAATAATTGAGTTTACAGTGCGCTTCCACGATTACAGACCATGGCGCAAAACAGTGCGGTGAATGTCGTTTGGAGCGTGCCAAAGTTCTGCGCAGCGCAGTAGCAGGTCTTCGGCGAGTGGCTACGGCAGAGCCGCCCATGCTCGTCTCCGCAGTCATGTGAGCATAAATGTGCTGGACCGTTTGGGATGTCGTGTCAAATGTTATCTTGTGTTGCAGATGGGACCCGTTTGGAGAGGGCTGGCCCTTGCCCTGGTTGCCGCGTCGCTGGTCGGTGCAGGTCAGTCACCTCACTCTCGTTTGTCTCGGATTGTGCGCGCTTTCGTTTTCTGCATAAATTGATCAGCTGAAACGTACAAATCACTCGAAATTATTATCTTTATCGAAAGTGCCGAAATTGACGGCGTGTATTCGCGTACGTGGAGCTAGGGAACGGGGCTTGGTTTGTGCATCAGGCTACTGATATTTCCTCCGGAAAGCAAAATTAACAACCGTTTTATTCATGCGTATTTGGAAACTTATCTCAACTTCTTGACAAAGCATGGCTAATTTTGCCGATGCATATGCGGTTTATGTTCATATGCAATATGGAACTTCCACAAAGTATGCGCTGGCTATGATTGGATTGCTTTCGAGCCTTGCACTTATTATTTTAAAGTGGGTCGTTTCTGTTTGGCAGTTAGAAGGCACCCTCAGTCGACGACACACGGTAGTCAATATCAACGTTTAACACTCCAGCCGGTGACGGCATTGGATCCTATGACTCAGACATCCCGTCAACTGGGACAGATTCCCGGTCTGTTTATCATTAGGCTTTCTCTCTGTGCGCACATATTGTTCCTGGCCTGTGCTGGTTAGCGCTGCTCACAGCGCAGCACGTTTCCCTTCGGGCCTGTGTGTGCCAACTAGAGACGCAACTTCTGAACCCACCAGCACGCCAATCTCTGACCCGCAAGGACCCGCGGGCTGTGTTTTGACTGTGTTATCGGTCAGACTTGAGGGCTTTTGCGGGTCAAAAATTTTAACAGGCAAGCTTTGCATTTTTTGCTATTCCCAAGTTTTGCAATCAGCCAAAAACCAGAGTGTGCTGCCAAAACACAAAACTGTAATAAAGCAAACATATTTATATCTTTACAGCATGAGCACTAGTGAGAGAAAACCGTGGCAGACATGACTTAGCAGTAAACCAGACTGCACAAATTGAGCAGCTTTATGAACACATTTCACCGAAGTCTAAGAATAACAGGTTCATTTTCAGAACCATGCCTTGATTTCGTTGTGCGGCAATTAGATGGGTCCATTATATAAACACATTTGCATCCTGCACTTCGCTATTGTTGTGAGGGTTTGCCGCACTTAACGCTTCTTAGCGTACACACAAACCATACCCCAAAAATCGAAATCAATATCCGTGATCAATAGAACGCATGGAAAATTGTGAGCCTTTCATTGCCCTAACGTCTCTCATTTGTCCATACAGACCGCAGTTAGTGGGGCATAAAATGTGCAACAGTTGTCGAGACTAAAAAGGTGGTGGCGTAGAGCTTGTTTATCTATGTCTGAAGAAAATATAATTTGCGACCACGACCACAGGGCACTTACAATTAATATGATTCTTCCTTACTGTGGTTGTTACTAGTTTTCAGTATATTTTCCGTTGAGGACTTTGTTTTTGGCTGATTTGTCCATGTCTGTTAATATTCGTATCTATACGCATTATGTCTGAACAACTTATCTCAACATATGACATCAGTGAAGAACTCGATAAAGATCCAAATTTGTATTTTTCGGGCTGTGTGGACTGTAGAACGAGATCTTCATATTATTTTTACAATTTGGTTTGCTGCCATAGCAGTCTCTGCATTACGTTACAATATGCCACATGTCTTGCGCCATTTCCAAACCTCAATGATGTCACTGGAGGGACAAACACTCGTGGGCAAAATATTATTGCTATCTTGGTTGTCACGCAGCATCACACAAACAGCGCGGCAATGGTTGTAACACGGGAGGGGGAGGGGGGGGGGGAAGGGGTAACACGCATGGTGGTATGAGAGAAATGTGAATGATTTCAAAGCTACCATGTGTTTTTTGTATTGTGCGTTGCGTTGCGCCGCATTGCGTTCTCAATAGCATGTCACTTTTGAAGCAACTGGGCTTTTGCGGGCTGGATCACTAGCTAGCCGGGGCGGGCTGGACGGTGGGCTGATATTTCGGAGAAAGGCGCGTCACTAATGCCGGGTCCTCCGAGCCTTGCGCAACTTCTCTGACTTGATCGCCTGGCGGAGCGAAATGCTCGCCATCGTACGCCCCGTCCCGACTTCGTGTTATCATTGCTGCTCTGAATGGCGGCTGGTAGCGTGGCTGGGCCGGACCCGACCTCTGCCGGCCGGCGGCGACCTGGACCCGGCTGATCCAGCCCGTGGCCGGACTGATCCAGCCGCGGCCCGACTGATCCCCGGCTCGGGGCGGCGCGCGCCGCGGCGCCGCCCGGTGCCGATTTACCGGAGGCCGGTCGGCGAACGGCCGCCGCCCGCTGCCGGCTGCTCGTAACCGGCCGCTCATAATCATAACGACGTGGATAGAGGGGCGCCGTCGGGCTGATTGCCGGCGCCGACCCGGCCATCGGCCGCTCTGTCGACACGCCGTTCACGACGGCCACTGGTTGTCAGCGCGCCGACGCGCCCGTCACAGCCGGGGACAGGCGACATCCGCTGGTGTCAGCGCGCCGACGCGCCCGTCACAGCCCGGGGACAGGCGACATCCGCTGGTGTCAGGGCGCCGACGCGCCCGTCCACAGCCCGGGGACAGGCGACATCCGTGGTGTCAGGGCGCCGACGCGCCCGTCACAGCCCGGGGACAGGCGACATCCGCTGGTGTCAGGGCGCCGACGCGCCCGTCACAGCCCGGGACAGGCGACATCCGCTGGTGTCAGAGCGCCGACGCGCCCGTCACATCCCGGGGACAGGCGACATCCGCTGGTGTCAGCGCGCCGATGCGCCCGTCACAGTGAGCCCGGGGCAGGCGACATCCGCGGGGGCACAGGCTTGCCATCCATATTGGAAGACATAGACGTCCGGAGGAGTGAGATAGGAGGAACGCTGATATGGTGTAGACCCCGCTGATCAGACTGATGATGTTAACACGACAGACTCTGGACGACCGGCTCTGAACGACAAATTCCGGACGTTGTCGCGGGTGTGCTCAAAATTGGTTAAAGGAGGGCACGAGGAGAGAAACGTCAGGTCAAAAGACACTCTGGATTTAAAACGTCACCACTGTCCAAGCACGGTTGCAACACAAATTGGGTTCACTTTGTGGACCCCGGTTATGGCCCCCGGCCGCAGCCTTCTAAAGCAACGTCTGCAGGCGACGCGGGGGCCGATTACAGCGAGATTCAGCCAGACGAGGCCAGCGACCGCGTGATATCCGCGGCGGCCCTCCGATCGAGTCCGGGCCGGGCGGCGCCGCCCCCGCCCCGCTGGCGTCCGTCCGCGGCTGTTAATTGCGGCCGACCATCAGTGATGTGTCGAAACGTGGCGGCTAATCCGGCCGGGGTCGGCCCGCGCGGCTCGGGCGGATGAAGAGTGATGAGGCCATCACGAGCGGACGTGAGGGGCGGCGGCGAGACGGGCCGCGCCGGGCCGCGCCGGGCCCCGCCCGCGCGCCGGCCGATGTAAGGCACCGTCGGCGGATGCCGCCCGGCTGACGCTCAGCTCTGCTGCCGCCGCTGTGGGGGCAGCAGCGCCAGCAGCGCTCGCGGAGATGGCCGGCTGCTGGTGCGGTGATGGGGCTTCAATCCCATCGGGGCCAGGCCTCGGGGACCCGAGGCCTGGCCCCTGTGAACTGTCCCGTGTCATCCGATCTGTCTGCGAGCCGTCTCACGTCCCATTATCAGATTTGTTTTTCCCCGTGATGGTCATATTAGGGGGCGAAATTGATGAGAGGAGCTTTGAGAGCGGGTTAATTGTAATAGGATCATGTCCCGTGTGATCTCGTCAGATCATGTGCTTTTTAATGCTCGTGTGTAATCAGACTAAAACGCGATCGATTCCGTGGGAAGTGACCGTCCCCACGCGGCGCTAGTGTCTGCAACCCTTGTTCTACACCGTATTTCCAAAGGAGTTAAACAGGCCAATTATATAGAAGGGCCCGGGACATCACGGCTGACGATTAAGGCGAATAATAGTGGGGGGTCCGTCCTGCCCACCTTCCCCTACCCCCCCCCCCCCCCTGTCCCTCCCCGAGCGGAACGGTCTCAAGTGACCGGGGCAGGGGCCTTGTCGTTCCACCGCGTCCGCCGTGCGTGCTGGGACAGCACTCTCCGCAATGAAGGACCTTGTTCGGACTGATTGGTCGTGGCATCTACGTCCACCCCCTCCCCCTCCCTTCCGCCCCCACTCCCAATGGGGAACTGACTCACCGATTGTGACACCAGCAAAAAGCTGAACGGGGGGAGGGGGGGGGGGGGCGCAGGCGCCGGATGACCCACGCTTCTCAAGCCCCGCAGTGCCGAGTGCGGTGTGGTGCGTAGTCGTCGGCAAGCTGGGGACATGACATGGCCCCATCGCCGTGCCGAACCCGCCCGGGTCACCGACCCGCTCAATTGGACGAGCGGGCGACGAGCGACAGCCGTGGAGACCACCGAGACAGCCAATTGTTCGTGGGCGGGCCGACCTGCGGTAATGTGCTCGGCCCGGGCGGGCTGGCCGGCGGCGCGCCAGACGGGCGGCGCCGCCAGCCGCGCCCGGCCGGCGGACCCGCCTCAGCAACGGAGGCGCTCCGGCGCGCCGGTGACCGGTCACGGCTGTAGTGGGCCGGCCAGCGTCCAGTCACGGCAGGCGCGCCGGCCGGCGGACCCGCCTCAGCAACGGAGGCGCTCCGGCGCGCCGGTGACCGGTCACGGCTGTAGTGGGCCAGCCAGCGTCCAGTCACGGCAGGCGCGCCGGTGACCGGTCACGGCTGTAGCGGGCCGGCCAGCGTCCAGTCACGGCAGGCGCGCCGGCCGGTGTCCACCAGTCATGGCACCCGAGTCACGCCTGGTCACGGCTCGCCCCGACGGAAGGCGTGCGTCTCACTCCTGGCGATCCAGCGCCGCGCGGCGTCGACGTCCGCCGCCGCGCTCAGCGCCACACCGCTGGCAAACAAGGAGACAGATCGCCGCAAAAACCTCGGCACAGGGGCAGGCCGCGCGGGCTTCCGGCGCCGCGGCGCGCCCCGCCGGCCGGCCGGCCAGCCGCCTGCCTGGCCGACACTAACTGCCGAGAACAGTTGGAACGTCGCGTCGGCGCCGTCGTCGCCGGCGCCGACGCGACAGTGTCACTGCATTCCACGCCGCGCACTGTCGCGGCTGGCTTCCGTCGTGAGCTCGGTGGGTCGCCCGTCCCGCACTGGGGCTGGGGCGGTGTGAGGACACTGGCTGGGGTGGGTGGGCGCCAGAGCAGGCACTCACGGAGGCGGCGACTGCGGCGACAGACCGCCACAGCAGGGATGGTGGCTGTTGCAGTGTGAGAGTACTGGCTGGGACGGATGGGCGCCAGAGCAGGCACTCACGGAGGCGGCGACTGCGGCGACAGACGGCCACAGCAGGGATGGTGGCTGTTGCAGTGTGAGAGCACTGGCTGAGACGGATGGGCGCCAGAGCAGGCACTCACGGAGGCGGCGACTGCGGCGACAGACGGCCACAGCAGGGATGGTGGCTGTTGCAGTGTGAGGGCACTGGCTGGGACGGGTGGGCGCCAGAGCAGGCCGCGGCGGCGGCGACCGACGGCCACAGCAGGGCCGGTGGCTGTTGTGCGCGGGTGGATGAGCGCCGCGCCATCGCGGTGTTAGTGGATGCCGATGCCGCACCTACGAGCGCATCGTTACAGAAGTTCACACTTGTATGAAGTTCACTGCTCTGATGCATTAGCCCACAGGCACAAGTTATGAAGTTCTTGGTGTTCTACTGTGTTAATCATATTTGCTCGCAACTTTTCTACAATGCTTTATGGCGGACCTTGTAGTGCTTGTAGAAATTGATCTGATACAGCACTCAGGCCGCACACCGCTAGAACCTTGATACCGTGCCCCTCGGTCGCTGACCTCAGACCCGTTTCTCTGGCTGGGAGCCGTCTGCTGAACCCTGCTCCGGGCAAGGGGAGGGGAGGGCGGGGGCTGGACGCAGGTGTCCCGGCCCGCTTTAGGCGGGCCATCAGCGGGCGTGGCGACGGCAGCCGGCGGGGTCCGCTTGTCTCCCCCCCCCCTCCCCCCCCCCCCCCACCGACCGCGCCACGTGCAGACGACGACGGTCTATGCGCAGACCAGGCAGAAACCGACAGGCGGTGGTGGGGTCCTCACGCAGACCAGGCAGAAACCGAGGTATATGCGCCAGACCAGGCAGAAACCGATGGTGGTGGTCAGGTCCACACGCAGAAACCGGTGGCGGTGGTCGGGTCCATATGCTTCCCATTGTTGGCGATACTTGTGGGCAACGCAATGCCTTATATTTCGATGGCATATTTCTGATGTTTAGTACTAGCTGACACAAACGCGGAATTTGCGCACATAATCATGAGAAATTATTCAAAATCGCTTGCACGCAATAGAGAACTAACGCCACGAGCACTAAAAACAACAAACTTGATGCATTTTACGCTTTACTTGTAACCACAGGCTTGCGATCTGGATCACCCGTTCACTGCGTCTAAAATTAGCATATTCTTTTATCCTCGCTGAAGACTTTAACAAGAGTATGGGAAACAGGCACTGTGCTGCTATTGTGGACCATCACTGCATTCGCTACGTTGGCGGTGTGCTCCATTCAGCCTACAATGTGCCTTGGTGGAAGGTCCACATCCAGACGGGGGAAGGGACGGGCGAGTCGATTTGGGGTATCATCGAACCAGCTCGAAACTCCTCCAAGAGGACGCCCTTCTTCTCCCCCGCCACCAGGCCAGGTAGCGGCCTTAAGTTCCAGTGCCAGGACTGCCGTGCTGCTGTTCCCGTCCGCCTCTGGTGCCAGCCGGTGTCGCCTCCGTGTGCAGTGGCCGTGCCTCACCTGCGTGCGCCGAGCGTGGCGGCGGCCGGCCGGTTGTCGCCTCCGTGTGCAGTGGTCGTGCCTCTCCTGCGTGCGCCGAGCGTGGCGGCGGCCGGCCGGCGTCGCCTCCGTGTGCAGTGGCCGTGCCTCACCTGCGTGCGCCGAGCGTGGCGGCGGCCGGCCGGTGTCGCCTCCGTGCGCAGTGGCCGTGCCTCTCCTGCGTGCGCCGAGCGTGGCGGCGGCCGGCCGGCGTCGCCTCCGTGTGCAGTGGCCGTGCCTCACCTGCGTGCGCCGAGCGTGGCGGCAGGCCGGCCGGCGTCGCCTCCGTGTGCAGTGGCCGTGCCTCACCTGCGTGCGCCGAGCGTGGCGGCGGCCGGCCGGTTGCCACATGCGTTGTCGCTGGGCTCTCCCTCAGCCGCCGGTGCCACATGCCGTGTCGCTGGGCTCTCCCTCAGCCGCCGGTGCCACATGCCGTGTCGCTGGGCTCTCCCCCAGCCGCCGGTGCCACATGCCGTGTCGCTGGGCTCTCCCTCAGCCGCCGGTGCCACATGCCGTGTCGCTGGGCTCTCCCTCAGCCGCCGGTGCCACATGCCGTGTCGCTCGGCTCTCCCTCAGCCGCCGGTGCCACATGCCGTGTCGCTGGGCTCTCCCTCAGCCGCCAGCAAACAACGGCGTAAATCGCGGCCGGCCACTGGCGGCCAGAACAAAGTGCCGATAACGCCCGCCGGGACGCCATAATTCGCATTGCGTACGCGTGAACTGTCCCAGTATGGAGCCAACTAGGTGGGCGGCCGCGCCCCGGAAGCCCGCTCGCTAATGACCTCTTTTATTCATAACTGCAGTTGCAGTGTAGGGCACGTCTCCACTTAGTTGTCCCAGCTGGAATGGACTTGAATCGAGCGCGAATGCAAAAGCGCGGTAAGTGCCTGCATCGGCCGTGCCCCACCATTTTATGAGGCGTATCTGGTGGAGGGGCAGTGCTTATGGCCATCGATGTCCCATAACTACCCATCACAATGCAGTCCAATCTCGATAAATAGCCGGGCTAACCGGGCGATTCTGGTCGGCCGGCTAATTGGTCACGACTGCGGTGTTGACACTGATTAAAAGCAGCCGTTCCTGCTGCGGGTGGGAATTTTGGCGCCGAGTTTGCCGCGTGACTGCCTCCAACAGCGATGAATGCACGCAGTCGATCCTGAGGCGACGGCCACGCGCCATTCGACGCAGTCGTTTAGGCATGGGTGGATCATTCGACGCAATCGTTGAGGCATGGGTGGATCATTTTGCCTTTTGAGCTAGTCTGGCCCTCATCCATCGTTTGTCCGGGCTCCACGGCAGTCAGGGACCCTGGTGCCAGAGGCAGCGTTAAAAACTGTTGAATACCGCAGAAATCAGACTTGAGGCCAGCGTCATCGTCCGAGGGGCGTTTTTCATTTGTAATGGCCGCCAGCCGTTTAATAATGGTGCTCATCTGCGCCTGGGAATCCGCTTTGTTTGCCGGATGAGGTAATGAAGTATGGGGAGGAGCAACTCGGAGCCAATTGGCGCAATAAAGCGCGCTCTTGAAATAGGTTTGGAGTGCGGACCGACGAAGCCTCGTGGCCTCGTGAATGATGTGAATAGCGTGGCCTCGTGAGTCGGGGCTTCGAAGACCGCATTGGCGTGACGTGTCGTCGACGGGTTCACGGTGAGACGCATCGGTTCTTAGAGCTGCCACGGCTGCGAACGTTCCAGGAGCACTGGTCCATGATTTATGTTCTTATGTCCAAATGAAAGTCTGTCTGCTAAGCTTGCTTGACATACAAATCATTCGGGAAAAATTGGGAGTCATGATTCCTAACGGCGCTGCAGGTCTCTGGACACGACAAGCTTGGCCGGTGGACATGGACCAATGCTGTGTTATGGGCTCGTTTCGTGTTCTCTAGGATTTACCTTGGCGTTAGGGGCCTTAACCCATGCTCCGGGCTTGACTGACCACATGGACAAATTTGTGAGGCTCGGCTATCAGATTTCTGTGGCATGACACTTGTCAATGTGAATGCCAGCGGTTTTTATATCATTGCATTAACGCTCGTTAGCAGGGTACCTTGCCTGTCACGGTAAAATTGCCGACGCTTGTGCTCCGGTGGAAGCCTCCCTAACTTTCGTCTATACAGTTTTCGGTTAATCGTGGCACGAGGTGCCCCAGCTATTGTTAGCTGTATAGTGGAAGCGAAAACAGTCATTTTCATCGGAGCGCTTTACGTCTGTGCTGCAATGCTCAGACCGTCTTTACCGCCCTTCTTCACACACAGCTGTCAACAAACGCATGCATGAGTAACGCCTCGTTTGTTTTGGTGCTGTCGGGACCGGTTTGTGATAGCACAGCGCGCCTCGCAAGCGACCATTAACTCCTTATCCAGCGTCGATCCTGCGTGTGTAATCTGTCGTCTGGTCCGCGGCGGGCTGTGTCGAAGGCCAGCCGGTGGTGCAGCAGCTGGCGGCAAGGGGACGGGACGGGCCGGCGACGCTTGTACCGACGGCGGGGGGACGGGACGGGCCGGCGACGCTTGTCCCGACGGCGAGGGGACGGGACGGGACGAGTCGGCGTCACCGACCCGGCGACGTTCGGGTCGGTGACGCCGACACCACTCGGGCCGGTGGTGAAGCAGCCGACGGCGGGGGGACGGGACGGGCCGGCGCCGCTTGTCCCGACGGCGAGGGGACGGGACGGGACGTGTCGGCGTCACCGACCCGGCGACGTTCGGGTCGGTTGACGCCGACACCACTCGGGCGGTGGTTGCAGCAGCCGACGGCGGGGGGACGGGACGGGCCGGCGCCGCTCGGGCCGGTGGACGCCGACACCACGTGGTATTCAAGACGAACCAGTGCAGGGCACAGCCGACCGGGAGAACAGACGGTATATGGCAGGAGAGCACGTAGACGGACACGGCAGGGGAGGGCAGGGCGTGTTGAGAAAAAGAGACGCCATCACTACACCAATAAACAGAGGCTCTTACCGCGCCTCGTGGTGTGGGGCAAACAAATGCCCTTAGTGCCCCCAGATCAGGGGTGCAGCCTGAATCGGTGGCGGGAGCTACAGTGATTTGTAACGTGGGTAGATGGGGGGGGGGGGGCAATTTTTAAGAGCGAGTCCCGGCTCCGTTGGCAGTATCTGCACCTTGCGAACAGATTAGCACGCCCAGCAAACGTTAAAAGGCACTGCACCTAATGTACCAATGTACTATCAATGTTGGGATGCCCTGGTGCCTTAGCAGCTGCGCCAGGCGCGGACTGTGCTTGTTTGTTATGAGATTGTGCCTTTTACATGTATGTCAAATGCCATGATGGCGCCCTATGGTAATATCTATGAGATTTAAAACCAAATAGTTTTTTCCGTCCACAAGATTTTCGGAATTATGTTCAGCAGTGCCGTGGTAATGCGCTCAAACCTGAGTGTGTGTGTATGTGGGGGAGGGGGAGGGGCTAAAACCCCATGGGCCCCCTTGGCTGCACCACTGCCCCAGATTAAGCTACATTCCGTTCTGTGGGTAATGAAAGCCTTTTGACCTCCCTGTCGCGCGCCGCGTTCTCCGAGACCCTTCTGGGGTATTCACAGCGACCCGAACGACGGAGATCCTATGTCGTTGACGTCACTCATGACGTCATACCACATAGATTCTGAGCTGCTTGGTGTTCGCAGCGACCCGGATCACATAGATTCTACGTGACGTCACCTAGATGATACGCCGGGCGCGCGTAATCTTTTTCCGCAATTCCACCGGAGTGAGACGGAAATGGCGCAAACATATTGCATTACAAAGAGGTCAATTTGCGTGCCGAGAGTCGACCCACGAAAGACAAAGTGTTTTATACGGCAAACAAAGTATAATTTGCAACTTTCATTCTTGCAGTACGCATGACACTACAAAAATATCGTGTCTTCGCATGTGCGGCTATTGTCACGACAGTTACGAGGACGTAACAGTAAACGAGTGGTGCTGCGAACACGCTCGGCTAAGATTCTACGTGACATTGTGTAGAATAGAGTTTTCTTGGTGTGCTGCGAATACACCCTTCGCGTTTTCCGTGCGATACGTCTCTACTGAGGAAATCACCCATCTGACCTCGTTTCCGGGGACGCCACGACGTCCCGTAAGCGCGATGATCTACCTCCACCCTCCAGACCAGACGACCCGAGCTATTCCGGCTGGCTCTGATGTGGTCTGTCCCGCTCCCGGTCCCCAGTCACTCAAGGCAATACAGCAACGCGATGTTGCTGTGTCGTGCCGACCCGGGGCTTGTTCTGAGGGAGCCCTGCGCCAGGCCGTCATGGTGCAGCCTTGCGGGGATGGCACCGCAGCTGCCGGCCAAACTGCGTCTCAGTGGCGGAGTCGGCGCCGGATCAGCACCTCAGCCCCTCCCAGCTGACTTCTCCGACCTGGCCGGTGGCGGCGGTGGCTGGACCCGGTGTACGTGCGTGCGTGCTGCGTGCGTGTGTATGCGTGACCAGCTCCCCATCCTCTGTCCCTAGTCTGGCCGGGCTGGCCGGTAGCGGCGACGGCTGGACCCGGTAGTACGTGCGTGCGTGCGTGCGTGCGTGCGTGCGTATGTGTGACCAGCTCCCCACCCTCTGTCCCTAGTCCGACCTGTCTGGTTGGCAGTACGGGATTCGTCTGAATGAATGCTTTTCTTGTCTGCGATATGGCCTACCCTCCGACGTGGAAGTGAGTTCCTTTCTCTGTAAGAGGATGGGGAGAGGGACCGCCAACGGGCATTGACGAGCTGGGAACACGACTGCAACGAGTCTCCGCAGCGTTTCTTGACAAGGAGTGTGGGTGCGAGTGCGTGCATGGGTGCTGGTCCTGGGAGGACATCCCGTGGATGACGCCCCGGGTGCCGCCAGAGGACGGCGTGGCTTCAGCATGTCCGACGCCCGCCCACCGACAGCTGTCGGGGAACCCGGCAGGTCAACAGCCGGGCTTCCACGAGCCTGCCGTCTGACCCGGCTCAGGTATAATCCACGCTCTCTCGCTCTCGCGCCTCCCTGTAACCCCTGGTCACGGTGTTTGGTTTCATCGATGCCTTTTGCGGGCTACCATCTTCGGCATTGGACCATGTGCTTTATCAGCATAAACCTTTCGGTTAACGCCATGGCACCCCATCTGGGCGGATTACTATGTAGATCCATCGTATGGTCTCGAAGCTTTAAGTGCTTTTCTGTAGACATGCGAGCACGTCGTCATGGCAAGTTTCTCTCACGGCAATTTGAATATGCGCCAGCTATTTCTTAAGCCGAATCTTGTCGGCTTTCACCGGAGGCATGTGGTGCATCCATAGCGTCACTGATGATGTGCTCGGATTTCACCGACAGCCGGAGGGTATTTATGACTCGTATCCGCCTCCCCACCAGACAGCGTCTGCTGAATTGCCAGATCCCCACACATGCACTCGGGCTGGCACGACTGGCACGCTCCGTTACCTGTGGACGACTGCTGTGCCGGGCGCCGCCCGTGACCCCATCCCTCCTCCTCCCTGCCGCTGCAGGCCGCCGGTGTCGGCGGGCGGCCGCCGCGGTCGGTGCGGCCGGCCATTACGTGGCCGGGCTATGACACTATCTGCCGCCGGCCAGCCGGCCCAGCGAGACGGCCTCTCACAGCTGCCTGGCCCCGGGCACAGGTCGTGCCCGCTGTATCGCGCCGGCCCCCACGGCTCCGAGGCGTCTGTGCTGGACCAGAGGTCGTTTGGGTTAGCGGTGAGGGGGCTTGCGGGACGCGCTGGCCCGGTACAAGGTGATCTGCCTCCAGGTGTGTATTTTGGCTATATGCAGTTATTTGAATACACATGCCTCTGCGATGCTGCGTGAGTTCATAACTTGTGGACCACAGAACTTATGCCGTGAAATAGGTTGCTTCAGTTGTGGTGGGGCGTCCCGAATGCTTGCTCCTTCTCTTCCGATTTGCATATGAACTCGCCTCCAGAAACCGCCTCTGCTCTAGCTAAACTGTGTTTGAACGGTGTCCCGCCGTTCTGAATTATCCGGACCCATGGGCGAGAAACCATCCGAGCCGGCTCATCGAGGACCAGTCGGGCTGAGTGGCTGCCGCATTGTGGCCTTTGACCGAGGGGTGGTGTGGAAGGTGCTTACTGACACGTGCCGCCTGCCAGTGGTCCAGTTCAGAACTACTCAGGAGAAGTTCCTCAGGCATTTAATGCTTCGATAGATTTCTACGCATATGTATTTTTGTGTGCGTAGCACATTTTCTGTCTCGCACACCAATCATGAAGCAAAATTATTGCATGTGTGATTGCACTGTCGCAAGTGTAGATGAATTATTTGAAACATTCAGTGCTCCGCTGCTGGCGTAGAAAAAACTATTTGCTAGATTGCAGTAATTTTACTTGACGTGTGGTCCGTCCAACGTTATCCGTTCAAACCAGACAGACTTACTTGGCAGTGTTGTTTTTAGGTACGATATTGATGAGCTCTTTGTGTTGGCTGCGGCTGAAAGAAAAGCAGGGCTCGAGGCGTTGTTTGCGCATTTAATGAAACTGTTTTGGGTGCAATCAGACATCACTGTTTTGCCTTTATGGTCGGATGTGCCCGATTCCTGCCGTTGCCCAATCAAATCCAGTGCAAACCTAAACCTGCCAAAGTTTTGAACCCACAGATGTATCTCACGAAAGTCCATCTTCTATTAAAACCTTGGACACTTAACAGTTCATGGGTGTCGCCATAGTGCCTGTAGACGGTAGTGTTACAAAACATTCATGCTTAGTTTCCAGAAGCACCAATTATGACACGACAGGACATCAAGGACCTCTTCAAATGTATGAATTCATGCAAGCTGTCACAGTTTGGGCGAAATGAATCGTTCTTTGGCCTCACAGCCCGCGTAGGAGCTCACCAAATTCACAAACCCCATGCCGACCCACCCTCTGCAGCGCGTTCATCCCCTACAATGGCACACTCCGGGACCGTCCGTGGATTTGGCTGCAATAAATCGCCGTCTGAAGCATTTTATGGTCTGCGCCAGCATGAACATTATCAGACTTTGGACTCAACGAGCTGTAAATCACTGTTCATCTTAGAATTGGCTCTATCTCGCACGCCCGAGCACCATTATGTTCAAAAATGTGTCGGCCCGTTTCACTTCGCGGCTGACATCTGCGACGTCGCGAGCCATTCAGGCCTTCCAGCGGATCGCAATAGACCACTCTCGGGCGGCCGATAGCGCTCCGTGATGTGGCCCACGCTTCCGGAGCGATCCGCAGACGCCACTCCGCTTCTCTGCCCAAGAAACGCCAACTGCCGGTGACGGTCGCGGCCATTCCGATGGTGTTGCGGCGATCCTGGCGGACGTGCGGCGATCCCGACGGCTCGGGGGACGTCTGCAGCCTGTTCAGCGTCCAGTGTGCGACTCAGACAGTGTCACATCGCCTCTCTCTCTCTCTCACTCTCTCTCTCTCTCTCTCTCATCTCACTTTCTCACTCTCTCTCTCTCTCTCTCCTCTCCTCTCCTCTCCCTCTCTCTCTCCTCCTCTCTCCTCCTCTCTCCTCTCTCTCTCTCTCTCTCTCTCTCCTCTCTCTCCTCTCTCTCTCTCTCTCTCTCTCTCTCTCGCTCTCTCTCTCCCTCTCTCTCTCTCTTCCTCCCTCTTTCACTCTCTCCTCTCTGTGGTGGGGAGGGTTGACCGATGGATGCTGTTGGTGTTGAAGGTGACGCTCGGGTCGGCGGGCTGACCGGGCGGTGAAGGTGCCGCTCGGTTCGGCGGGCTGGCCGGGCGGTGAAGGTGACGCTCGGCGGGCTGACCGGGCGGTGAAGGTGACGCTCGGGTCGGCGGGCTGACCGGGCGGTGAAGGTGACGCTCGGGTCGGCGGGCTGACCGGGCTGTGAAGGTGACGTTCGGGTCGGCGGCTGACCGGGCGGTGAAGGCGACGTTCGGGTCGGCGGGCTGGGCGACGCTCAGGCCGGCTGGCTAACCGGTAACTGTTGTCTTCCACTCCCCGTTTATTGTCGTTGGCGGCCCTCTGCGCTGCGAACACCATCAGTCTGCGCAGCGTGCATGACATCTGGAAACCGTACCGCGTGCCAGCTTAGACACAAGTAAAAGACGGGTTCCAGAAACACTCGCTACAGCTGGCTGTCGCTTCTGGCGTCGCCTGACGCGCCACCGCCAGCCTTTCTCGAATGGACCCTGATCCGCTGACGGGGGATGGATTAAGCCCCAGCCTGCGGACCATCTGACAGACTGACATCGTACGGACTGACCTCTGATCCGGCAGACCGCTGGACAGATTGCCCTGTAGTCCGGCTAGCAGCCGGATGGGGTGGCTTGGCCCGAGCCGACCGGCCGTTGATGGGTGTCTGCCCGAGCTGGCCGGCCGTCGATGAGTGTCGGCCCGAGCTGACCGGCCGTCGGGGTGTCGGCCCGAACTGTCGGGCCGAGTCGACACGCGGATTAACCGCTCAGGTGCCAGCCGGCGACCAGCTCCGGACGTTGCTGGACGATGGCGTAGTCGCCGGCTAATGTGTGGGCGTGCAGGTCCGGTACCGGGACCGACAGTGTGGGCGCAGGTCCGGTATCGGGACCGACAGTGTGAGCGTGCAGGTCCTTTGCCGGGATCGGCAGTGTGGGCTTGCAGGTCCGGTGCCGGACCGACAGTGTGGGCGTGCAGGTCCGGTACCGGGACCGACAGTGTGGGCGTGCAAGTCCTGTACCGGGACCGACAGTGTGGGCGTGCAGGTCCGGTACCGGGACCGACAGTGTGGGTGTGCAGGTCTGATACCGGGACCGACAGTGTGGGCGTGCAGGTCCTGTATCGGGCTCGGCAGTGTGGGCGTGCAGGTCCGGTGCCGGGATCGGCAGTGTGGGCGTGCAGGTCCTGTACCGGGACCGACAGTGTGGGCGTGCAGGTCCTGTATCGGGCTCGGCAGTGTGGGCGTGCAGGTCCTGTATCGGGCTCGGCAGTGTGGGCGTGCAGGTCCTGTACCGGGACCGACAGTGTGGGCGTGCAGGTCCTGTATCGGCTCGGCAGTGTGGGCGTGCGGGTCCTGTACCGGGCTCGGCAGTGCGGGCGTCAGAAGCTAGGGGGAGGGGGTGGGGAGGGGGAGGTGTGGGCATCCAAACGGCACGGCCTCCCAGCGGTGTGCGCGGGCCGCAGCCGTTCAGTACTGCCGTGGACGCGTATTGGTGCTAAGATAGACTCTAGTCGGTGTAAAACACCTGGTCTTGCAAGGCTGGTTTTTCGCTCATCAGCCTGCATCAACCCACATCCCAGGACATAGCAACGGTTACATCATCGACCATGCCGTGACCTACGGGATCGGTATAATATTCCGGGCTTGAAAGCTACATATGTGGGACAAAAAGCCCTACCTTTGTTGTTAGGCTCCCTGCTTTGATATTTTATTGTTTGTGTAACTTTAATTATCTGCTCCTTTAAGATCCATTATTTTATGCGCACTTACGTAACGCGACTGGAACTTTAAGACTTCTGTAAAATAATGAAAGAAGACA
>NW_023597034.1:18920534-18957226 GCF_011947565.3 Pollicipes pollicipes
AGACCCCACCCTGGCCAGGGTCGGGCCGGAGCGGTCACCGCTGGTCCAGAGGCCCGATGACGGTCCGCCCCAGATGATGGGTGGTAGGTGATGGTCCGGGAAGAAAACCCCAGATCACCGTTGTAAGGTTTTTATGGTGTTCTCGCCAAGGGACAGACGTAACTGGCGGCGCCCCAACCCTGTCAGGAGCGTAGTGAGGTCGGGGTGGCTGGACTCGCGTGGTGAGTTCGGGGTGGCTGGACTCGCGTGGTGAGGTCGGGGCGGCAATGGACGCTGGACTCGCGCCCCAGTCGTGAGACACTGGTGTCCAGGCGAGTGCGCGAGCCTAACTGGAATGGTAGGACTTCCCACCAGCGGTGCGTGGAGGTGTGCTTTTATGGACAATAGCTGTCGGTGCAGATATTTCAGATTGACCAAGTGTTGCATGGCTGAGACCGGCCTCCAGGTCGCACTCATCGGCCTTGTAAGCCAAATTCCACTGAATTCGACCTGAGATCAACTGGCAGCGCTCAGTGGTATTATTTCTGCATTTACGAAGTGAGGAGTGGAGCATTCTTGTATAATATCATTAACACTACATAGCGATTATACTTGGATATACCGCACGTCGGGGTAATATTTCACTGCACTGCATACAAACCACCAGGTCACGGGCTTGGCCCGCGGCCATGGGTTCGGCCCAGACACCGGGCAGAGACCCCGGTACGTGTGTGAGTGGAGCGAGTCCATTCGTTGGCCGCGGCGTCCGTGACAGTCAGCTGTGGACCGACATGTTGCGGTCCCTGGTCCTCCTACACCCCGCTGGGCGGCGTGCGCACCAAATCGTTTGTTTGTGTCCCGCCGAGTGTTTGTTCGGCACGCCCAGTTACACACCATTCTACTGGCCGACCCACATGTTATGGGGCGTGACGTCACCAACTGCGACTGTGGTTAGACACAATAAGTGCATGTTGCGCCGTCCCGCGGCGAGCGAGGCAGACAACCACGCCAAAGTATCACGAACAGCAATGGTCCTGATCGGCGCGGGCAGTGCACGGTCTGAGCCAGTCGACATACAATGAACGCCATTCGGGGAGCGGACAAACTCAACGAAAGGACGTGCTTGCTAGACGTCCTGGTTCGTGTCATGACGTAACAACTATGCCAGCGACAGATTCTGCAGTACGATAACACCAATGTGGGGAGTAAATATCGAGCAACTGGACGAGCCTGTTGTGGCATGAGCTGTGACTGTGACTTCACGTACCACCGCAGCACGCAACATGGCAACTGTCGTAACACAGCCATGCTGCTCGGACACGGCGCCATACTCTGACGTCCGGCTCCGGACACTCGGCGTTCTACTCTGACGTCCGGCTCCGGACATTCGGCGTTCTACTCTGACGTCCGGCTCCGGACACCCGGCGTTCTACTCTGACGCCCGGCTCCGGACACTCGGTGTTCTACTCTGACGCCCGGCTCCGGACACCCGGCGTTCTTCTCTGACACCCGGCTCCGGACACCCGGTGTTCTACTCTGACGCACGGCTCCGGACATTCGGCGTTCTACTCTGACACACGGCTCCGGACACCCGGCGTTCTACTCTGACGTCCGGTTCCGGACACTCGGCGTTCTACTCCGACGCTCGGCTCCGGACATTCGGCGTTCTAATCTGACGTCCGGCTCCGGACACCCGGCGTTCTACTCTGACGCCCGGCTCCGGACACTCGGTGTTCTTCTCTGACACCCGGCTCCGGACACCCGGTGTTCTACTCTGACGCACGGCTCCGGACATTCGGCGTTCTACTCTGACACACGGCTTCGGACACCCGGCGTTCTACTCTGACGTCCGGCTCCGGACACTCGACGCTCTACTCTGACGCCCGGCTCCGGACACTCGGTGTTCTTCTCTGACACCCGGCTCCGGACATTCGGCGTTCCACTCTGACGCCCGGCTCCGGACACTCGACGCTCTCCTCTGACGCCCGGCTCCGGACACTCGACGCTCTCCTCTGACGCCCGGCTCCGGACACCGGGCGCTCTACTCTGACGCCCGGCTCCGGACACTTGGCGCCCTACTCTGAAGAGCGGCTCCGGACACTTGGCGCTCTACTCTGACGTACGGCTCCGGACACTCGACGCTCTACTCTGACGCCCGGCTCTGGACACTCGACGCTCTACTCTGACGCCCGGCTCCGGACACTCGCCAGGGATCGGGAAGCCGAGAAGGTAACACAAAAACCTCCGCGGCGAATCGCGGACCAAGAACGATCCCACACCCGCGAATGAACAAAGGCTACGAAACGAGGCCCTGCGCAGGTGAACGACCGACCTGACGGGGCTCTATCTACAGCGACGGAACCGGAGTCACAAGCGCCGATTGGGGGCGGGGGCCGCGCGAGACATGGGGTCGGTGGCGTGGGTGAGGGTTTCGCTGCGGACGTCTGGTCCGTAAGATACAGCTTACATTGGAGAATGTCGACAAAACATTGACGGTGACGGTTAAGATACCGGAGGAGACAAGTGTGATTGGAAATTGCAGCATTCTGGCAAAAGTAAAATTGAAAATCAGTACGATTGCCACCACCCTTGGCAGAATACGTTCAATAACCACAGCCATCCCCGCCAGGCGACTCCGGGCCGGAAGCTGAGCCTGAAGTTTGACCGGGCGTCTGAACGTCACTTGGCCCCGGTAGACGAGCGCACCACCTGAGACGTCTGAAGCAGAGCTAAATCTCGAACAGTTTCCTTGAAATTCATGGAAGCCCCCTCCAGTGGCGTGAGAGAGATCGGCTCGCGGGGTTGGCAGGCGATCCCAGGCTGTTTGCTCCTCTAGAGTCAGAACTCTACAGTCAGAAGACAGCGTCAACGTCGCCGTGTCTCGCGGGAATCACATAGCGAGTTAGTGGTGTTATATGATTCTCCGGAGGTTCTCCCACGTCGTGGAGCGAATGTTATATGATTCTCCGGAGGTTCTCCCACGTCGTGGAGCGAATGTTATATGATTCTCCGGAGGTTCTCCCACGTCGTGGAGCGAATGTTATATGATTCTCCGGAGGTTCTCCCACGTCGTGGAGCGAATGTTATATGATTCTCCGGAGGTTCTCCCACGTCGTGGAGCGAATGTTATATGATTCTCCGGAGGTTCTCCCACGTCGTGGAGCGAATGTTATATGATTCTCCGGAGGTTCTCCCACGTCGTGGAGCGAATGTCGCTTGAGAGATAATATGAATCCTGGAGTTGCTCGTCAAGCCTGAATGCATGTGAGCGTTTATCTCCACCGTGGATGACACACCTGAACGGACAGCTGGTATCGGTCCGACGAAACTAATGAATGAGCCCCCTTGTTCCGCTTCGGACCGCCCGGCCACAGCTTGTGGGTTCTGAACCTATCATTCACAGTCACAATGGACCCGCCCGAACCTGTTCAATTCACAGCCGATGACTTCTACTTAAGCCGCTGTTTAACGAGGGAGTTCCAAGCCGAAGCGGACGCTTAAAAATCTTGACAAAATCCTGAGCACTCGGGACATGCTGGGACGCTCCCATAACCGGTCGTGTTGCCCTGACACGAATACCTCGGGGCACAGACATGCCTCTGAGTAATGAAAGAGTCACCGGCGGCCTCTGAGCACGTAAGGTCGCACGTGGTCACCCTTAATGGTACCATCGGCACCCAAATAGAACGGCCCGAGCTCTGCATTCGTATGGCATCCGCGCGTGGCGGCCTTCCGGGAGAACACATGGGGCACATCTTCCGGTATGAAGTGGAGCGTATCCAGGACAAAAACACGTGGAGAGAAAGGTGCACCGCTGATACCGATGCGCGGTCATCTGTAGCCGAAAATCCAGGAGTCTTGGCCTCATGCTAATCTCTCGGTGCACCCTGTATGCTCCGGATCCCACCCAACGAGCTTGAAATGGAGAAAGGCAGGGCTCCTCGCTCAGTGGATTGTTCGTGAACGAAACACATCACTCGCTCCGGATGGGCTTCGCATGGACCGCTTGTTGTGCACTGCACAAAGCTAAATCTAAATCTAATCCTTGCTTGAATGGGCTTGACAGGGAAAAGCATGCAGGAACCAATCTTCATCGACTAGCTCCTCATGTTTTATGACGCTCAATACCGGCATACATATGAGGTCACGAATGGTCCCTATGGCGAAATGTTGGAGGGCTTTCCCTGCTTCGGGCGGAGCATCACTTCCCCCTGTCGGCTTTAGGTGAGTGATGACTTCTAACCCGCAGCCCGTGCAGGCAGCAAATAGTCCGCACGACACCATGCACCCATCTGCGCCTGCACCGTCGCCTGCTTGAAAACGCCCGCATGACGTCAGCACCAAACGCCGCGGGCCGCGGCCGATTGCGTAGCACACGTCACAGTCTAACGACACGTCACTAAGGCCGGATCAAGTCCGGCGCTCGGCTGTCGCTCGTGGCGGCCGGTGGCCTCACAAAGCGATGGGGACGCTCTTTGCACCCCGCCCCCCCCCCCCCTCCGTCGCCGGCTGAGCGTTGCGCGCAACGCCTCGCCGCCGTCACCGCAACAAGTCCCCGACGTCGGCGCGGCGACGGCCCCAATCAAAAGCTGTCCGGCGCGGCGATCGATGGCCGACCGCGGCGGACGGCGGACCACGACAGCAGCGGCGGACCGCGGCGGACCGGCGGACCACGACAGCAGTGGCGGACTGGCGGACCACGACAGCAGTGGCGGACCGGCGGACCACGACAGCAGCGGCGGATCGGCGTGCCACCACAGCAGCGGCGGACCGGCGGACCACCACAGCAGCGGCGGACTGGCGGACCACTACAGCAGCGGCGGACCGGCGGACCACAGGCCGAGCGTGGGCGATGACCGGTGCGGTTGGAGGGCGTGAGATACGCTGCACTCTTTCTTTGATCAATCAGTCAATCTTTCGCAATGCCAAACTCGTAAGAAGTGAACTGAAAGTGAATGATTATCCTATGGGGCGGGCGTGGCTCCGCTAAGTATATATAGTGCTGCTGTGTTCTGTTCAAAGGGGGTTCTCCGCACGTTGGGTGACTCGACCAGCAGGGGTGTGAAAGTGGGCTGGCGCGTCAGCGGGCCATTTCTGGCGGCGGCCACCACCGCACCGGACACGACAGGTCCGGTCAGCGACCAACAGACCACGCGGTGGCCGCACACAGGGCCGTATCGATTTCAATATCCGCCGGCCCGGCCGGGACGCACGGACAATGGGCGACTACGCTGTGGGCCGGCGCGGCGACGGCGTTTCGGCAGGTCCGGAAACGAGCCCATCTGGCAGCCTGGGCCGAGCCGATCTGGCAGCCTGGGCGCGGCCGGGGTGGTAAGACAGGCTGGCAGCGGAACACAGGCCTGGGACGTCTTATTTCGGGTCGATTTCCAGATTCTCACAAAATGTTGCTTGCCGGTGTTAATGTGTGTTGCTCGCCAGTGCCGTATTCCAGCATGTCTTTTTCTACGGTTGACAGAGTAGCTTGCTGGGGAGTGCTTGCTCTACCAACTGTCGGTGTTGAAAATTTGCGCACGTATTCTCGACAGACCGAGTGACGAGTTATTGCCCCGCGTGCCCAGGTTGTGACGTTAAATGAGCTCGAGCCTTCCGACCAGCCCAGTTCACTGTCTCACAGCGTTTTTCTTTCCAGCCCACTAACATCAGCAAAGCCAGCGAACTCGACCAATCAGTCCAACAAGTTCCTGCCAATTACGAACAGTCGAGCGCCTTTGTTTCCACCGCCGCGCGACGAGGAGCCATCAGTTCCCCATTTTGACAATCAAATGGCTGCTTGGGCCGCCGCGCCGGCGGCGCTCCCTCTGTCCGCATTCCGTGTTCGCAGCCCATTGGGGTTCGGCTAACGCAGCCGAACGGGCCGCGCCCAATGGCACGATGGCAAAATTAAACATTCATCAGCGACAGGCTGCCTGCTTGTCGAAGCGAGAGGGCGCCGGGGTGTGACCTTGGGCCGCCGCTCGACGAAGGCCGGGTCGGCGTCGAGGGCGTGCTCACAGCTCGGCGGAATAACGGCAATTCTCCGCGGCCGATGGCGAGGCGACGCGTCGCGCCACTTTGCAATGGGACTATTCCGGCGCCGAATGGCCCGTTGTAACCGGGCCCGGCGACGCCGCCGCCCGGACGTAGTAATAAGGAGGCAGTTAACGGAATGTGACAGTCGGGAGCGGGGCTGGCACACAGGCGGCGCGCGTCGGTAACTCAGCCCGACCGGCGCGCCGGACTGACACGGGAATCCGACGGCGGCCGGCCGGTCCGCCGGCGCCGCGACGAGCACGGCCGAGCACAGCACGGCGGCACGCCTGGCACGTGGACGGTCGCAGCACGTCCGTCCAGCACGCAGTCGGCTGGCCCAGCACCACAACTTTGTGCTTTACGGCGATGAGCGCGGCGGCGGCGCGAGGAAAGTGGCCACAAAAACCGGATCTGGCAGCGGATGGGAATCGGACAGGCTGGCGGCGCGTTGCGTCCGGCTCTAGCCGCGGAGCGCCCGCCGCGCGGCCGACAGTCGGACGTCAGCTGGCAATCTTGGGCTGCCATCGCCGCAAGGCACAGGACGCCGCTCCCTCCACTCGTCCCGCCTCCCAGAGCACCGCACCTCGCCCGGCGGGCAGAGCGCAGGAGGCGGTGCTGGGCTGGCTCGCCGCCCTCCTCTGCCGCGACCTGACATGTCGCGCACGAACGCTGTCGCACGGCGCCCATGCTACGTGACTCAAGTTCTAACGAGCACTTACACGGCTGGCACAGGCCGTACATCTCGTTAAGATAACGAAGCGGGGCTGACTTCTAGGCCGATCAGCATGGCGCATGGTCATTAACTGAAGCTTTGCCGCCGCGGCAAGACGAAATGTGAACCGTTTCGTCCGGTACAAGATAGTTACGGAGATCAGCAGCTGGACGAAGGCATTTGGTGTCCGAAGATAGCACCGACGACATGTCCGTGGACTGACTGAGGTCATCATATGCCTGAGGTCGTCACCATCGTGACCCCTCAGCGTGACCTTTATGTGTCCAGTTCTGCGGCCTCGCGCGCATTTACAAAACGCGATATCCATACCAGGTGCAAGCGGTTCACTGCCAAGCACCCGGTCACCTGTCAACGGCTCCGCGCCCGGGACAACCTGCATAATCGAGATCTTGCACAGCTGCAGAGCCCAGCGCGAGCCACACCCCGATGTATCGGGTTCCCCGCGCGCCTACCGGCGGCAGCCCGTGCGCCTGATGGCCGGCGACCGGCAGTAGCCAGGCGCCTGGTGGTCGGCGGCTGGCGGCAGCAAAGCGCCTGATCGCCGGCGACCGGCGGCAACCAAGCGCCTGATGGCCGGCGACCGGCGGCAGGCCAGGCGCCTGATGGCCGGAGACCGGCGGCATAGGGATCGGGGTTGGCTGCCCGGCCCTCCGTTTGTTGCCTATTGCCGTGGGGACGGACGGCATAGGGCGAGAGGCCGGCCTCAGCGCCAGCCTCAGCGCGCTGGTGCACCCGATCGAGTGGCGCGGATCCGGCCCCAGCACGCTGGCGCACCCGATCGGGCGGTGTGGAGCGGGCCTCAGCGCGCTGACACACCCGATCGAGTGGCGCGGATCCGGCCCCAGCACGCTGACGCACCCGATCGGGCGGTGCGGAGCAAGCCTCAGCGCACTGATACCTCCGATCGAGTGGCACGGATCCGGCCCCAGCACGCTGACGCACCCGATCAAGTGGCACGAAGCTGGCCTCAGCACGCTGACGCACCCGATAGAGTGGCACGGATCCGGCCCCAGCACGCTGACGCACCCGATCGAGTGGCGCGGAGCTGGCCTCAGCGCGCTGACGCACCCGATCGAGTGGCGCGGAGCTGGCCTCAACGCGCTGACGCACCCGATCAAACGGCGCGGAGCCGACGCGGAGCCGGCGCCGTCGCCGCACGAACGGCATGACGCGGCTACGCAGCCGTTAAAACATGATGAACACATCACGGCCAAGCACACCATCAGACGTGACAGCAATCAGCGGAATGCGGTCGATGCACGCGCGCCGGCGGAGGCTCAGCGCTGGACCAGGAGACGTGCAGAACGCACCACACCGCGTCGTTGGAGGTTTCAGGCCCGCTATTCAGCTGGCCTTTTCCGCACGACTTGGCCGCCGAGACTTCTTGCTCGCCGGCCTGACTTTTGAATGTCGAAATGTCGTGGCATCCGAATCGCCGGGCAATCCGTTTACCTGCAATGATTGGTTTGATATTGCAATTTTTCAGACGAGAAGAGATCTCGAATGGAATTGTGGCGCTACTCTTTGACAAGAGAGTCGATAGATGACATTTCCGCGGGGCCCGGGCTGGGAAATGATCCAATCAGGCCGTCCGTCGCATGCAGAAGCGCGCCGGCGGCGGCGGCCTGGCACCGGCCGGAGACTCGGCCAGCGGGAGGGCGCCGGCGGCAGCGGGCAGCGGGAGGGCGTCGGCGGCAGCGGCCTGGCACCGGCCGGAGACTCGGCCAGCGGGAGGGCGCCGGTGGCAGCGGCCTGGCAACGGTCGGAGACTCGGCCAGCGGGAGGGCGCCGGCGGCAGCGGCCTGGCACCGGCCGGAGAATCGGCCAGCGGGAGGGCGCCGGCGGCACCGGGCAGCGGGAGGGCGTCGGCGGCAGCGGCCTGGCACCGGCCGGAGACTCGGCCAGCGGGAGGGCGCCGGTGGCAGCGGGCAGCGGGAGGGCGCTGGCGGCAGCGGCCTGGCACCGGCCGGAGACTCGGCCAGCGGGAGGGCGCCAGCGGCAGCGGGCAGCGGGAGGGCGCTGGCGGCAGCGCCCCGGCAACGCTCGGAGATTCGGCCAGCGGGAGGGCGTCGGTGATCCATATCACGTAGAAGTTTGCGTGACTAAGGCACCATTCGTCTGTGACATTGGCACGTGAAACATGCATGCCGCTGAGTAGGGCACGAGCATGGTTATAGGGAGTGCCCTAGCATTGACGAGGTTCAGGATAACACTAGCACGCTCCTGCGGGGGCATCGCAACATGTAAATTCCGCCAACGTGGCCTCCAATGTTTCGGTGGGGTCATGACGTCCTCCCTCCTGGTCCCCGCCTCTTGGTGCATTCTCGCGCAGAGTCGGCACGGCTTCAGGTTATGACTTAAGCTTGTGATTCAGAAGCACGAACAGGGATTTACGTGCCAATTGAAGCCGTGGCACAGAAAGCGTGCAGGGGCGGAGAGAGCAAAAGGTCGCAGAAGTATCAAATAACATCTATCACAACCGTAACTCAGACGTCCAATATGAAGTCCTGGTGCCAAATACGTTCCGCTCTTCCGAAGTGTCCGGAATCACCGCGTCGTTTTTTTTAAACATGTCAGTCGCAACAGAAGCGATTTACGTCCTAGCAGCAGTCAACTCATGCACCTCACGAGTACCTCATACGCCCCACCAGTACCTCTCACGCCTCACGAGGAGCTCATACCCATCACGAGTAGCTCATACACCTCACGAGTGAATTATACGACTCACGAGTAACCCACACGCCTCACGAATGTCCCACGCCTCGAATGTTTTATATCCCCACGAATAACTCACGCCTCGCGAGTAACTCATACTCCTCACGAATAACTCACACCTCATGAGTAACTTATACGCCTCACGAACGTGACTACTGACCGAACAAGGTCCGATATCGCTTGAACTCGACCTCAATACTGACCGAATTGCAGCAAGCGCAGCTCAACCACTCCACACCCGGAGTCTTAGCCGGCGGGGGGGGGGGGGGAGCGCGCAAAATGGCCGCTACGGTCGGCGCGCCCCATAACACCAATAAGTAAGCCATGACACCAATTCCCCATCACCTTCGGGACCGTCACCTGAACAGGCCGTACTTTTCCCCAAAGCCCCTCGTCAGCATTCGAGAGCCGACGAAAGCAGTGAACGCCGTGGGCCTGCTGCACGGCTCGGTGCGGGCAAATTGTCGCTTTGTGAATGCTCCGGAGGCTTACCGGACTTGTAATTAACCACCGTGTACCGTACACCGTACCGTGTTTACCCTGAACACCGGATGGTTTACCACTCACCGTGCTCACCCCGAACACCGAATGTGTCGTGTATACCCTGAGCACCGGATGACTGACCATGCATTGTGTCTATTCTGGGATGGTTGAAAATGTACTGTGTTTATCCTGAGCACCGAATGGTTTACCATGTACGGTGTTTACCCTGCGCACCGGATGGTTGACAATGTGTCATGTTTACCCTGAACACCGAGTAGGCAAGTCGCAAAATGAAGATCAGCGAACTCTTCAGAATAAAACGGATTTAATACGGTCGGGGATCAAATTATTCGTCTTCGCATCATTTATCTCCATTGGCTGCCGTGCAGGCTGTGGCCATCTTCAATTCCAGAGAGCACCCCCGCTAGTGTCCGAGCTGCAGCGTGGTGAAGCTCCTGGCGGCGCCAGAGACGCGCCTCGATCCATCCCTCACGCGGCGCACCCATTCCGGTCGGCGTTAATAACAAAAGTGGTCGCCGATTTCCAGATGGGCGCGGCGGCGCCCTCCCCGCGGGCCCGTTCCCCTGAAATATCTCCCGGTGGCGCCCCGAATCCTCTTTCAGTGGGCCGTTGGACGGCAGAAAAAACGCAGCCGTGTCGGCGGCGAACGAGCGCCCGCCCAGCCGCGCTCAGCAGACTTCTTGGCCTCCGGATGGGCGGCTCTTAAAAAAGTAATGTCGCCCCGGGGAAAATCAGCTGAGAGTCGTCTCGTAAAGCATGCCGTTACGCAGGGCGAAACGGTCGGCCGATCCTGCTGACGACGTGAATGGGCCGTCGCCTGTCGGTGAGACCGGGCCGTCCGGGCCGCGCCGAACAGTCGGACGGGCCGATGCGTTCGGGCCAGGGACCGCGTTCTAGCCAGGGACCGCGCTCGGGCCAGGGACCTCGCCCGGCCCAGGGACCGCACTCGGGCCAGGGGCCTAGCGCGGGGCAGGGACCGCGCTCGGGCCAGAGACCGCGCTCGGGCCAGGGACCGCGTTCGGGCCAGGGACCGCGCTCGGGCCAGGGACCTCTCGCCTGCAGCAATCACATCACACCGCGACGGACTCTTCACAGTTCGGCCGCAGACAGTGCTAACGTAATGTTTAAATGTGTCCCATGCGCGTTGGAGCATACGACAGTGACTGACCACGCAGGAAGCCTTAGTTCCCACCTCTCCCTCCTCTGCTAAGTGGGATCCTTATGCGCCTGCCCGAGCCAACATTTTCCGCCGCCATTGTCCGCTTCCATCCCGCGTGGTATGCCGCTGTGGCTCGTTCTCCATCGCTTCTCTCCGTTATCCGCCGACCCTGTCTGTCCCTCCCTAACACCATCCCGCCGTCAACAGCCGCGGCCACTCAGCGCCAACACCGCGTCTCCGGCGTATCTGCTCGATCAGAATATCAGCGCCAACTGGTAAAACTAATTACGACGCGCCGAGCGGAGGACCAGCCCCTCTGCAGCAGCCTGCTGACGATGGACGCCGCCGCCGCCGCCGCCGACCGACGGGAATCTCTCCCGAGTTTGCTCGTCACTTTTTAGAGCGTGTCTAATTCGGTCTGGCGTTCGTGTTATTCTCGGCGGCCGCCAGCGAGCTCACGTGACCTCCCGCGGGGCAAGGGTTTATGGCGCGTGTCCCGCGCCTCGATGTGTCTTGTGGCGTGCGCTATTTGGCGACAGATGGCCGGAGACAATGGTGACGTTAATGAGGCACATCTGAAGCGGGGCCAACACGCAAGCGCAGACGTGGCTGTAATGGTTTCTCGCTCTCCGAGCCAGAGCCGGTGGCGGTGGCGGCGCAGACAGGCAGAGCAAGCGTTAGTGAGGACACTGACAAGGCAGGCGGCCGAGACATGAGAAGACGCCTAGATGAAGATACAGCCTTCGCTCATTATCGCGTATTGCAGCAAACGTAAAGCGTACCTCTAGCAGCGTCACCCTGGTAAAACGATACCTTACCTTAAAATGTGTTCATTGGTAGGACAATGAACACTTGTGCCCATAGCTGGATAAACCATAGACAATAAATGTGGTGTATGTACTGAATCTGTGAATATCTACTGAATCCGTCGAAGGCCACAGCACGGTAGCAGCACCAATGCACACCGTTGCATAGCTACATTTCCTCGACTAACGAGCCGAACGCTGAATACACACTAGGACAAGCGTCCTTCAGCTATCAGCGGGTATCAGACCGAACACAACACTTCAAACAGCTATGTTTGTTTGAGCTGTGTCAGCGGCTGCATCTTTAAACAGCTGAGCAAGCATTTAGCCCAAGGCCAGACGAGAAGCAAGTCGCAGCCCACATATCAGCACCGGAGAGCCGCGGACGCAGGGCGGCCGTCTATCTCCACCACCCCGCCGAGCTGTCACACACCTCAGCTAGACAGTGGGCGGAATGCCTTCCGTGGCCGTCTGAGCAGCCGGATGAATCCCTTCCGTGGCCGTCTGAGCACCCGGCTGAATCCCTTCCGTGGCCGTCTGAGCAGCCAGATGAATCCCTTCCGTGGCCGTCTGAGCACCCGGCTGAATCCCTTCCGTGGCCGTCTCAGCACCCGGCTGAATCCCTTCCGTGGCCGTC
Source organism: Pollicipes pollicipes (assembly GCF_011947565.3). Lineage (NCBI taxonomy): Eukaryota > Metazoa > Arthropoda > Thecostraca > Pollicipedomorpha > Pollicipedidae > Pollicipes > Pollicipes pollicipes. The sequence continues at coordinate 18,933,098 of NW_023597034.1, forward strand.
TGAGCACCCGGCTGAAGCCGTCTGAGCACCCAGCTGAGTCCCTTCCGTGGCCGTCTGAGCTCCCAGCTGAGTCCCTTCCGTGGCCGTCTGAGCTCCCAGCTGAGTCCCTTCCGTGGCCGTCTGAGCTCCCAGCTGAATCCCTTCCGTGGCCGTCTGAGCTCTCAGCTGAGTCCCTTCCGTGGCCGTCTGAGCTCCCAGCTGAGTCCCTTCCGTGGCCGTCTGAGCTCCCAGCTGAGTCCCTTCCGTGGCCGTCTGAGCTCCCAGCTGAGTCCCTTCCGTGGCCGTCTGAGCTCCCAGCTGAATCCCTTCCGTGGCCGTCTGAGCTCTCAGCTGAATCCCTTCCGTGGCCGTCTGAGCACCCAGCTGCTCAGAATGCAGCAGTCCTGCGCGCGCGAGAAAGCCTGTCCATGGCTCCAGGCTGATGAAAAAGCTCAGCCCCCTGGCAGTTAGAGTACATGAGCCCCGTTTATATCTGAGATGGCACCCTGCGCAATGGCCTTCGCACGGCAACCCACTGTTCAGCCTTTCAGATCTTGCATGTTCAAATAGCAAGCAGAGTTACTGTCAAGTTGTCTTCTTTCATTATTTTACAGAATGTCTTAAAGTTCCAGTCGCGTTACGTAAGTGCGCATAAATATAATGGACTTAAAGGAGCAGATAATAAAGTTACACAAACAATAAAATATCAAAGCAGGGAGCCTAACAACAAAGGTAGGGCTTTTTGTCCCACATATGGTAGCTTTCAAGCCCGGCATATTATACCGATCCCGTTAGGTCACGGCATGGTCGATGATGTAACCGTGCTATGTCCTGGGATGTGGGTGATGCAGCTGATGAGCGAAAAACCAGCCTTGCAAGACCAGTGTTTTACACCGACTAGAGTCTATCTTAGCACAATACGCGTCCACGGCAGTACTGAACGGCTGCGGCCCGCGCACACCGCTGGGAGGCCGTGCCGTTTGGATGCCCACCCCTCCCCCTCCCACTCCCCCTCCCCCTAGCTTCTGACGCCCGCACTGCCGAGCCCGGTACAGGACCCGCACGCCCACACTGCCGAGCCCGATACAGGACCTGCACGCCCACACTGTCGGTCCCGGTACAGGACCTGCACGCCCACACTGCCGAGCCCGGTACAGGACCCGCACGCCCACACTGCCGAGCCCGATACAGGACCTGCACGCCCACACTGTCGGTCCCGGTACAGGACCTGCACGCCCACACTGCCGAGCCCGATACAGGACCTGCACGCCCACACTGTCGGTCCCGGTACAGGACCTGCACGCCCACACTGCCGAGCCCGGTACAGGACCCGCACGCCCACACTGCCGAGCCCGATACAGGACCTGCACGCCCACACTGTCGGTCCCGGTACAGGACCTGCACGCCCACACTGCCGAGCCCGATACAGGACCTGCACGCCCACACTGCCGAGCCCGATACAGGACCTGCACGCCCACACTGTCGGTCCCGGTACAGGACCTGCACGCCCACACTGCCGATCCCGGCACCGGACCTGCACGCCCACACTGCCGAGCCCGATACAGGACCTGCACGCCCACACTGTCGGTCCCGGTATCAGACCTGCACACCCACACTGTCGGTCCCGGTACCGGACCTGCACGCCCACACTGTCGGTCCCGGTACAGGACTTGCACGCCCACACTGTCGGTCCCGGTACCGGACCTGCACGCCCACACTGTCGGTCCCGGCACCGGACCTGCAAGCCCACACTGCCGATCCCGGCAAAGGACCTGCACGCTCACACTGTCGGTCCCGATACCGGACCTGCACGCCCACACTGTCGGTCCCGGTACCGGACCTGCACGCCCACACATTAGCCGGCGACTACGCCATCGTCCAGCAACGTCCGGAGCTGGTCGCCGGCTGGCACCTGAGCGGTTAATCCGCGTGTCGACTCGGCCCGACAGTTCGGGCCGACACCCCGACGGCCGGTCAGCTCGGGCCGACACTCATCGACGGCCGGCCAGCTCGGGCAGACACCCATCAACGGCCGGTCGGCTCGGGCCAAGCCACCCCATCCGGCTGCTAGCCGGACTACAGGGCAATCTGTCCAGCGGTCTGCCGGATCAGAGGTCAGTCCGTACGATGTCAGTCTGTCAGATGGTCCGCAGGCTGGGGCTTAATCCATCCCCCGTCAGCGGATCAGGGTCCATTCGAGAAAGGCTGGCGGTGGCGCGTCAGGCGACGCCAGAAGCCGACAGCCAGCTGTAGCGAGTGTTTCTGGAACCCGTCTTTTACTTGTGTCTAAGCTGGCACGCGGTACGGTTTCCAGATGTCATGCACGCTGCGCAGACTGATGGTGTTCGCAGCGCAGAGGGCCGCCAACGACAATAAACGGGGAGTGGAAGACAACAGTTACCGGTTAGCCAGCCGGCCTGAGCGTCGCCCAGCCCGCCGACCCGAACGTCGCCTTCACCGCCCGGTCAGCCCGCCGACCCGAACGTCACCTTCACAGCCCGGTCAGCCCGCCGACCCGAGCGTCACCTTCACCGCCCGGTCAGCCCGCCGACCCGAGCGTCACCTTCACCGCCCGGTCAGCCCGCCGACCCGAGCGTCACCTTCACCGCCCGGCCAGCCCGCCGAACCGAGCGGCACCTTCACCGCCCGGTCAGCCCGCCGACCCGAGCGTCACCTTCAACACCAACAGCATCCATCGGTCAACCCTCCCCACCACAGAGAGGAGAGAGTGAAAGAGGGAGGAAGAGAGAGAGAGAGGGAGAGAGAGAGAGAGAGAGAGAGAGAGAGAGAGAGAGAGAGAGAGAGAGAGAGAGAGAGAGAGAGAGAGAGAGGAGAGAGAGAGAGAGTGAGAAAGTGAGATGAGAGAGAGAGAGAGAGAGAGTGAGAGAGAGAGAGAGGCGATGTGACACTGTCTGAGTCGCACACTGGACGCTGAACAGGCTGCAGACGTCCCCCGAGCCGTCGGGATCGCCGCACGTCCGCCAGGATCGCCGCAACACCATCGGAATGGCCGCGACCGTCACCGGCAGTTGGCGTTTCTTGGGCAGAGAAGCGGAGTGGCGTCTGCGGATCGCTCCGGAAGCGTGGGCCACATCACGGAGCGCTATCGGCCGCCCGAGAGTGGTCTATTGCGATCCGCTGGAAGGCCTGAATGGCTCGCGACGTCGCAGATGTCAGCCGCGAAGTGAAACGGGCCGACACATTTTTGAACATAATGGTGCTCGGGCGTGCGAGATAGAGCCAATTCTAAGATGAACAGTGATTTACAGCTCGTTGAGTCCAAAGTCTGATAATGTTCATGCTGGCGCAGACCATAAAATGCTTCAGACGGCGATTTATTGCAGCCAAATCCACGGACGGTCCCGGAGTGTGCCATTGTAGGGGATGAACGCGCTGCAGAGGGTGGGTCGGCATGGGGTTTGTGAATTTGGTGAGCTCCTACGCGGGCTGTGAGGCCAAAGAACGATTCATTTCGCCCAAACTGTGACAGCTTGCATGAATTCATACATTTGAAGAGGTCCTTGATGTCCTGTCGTGTCATAATTGGTGCTTCTGGAAACTAAGCATGAATGTTTTGTAACACTACCGTCTACAGGCACTATGGCGACACCCATGAACTGTTAAGTGTCCAAGGTTTTAATAGAAGATGGACTTTCGTGAGATACATCTGTGGGTTCAAAACTTTGGCAGGTTTAGGTTTGCACTGGATTTGATTGGGCAACGGCAGGAATCGGGCACATCCGACCATAAAGGCAAAACAGTGATGTCTGATTGCACCCAAAACAGTTTCATTAAATGCGCAAACAACGCCTCGAGCCCTGCTTTTCTTTCAGCCGCAGCCAACACAAAGAGCTCATCAATATCGTACCTAAAAACAACACTGCCAAGTAAGTCTGTCTGGTTTGAACGGATAACGTTGGACGGACCACACGTCAAGTAAAATTACTGCAATCTAGCAAATAGTTTTTTCTACGCCAGCAGCGGAGCACTGAATGTTTCAAATAATTCATCTACACTTGCGACAGTGCAATCACACATGCAATAATTTTGCTTCATGATTGGTGTGCGAGACAGAAAATGTGCTACGCACACAAAAATACATATGCGTAGAAATCTATCGAAGCATTAAATGCCTGAGGAACTTCTCCTGAGTAGTTCTGAACTGGACCACTGGCAGGCGGCACGTGTCAGTAAGCACCTTCCACACCACCCCTCGGTCAAAGGCCACAATGCGGCAGCCACTCAGCCCGACTGGTCCTCGATGAGCCGGCTCGGATGGTTTCTCGCCCATGGGTCCGGATAATTCAGAACGGCGGGACACCGTTCAAACACAGTTTAGCTAGAGCAGAGGCGGTTTCTGGAGGCGAGTTCATATGCAAATCGGAAGAGAAGGAGCAAGCATTCGGGACGCCCCACCACAACTGAAGCAACCTATTTCACGGCATAAGTTCTGTGGTCCACAAGTTATGAACTCACGCAGCATCGCAGAGGCATGTGTATTCAAATAACTGCATATAGCCAAAATACACACCTGGAGGCAGATCACCTTGTACCGGGCCAGCGCGTCCCGCAAGCCCCCTCACCGCTAACCCAAACGACCTCTGGTCCAGCACAGACGCCTCGGAGCCGTGGGGGCCGGCGCGATACAGCGGGCACGACCTGTGCCCGGGGCCAGGCAGCTGTGAGAGGCCGTCTCGCTGGGCCGGCTGGCCGGCGGCAGATAGTGTCATAGCCCGGCCACGTAATGGCCGGCCGCACCGACCGCGGCGGCCGCCCGCCGACACCGGCGGCCTGCAGCGGCAGGGAGGAGGAGGGATGGGGTCACGGGCGGCGCCCGGCACAGCAGTCGTCCACAGGTAACGGAGCGTGCCAGTCGTGCCAGCCCGAGTGCATGTGTGGGGATCTGGCAATTCAGCAGACGCTGTCTGGTGGGGAGGCGGATACGAGTCATAAATACCCTCCGGCTGTCGGTGAAATCCGAGCACATCATCAGTGACGCTATGGATGCACCACATGCCTCCGGTGAAAGCCGACAAGATTCGGCTTAAGAAATAGCTGGCGCATATTCAAATTGCCGTGAGAGAAACTTGCCATGACGACGTGCTCGCATGTCTACAGAAAAGCACTTAAAGCTTCGAGACCATACGATGGATCTACATAGTAATCCGCCCAGATGGGGTGCCATGGCGTTAACCGAAAGGTTTATGCTGATAAAGCACATGGTCCAATGCCGAAGATGGTAGCCCGCAAAAGGCATCGATGAAACCAAACACCGTGACCAGGGGTTACAGGGAGGCGCGAGAGCGAGAGAGCGTGGATTATACCTGAGCCGGGTCAGACGGCAGGCTCGTGGAAGCCCGGCTGTTGACCTGCCGGGTTCCCCGACAGCTGTCGGTGGCGGGCGTCGGACATGCTGAAGCCACGCCGTCCTCTGGCGGCACCCGGGCGTCATCCACGGGATGTCCTCCCAGGACCAGCACCCATGCACGCACTCGCACCCACACTCCTTGTCAAGAACGCTGCGGAGACTCGTTGCAGTCGTGTTCCCAGCTCGTCAATGCCCGTTGGCGGTCCCTCTCCCCATCCTCTTACAGAGAAAGGAACTCACTTCCACGTCGGAGGGTAGGCCATATCGCAGACAAGAAAAGCATTCATTCAGACGAATCCCGTACTGCCAACCAGACAGGTCGGACTAGGGACAGAGGGTGGGGAGCTGGTCACACATACGCACGCACGCACGCACGCACGCACGCACGCACGTACACCGGGTCCAGCCGTCGCCGCTACCGGCCAGCCCGGCCAGACTAGGGACAGAGGATGGGGAGCTGGTCACGCATACACACGCACGCACGCACGCACGCACGTACACCGGGTCCAGCCACCGCCGCCACCGGCCAGGTCGGAGAAGTCAGCTGGGAGGGGCTGAGGTGCTGATCCGGCCCCGACTCCGCCACTGAGACGCAGTTTGGCCGGCAGCTGCGGTGCCATCCCCGCAAGGCTGCACCATGACGGCCTGGCGCAGGGCTCCCTCAGAACAAGCCCCGGGTCGGCACGACACAGCAACATCGCGTTGCTGTATGGCCTTGAGTGACTGGGGACCGGGAGCGGGACCAGACCACTCAGAGCCAGCCGGAATAGCTCGGGTCGTCTGGTCTGGGAGGGTGGAGGTAGATCATCGCGCTTACGGGACGTCGTGGCGTCCCCGGAAACGAGGTCAGATGGGTGATTCCTCAGTAGAGACGTATCGCACGGAAAACGCGAAGGGTGTATTCGCAGCACACCAAGAAAACTCTATTCTACACAATGTCACGTAGAATCTTAGCCGAACGTGTTCGCAGCACCACTCGTTTACTGTTTACGTCCTCGTAACTGTCGTGACAATAGCCGCACATGCGAAGACACGATATTTTTGTAGTGTCATGCGTACTGCCAAGAATGAAAGTTGCAAATTATACTTTGTTTGCCGTATAAAACACTTTGTCTTTCGTGGTCGACTCTCGGCACGCAAATTGACCTCTTTGTAATGCAATATGTTGCGCCATTTCCGTCTCACTCCGGTGGAATCGCGGAAAAAGATTACGCGCGCCCGGCGTATCATCTAGGTGACGTCACGTAGAATCTATGTGATCCGGGTCGCTGCGAACACCAAACAGCTCAGAATCTATGTGGTATGACGTCATGAGTGACGTCAACGACATAGGATCTCCGTCGTTCGGGTCGCTGTGAATACCCCAGAAGGGTCTCGGAGAACGCGGCGCGCGACAGGGAGGTCAAAAGGCTTTCATTACCCACAGAACGGAATGTAGCTTAATCTGGGGCAGTGGTGCAGCCAAGGGGGCCCATGGGGTTTTAGCCCCTCCCCCTCCCCCACATACACACACACTCAGGTTTGAGCGCATTACCACGGCACTGCTGAACATAATTCCGAAATCTTGTGGACGGAAAAACTATTTTGGTTTTAAATCTCATAGATATTACCATAGGCGCCATCATGCATTTGACATACATGTAAAAGGCACAATCTCATAACAAACAAGCACAGTCCGCGCCTGGCGCAGCTGCTTAAGGCACCAGGGCATCCCAACATTGATAGTACATTGGTACATTAGGTGCAGTGCCTTTTAACGTTTGCTGGGCGTGCTAATCTGTTCGCAAGGTGCAGATACTGCCAACGGAGCCGGGACTCGCTCTTAAAAATTGCCCCCCCCCCCCCATCTACCCACGTTACAAATCACTGTAGCTCCCGCCACCGATTCAGGCTGCACCCCTGATCTGGGGGCACTAAGGGCATTTGTTTGCCCACACCACGAGGCGCGGTAAGAGCCTCTGTTTATTGGTGTAGTGATGGCGTCTCTTTTTCTCAACACGCCCTGCCCTCCCCTGCCGTGTCCGTCTACGTGCTCTCCTGCCATATACCGTCTGTTCTCCCGGTCGGCTGTGCCCTGCACTGGTTCGTCTTGAATACCACGTGGTGTCGGCGTCACCGGCCCGAGCGGCGCCGGCCCGTCCCGTCCCCCCGCCGTCGGCTGCTGCACCACCGGCCCGAGTGGTGTCGGCGTCACCGACCCGAACGTCGCCGGGTCGGTGACGCCGACACGTCCCGTCCCGTCCCCTCGCCGTCGGGACAAGCGGCGCCGGCCCGTCCCGTCCCCCCGCCGTCGGCTGCTGCACCACCGGCCCGAGTGGTGTCGGCGTCACCGACCCGAACGTCGCCGGGTCGGTGACGCCGACTCGTCCCGTCCCGTCCCCTCGCCGTCGGGACAAGCGTCGCCGGCCCGTCCCGTCCCCCCGCCGTCGGTACAAGCGTCGCCGGCCCGTCCCGTCCCCTTGCCGCCAGCTGCTGCACCACCGGCTGGCCTTCGACACAGCCCGCCGCGGACCAGACGACAGATTACACACGCAGGATCGACGCTGGATAAGGAGTTAATGGTCGCTTGCGAGGCGCGCTGTGCTATCACAAACCGGTCCCGACAGCACCAAAAACAAACGAGGCGTTACTCATGCATGCGTTTGTTGACAGCTGTGTGTGAAGAAGGGCGGTAAAGACGGTCTGAGCATTGCAGCACAGACGTAAAGCGCTCCGATGAAAATGACTGTTTCGCTTCCACTATACAGCTAACAATAGCTGGGCACCTCGTGCCACGATTAACCGAAAACTGTATAGACGAAAGTTAGGAGGGCTTCCACCGGAGCACAAGCGTCGGCAAGTTTACCGTGACAGGCAAGGTACCTGCTAACGAGCGTTAATGCAATGATATAAAACCGCTGGCATTCACATTGACAAGTGTCATGCCACAGAAATCTGATAGCCGAGCCTCACAAATTTGTCCATGGTGGTCAGTCAAGCCCGGAGCATGGGTTAAGGCCCCTAACGCCAAGGTAAATCCTAGAGAACACGAAACGAGCCCATAACACAGCATTGGTCCATGTCCACCGGCCAAGCTTGTCGTGTCCAGAGACCTGCAGCGCCGTTAGGAATCATGACTCCCAATTTTTCCCGAATGATTTGTATGTCAAGCAAGCTTAGCAGACAGACTTTCATTTGGACATAAGAACATAAATCATGGACCAGTGCTCCTGGAACGTTCGCAGCCGTGGCAGCTCTAAGCCGATGCGTCTCACCGTGAACCCGTCGACGACACGTCACGCCAATGCGGTCTTCGAAGCCCCGACTCACGAGGCCACGCTATTCACATCATTCACGAGGCCACGAGGCTTCGTCGGTCCGCACTCCAAACCTATTTCAAGAGCGCGCTTTATTGCGCCAATTGGCTCCGAGTTGCTCCTCCCCATACTTCATTACCTCATCCGGCAAACAAAGCGGATTCCCAGGCGCAGATGAGCACCATTATTAAACGGCTGGCGGCCATTACAAATGAAAACGCCCCTCGGACGATGACGCTGGCCTCAAGTCTGATTTCTGCGGTATTCAACAGTTTTTAACGCTGCCTCTGGCACCAGGGTCCCTGACTGCCGTGGAGCCCGGACAAACGATGGATGAGGGCCAGACTAGCTCAAAAGGCAAAATGATCCACCCATGCCTCAACGATTGCGTCGAATGATCCACCCATGCCTAAACGACTGCGTCGAATGGCGCGTGGCCGTCGCCTCAGGATCGACTGCGTGCATTCATCGCTGTTGGAGGCAGTCACGCGGCAAACTCGGCGCCAAAATTCCCACCCGCAGCAGGAACGGCTGCTTTTAATCAGTGTCAACACCGCAGTCGTGACCAATTAGCCGGCCGACCAGAATCGCCCGGTTAGCCCGGCTATTTATCGAGATTGGACTGCATTGTGATGGGTAGTTATGGGACATCGATGGCCATAAGCACTGCCCCTCCACCAGATACGCCTCATAAAATGGTGGGGCACGGCCGATGCAGGCACTTACGCGCTTTTGCATTCGCGCTCGATTCAAGTCCATTCCAGCTGGGACAACTAAGTGGAGACGTGCCCTACACTGCAACTGCAGTTATGAATAAAAGAGGTCATTAGCGAGCGGGCTTCCGGGGCGCGGCCGCCCACCTAGTTGGCTCCATACTGGGACAGTTCACGCGTACGCAATGCGAATTATGGCGTCCCGGCGGGCGTTATCGGCACTTTGTTCTGGCCGCCAGTGGCCGGCCGCGATTTACGCCGTTGTTTGCTGGCGGCTGAGGGAGAGCCCAGCGACACGGCATGTGGCACCGGCGGCTGAGGGAGAGCCGAGCGACACGGCATGTGGCACCGGCGGCTGAGGGAGAGCCCAGCGACACGGCATGTGGCACCGGCGGCTGAGGGAGAGCCCAGCGACACGGCATGTGGCACCGGCGGCTGGGGGAGAGCCCAGCGACACGGCATGTGGCACCGGCGGCTGAGGGAGAGCCCAGCGACACGGCATGTGGCACCGGCGGCTGAGGGAGAGCCCAGCGACACGGCATGTGGCACCGGCCGGCCGCCGCCACGCTCGGCGCACGCAGGTGAGGCACGGCCACTGCACACGGAGGCGACGCCGGCCGGCTGCCGCCACGCTCGGCGCACGCAGGTGAGGCACGGCCACTGCACACGGAGGCGACGCCGGCCGGCCGCCGCCACGCTCGGCGCACGCAGGAGAGGCACGGCCACTGCGCACGGAGGCGACACCGGCCGGCCGCCGCCACGCTCGGCGCACGCAGGTGAGGCACGGCCACTGCACACGGAGGCGACGCCGGCCGGCCGCCGCCACGCTCGGCGCACGCAGGAGAGGCACGACCACTGCACACGGAGGCGACACCGGCCGGCCGCCGCCACGCTCGGCGCACGCAGGTGAGGCACGGCCACTGCACACGGAGGCGACACCGGCTGGCACCAGAGGCGGACGGGAACAGCAGCACGGCAGTCCTGGCACTGGAACTTAAGGCCGCTACCTGGCCTGGTGGCGGGGGAGAAGAAGGGCGTCCTCTTGGAGGAGTTTCGAGCTGGTTCGATGATACCCCAAATCGACTCGCCCGTCCCTTCCCCCGTCTGGATGTGGACCTTCCACCAAGGCACATTGTAGGCTGAATGGAGCACACCGCCAACGTAGCGAATGCAGTGATGGTCCACAATAGCAGCACAGTGCCTGTTTCCATACTCTTGTTAAAGTCTTCAGCGAGGATAAAAGAATATGCTAATTTTAGACGCAGTGAACGGGTGATCCAGATCGCAAGCCTGTGGTTACAAGTAAAGCGTAAAATGCATCAAGTTTGTTGTTTTTAGTGCTCGTGGCGTTAGTTCTCTATTGCGTGCAAGCGATTTTGAATAATTTCTCATGATTATGTGCGCAAATTCCGCGTTTGTGTCAGCTAGTACTAAACATCAGAAATATGCCATCGAAATATAAGGCATTGCGTTGCCCACAAGTATCGCCAACAATGGGAAGCATATGGACCCGACCACCGCCACCGGTTTCTGCGTGTGGACCTGACCACCACCATCGGTTTCTGCCTGGTCTGCGCATATACCTCGGTTTCTGCCTGGTCTGCGTGAGGACCCCACCACCGCCTGTCGGTTTCTGCCTGGTCTGCGCATAGACCGTCGTCGTCTGCACGTGGCGCGGTCGGTGGGGGGGGGGGGGAGGGGGGGGGAGACAAGCGGACCCCGCCGGCTGCCGTCGCCACGCCCGCTGATGGCCCGCCTAAAGCGGCCGGGACACCTGCGTCCAGCCCCCGCCCTCCCCTCCCCTTGCCCGGAGCAGGGTTCAGCAGACGGCTCCCAGCCAGAGAAACGGGTCTGAGGTCAGCGACCGAGGGGCACGGTATCAAGGTTCTAGCGGTGTGCGGCCTGAGTGCTGTATCAGATCAATTTCTACAAGCACTACAAGGTCCGCCATAAAGCATTGTAGAAAAGTTGCGAGCAAATATGATTAACACAGTAGAACACCAAGAACTTCATAACTTGTGCCTGTGGGCTAATGCATCAGAGCAGTGAACTTCATACAAGTGTGAACTTCTGTAACGATGCGCTCGTAGGTGCGGCATCGGCATCCACTAACACCGCGATGGCGCGGCGCTCATCCACCCGCGCACAACAGCCACCGGCCCTGCTGTGGCCGTCGGTCGCCGCCGCCGCGGCCTGCTCTGGCGCCCACCCGTCCCAGCCAGTGCCCTCACACTGCAACAGCCACCATCCCTGCTGTGGCCGTCTGTCGCCGCAGTCGCCGCCTCCGTGAGTGCCTGCTCTGGCGCCCATCCGTCTCAGCCAGTGCTCTCACACTGCAACAGCCACCATCCCTGCTGTGGCCGTCTGTCGCCGCAGTCGCCGCCTCCGTGAGTGCCTGCTCTGGCGCCCATCCGTCCCAGCCAGTACTCTCACACTGCAACAGCCACCATCCCTGCTGTGGCGGTCTGTCGCCGCAGTCGCCGCCTCCGTGAGTGCCTGCTCTGGCGCCCACCCACCCCAGCCAGTGTCCTCACACCGCCCCAGCCCCAGTGCGGGACGGCGACCCACCGAGCTCACGACGGAAGCCAGCCGCGACAGTGCGCGGCGTGGAATGCAGTGACACTGTCGCGTCGGCGCCGGCGACGACGGCGCCGACGCGACGTTCCAACTGTTCTCGGCAGTTAGTGTCGGCCAGGCAGGCGGCTGGCCGGCCGGCCGGCGGGGCGCGCCGCGGCGCCGGAAGCCCGCGCGGCCTGCCCCTGTGCCGAGGTTTTTGCGGCGATCTGTCTCCTTGTTTGCCAGCGGTGTGGCGCTGAGCGCGGCGGCGGACGTCGACGCCGCGCGGCGCTGGATCGCCAGGAGTGAGACGCACGCCTTCCGTCGGGGCGAGCCGTGACCAGGCGTGACTCGGGTGCCATGACTGGTGGACACCGGCCGGCGCGCCTGCCGTGACTGGACGCTGGCCGGCCCGCTACAGCCGTGACCGGTCACCGGCGCGCCTGCCGTGACTGGACGCTGGCTGGCCCACTACAGCCGTGACCGGTCACCGGCGCGCCGGAGCGCCTCCGTTGCTGAGGCGGGTCCGCCGGCCGGCGCGCCTGCCGTGACTGGACGCTGGCCGGCCCACTACAGCCGTGACCGGTCACCGGCGCGCCGGAGCGCCTCCGTTGCTGAGGCGGGTCCGCCGGCCGGGCGCGGCTGGCGGCGCCGCCCGTCTGGCGCGCCGCCGGCCAGCCCGCCCGGGCCGAGCACATTACCGCAGGTCGGCCCGCCCACGAACAATTGGCTGTCTCGGTGGTCTCCACGGCTGTCGCTCGTCGCCCGCTCGTCCAATTGAGCGGTCGGTGACCCGGGCGGGTTCGGCACGGCGATGGGGCCATGTCATGTCCCCAGCTTGCCGACGACTACGCACCACACCGCACTCGGCACTGCGGGGCTTGAGAAGCGTGGGTCATCCGGCGCCTGCGCCCCCCCCCCCCCTCCCCCCGTTCAGCTTTTTGCTGGTGTCACAATCGGTGAGTCAGTTCCCCATTGGGAGTGGGGGGCGGAAGGGAGGGGGAGGGGGTGGACGTAGATGCCACGACCAATCAGTCCGAACAAGGTCCTTCATTGCGGAGAGTGCTGTCCCAGCACGCACGGCGGACGCGGTGGAACGACAAGGCCCCTGCCCCGGTCACTTGAGACCGTTCCGCTCGGGGAGGGACAGGGGGGGGGGGGGGTAGGGGAAGGTGGGGAGGACGGACCCCCCACTATTATTCGCCTTAATCGTCAGCCGTGATGTCCCGGGCCCTTCTATATAATTGGCCTGTTTAACTCCTTTGGAAATACGGTGTAGAACAAGGGTTGCAGACACTAGCGCCGCGTGGGGACGGTCACTTCCCACGGAATCGATCGCGTTTTAGTCTGATTACACACGAGCATTAAAAAGCACATGATCTGACGAGATCACACGGGACATGATCCTATTACAATTAACCCGCTCTCAAAGCTCCTCTCATCAATTTCGCCCCCTAATATGACCATCACGGGGAAAAACAAATCTGATAATGGGACGTGAGACGGCTCGCAGACAGATCGGATGACACGGGACAGTTCACAGGGGCCAGGCCTCGGGTCCCCGAGGCCTGGCCCCGATGGGATTGAAGCCCCATCACCGCACCAGCAGCCGGCCATCTCCGCGAGCGCTGCTGGCGCTGCTGCCCCCACAGCGGCGGCAGCAGAGCTGAGCGTCAGCCGGGCGGCATCCGCCGACGGTGCCTTACATCGGCCGGCGCGCGGGCGGGGCCCGGCGCGGCCCGGCGCGGCCCGTCTCGCCGCCGCCCCTCACGTCCGCTCGTGATGGCCTCATCACTCTTCATCCGCCCGAGCCGCGCGGGCCGACCCCGGCCGGATTAGCCGCCACGTTTCGACACATCACTGATGGTCGGCCGCAATTAACAGCCGCGGACGGACGCCAGCGGGGCGGGGGGCGGCGCCGCCCGGCCCGGACTCGATCGGAGGGCCGCCGCGGATATCACGCGGTCGCTGGCCTCGTCTGGCTGAATCTCGCTGTAATCGGCCCCCGCGTCGCCTGCAGACGTTGCTTTAGAAGGCTGCGGCCGGGGGCCATAACCGGGGTCCACAAAGTGAACCCAATTTGTGTTGCAACCGTGCTTGGACAGTGGTGACGTTTTAAATCCAGAGTGTCTTTTGACCTGACGTTTCTCTCCTCGTGCCCTCCTTTAACCAATTTTGAGCACACCCGCGACAACGTCCGGAATTTGTCGTTCAGAGCCGGTCGTCCAGAGTCTGTCGTGTTAACATCATCAGTCTGATCAGCGGGGTCTACACCATATCAGCGTTCCTCCTATCTCACTCCTCCGGACGTCTATGTCTTCCAATATGGATGGCAAGCCTGTGCCCCCGCGGATGTCGCCTGCCCCCGGGCTCACTGTGACGGGCGCATCGGCGCGCTGACACCAGCGGATGTCGCCTGTCCCCGGGATGTGACGGGCGCGTCGGCGCTCTGACACCAGCGGATGTCGCCTGTCCCCGGGCTGTGACGGGCGCGTCGGCGCCCTGACACCAGCGGATGTCGCCTGTCCCCGGGCTGTGACGGGCGCGTCGGCGCCCTGACACCAGCGGATGTCGCCTGTCCCCGGGCTGTGACGGGCGCGTCGGCGCCCTGACACCAGCGGATGTCGCCTGTCCCCGGGCTGTGACGGGCGCGTCGGCGCGCTGACACCAGCGGATGTCGCCTGTCCCCGGGCTGTGACGGGCGCGTCGGCGCCCTGACACCAGCGGATGTCGCCTGTCCCCGGGCTGTGACGGGCGCGTCGGCGCGCTGACACCAGTGGCCGTCGTGAACGGCGTGTCGACAGAGCGGCCGATGGCCGGTCGGCGCCGGCATCAGCCCGACGGCGCCCCTCTATCACGTCGTTATGATTATGAGCGGCCGGTTACGAGCAGCCGGCAGCGGGCGGCGGCCGTTCGCCGACCGGCCTCCGGTAAATCGGCACCGGGCGGCGCCGCGGCGCGCGCCGCCCCGAGCCGGGGATCAGTCGGGCCGCGGCTGGATCAGTCCGGCCACGGGCTGGATCAGCCGGGTCCAGGTCGCCGCCGGCCGGCAGAGGTCGGGTCCGGCCCAGCCACGCTACCAGCCGCCATTCAGAGCAGCAATGATAACACGAAGTCGGGACGGGGCGTACGATGGCGAGCATTTCGCTCCGCCAGGCGATCAAGTCAGAGAAGTTGCGCAAGGCTCGGAGGACCCGGCATTAGTGACGCGCCTTTCTCCGAAATATCAGCCCACCGTCCAGCCCGCCCCGGCTAGCTAGTGATCCAGCCCGCAAAAGCCCAGTTTGCTTCAAAAGTGACATGCTATTGAGAACGCAATGCGGCGCAACGCAACGCACAATACAAAAAACACATGGTAGCTTTGAAATCATTCACATTTCTCTCATACCACCATGCGTGTTACCCCTTCCCCCCCCCCTCCCCCTCCCGTGTTACAACCATTGCCGCGCTGTTTGTGTGATGCTGCGTGACAACCAAGATAGCAATAATATTTTGCCCACGAGTGTTTGTCCCTCCAGTGACATCATTGAGGTTTGGAAATGGCGCAAGACATGTGGCATATTGTAACGTAATGCAGAGACTGCTATGGCAGCAAACCAAATTGTAAAAATAATATGAAGATCTCGTTCTACAGTCCACACAGCCCGAAAAATACAAATTTGGATCTTTATCGAGTTCTTCACTGATGTCATATGTTGAGATAAGTTGTTCAGACATAATGCGTATAGATACGAATATTAACAGACATGGACAAATCAGCCAAAAACAAAGTCCTCAACGGAAAATATACTGAAAACTAGTAACAACCACAGTAAGGAAGAATCATATTAATTGTAAGTGCCCTGTGGTCGTGGTCGCAAATTATATTTTCTTCAGACATAGATAAACAAGCTCTACGCCACCACCTTTTTAGTCTCGACAACTGTTGCACATTTTATGCCCCACTAACTGCGGTCTGTATGGACAAATGAGAGACGTTAGGGCAATGAAAGGCTCACAATTTTCCATGCGTTCTATTGATCACGGATATTGATTTCGATTTTGGGGTATGGTTTGTGTGTACGCTAAGAAGCGTTAAGTGCGGCAAACCCTCACAACAATAGCGAAGTGCAGGATGCAAATGTGTTTATATAATGGACCCATCTAATTGCCGCACAACGAAATCAAGGCATGGTTCTGAAAATGAACCTGTTATTCTTAGACTTCGGTGAAATGTGTTCATAAAGCTGCTCAATTTGTGCAGTCTGGTTTACTGCTAAGTCATGTCTGCCACGGTTTTCTCTCACTAGTGCTCATGCTGTAAAGATATAAATATGTTTGCTTTATTACAGTTTTGTGTTTTGGCAGCACACTCTGGTTTTTGGCTGATTGCAAAACTTGGGAATAGCAAAAAATGCAAAGCTTGCCTGTTAAAATTTTGACCCGCAAAAGCCCTCAAGTCTGACCGATAACACAGTCAAAACACAGCCCGCGGGTCCTTGCGGGTCAGAGATTGGCGTGCTGGTGGGTTCAGAAGTTGCGTCTCTAGTTGGCACACACAGGCCCGAAGGGAAACGTGCTGCGCTGTGAGCAGCGCTAACCAGCACAGGCCAGGAACAATATGTGCGCACAGAGAGAAAGCCTAATGATAAACAGACCGGGAATCTGTCCCAGTTGACGGGATGTCTGAGTCATAGGATCCAATGCCGTCACCGGCTGGAGTGTTAAACGTTGATATTGACTACCGTGTGTCGTCGACTGAGGGTGCCTTCTAACTGCCAAACAGAAACGACCCACTTTAAAATAATAAGTGCAAGGCTCGAAAGCAATCCAATCATAGCCAGCGCATACTTTGTGGAAGTTCCATATTGCATATGAACATAAACCGCATATGCATCGGCAAAATTAGCCATGCTTTGTCAAGAAGTTGAGATAAGTTTCCAAATACGCATGAATAAAACGGTTGTTAATTTTGCTTTCCGGAGGAAATATCAGTAGCCTGATGCACAAACCAAGCCCCGTTCCCTAGCTCCACGTACGCGAATACACGCCGTCAATTTCGGCACTTTCGATAAAGATAATAATTTCGAGTGATTTGTACGTTTCAGCTGATCAATTTATGCAGAAAACGAAAGCGCGCACAATCCGAGACAAACGAGAGTGAGGTGACTGACCTGCACCGACCAGCGACGCGGCAACCAGGGCAAGGGCCAGCCCTCTCCAAACGGGTCCCATCTGCAACACAAGATAACATTTGACACGACATCCCAAACGGTCCAGCACATTTATGCTCACATGACTGCGGAGACGAGCATGGGCGGCTCTGCCGTAGCCACTCGCCGAAGACCTGCTACTGCGCTGCGCAGAACTTTGGCACGCTCCAAACGACATTCACCGCACTGTTTTGCGCCATGGTCTGTAATCGTGGAAGCGCACTGTAAACTCAATTATTTCTGGTTAAATGATCGCACTAGCGGCGTTTGAGCCAGCGGCTACATCGAAAGCACCGATGATCTCCCGCTCGGCCTCCCGAGTGGCTTTCGAGACTATATATAATAACTGATACCGGACATAAATCCCAGTCAAAACCGCGTATTGCTGTCGGTGGTTTTCCCGTGGCGCAAATACAAGCCGGAAATAGCGCGGGTGCTGGGCCGGACGGAAATGCCTCTCCCGCCGCCTACAGGCACGCACGTCCCACCTGCGGTGGGCAGGCTGTTTGCCCAGCGAGGCCGGGCGCAATGTCAGACTGCTCTGTCGCCGAGGTCAATACACCCTTCAAGCTGGCGGCACGGAGCGCTTCGCTGTCACAATCGGGCATGCTCAAACTGGTGGCATGGATCACTCTTCCAATTTACCGGATGGTTTCGATGTTTTTCGTATTGCTCGGTCGGGCCAACCGGCCGCGGTGATCGCACTGGTTATGCGTCTGAGCCAGTTCTATTTGAGTCCGATCTGACATTGGTATGCTGATCAGCGAGCCGACTGGGGTCGGCCGCTATATGTGGAAATGTCCGACGTCTGGACGTCCGCCCATCCAGCCTGAGCTGACACCACGCGAGCTGACTACAACCGCGCTGACCAACACGACCGTACGGAGATTAAGCACCGAAGGCTGCGAGCTGCGATGCGTCGGATGGATGGTATGGCCTAGTGCACGCAGACCACGGGTGTTCAGGAGCTACTCGCCATTTCCGCGCGTCGTCAGTCGATCATTCGAGCCCGCTTGATCAGGACAGATCTCCCGATCCGCTTCATCGTTTTTTTTTTTTGCCATCCCGACGGCAGCACGGTCGTCCTTCACAAGACATGTAGATAGCTGTCCATAACTTCGCAGACGACCAAACGTCCATAACCCATAACTCGAGAGCGTCGAGACGGCGCGGGGCGTGCGGGCCGTCATATGACAGATACCGCAGCCAATGGCCCGCCCGACGAAGGCAGTCTGTTGCATCGCGACATGACCCGCGCCCGAGGTCATAAAATGGCACGGCTGGCGGCGACAGTTACCCGGCAGCGGCCTGCCGAGGTCAAAGGGTCACCGAAGACCATTTGGTAAAGCCCGTCCCGCCAGAAGGAACGCGATCTCGTGATATCCCATCCGGAGCTTGTGGCGACCGTAATCGCGAAGCGAGAGTGCCTGGGGACCAGATCTTCAGTTAGCTAGTGCGTTAAAACACTATCTGCGTGTGCGCAGGTGTGCAACTGCCTTCGTGTTCTATCGTAGCGATTTTGTGGCCACGCGAGTTACAGAATCGATGACATAACCAGCAGGCAAAATGTTCCCCTGCTAGCAACGCAGACATCATAGGTAATGAAACGACATTACACAACGCAGCTGTCGTTATTGGAAAGATTCCTATTCCACTTCCGGACCGCCACAGCCCCATCACGACTGCTCACATTGTTTTCTAGGTTTGAGCGTCGTTCTCTCAGTAAAGGGCAGTTCACTAGGGGGGGGGGGGGGGGGGGGGGATCCCCACACAGAGCGAGCCGCACCAGCAGGCCAACGCTCCACTGGGCCCACTTCCACGGCACGGCGGCTACCAGTGACGAGCGGCCCTCGTAACGCATTGTTCGCACGTAACGTATAGGTTATACGTAACACACGCAACGTACGGGCTGGAAGTGTCTTGTGTTCAGGGACCCAGTGCTGTGTTCACATCTAACGCAAAACCGCCTCCACTCCGTGCCGACTTCGCAAACGTGTACGGCATGCTCCGCGGGCTGCGCCGCCTCCAGACCACGACGGCCGTCACAGCGCCGTACGTCGCGTGCCGGGCCGGCGCAGCGACCGCACGCCACTCGAGCCCCCCCCCCCCCCCCCCCCACCTTTGGCCCTGAGCTCGCCGTTCTGCTGCCGCCGCCGCCGACGGCGTTGGATACGGCGGGTCGGTGCCTCTGCGGTCGGCGGTCACCGGTGACGGGATGCTGGCACGGCTGCAGCGGACGCCATCGGGCCAGTGCCTCTGCGGTCGGCGGTCACCGGTGACGGGAGGCTGGCACGGCTGCAGCGGACGCCATCGGGCCAGTGCCTCTGCGGTCGGCGGTCACCGGTGACGAGAGGCTGGCACGGCTGCAGCGGACGCCATCGGGCCGGGGCTTCTGCGGTCGGCGGTCACCGGTGACGGCAGGCTGGCACGGCTGCAGCGGACGCCATCGGGCCGGTGCCTCTGCGGTCGGCGGTCACCGGTGACGAGAGGCTGGCACGGCTGCAGCGGACGCCATCGGGCCAGTGCTTTCTGCGGTCGGCGGTCACCGGTGACGGGAGGCTGGCACGGCTGCAGCGGGACGCCATCGGGCCGGTGCCCCTGCGGTCGGCGGTCACCGGTGACGAGAGGCTGGCACGGCTGCAGCGGACGCCATCGGGCCGGGGCTTCTGCGGTCGGCGGTCACCGGTGACGGGAGGCTGCACGGCTGCAGCGGACGCCATCGGGCCGGGGCTTCTGCGGTCGGCGGTCGGCGGTGACGGCACGCCGGCACGGCTGCAGCGGACGCCATCGGGCCGGCTGGTCAGCTGTCCCATAGCGCGCCATGCAGCGTGCGGGCACGTCGCTACCACCCGGCCGGGCAACCGGCAGCGGACGAGGGGCAGCGGGGCAGTCACTGCATGACGTCACTGGGCAGCGGGCAGGGGCAGGGCACTAGCGCCATGTCAAACAGTGGGCGGCGGGAGCTGAAACCAAGCGGTGCCGACCGACGCGCTATTTGCGTTCAGCACGCGACGGAGGTCCACGGGGAGAGGGGGGACGCCCCAGGATGCGGGAGAGGGGAGGGGGCTACACGACTGAAGCGCTAGCTCTGCCCGAACGTCGGATCGTCCGGGCGACGGCGCAGTCCAATGCGGGGCCGATCACTCGGCTGATTGAGCCGTTTCGGGCTCCATTGCACCCGTATGAATGACTGAAAATGTCGCCGCCTCAGGAGCGCCGAGCGCGGCGAGGCCAGCGCCGGCCATACAGAGGGAGAGGCTGGCTGGGATGCTGCAACGGTACCGACGACACTGACACAACATCCGGCCGTCGGCTTGTGAGTCGGCGGCCCGGCCAGTGACCAGATTCGAAGTCAACAGACCAGTCCGAATTGCCCAACAGCATGCGATGGCGTGCAATGGAGAGCGAAGTGGAATGTGCAGCGGAAAAAAAACAACATGGAGAGAATTGTAGTAAAGAGAAGAGAATGCAGGAGAGTAGAGCCTGGGGAGAGAGAGAAAGAGAGAGAGAGAGAGAGAGAGAGAGAGAGAGAGAGAGAGAGAGAGAGAGAGAGAGAGAGAGAGAGAGAGAGAGAGAGAGAGAGAGAGAGAAAGATTTGTGACAGATATGAAGAAAAGGAAAGCAAGAGAGAAGAAAGACGAGCCTTAAGATGGGGAAGAGGCGGAAAGGAAGGGAGAGGGGAGAGAGAAGTGACAGGAAAGAAGTGAGAGAAAAATGAGAAGAGAGCGCCAGGTCCAGAGCTAGGGACACAGATACAGATGCAGACACAGACACACAGACACACGACACACGGACACGGACACAGACACGGACATATGGACACAGACACAAACAGGCGGACAGACAGACACGAAGACGAAGAAAGAGACATAGATAGAGACAGGGAGAGTATGAAAGAGGAGGGGTGCTAGGAGATAGAGACGAAGGACAGGGAGAGGAGGAGAACGAGAACAAGAGAGCGATAATGGTACCATCGGTGAAAGAGTGAGATAGAGACCTTGCAAAATATTGAAGGAAGTATGCCACCTTTTGGTACTCATCGCTTATTGTTGGATCAGACAAGTCCGATATGATCGGCGGTGCCACCTTTTGGTACTCATCGCTTATTGTTGGATCAGACAAGCCTCATATGATCGGCGGTGCCAGTTTTGGTACTCATCGCTTATTGTTGGATCAGACAAGTCTGATATGATCGGCGGTGCCAGTTTTCTCAAAAAGCCTTTAGAATAGCTCAGAATTTTGATTCGCAGCAGCCGCTGCTGCAGGAGAAATATTATTGGACTCGCTGCTCACCACTCTGAAAGTAGTACATTTCGTCTGCCTTGCTTTTTTCAACGGGTGTGTTCTGCAATGCCAACAACACACTAATTTGTAAAAAAATAGATGTCATCAATGTTACGACATCTTGAAACATTGTTAAGATAAAGAGTTGTGCAAACATTAGGCTAGTATCCCGCGGATTCAACAAAATTTTATATTACGGCTTTGATTTCTCTCCATGTATTATATTTATCACAACGGCTCTTTTCAAAGCACACCTCGGTTTCGGAAGGGAAGTATCACATCGTCTAAAGTGAAGCACTGTTTCAAATTGCAAGCAATGCGCTTCTCGGTGGCTGGCCCTTGCCGCTCGCTGTGCTCATCACAAATGTGCATTTGTACTAACGTGATTCACACGAACAAGGATGTGACTTTCCAGCCCGCAGGTCCGCAGTGTGCGGGTTAAACAGCTTAAAAGAGGTACTTCTGACCCATAAAAGCTGACAACAGCCATTGGTAGACTCTGCCGTCGTCATGACGACGGTAGTTGTCATGCCGACGGCGATCAGAATTGCAGTTGTCGCGGACTGTGGATTTATTCTGGGGCTACCAAAAAAGAAAGAAGTGTGGTGATGTTACAAAGCATTGGAGAGCATAATTTGGATCCTAATGTTATTAGAATCCATATCTTTATTATGCCTTAATGATGCTGCAGTGCTGTTCACCACCCAGTGCTATTGTGAAACTAGCCGGTCTCGAGGCTTACCTAGAATATTTTTTTTTTTAAATGCCCCAAAGGTGGGTCACTTAAACCGTTCAGAGCCTAAGCAAAACCTGCTGGACGAAGCGGCACTAGGCGCGCGCTGGCGGGGGCCGGACGGGCCGCGCACAGGCCTGACCTTGAGCAGACCCCGGCGGCGGCCGGCGTGTCAACAGAGCCGACTTCATTAGCCCCTCCCCGAGCCGGCGGCAACAGGCGAGCGGCGGCCGGCGAGCAGCGGGCCACGCCGGCACCCAGATCCGCAGGCGAGCACCAGGTGCCGTCGAGGGCCACGGCGCTGACTCACAGTCGACGCTGGCAGTGTCTTTAGCCGGGCCAGATCGAAGGCAGATAAATTGCATGTCGGTCCATTTCATGAGAACACCGCGACAAGCAAAAACATGCGGCAAAAAGCTACCCATGACGCAAAGGCTGCGCGGCTGTTGCTTAGGGGTGTCGATTAAATCGGTGTTACCGGCCACATGGTTTCCGAACACTGGCGGGTCGAGGTGTTGTTATCACCACAGCTGCGGCCGGATCCGTCCACGGCAGTCTTTCGACTGGCCGGTCGGCGGCCGTCCGAACCCATCGAGACCGGGTCATGTCGCTGGTGGTCGGATGGCGTGTCAGGTCACGGGGGCCGACGTGGCGCGTACGATCCAATCAAAATAACCGCAGATTGAGATCGGCAGCAGACCGCCGCCGCAACGCCAATGAGGAAAGTTGGGAGACGCGTGTCGCGCGCCGGCGTCTCCAACGAGCGCCGCGACGCTCACGGAAATGATCTACATCGGGCTAAGCAGCAGCCGTCCGCTGAGCAGGCTCTCCGGCACAGGACGTGCGCTGCAACGCTCTGGTGCGAACGCACGTGACGTCTTCGCGAGCTGCGGGTCCTCAGGGCGACCTCGACAATCGTCGAGAGCTTCTGAAGAGTTTCGGTTTGCCCGTGCCAAGATCCCGCGACGAAATGTTGTCTTCGGACCGAGTTCAGACCGACCTGAGCGCATCACCAACGCCTCGCCCTCTCAGTTCCTGACCTCTTCGATTAGCTTCGATTCCGCGAGGTGTGTTAGCCGAACCCGTGGCTTTACTGGCAGCTTGAATGAGGTTGATACGTTGCCTGGTGGCAAGGTTGCCGCCCCCCCCCCCCCCCCTCCCCCACCTCGCCCGTCCCAGTAACGACTCTGGTTGCGCGATACGTTTTCTGAGAAATGACACTGGTGAGCCGTCGAGGTCATCCGGTACAGGTGTGAGCATAATCAGCTGCAAAAAGCGTCCGACGGGCACGTGCTTCTCTGCGATGGACATCCATAAACACGCACCTATCGTGGCGCGAGAGAGGTCAAAAGCCTTGCCAAGCCAGATGGAGACAGAGCACAATTCATGCAAACCAAAAACTGTCGAGTTCAAGATCACGTCAGCGCTATTTTCTTAGTCCGTTATGGTTGAAACCGACGGCTAATATTTGTCCATGAACCGGTTTCCGTAAGGAGAACCCTAGTATTCACTTCGGGCTGGCCAACGTAATTTTACCTTAACTCCCTAGTTTCTACGCCAGTTTCACAAACCTGACATCCTCCTCCGAAGTAAATCGTAAAATGCCGAGGCTGATGACATTTCAATAACGACGCAAGTGGTTGTTCTCATGGCAACGATGTTGTCATTTTGGACCCGAAGGGTTCAGACGCTGATAAGAATCCAAAATATTCACAAAATTCACAAAGCCTTGATTTGACAAGTTGTGTCGGTTACCACACATCTAGCGTAGGTCTCGCGTGACAGCTCACGGGAAGAACATACCGCACTGTCACCCCACGATCTCAATCTTGAGGCAGTAGCCAACAAACTCCTTGCAAGGCGGACTGAATTCAGCCGTGCACCGCAACCGACCAACACCTTCGGACGATGTGTCACGAAGCCTTGTGATAGGATCTTAGGCGGAATAATGGCAGATGACGTGCTAACGGTAAATACCCTACTAATAAAGGTAGATTCAGAGAGAGAG
>NW_023597034.1:18957236-18987236 GCF_011947565.3 Pollicipes pollicipes
CGTATAAACACTGAGATAAAAACCTTAAAAATAATTATGTGGAGTAATATCCTATGCCACATCAAGCAAAGGCCTTCGACAAAAAAGGGGCGGTGGGCCATTGCGATAACACCAGGCATCATAACATCATGGTAGACCCACGGTGGAACCACATAAGACACAGTATGGTTGAAACCACCCATACACAATACGCGTAACCGGGACTCACATATCGTATACCCCTTGGCTCGAAACACGACTATTGTTCTGTCGAAGGTGATCATAGTCTAGAAAATTCACCACAAAGAGATCAAAGTATGGTTTCCATCATCATTCATTTCCCTTCACCCTCATTTCTTGACCAACTGTCCGAAAATTGTCTATCACCTTTGTAAGATTGATGGTCTTGTTATTTAATTTTGAAATCCTGCTGTCAACCGTTTTCTAAGCTTAAAGGCAGGTGGGTGCCTCCTGACGAAAGAAGTATGGAAAGCAGCGCCGTGCCTTGTGCCTTGGCCGTTGAGGTGTTCAGGATACCAGCACAGGGTGGACTTAAATGAAATGCGTGTAATTGAGCAGGATTAAGCGAACCGTCTCAATCGCAGAGATTGCATCATGAGGGCTCACGGGGTATTTGGGATAGCCATCGGTGCAACAGTTTGTAACTGCGTTCTTTGTTCTGAGTTGTGCTGCCTGTGACTGTTGTAAATACATAACAAAATATGTGGGCAATCACTGCAACTGGCCTGAAAATTGAGGCCGCACGTGTTTCTTCTGATGGAGTTTTCTCAGCGCAACAGCACGCGCATACTTCTGCTGGTCGGAGTAATGACTGCAGCGTACAGCACTGCCACCTTGCATCCCGTTTGAACAGATCTGAAAGGCCTGCGAGGGTGAACAACGCAATTAGCAACACTTGTCCGAGGGCGCCTGGTGCGCCTTGATGATCGTATGAGCGCCGGCTAAAATTGCTCGGGGCGACGCTGAATTATAGGGTCCGCTTTCCCCATCACTTAAATCACCCGTGAGTCAGTTGGCCGAGACACTTATCCGGTGAGTTATTCGGAGGCAGTCATGTGCGCGTGGGATGCCGGGCGGCATTCATCACCGCCAAAGCTTTCGGGCTCGTGTGCTGGCGTTCTAAACAGCTTTATGTTCCGGTGTCATGAATTCGGAGTAGTCTAAAATGTTGTATAGCAGCAAGGCCAGCAGGTTTGACTGCCCGGAGCTATTTCATTGTTTTCAGGGTTGCCTCCGTGGCAGTGAAGTGCAGAACGACGTTCTCCTAGTTCCCAAATTGAGAGCCTTTTCTGCCCGCAAATGTAATTCACTAATTTCTGAGCGTCCGTCCATCCGCCTGTCCATCCCGAGCGTCCGTCCACCCGTCTGTCTGTCCTGAGCGTCCGTCCATCCGTCTGTCCGTCTGTCTGTCCTGAGCGTCCGTCCATCCATCCGCCCGTCCTGAGCGTCCGTCCATCCGTCTGTCCAGCACCACACAGACGGCTGCGTAGACTGCCGTCAAGGCTGAATAACACGACGGGTTTGATATTGCTGACGAACTATGCCATAAATCTGCGCCCGCCCGGTGCCGGTGTCGGTCACCAGGTGCGAGAGGGGCGGTGTTTTGACATTATGCAGGGAGGGGGGCGGTATTTTGACATTATGCAGGGAGGGGGGGGGGGCGGTGTTTTGACATTATGCAGGGAGGGGGCGGGGTTTTGACATTATGCAGGGAGGGGGCGGTGTTTTGACATTATGCAGGGAGGGGGCGGTGTTTTGACATTATGCAGGGAGGGGGCGGCGTTTTGACATCATGCAGGGAAACATTCCTCGTCGTATTTATCGGCAACGAGGCTTTCGGCATTGTGTCCCATATGAGATCAGTGTAGGAACCAGAAATGAAACCAACTGGACTTTGGCTTCCGGGCGGTCGGACTGACTCTGGCGTTTTGTGCGATTAAAGAACGGATGCAGTACATTCTTGCGAATGATATGTGTACCTACTGTTAGTCACATTTGCAGGATTGCTGTCATGCCTGTTTATTTTTCATCTAAACGCGGCTGTCGAGTGTAAGCTGCTTCGAAAAAAATTCATCCCCAGGAGCCTAATGCATTTAGCACTTTTAGTGCCACAGGTAGGCATACACTGAAACCGAAAATTCATTAAACAACATAATGACGATTGAAACTCAATTTGATGGTTCCATAATCTTTGTCACATAATCGTGGTGCCGTGTGGGACAATATGGTTTTGGCGCGCCCCGCCACCATTCATCTCAAAAAGGGATTTTTTCCAGTACAGGCACTGCTAAATGGTGTGACAACTCTTTGAAACTGTTTCTCTCAGGTGATGTTAGATCAAGCAGCTTTGGCAGTAAGTCAAGTTTTCAGTGACCGTAGCACGTACACAGCCAATAACTTTGTGGGGGGAAGCCCGATGTTTTGGCGTCCCGCTATCATGAGAATGGGCACCCAACGACTTATATATTTAACTAACCACTGCTAAACTCAGCGTCTTCCAGGGTCCCACAATGCCTAACAGGGATTATGTGTCGGCTGGTGGCTCCGAGTCGGTCACAGTTAAGTTGGAAGAATTCTGAAGAGGGGTGCCCCCTTGGACCTAAGATCAAGGGCCCAATTGGGTGGGTGAAGGGCTCGAATGACTGGCTGCAAGTCACATTAAGGACCTCGTCCGAAGGGCCGTGATCTGGAATGTCAGTTAGAGGGCCCGTTGCACCAATTGGGGACCTCTGAGAAGGTGTGTTCTTCTATTTTGGCCAGAGATCACGAAGAGCACCGGCGATTTGTTCCATGCAGTCACTTAGGGGATGGGTTCTTTAAATAGGTGACTATAAAATTCCGACAGCATTGATCTCGCATCAGCTTGTGGGCTCTGTCCCAGTTATAAAACATAAAAATGAATAAAATAGCACAGAAAACATGTTTGTGTTAACAAATGGCCGTACCAACGATTTTATTTTTGGGGGAGAGGGGATCCCTGTTTCTATGAGGGAGTCTTCGTTAACCCAGTGTCCCTCCCCGCTTGCCAAATCTCTGGCTGCGTCCCTGTGCCGGCGTCCTTTGTTCACCACTAAAAGGAGGCTTAGAAGTGTCCGTGAGCCGCTTTTGAGATGCGGTTATTTCCTCAAACAACTTTTTTTGTTTTCTTAAACCGTCCAAGAAGATCTGAATAGCAGTCCAATGTACGGCACCAACCGCACCTGTACGTGCGCTGCTAGACGTAGCTCTGAAGTCACTGCTAGTGAACAAGCAGAACTACATGCAGTATAGTGGCGCCTTGGCTCATCGAATGGCATCGCATGAGGTCAAGAGGAACGGCTGTCATGGCGTACAGAACGGAACATTTCTTTGTAAAAAATGTAAAAAAGCTTTGTGGCTTATTTCTGCCGCGAAGCGAGATTACCTGCCATGTACCGACATGCTGCCGTTTTCCCTTTTATTTATTTGAGGGCACGTGCTGTCCGTGGGCTCTTCTATATTCGATGATTAAAACCGAATATGTTTCGAGATAACTAGTCAGAATTTTATGATCTTGATGCATCTTAGCGCATGGCTTGAAATAAGGAAGCGGGAATGCTGTGCTCCAAAATACTAAAACACATTTATGTGTCCAAGTTTTCCAGAACATCATGGATGAGAACTGCACGATTTCAGATCCTTGGTGCCTGCTATGCCAAATAGCTTGCTTACCCAATGCAAAATTGAAATATATTTTTAATGTCAAAGCAAAGGCATCCTGGGCACTTACGGCACCTAAGTCGAGAGCCAGCTCACCAAAAATCTTCTCATGAGCCAGACTGATGCAACAAAGAAAAAGTAGCTATTTAAGTGGTGATTTGAAGCATGACACTTTAACGAGGGCTGTTGCAATTCAAAACAGTAGTTTGTTTGGACATGACACATATTCCCAGGATTCAGTTCTAATACACCGTGAAAACCGACACCAAATCAGGACGAATTGTTAGCTCAGGGAATTTTTCTTTCACAGCACCACATATTATAGTAGAGCACCAAAAATGGACTCAGGAAACCGATGCTTTTCCCCCACTGTCTTCATATTGTTTTTTATGTTTGCCTTTTATTTGTCATATCTAAGAAAAACGAGTTGGGCAAAGGTCAAGCTTGCGAAAGCACGTGTGGAAGAGGTCATGCAACGATGAATATAGTGTCCCTAAATGCAGAGAACTGCCAGTTGAAGCAGGCACCAAAATTTTAGAAAAACGCAAGCCGTTCCTGCTTCCTGCGTTGCACGGAGGATACATAATTTGCCTCGATAGCGCCGCCATCTGTGGCGTCACATCTACTCGCATGTCAACAATGTGAAGGGCACCTCACTTGTTATCATTTGTAGCCCATTAAGCTCTCATGGAGCAAAAGACACCTTCCCTGCGTATCGTTGTTCCGCGCACTCAGAACATCGAACGGGTATAATTTATGCTAGACGTTTTTAGCCAGGTATATTGATGTTTGTGCTGTTTTTATTCAGATACATCAAATTTAGTGGGGCGGAGCATTTTAGCCGCTTTGCAGCTTGGCGCCCTTTTTCACCGGATCGCGAAGATCCGCACTTCGCACTCTCTGGCGAAACATTTCGCCAAGCCGCAAAACGGCCAAAGAGTTCTTGCTCACCAATGGGATTATCTGGTCAAAAGCAGCCTCACATATCTTATTGAAGTTATGTTTTCCGCTTGCTTCGCTATGGGAAGAGTCGGCGCCGTTGGCTTAAGTAAAGCGCCGCCTCCATCCACATAACGTTAGTTTAGATCTCAATGATGCGCAGCATGTCTTACTTATGTTTCTTATCTGCTATAGCCTGCGTTCATTGGTAGTAACGTGCATTTATTAGCGTTTCCCGCGTACGGAAACGCTTGATTTATCACTGTTTCAGCTTTGCGGAATGCTTTCCACAGCTTAACGCCTGCACAGATCGTTTCTCTTACATATACAAAGAATGTGTCCCGCTAAATGCCAAGAGACGCCCGTCTCTTTCGCGCCCGCGGTAACCGACATTGGCATCGAACGAACGTGATTTTGCGTGTGGGATCATCGCCCAGGATTGAACCCATCGTATGTTAAAATGTCTCGGCGACCAGCTTGAGCAGGCGTCTGTGCTGTGCATCTGGCTGAAGAAGTGCAGATAGACAAGTAGACGGACAGCCAGCCAGCCCGACATAAGGTTGGAGACGAGTGAATTGGATGGCCGCACTGGACCAATTGGATGGCCGCACTGGACCAATTGGATGGCCGCACTGGACCATTGGATGGCCGCACTGGACCAATTGGATGGCCGCACTGGACCAATTGGATGGCCGCACTGGACCAATTGGATGGCCGCACTGGACCAATTGGATGGCCGCACTGGACCAATTGGATGGCCGCACTGTGACCAATTGGATGGCCGCACTGGACCAATTGGATGGCCGCACTGGACCAATTGGATGGCCGCACTGGACCAATTGGATGGCCGCACTGGACCAATTGGATGGCCGCACCTGGACCAATTGGCTGGCCGCACCTGGACCAATTGGATGGCCGCACTGGCCCAATTGGATGGCCGCACTGGGACCAATTGGATGGCCGCACTGGACCAATTGGATGGCCGCACTGGACAATTGGATGGCCGCACTGGACCAATTGGATGGCCGCACTGGACCAATTGGATGGCCGCACTGGACCAATGGGATGGCCGCACTGGATGGCCGCACTGGACCAATTGGATGGCCGCACTGGACCAATTGGATGGCCGCACTGGACCAATTGGATGGCCGCACTGGACCAATTGGATGGCCGCACTGGACCAATTGGATGGCCGCACTGGACCAATTGGATGGCCGCACTGGACCAATTGGATGGCCGCACTGGACCAATTGGATGGCCGCACTGGACCAATTGGATGGCCGCACTGGACCAATTGGATGGCCGCACTCTGGGCATCGGTGAGATGCGAACCAATGTTATGTGGCTGGAGACGCTACTCCTCAGGACGCCACGGAGACCATGGCCTCTCTGAGGCATGAGGCTTACAGTAAGTTCTGAGATATTTTGCAGCAGTCCGGTGCAATTTCAAAGGAGTTTGGTGAAGATTTGATACCTACCCCCACTCCCCGAGGAATATTCTGGTTCCGCGGATGTGTTAACACACACGCGGTCAGGTAAACGCTCAGGTCGAGATGTGCTCTTTTGATATATAAAAGACTAAGAGACCTGCATACGCCGAATTCAACGGGTACGTAGGGCTGTATTTGGATTAATCTGCGTCGGATCTTTAGGCCTTTAGGTTGCGACCTTCATGTCAAATAACGTCAAACCAGGTCATATTCGAGGCTGGTGTAGGAAGCACCCTCAGAACTCTTCACGCAGCCAGTTTCAACCTAGATGCCGTTTCTAAGTATAACGTGACTTGGTATCATATCGAGTCAGTGACTTTTCTGTCCTTCAGAAGGTCAAAACAAATGGCATCCCTCGGGATTCTTTTGAAGCTTGAACTAATCCAAGCAGCGTGTTTCTCGAAACCAGAGGCTTATCGAGGTCATTTTATTTGCCTCCTGCTCCCTGGCCTTCGTGAATTCAAACAAAAAATCCGTCGATGCCTTTATGATCGAGGAATTCAATATCATCATCATCTACCACATGAAGGAAATTTTCCCGTAAAAACAGGTTTGGTTTGGTATTCATTTAACCTTGTTTTCTTTATGCCTGACTAAAAGGAATTGGACTTCATTGCAATGCATTATCCTAATCCTATCCCAATTATACTTATCTTATCACTCATAAAACCACCTTCAAGCTGTATGACTCTGTCCAGCACTAACTCGCCGCATGGGCCTGAACGATTCACCAAGAATAGCCTTAGCTGGCGACTATGATCTGACTGACCCGCTTCAGACCAGCAACCTAAAGACACACATTTAATTGTTGATTTCAAAAGATTAGCTGTTCAATTGGATACAGCTATACAAAGTTTGGCGTCGCTACTCCGCTCCGTTTGGAATCTTCTCTGGCCATATCAAGATGTCCTGCCTCACCAGTGTTGGGACATGATTCCGTGGTATGTCGCTGCCAGTGGAGGTACTCACGCGACTAGCGTCGCCTCCTCGAGCAGTGAAATTTCTGAATACTTTAATTTTTAAGCGACTGTGTGCTTCCGCCGCACGATACAGCACTCATCGTGTCTTAGATGGTAACCGTATAACAAGGCCCAAACTTTCATTGCCGCATGTGCGCGGGACGAAAAAAGACCGCCTTCCGGGCTGCTGTTTTTGGAATGAAACTTCTGTTCTTTCTTATAATTCTGACTTAAGTTCGCATATTGTTGTATCACCTTAACGGCGCCAGCCTTTGTCCTTGGCCAGACAAGTTGCATCTCACTCAGGTTTTGCGGCGTTTTCAAGGCATCAAATGCGTGAGAAATATTGCAAGACCCATGTCTTAAATCCCAGTTTATTGGCCGCATAGTCTAGATCACACAGTACGCATACTGCAAGCATGCTAGGAAAATGGCATAATCCGCTATCAATAAGTTCTTGTGACAGCATGCCAAGTGATCTAATTTGTCATCGCCAGTATTTCACGGATCATCACAGAGACTAAGCATTTGCTGTTTACCAAAGTAACCCGGTCTTCTTTACCCCTCAGCAGAGCATTGCGCTTCATCGAGCCATGTCATCGACAGCTTCAGAATTTAGGACTCAAGTCCTCTGAATTGCATCCGGTAGCCTCATAACTTGAGGATTCCTTGAACTATTGGTGACATCGGTCCGGAAATTTCATCAATGACTTGACACATTAAGGCGTCGCTCTCCATCATTTGGAGTGCAGTTTCCGCGAACTCTTTTGAATACTTGGCACATTAACACCTTACTTTCGGCCATCGCCTTGCAGGTAATCAAGATTCAACGATCTGGAGGGGAACTCGGAAACGATCAATACGGGATAGGAGAGGGAGGAGAGAAACAAAGGGCACATCTGGAAAACTAGAGGCCTGCTTTGGTTGCTGTTTGAGGTGGCTATCGTCATTCTTTTGAATAGATGCGTCGCATATGGTAAGATTGGTGGAAGATCCGTTTGTGCTATGATGCATCCCTAGGGAACCGAGCAAACAATGCCCCACGTTTTGAAAGTATTTGGTGGTCCAATTCTTTACAATAAAGTGCATTTATGATGATATTGCCGGAGTTGGAAGAACAAAAAGCATGATCAGGTTTTTCGCCTTTGATGTTTGTGTGCTTGACTCAACTCGGCAAGCTTAAAATAATGTAGGTAAATAGACCTCTTACCGTAACTTTCGTCGAAAACACAGCACATTGAAAGTCTGTTTGTAGTGGCTGGGAGGGCAGAACTGTCATTAAGTACGTTTTACCGTAACGGTCCTATTGTTTTAGGGAATCAGGCCATACTCTTAAAGGGATTGTCACACCTTCGGGCATAATTCAAAAACGCATTCTAATAAAACCTCAAGACAAGCTACGTCCAGTAATAGCACTGGGTAATACCACTGCAGCACCGTCAAGACGCAATAAGGGCATATTTTTTTATCTTTTTTGGGTCCAAAGCACGTTGCCGTCGCCTTGTAGCAGCACTACAGGTGCGGTTAAACCCTTCTCAATTGGTCGCCACTCAAGAGCATTTATAATTGTTTCCACAGACAACATAATAAAGAATGCCGACACAAGGATGATTTGATATTTGTTCAGTTTTAGATAAGACAGTACTGTTAGCTTTACTCCTCGGAAAAACCGGGAGAATGGATATATACGTAGGCTGATATTTCGGTAACATGCCTTTATCGAAACAAGAGCACTTCTGTTATTGTTCCGATAAGGGTATGTGGCCGAAATTTCAACCTGGCGATATTTCCATGATGGAGATATAGTTTAAGCCGGAAGAATGATTCTCCTGTCCTTTCCGAGGAATAAGGTTAATATTACTGTCTTATCTATGCGAATGATGTTCCTCGCTAATGGACTGAACAACTTACGTAATTTTGTTGTTTTAGCGCGCTATTGACGTAATTTATTGAACACACGCATAAAAATACGCATTGATATGTACTAGAAGATACATAGGCTTGTCATTGATTTCTCTGCCGTATTCGTAAACACAAATGGAGCCGATGAACGCAGCAGGAGAGCACTGCGGCGAGTGATAGTGAGAAATGGTGGCAATTGCTTGTGCAGTCATGCTGCTCCTCACTTTCAGGGCTTTACCTCACGTCTGGTTACTTTCAACAGGGCTGTTTAACGTTGAAATGACGCTGTCATTAGTGGTAGGCATGTACCAAGTATTGTGTGAGGAGTAAATGAGGTCATTGTGTAAGTGAAAATATGTGCATATTTTTATCTTGGACGGTTGGGCCATACTTGTTAGCCAATCCCCTATCAAAAGAAGTCACTGGTTCCAACCGATGCCTGTGTGATACAGATGTAAAGGGTGAGAAAAATAACTCTGGCAGTGTTCTTGTGTGATACAGATGTAAAGGGTGAGAAAAATAACTCTGGCAGTGTTCTTGTGTGATACAGATGTAAAGGGTGAGAAAAATAACTCTGGCAGTGTTCTTGTGTGATGCAGATGTAAAGGGTGAGAAAAATAACTCTGGCAGTGTTCTTGTGTGATACAGATGTAAAGGGTGAGAAAAATAACTCTGGCAGTGTTCTTGTGTGATACAGATGTAAAGGGTGAGAAAAATAACTCTGGCAGTGTTCTTGTGTGATACAGATGTAAAGGGTGAGAAAAATAACTCTGGCAGTGTTCTTGTGTGATACAGATGTAAAGGGTGAGAAAAATAACTCTGGCAGTGTTCTTGGGTGATACATATGTAAAAGGTGAGAAAAATAACTGGCAGTGTTCTTGTGTATTAAACCATTGAGATAAGTTGAACGCTGTATAAAGACCCAGTTGGTCTGACATATCTGAGAGCTTGGATCACACCACATGACCAGGTAATTTTCAGTTACAGGCCTTGTCAAAGCTGATGTCAGAATTAGGCGGCTACGGCGGCGTGAAAACGCTGTTCTTCGCCGGCTGGTTTTAGCGTAAATATTTACATAAACCGATTTTTTGAATCTAGCACATTCAATGAAGCATTTAGATGGAAAATGGCGTTGGTTTGCATCAGAGCTACAAAATTAATGCTGAAATGCGCTTCCAGCTAGTTCCCCAACAGAAAGATGCGATAATCCGTTCGCCAATTATTTTTCCTGAAGAACTCTAGCCGGAAGTGTTAATAAACAGTCTGGGTAAAAGAGTACAACATACAGCAACAGCAGCAACGTAGGTTGGGATGAGATACGGCGGGCCAGACGGGCTCGCAACACCCTGGGACGAGCACTGAGAAGTTGGAATGCACATTTTGTAGCCTTATGGGGAGCGTTGTCAGGGTGGATGCAGAGTTGGCCTGATACAGCGCGCGCCATTTCAGTTCAAGATAGCAGATTTTCATGTAAAATGGGACGATTTCTGGTAAGTTTTGCAGTTTCTGACAATCAAAGAGTCGTGGCCTATGCCTCAGCTACGAAAAGGTCTTGGGGATATGTAAGGGTGGTCGGGTTTTGTTCTCTGCGCACCATTTTTATCTAATACATCCAACATTATAGATCTGCAACTTAAACAATACCTAGGAAAATCATAGCACAGCAACAGCGAAATTTTTGGCACCTGCACTCCTTACCTTACCTTATTTTTACATTTCACTCCATATAGGTGCTACAGTGCGAAGATATATGGGCAATCATTGCCCTTCGGTAAATGTAGTGTAACCATTACATGTGATATTTGTTTATTTACGCATAAATATTCCTTTTACAAAAAAAAACATTGCATGTAGATCTTCAGCCACGTTGGCTCCGAGAACTATGGCGCAGGTGCTGGAACTAGAAAACGTGGTTCCGTAGGATCTATTTTTGGAATCAGAGCCTAGTATGGAGTTGCCGTTAGAAGGTTTCCATTGGAAACTTATAGTATCTTTTCACATCAATGCAAACTTACAATGTCTTTCACATAGAGTTATAATAAAGATGAAGAACAGAACTGCCACTCAATTAATTGGCGAAACCTCCGTTTTTAACAACGTGACTAGTATCAACCAACCTTTTCATAGTATCAACCAAAAACCATACTGCAGGCTACCAAATTTGGGTGTCCCATGGTGACGTCATGTCTGCGTGGCTGTTCACTGTATACTTGTACTGTTCACTGTTCACTTGATACTCTCATTCTCAAAGCCCGAGTGCGCCTCAAAAAGAGCCATTGTGATTAACGTTATAGTGGAGAAAACAAAATCACACATAGTATAACGTTTCGTTGAATTCGCGGGATAATTGGCTTCATGTTCGTATATGGTTTTGTCTAAACAGAATGTTACAAGCTTTCGTAGCATTTAATGCACAAACACCCGGACACCTTAGTGTGTCGCAAAATTTACAGAGCGCACACACGTTAGAAAAGGCAAAACAAATGAAATGTATTGCTTTCATAGAGGTGAGCGCGACATCAACTGAGATTTCCCCCGCAAGGTCCGCTGACTGAAATCAAAATTCTGAGCCATGCGAAAGGATCTTGAGAAAACTGGTAGCAAAGATCAAATTGCACGCGTCTGATGTAACAGTAAGTGCAAAGTACAACAAGTTGAGTTCTGTCTTTTGATGCTCCACATTTGAAGATAATGAAGTAAGCATTAGGTATGATCAAATATGCTCACTTTTAGCTATTGGTATACCAGTAAGTGGGTGGGACTGTTTTAGAGAACAAAACTTATCTATTTACTAGGCATGCTTCTCAGTGCATCATTGTTTGATTTCGTTTGATTTCATGGAGCACTCACTTGCTGTGTTTCAATCTCCAAGAAGTGGCCCGCGGCGGTGTTTGATGTGTGCTGAACTAGGCACCGTTAGGTACTCGTGTTTTGGCCCTTTCTCGCGGTTGAAGCGCAAGAAGTATTTTGCGTTAGAATCTTATAACGCTTGCACAACATTGGTGGACGGCCAAGTGGCGGCCGTTATACCTGGCCTTACGGCCGTTAAGGCTGGTTGTTTGATTGCGTCCCCGTACCTTGCATGACACTCATTAAGAGCCAATTGAAGGCCGATGTATCTGTAAATAGTGCTCCCAAACGCCAGTCATGAACGACTCTACAATCATGGCTGTACTGGTCTTGATCGCTGCATAGTCAGTGGGATGGCAGGAGTTGAATAAAGTTATCATGGTGTCATAGATGCTTGGGCGACCTAGAAATAGTCTGCACAGAATAGTCTGCACATCCTTGCGGGCGTGTAGCTCAGGGACTTAAGAGGTTTAGGTGTTAAGAAAGGCAGGGCTGTGAACTGCACTGAATGATTTTCAAGACAGCAATTTCTGCAGGGTTTCTTGCGGATGTGCCTAAGCATACTTTAAGGTCTAAAATAATGAAGCCCATGTCCTTTTGACTTCGGTCTTACCGAACTAGAACTGGAGACGCGACTTTTCAGCCCGCTAATCCTCCAGTTTTTAATTCACAAGAACCCGCGGGCTTTTGGCTGGGTCGTGGGGCACACTTGGCGGACTTTTGCGGGTTAAAAGTTTTCCATGCAAAATAATGTGTTTTTTGTCATTCACTAAGCATCCCAAAACCAGACTGCTTTGTCAAACACAAAACAATAATGAAGCAAACATATTTTATTTTTACAGCAAGAGCATACGTGACAGAAAATCCATGGCAGACATGACAAACCAGTAAACCAAGTTACACAAATTGAAGAGCTTTAAGCAAACATCTCACCGAAAAAAGAATAACAGCCAATAAATAGCAAATAACAAACTATTTTTTGTCATTCACTAAGCCTTAGATCATCCCAAAACCAGGCTGCTTTGCCAAACACAACCAATAGTAAAGCAAACATATTTTATTTTTACAGCAAGAGCATACGTGACAGAAAACCCATGGCAGACATGGCACGCCAGCAAACCAAGTTACACAAATTGAAGAGCTTTAAGCAAACATCTCAGCAAAAGATAAGAATAACAACCAAATTTTCAAAGCCATGGCCTGATTTTATTGAGCAGCAGTTTGGTAGGCCTTCCATATAACTAAAGCTACACACTGCACTTGGTTGTTACTGTGGGGGCGTGGTGCACTCGGCCTTTCTTGGTTAACACAAAAACCTCACAGAGCACAATATTTAGGATTAATGAAATACATGAGAAACTGTGAGCCAATTTGCCATAGCTTCGCTAGTGTGTCAATACAGTCAGCAGCAGCGAACGTATCAAATGCGCGACAGTTGTCGAAACTAAAAAAGTGCTGGCATGGAGTCTGTTTATCCACATCTGCAGAAGATACGATATGTGACCGTGACGACCGGGCACTTAAACAATATCGTCCCCCCACGGCTGCGTTATGTTATGCTATGTTATGTTATATATATACATATATATATATATATATATATATATATATATATATATATATAGTTATGTCACTAGAGGGGCAAATATTCGTGGACGAAATATCATTGCTATCCCCGCCTCCATGTGGCCTTCACGCAGCATAGTACAAACCATGCTGTGATATTTTTGGGATGCCAAAGGAACAGGGCACGAGATGTTTATCCAGTTTAGGGCTGCCTTAGATGCCACTGATGCCCTTACATGCCTGCCGGCTGGCGTTTGTTTGGCGCCTTAGTAAGGCACCAAGCAAACGCTAGCCGTTCTACTCTCACACCCATACATTCACCCGAACGTGGTTCCAGGCCAGTCCAAATCAAAGCAGAACAATTTGCAATTTTCCAAGCTGCTGCGCTTTGTCACGTCCCGCGAGCTTTCCTAGCTGCAGACCACGCCCGGCTGGCTACCGGCGTCGCAAAAAACGTGTTCTGAATACCCGGAGCGACAATACGGTCAGCCGCCTTTGCCCGCACTAGCGAAGGCACTGACCCGGGGTGAAGTCTCTGCCCTCGCTAGCGGGGGCTGCCGGCCCGGGATGAACTCTCCGTCCTCCCTAGCGGGGGCCGCCGGCCCGGGGTGAAACTCCCGCCCTCGCTAGTGGCGGCCACCGGCCCGGGGTGAAGCCTCCGGCCTCGCTAGCGGGGCTGCCAGCACGGGATGAATTCTCCGTCCTCACTAGCGGGGGCACCGGCACGGGGTGAAACTCTCGCCCTCGATAGTGGCGGCCGCCGGCCCGGGGTGAAGCCTCCGGCCTCACTAGCGGGGGCACCGGCCCGGGGTGAAGCCTCCGGCCTCACTAGCGGGCACCGGCCCGGGGTGAAGCCTCCGGCCTCACTAGCGGGGCCGCATGCCCGGGGTGAAGCCTCCGGCCTCACTAGCGGGGCCGCCTGCCCGGGGTGATGAAGCCTCCGGCCTCCGTCCCCGCTAGCGAGGGCCACTGGCCCGGGGTGAAGCCTCCGCCCTCACTTGCGGAGGCCGCCAACCCGGGGTGCAGTGAAGGATGGCCTGGCTCCTCGGAGGTATTACACGTCATTAAGCTCTGGCAAAAGGGCTGCTGTCGACGTCATGACGGAGTGGGCGCGTGAATGAGGCGAGTGTGACATGACAGGACGTAATCAGCATCGCTGGGCGTCAGCGCCTGGGCGCAAAACTGACGGGCAGTCGAGCAGCGCTACATATTAATGAACTGCCGACGTCAATGTTAGAGGGTATACGCCATGGGCATACAGCTATGGGTCTACAAAGTAAACGGCAGTGGAGGGATTTAGCCGCTCGTCGACAAGCAGACGTATAAGCCGACCCTGGCATAGAAGTGTTACGGCACACCGAAAACTGTGTCGTTCAAGCGATACAAAATATTACCTGTAATAAAAGACTTGATTCAATTTGCAGTATTTATTTGTATATATTTTCGTATGTATATTTATATTTGCGGTATATGCGGTCTATTTGCGGGAATATGATAATGCAGCCTTGTAATGCCGTAATTTCATTTAAGAGTGTGTT
The DNA here is from genome assembly GCF_011947565.3 of Pollicipes pollicipes. Lineage (NCBI taxonomy): Eukaryota > Metazoa > Arthropoda > Thecostraca > Pollicipedomorpha > Pollicipedidae > Pollicipes > Pollicipes pollicipes. Next base: position 18,972,159 of record NW_023597034.1, read on the forward strand.
CCATATTTGTATGGGGTTTGAACTTACATGATGTCTTGAGATCATCCGGTGCAGCTCACAGCCGCGTCTTTCTAGAGACCTAAACCTCTCTATTTTCTGAGCTCCGCGCCCGCAAATGTGTGCAGATTATTTAGTGCAAACCGTTGCAAAGTCACCCTGGCATCCATGACACCATAATTACGTCATTTTAATCCTGAAATTCCATTGACCATGTAAATATCAAGGCCATTAAAAATATAATTGTCGAGTGATACATATCTGGCGTTCGTGAACACGATTTCTAGATACAGTGGCCGTCAAATGGGCCTCAGTCACATTGCGCAATGTACGATGACGCAATCAAACAATAAAGTGTGGAGGAGCATATTCACTAGAGAAATTGTGTTGTCTAGATCAGTCTTTTACACTAAAAGGTATATCAATATCCATACGCGGGCATATTTTATCATATCTGATGCTTGCCTCAATATCTTCCAAAAATCACCCTCTCACAAGACCATTCGACGCAAACACAGAGAGCCTTTTCTGCTGGCCTGGATGGTCTTTAATGCTGGGAAAACTGTTTACCAACGTATACGTACAGCTATCGTTCAAGGTAATTCTATTATGCTGCAGAGATGAGCAGAAATGAACGCTGACTGGCAATCGCGGAGACATTTCATCACGCATACTGCGTCCACAAGGGGACGCGGCCGAGTTCTGTGCGCAAATCCGCGCGAAAAATAGCGAGCATGGCGGCGGTGAGTGGGCGGCTCACGTCTGTTTCAGTTGACTAATGAGCGTAGTTTGTTTGATACCGCCATGAGTCCGTTTTACCGAGTGCACGTGACCCATTTCTCAGAGTCCGCCGTGCAAACTCATGTCACGTTGTGAAAGGGTTTCTTGCATTGCCACTCAAAATGTTGAATGGTCATGACTCTTTAATGGCATGTTTCATAAACCTTGCAGTCGTGGGGCTCCATTCGACGGTGCCAGGGGTGACTGGGGCAGACATAACGAGCCCATGCAACGCTTCGAAAGAAGAGCATTGGTCTATCCATCGGTTGCAATACAAGCGCAAACGTGCCGTTTAGTGGCGTAATCGAAGCTTCCAAGGCTTTCAAGAAACGTGCTCACAAATCCTCCAACTCACGCTTAAGACATGGCACGGAAGCTTCTGCTTCTCACACACGCTGTCACGGTTCGCTTTAAGCAAGGATGACTGCGACGGTGGCAGGTTTCAGAGGCGGCCATTTCAGCCTTCGTTCAGCCATTCGGCGTCGCCGGTGTTTGGTCACTGTCGCCGGTGTTCGTTGGCGGCGACCGGCATTCGCAGCGTCCTGCCGTCATTGTCATCATGTCGCGGTGGCGTTTTAGGGGAGGGGATGGTTTGATCGCTCGCCTCAACGGCTGGCACGCTGCGTCGCGTGGAACCATTTTAGTGTCATGAGTGTGTGGATGACTGCTCTGATTTTCACAAGTGCATTCAATGAGGATGAAGGCGCGTTATACACTGAAACCCTCATGGCCCATTTTTAAAAGACATCTTTTAGTTTTCACTATAAATCTAACGTAACGAATATGCACCATATACTTGCCATTGTGCGAAAATATATTGTTCGCCGATCTTGGAGCGCCATGTTTTGAACTACGATGGGATGTAAGCAAAACCAGCTGACTTACATACTCTCTTTTGCCGTCCCGGAAAACTTTCGTGACTGGTGTGGTGTAAAATGTTGGTGACTTGTCTGGCTTAGTCCTTTTTTAAGCAAGGCATCAGGAGATGAATTGCGCTAGGCTGTCTCATAATTTTATGTTTTTACGCTTCCAATACCTTCACTTTTTGTCACTTGAGCCCACCGTGTTTAAACGCACTACAGTGGCTTTCAAAACAGCCTCATCCTATACAATCCGCTTTCAAACATGTGGTGGGAACATCATCTCATGGTTCCCGAGTGAAGCTTTTTGATATGTGGTGGGAACCTCATTCCATTGCTTCCATCTGGGGCTCTTAGACATGCGGTGGGAACATCATTCCATGGTTTCTGTCTGGATCAGTGATCCTTTCACAAACATTTAGAAAGACACACGCACGTAAATACCGATGGCCTAGTAGGCTTCGGTAACTGCCTCACGACATCGGTGTGACATTCGCGTTAATTTATTTTGCCCACACCTGTGAGTGACATCAGTGCCCGGAGGCGATTACTTGCGCGTGGAGGTACAGCGCTCTTTTTACGAGCTGACCTTAAACTATCTGAACAGGTATGGGCGACCTGGTGAGCCAATCAGAGCCACATCATGCTACATTGGCAGTTGACATCTTTAAGCACGCAGGCATCTCTTGCTACTTGTGAACAGCCGTCAACACCAGGTCGAATTGACAGCTCCGGTCATTTTGTGCCCACATTCCACCGCCTGACATGGGTAGTACACTAAAATTTATGGTAATGACGTCATAACCACTCCATATAGTGCTGGCCGCTTGAGGCAGTCGTGAACGGGCTGGCGGCGCCGCTGGAGATGGGAACGTTATCCACCGGGTGGCTGCCGCCGGGCATCTGGAACAGTGGGAGGCAGCGGAAAAGCGCAGTGTCTAATCGATGCCATGATCTGACGTTCAAATTGCATGCAGAACCGAACGAAATGGTGCTCGTCGTGCCGCATTTCGAAGTTCACTGATCGACAGCCGACATGTCAAAGGACGCAGCGTAGGTATGAGAGCGCGACCCCCACACGTCTACGCAACTGTGGAAGGAGAAGTCATGCTCTTCTCCCAACGGCGATACCGGGACGACCAGCTTTGCACATGGATGCGGCTTAAATTTGCCGCAAGTCAGAGGTCACCATTTACTGCCGAGGGATGGTGGCAGAGCTCGGGAGGTCATCCTATGGTCTCCAATAACCTTGACCTTGGATGCCTTATGCATGCGAGCTTCATCGACGGTGATGATGCACGCGTAGTGCATTGTACTTTACGGTATATTTTGAAAGGTCTCCAACACATCTGCGGGTGGATTTGAAGGCTTATTCTGACGGGACCTTAAATAGCCCCAACTCCATTCTCGACGCAATCAGTCACGTGGGTTCACGACACAATGTATTTGAAAGTCACTTCCAGAAAATGGTCAAAAATTGACGGAATATGGCGTTAACTAGCCTTGACCACAAATATCCTTAGCGAAAGATACGGGGATTCATGACGTACGTGGTACAACATTTTCACGCCTTTCAAACTTCTTTGAGAAGTAAGCAGAACTGAAAGCAGCAGCGATCTTTGCGAATTACGAAACCTTGGAAGTAACTTGTCTCAGATTTAGGCTGCATCATGTTCAAAGGTCGTCACCCGGGTAACCCACTTGGGAGAATCGCAGGACATATCACGAAGTTCTACAGATAACACCAAGTAACATGCCCCATCAGAAAGAGCGTAAAACCTTCGCATGTCAGGGAGTGGACATCTTTTTCTGTACACAGTTACTGTAGTATAGCCATGCAATGTCCTGTATGTACTACGAATCGTTCCATATGTCGAGCTACGGGCTAGCAGGAAGTACGCTGTAGACCGGTTGTGCTATCAACGTACTTCGGTGGGGGCTGATGTGAAACACGGGCTGCAGCTCAATGTGTTGCACCTGTCTTACAATTAAAAGTTGATATGACCCATCCAATGATCCGTGTTGCCATTATAGTGGTTTTTGACCATATCGTTGAATATGAAATTGGTTTGCGATGGTGCAGTTGTGTATGTTGTCACCTAATGGTGGCAATGAGTAATTATTGAATATTGTAGAGACCCATGTATGTCGTATGTATAAACTTAAAGCCACTGGCATCTTATGGTCGTTTTCTGCGCATATAATATATCTGCTCATGGAATGCACCGTTTCTATCAGGAATGCATGTGCACAATAAAGAGCGTATTGTAAGGTTGAAGGAATGAGATTGTAGGGCAATAACTTGCTGAATTCTGTGCATTTAAGCAGCATGGTGCAGGTTAAAATCCTACAAGAATGACGACCCAGAAGCATCTGTTGGGTATCAGACATGGGTGTTTCGTGGAGCTTATTTATTATGCATATGCACATATGCTGACCCTGAACCAAAGCACTGGTGCTTGTCTTGTTTGTCTTGCGAGTTGCCAGGTTCTTACTTCAATATACTACTGACATGCCCGTTGGTGGTCTGAAGGAGGCGGGTGGTGCAGGCAGTGAGCACCCTGAAGCGGCTTGCTATATCAGGCACACACCAGTGGAGTGAGATATTGTCTGATGCAACCAACAGTGCATTGCTTTTCCCTGGGAATTGATCTGATAATTTACCTGCTGATTTCGATGCACACAAAACATGGTGGGATACTGGTAAGTATATCATTAACATAGTGGCGGAGCAATACGCAATTGCCTTTTATTAAAAGGCCCTGGCAATGTGAGACTTGTCATACCAGGTGCCTTACACGTGAATATATAGTAGTATGTCAGGCAACCGCCGTTATTCTGGGCGGCAGCTGGCATCTGCATACTGAGTTATGCATGCTGTAACAGCAATTCATCATATGTTTTGGTGTCGAGTGAAATTTACATATGCCACCATTTAGTGTATTCACTGCTGCTTGGCTAATTAATTCAGACTTGATCAGCCAATTTTGTGTCACGAAATGAAGGTGAACACTTTTAATTAGGTTGCATGAATGTGCTGTAATCCGTCCCACTTCCTTTTTTATTGACTTTAATGTGGTAAGATTGCGCAGCAAAAGATTGATGATCGGTTTCACCAGGGAGCGCGGCATTTCTCCTCACATAAGCTTGACCATGGTTGAACTGCAATTTTTTGGCGACCACCATGCTGCAAAATAATGGCCATAGTTCTGTTTCTGTCTGTGACAAATTTCATGACAGCTTTTTCATCCTACTGGCACACCTTACCCATCCAAGTATTGACGCCGGGTACATGACATTTCCAATTATGCCTGTAGCCCGATCACCTCGTACTGTCATATTGCGTCCGTGTGGTGGGAATTTTATCTGGGAGACACGCAGGTAATGAATATGGTTGTTTGACACTCCCCATTATCTAATTTCCAGTCTAACAATTAAGTGGCAAGAATGTAGCGTAACAGACGTCGGGCAGCTCATGCTGTGACTACAGGTAGCCTGCGTCACGGCCGCTCCGGGACGCACCAACGTCAGCCGGTGGCCGCCGATCCATGTGCACTTCGGCGTCTCCTGAACTGGGGTCAGCGAGGACGGGCGATGCTGCCGACACGAACAGCCCCATCCTACGTGCGGCCAGGCCGGTGCGACTGGTGGGACGGCTGTGCGGTCTGGCTGGGGCGCACGTGACCATCACACAGCGTGCCGTTAGGGGCCGGCCCGGACTGGACGGGGTGTCACGTGACGCTGGCTGGTCGGCTGTATCACCCCAGTGCTGGCTGGTGTCCCTGCGCCAGCTGCCTGGTGTGTCACAAGGGCACCAGGCTCGGCTCGAGCGGGGCGGATGGCCTGCCGCACGCCCCCACACGCCGGTGGGTTCAGCGACGGCGCTCTTAAGCTCGGCGTGGAGCGTGCATCTGTCACCGGTCTGGCTCAGCGGCCGCGATTCCGCACACAGGCAGTTGAAAAGTGGGCTAGAAGTGGAAATGCTGCCCCCTCCCCCGACCTCTGGTTGCGCTCACACTATCAGCGACACCCACGGCTACCGCTACGCTCATCAAGCCGATCTGGAGCGCGCGGACGAGAACCCCGGCTCCCTTCGCTGAGCCGCGTTATCTCGTCAGTTCACTGCCGCGCAACCGGCAAACCCGGAGCTGAAAAATGAAATGAAAAGGCCGGCCGGTCGCACAGTCTCGGGTCTACCAGTAAAACCCCGTGACTTAAGGCGGGAAGCTCGACGTGGGCGGCGAGGTTGCGCGCTTGTGCTTTTGAAGCTATAAACGAAGACGGAAGCCTACAGGAAGCCGGGATCGGAATATCCATGCAACGCGAATCACGCCCAGGTCCAGTAGTAAGATAATTACCGTTCCGTGATACTCTGTGAGAGTCAAGCGTGCGCGGGGCGACGCTCGACCACAGCGCTGTTCCCAGGCTTCAGCGTCTTGAGGTTATACACCGTCGCCAAACGGGCGCATCTTGTGCGGATCGACGCTCGAATTCCAGGGCCAACATCTGTGGACCAGCAGACCTGCTGGCAGATCAACGGACGTATTGACCGACCGGCCCGCTGGCAGACCAGTGAACCGCCTGACCGGCGAGCCCGCTGGCAGACGTGTGGATCGACTGACCGGTAGACCCTTGGCAAGCCTTTGGCCGAACTGGCCGGCAAGCCTGCTGGCAGACCTGCAGACCGACTGAACGACAGACCTACTGGCAGGCCTAAGGACCGACTGAACGGCAGGCCCGCTGGCAGGTCTGAAGACCGACTGAACGGCAAGCCCGTTTGGGAGACTGTTGCCGCCCGAGCCCTCATCCTCGATTGCAGATTTAAAAAAGATGTTATCCGAATATTTTAAATGAATGTATTTCTAGGAGCAGAGCTAACGCTAAGCAGTGCTTGCTGTGTCAGCGCTGACCTATTATTATATATTCACGGATTGCATTTTCAGCACCCGGTCCAGTTCAGTCCTGCTGGTCCAGATCTAATCCGCCCGCCAATCCGCTTTTAGTTAGTTAGGTACATGTCGCCCATCATCCGAGACCCGTCATGAACGCTGGCGCCTTGAATCTCATATATATACTAGCCACTTGCAAGCACTCTAGTGATCGCACAAGCTTCTACAAATCTCACCAAATCTCCATTTGAGGTATGAAAGTGAGTAAACAAATAATTTTGAGGATACAGCAATCGTTGCCAGACACCTGGAAATGGCTCAATCGTTGCCAGACACCTGGAAATGGCTCGGCTCAAGCGGCATACTTCACGTGAAGCTGGCCATAAGTTCATCAAAGTTGGCTGACTAACTAAGTAGACGGAAACCGCAGTGTTGACATGGAGTTTCTTGACATGGAGTTGACTTTTCTAATCTTTCCGACTGGCGACTTGTATTTTAAAACTCCAGGGTGATTTCTACCAATAAAACGCGCTCCTGTCCTGTTCTTCAACTCTTAAATGTGGTGTCACCGGGGTTAAACAGGATTGCTGACAAGATCAGGAGGAATGGTAGCTATGTCAAGTTAAGCCAGGATATTAGATCATTAGACATTTGAGCTACTTGGGAGGAATGGGAACCCTAGTTTCCCATAGCAGCGTAATTGACCGTTGCTCATTCAAAAGTATCGCATTTTAATGGTTCAAAGGTTCTTTTCGGACTTGATCTCTTCGTTGAACATTTGAGCGACAAGTTAGTGATAATTTACACTTCATTGGCTTTCAATCCGTTTAATCCGTGTCAGCTGGGAAATTTCAGAATTCGGTTCGGTCCTAATCCATTTTATGGTGGAAATCTTTTGATCCGCTCCAGTTGGGCCGGAGGATTGATCCTATCTGTGAAGTACTCTGAGTCCCCCCAAACATCCGATCGTACAAACCCATGTCAACGGCAGAGTTTCGTGGCGGAAGTTCAGCATACCGTAATGTTCCGAACGGTCAGTCCTGCCTTCTGATGTCACCTGACCTTTAAACTTGAGTATGGATAACAAGGCCTGTCAATTGCAGCTAAAACCGCTTCCATTGTCCGTCCATGCGAAGAAAGGTATCTACCTGAATTCTGACATGACTGATGAAACTAGCGATACTCGCCAACAGCTGCAGGAAAATCCGCTCCTCGGCGCCTCGGCGCCATCACTTGTCAGCTGGCAAACGAATAGCTTTCAGGGGCGCAGCCAGCGGAGGGGCCGGGGTAACCGAAAAATATTGTTAGGCCCGAAATATCCAATTTTACAACAGATGACCTCTGACAAAAAACTAAAAGCTAGCATGGTGCTTTAGCACCGAGCTCAAAGCCCCTCCCTTGAGGAAACCCTGGCTGCGCCCTTGCCACTTCCACGTGACTCAGCGCAGCAACCAAAGGACGATTGGTCTCTGCCGACACCTTGCATAACCCAGCTTTGTCGTCGGCAGCAATGACGTCATACCACCTGCTGTTCACAGCGCAAGTGAGTACCCGCTCCGTGAAAATCTCCTTTTTACTCTCGTGTTGAAAATACTGCGTCAAGGAGCTGTGTCTTTCATCACATTACATTCTTCGGTTTCTGCTACAATCCTCCTGCCTCAGTCCAGATCCCACTGTAAAGATGAACAGCTCCCTTTAACACAGCAATACCCTCCCCACTTTAGCCTTGAGTTTCTCCCGTACTTGCCCCAAATTCAGCCGGGCTCCAACTAACCGCGTCGGACGCCGAACACAAATCGGGGCCTGTGGACCATGCTGACGGCTATGTGAAGGGCTTGGCCTGGCGGCGGCTCAACTGCCAATAACCACCACCCATTCATCACTCAGGGCACTCATCTTTTCATTAAGTTTTGATTAGAGCCCGATAAATCTGTATTGGCCGGCGCCCGATAAGGGACTCGGCGCGCTGCCGGTCGGGAGTTGCTCGGAGAGGCGTGATCGACTGCAGAGATCCCGGCTAAACGAACTTCCTGACAGACCATCGGACCTCATCTCGGTGGCCACCAAGCGCTCCGCCGCCGGTGATTATCGCGTTAGCTTCGCGTTAGCTAGCATTGGGTGGGTGTTAGTGTGGACACGGGGCAGTATGTGTTGGCACTATCTACTGAGTTATGCGTATGGTAAGTAAAATGTGGGCAGTTGCATGCTGGACAACGGCACCCTCATCCATAACCGCTCAAGATGCATTGATGAGAGAGAGAGAGAGAGAGAGAGAGAGAGAGAGAGAGAGAGAGAGAGAGAGAGAGAGAGAGAGAGAGAGAGAGAGAGAGAGAGAGAGAGAGAGAGATAGAGAGGAGAGAGAGAGAGAGAAGAGAGAGAGAGAGAGAGAGAGAGAGAGAGAGAGAGAGAGAAGAGAGAGAGAGAGAGAGAGGAGAGAGAGAGAGAGAGATAGAGAGAAGAGGAGCGAGATGAGAGATATATATGTATATATATATATTTATATGTCTCGATGCTATCTCGCTCTCGCTCTCGCTCTCCTCTCTCTCTCTCTCCTCTCTCTCTCTCTCTCTCTCTCTCTCTCTCTCGCTCTCTCTCTCTCTCATCTCTCTCTCTCTCTCTCTCTCCTCCTTGTCCTCTTTTGCTGCCCCCCACCCGTTTCTAGCCGTCTCCGCTCTTCCGTTATGTGAGTTAGTCTTTTTCAAGTTATCCTGTTTGCGCCCAGAAGTTTTGTGCTCGTGTTCAACTGTATAAACTATGAAAAATTGCCATCAGCGATGTACGGTTAAACGTACCTTTGTCTCATTGCACCATTGTAACTTTGCGTACGGATGATAATACACAGCTATATCAAAACGCTGACGAAGTATTTAAATGATGCCAACTGCCGTCCTGCCTATCAGGTTTTTATTGTTTCCAGCTATCCAAGGATCTTCCATATCTATATATGTATATATATATATATATATATATATATATATATATATTCTCTCTCTCTCTCTCTCTCTCTCCCTCTCTCTCTCTCTCTCTCTCTCTCTCTCTCTATATATATATATATATATATATATATATATATATATAATTAACACCACTATTCGAGGCGGGTAGTGGAAGCATTTAATGGCAAAGGTAGTAGGATATTTGTTTAGTAGATTGCTCAACCCCGGAAACAAACAATCTAACCCGTGCATGCTATCCCCACAAGAGCTTTTGAGAGGAAAACAAAATAAAGCAACTACATCGAACACAGAAGGGATTATAATGATTGTTCGTGTCTGGCTGGCAGAAAATTGACATGAAAGCAGACTGTGGAGCGAAACAATTGAAAGAACTGGGCAAACAATCCAGTTGTTCTGTTCGAACATGAGCAAAAAATATATATTACAAGCCGTCCTTACGGTAAGATATTATTGTATTGACTGATACTCGCGCGGAAAATGGTACGGTAACTCAATGATAGGTGACAGCTTCAAGGGCACACAAGATGATCTCGTTACTTGCCGAAGGAAACTAAAAGCGTGCGTGTGTGCGTGCGTGCTTGCGTGTGTGTGATGAAGAAACAGATGAAAGTACAATGGTAATCGTGGGCTTTGTCAACAACCCATTGCTAAATAATCGCGTTCATTTTTTGGTGTATGAAAGGCATACAATATTGAACTTAGCAGCTTAGGAACGAAAAATGTTTCATTCCAAGTTAATATTTTCAAACTCGAAGTCCTGGATATATCATTTGCAGTCACTAGCCTAGATAAGAACTCTATACGCATGTTTCTTCAACCAGATCCACGAACAGGCGGCTGCGTGGATTGTCGTGAGCTTTGCACATTGGTGGTGCGGTGATGGAAAGAGAATTGGTACGAAAGGGGACCGCAACTCTCATACTTTGTCACAAATTGGATCATACATGAGACAGTGATAATAGCCTTATTTCTCGGAGAGAAAAAAAAACAGGAGAATGGAGGCATAGAAGGGTTGATATTTCGACAAGATGCTTATGTCGGGACAATAACAGAATTGAATTCACTTCTGCTATTGTTTCGATAAAGGCATGTTGCCGAAATATCAACCCATCTATATCTTCATTCTCCTGGTTTTTCTCCGAAAAAGAAGACCATTACTGCTGTTTTGTCTATTTTTCCGAGGAATAAGGTTATTATTGCTGTCTTATCTATGTGGATTATGTTTCTCACAAATGCACTGAAAAACCTACAACTTGGATCATCAAAGTTTTTGCATTTCGCACCTAGTAAATAAAAGTTGCATGTCCAATGCACTGCCTGCAACACTAAATGTCAACAGTCCCTTGGCTGAGTTGGACAAATATTGAATATCTGGTCCCACGGAAAGGTTCGTTCTCCTGGGAAATGGACTTGAGGAAGGAAGACACATACATTCATCAGGGAAATAACTATAACAAACTGCGCGTTAACTTCTCTAATAGTATGAAGGATGGTGTGAAGCCTGTAATTGGTCCTGAGCTCCACGTTGTTTCATAGCACTGTCTTGCTAACATTGTTTCATTTATCCCCACAACCAGGCGCTCGAAGCTGATCAGCCTGCCGGATGTCATGTGCAGGGCACAGCGCAGCAAGTCACGCGCTTCATGCGAACACTTCAGCGGGTGGCGGTCTAAGAGTGAATAAACCATTGATGGCCTGTTTGCAGTGTGCAGATCCTGGCAGCTGCATTAGTTCTTAAATCTCATCAGGTCATGCACCCGCAGGACAGCATAACGCCTTGAGAACAAACAACATATGGCCGTGCTTCTGAGTTCCAATAATCACAAGAGCAGCGAAGTTTGCGGACCTCTGAACATGACCTAGCTGCTATTGTATTACACCTACCTCAGGCGGTAAAAACGTGCACTACGTAGGGAAACGCATGCCTCGTTTATTAAGTGCCACGGCTCAGTATCAGTGACAACAAAACATTTGTCAACGAGACTGGTGTCGCAAAGGATGTTCTCAATTTCATCGCTGTGCCTGCCCCATCGCTGTGCCTGCTCCGCGAGGGTCCTGACGGCTGTCACGCCTAGCTGCTTTATGGGAGTCGAAGGGTTGTATTTTGTCCCGAAGTGCTGGTGCCGAAAGTATTGATGCTCCTCTTTCTGGTGATGTTTTTGTGCCGGTGATGAAGCGGTTAGTTTTGCCAGCATTCATCTTCAAAGAGCTCGTGGTGAAGCAGACCGGCAAGGCGCAAAGCAATAATAGCAATATTTTATAATATTTTGTAATAACAATTTTTCAATGCGGTCCTTCAAATATTTGTTTCCTGCGTTTGGAAAACATCCGCCAAAAACTTGTGTGTCATCCGCATGCAATATGAATCGGCCAAAGGGAGGGAGGTTGGAAAGATCGCTGACGGACATGCTGAACAACAGCAAGTCGACCAGAGAGGTTTGAAACACTCCGTGAAACGCCAAAAGGGCCTGTTCTCCACCCCGCGCATTCTGCCTTCTGCCATGCAGATAGCTCTTGAGCCAATGAGGGGAGATCCGGTGCCAGCCTAGCGACTCTATGGAGGGTGCCGTGGTCGACGCCGTCGAAGGTTTTGTTGCTCGTTGGCGGCGATGAAGGACAGTCTACTGTCAATTCCGTTGGTTCTGATGAATCCGACCATGTTGACCAGATATTCTTTCGGGGGATAACGCGGTCGTCATCTACACTTTTTATCTCTGAGAAGACGAGTTTTGTTAGGCACGCTACATTTTCAATGATCTGCAATCTGGACGAGAGAAGTGATATGGAGCACTATTTGTCCGTGCTAACATGCGAATCACGAATCGGTGCGTCATACGCGACATACACGAATGAAATGAAAAATCGGTGCAAACTTGGCTTTCTGAGCAGTGATGATTATATCAGCTAAGAGCGTGATGAGTGGAAATTTATCCACTCACAGCTATGGAGCCATCACTCAAGCCTGGCATTCACCGCAGAACGTTTACCTAGTGCCGTCATTCAGCTCAATGCACACCGTGGCACACCTTTTGGTCTCATAGGCCATGTAAGTGCATGTGGTTCACGATGTCCGGATTGTGGTGGAACTGATCGTTCGCTTAAAGGAATATTGCACATTTGAAGATATTGAAACAAGCATCAGATTTCATAAGAAAAGTCCACTCATAGCTACTGGTAGTCATTTAAGTGGAAGAGACTGCTCTGGACAGCAAAGTTCTCTATATAGCAGATATCCCAAAATTGAAACCATGCTCACAAACACCACATACGCACGATTTGACAGTTTTATACTTTTTGGCCTTGAGCGCCGTACAACCAATGGGTTGACGGTAGTTTAATAGCGTTTCTGCGGTGTCATGCATGCTCGAGTGACCTTGAAATAGTCTACACGAAATAGTCCGCACATCTTTACGGGCGTGTAGCTATGAAGCTACGGGGTTTTAGGCATTAAGACGAGCGGAGATATCAAGTGTACAGGATGATCTTCAAGGGGCTCTTTCAGTTCATAGGCATGCAAATGAGGAACACTCACTTGAACCCTTGCACTGGTAATGGGGTCGATGCGACTGCCCTAAGGTTTAAAAAAATCTCCGGCACGTTGAGCAGTTGCGCCGAAAGGTTTCGTAATTTATTTGGTCTGCATTGTGCGTGTTTTGAAGCCAGAAACGTTCTCCCACCTTTTCCGGCTTCGGAGCAGAGGCGGGCCATGGGAGCACTGTACGGCAGTATACGGCTTAACGCGGCCGGCGGGCGGCAACCGACGAGGCCGCGGAACGCGCGGTTGGCCCAAATTGTTAGTTACTGAAGCCAAATATCATAAACGCGCTCAAAACACGTAACAAATGTACGTCATGTACTCATAATTGATTAAGAAATACGCTTACTTAGATGTTGTACCTCCACAAGGGGTGACCTCATGAGTATGATGTTGTAAAGCTGAAAAAGTGCGATTTTCGCAAAAATTTGACTTTTGATCTGGCATAACGGAGTTTATTATTCACCTGGAAACCACCGGAGACCAACATGCTGGCGAAAAATCCGGTAAGCACAATTTTCGTCGGCTGAGAAACGCATGGGGGAGCACCGACGCTTCCCTTCAGACTGCGTTGCGAAAAACAGCGAATCGGGGCGAAGGTTAAGTTGACCTAGTTTCTGTGCCTTTTTACGTACGCAGCACTCTCCAGATCCCCCATATACAGCAATTCCAGGGTGCGGTCAGACGAGCGCGCCGGCGATGGTGAAGTTGGAAATAACAACTTCAAGGTAAAGTTGAACAAATGTGGGTTTCTCACCAATAACCAACCGTTCCACTGAAAAGTTGACATGTATGCCATTCAAGATCGTAAACGAGGCCCAAAACTTTGGTCGTACGCAAAAAGGAGCTCAATTTTATTATACATGCAACAAAGATGGTTACGTGATTGATCCGTTAGACGTACCATTTTAAATTTGTCACTTTTTGGACGACTGGCATCCCATTCTTTGCCCAAATATCTTTTTGATTCTAAGCATTGCTATATTACGACACATGTTAAACTCTATTTCACGGTTATGGACCGAGTACATTAGTCGCAATTTCGCACTGTAATTAGTGTGATATCCTGCAATTTATTTTTCGTTAGAGGCTGATCAGAAATCTTATGTACCTGTGAAGAAGCCATCAAACACCGCTGATTGGCAAGCTTACTAGTCTAAGTAATCGCGTGGGCCAAGACTAAGCTTTTGTTTGAGAAGAAAGTGGCGTGTGTCGACTCGTTCCGTGCGCACGGGAATGTGACGTCATGGGTCAAAAAGGCATCGGTTTCTCGGTATGGCATGGCGCCCCCATGACTTAGCGGGAAGATTCATCATAGGGGAAAACCAAACTTTCGACGGGCTTTATTGGGCCCTTAAAACATATAAACCTGACCAATGTATGACAGACGTACGTAAGAAGAACGCTTCCAAACACGCCATGGCTAAGTGCTAGGTGCAAACCCACTCACTTTAATCCAAGTAGGGCGAGGCCTTTTTAAGCCCGAAACACGTCATTCATCTACTCGAAAAAATATATAACATGGTCAAGTTACATTGCATTTGTATTTTTGCCGTGCAATTTAATCATGTGATGCATAAATCATGGTCACTGGCCTTGCAAAGTCCGGCACCATTTTTGAAAATGTCTTGAGCATCAATTATCCGCCGATTCTGAAATGTCCACTGCTTTCTGGCCGTATGCTCTAGTTATTCGTTCAAGGAGGCAACTAATTTCGCACCGCCCAAACACCGCCTGAGCGTTTCCTGCCCAGCGGCCCACGCCAACGGAAACTACCGCGCGAGAAGACCAGACCCACCTGCGCCCTCTGCCGCCAACACCGCCTTTCTTTCCTGCTGTTGGCGCGGTCCCTCCCGACGGACGGACAACATCTGTGCCGTGTACGGGAGTACGATTAACTCCTCTTTGTGCTGGCAAACTTACCGTGAGCAAACTTCTGACGCGTCGATTACGCCAGACGAGGCTGGTAAGGAGTTGGGCAATTAGAGTTGGCGCGCCAGAATCCACGGCACGCGCCGGGATCGGTTCGCTGAAGCCGCCCGGATCATGACGATTACAGG
>NW_023597034.1:18992236-19155508 GCF_011947565.3 Pollicipes pollicipes
CGAGAGTAATTGGACATCATGACTTTCAGAAACTACACAACGTTTTTTTAGACTTCGACCCAGACAAAGACTTTTGCCCAGCAAGGAAGAACGGGACATGCTCGGAGTCATCAGCTGGCTCTTCAAGATAGGAAACAAACTTCAAAAACTAATGAGATTTATGATACAGGTGATGGTTTTTCACATCCATAGGATATTTCAAGCCAGCCAATTTTTTTGTCCAGAACTTAAGCCTCTGAAAAAGTTGCTGTACGTACAAGGGCTTGGATGGCCGACAGACCTTGCCCTCGTTTTGGATCTAAATTACCCAATGCATGCTTGCACTTCCGCTGCATGTCTGAGGTGAAACCAAGCTGCAAACATTTACTGCAAGATAAACTTAGCTTATTCATGATTCCAAACTGACTTGAAACCACCTTGACCTGACCTCTCTCATTTCGGTCTAAAATGACCTGAGATGCATCTATCTTCAGTTCTGAGGGTAAACAGCCTAGTGCTCTATTTCGGGATTTGATATTTCAGCTAGCACAACTGTCTCAAGAACTCTTATCATATTTTCACACCTCATAATAACTTATCTTTTTTCGAATCACGTTTCATGGTGCTTCCAGTTTCCATAAGAAATTTATGGCGATGTTCAGGCCTATCAATGATCAGGGAGGGATGGTGAAACGAGTCAGCGGTGTACGAGGTCACTTGCTTATTAATAACATGGTCCCTCTTTACACCATCTCGTTGCCTCAAGTCACCGTGCCCGATTTGTACGCGGGGCCCTTGACCATGATGGAAATCGAACAGCCTTTATGTATTGGGGCTCCTAATAGGAACCCTGAGCCCATTAGTCGTGCGCGAGCCGTTACGGTCCGTAATCTGTCGCGGCCAGGCTTTTAAGGAGTTTGATTGCCCTGATCATGCTGGATCCCTACATTCGGCTTGCGGCACATTGGGCGCGTGGTGGCGTCTTGACTAGCTCAGGTAACCGGATATTGGCTCCACAATGGATACAAGTTGATGTGGGGGGGGGGGGGGGGGCAATAGGGATCTAGTCGATGATTCCTCAAATTGCCTGTAGCGCAACTGTCAAGAAACGTGCGCTTGTAGGTAACGGAATACCCGTTCTTTTCGAAAAACGTGAGATACCTCGGAAGGTCCCCGGCCCATGGCAGGCCAGAGTCGGGCCATGGCTGTCAGCGAAGGTAATTGCTAAGGAATCGTTTATTCTGGTGCGATAATGGGTCTTATGCTAGGGCACACACATTTGAGGCCGTTTATCAGTCAATTAGACAGTTGATGTTATGATTACCAGTAATTCCGTTCACCTCAGGTCCGGTACCAATGCCCAATCAAGGTCAAACCTAAGCCACTCCTCTACTGGAAAACTTGTCTTATTGGAGCAGATGTTAAGATTTGTTTCTAATTACATAGATAAGACATTAGTAATAGTCGTGTTCCTCGGAGAAGCTCCGGGAGGATGTAGACATAGGCGCGTTAATATTTCGGACAACATGCCTTGCTCGAAACAGTAGCAGGCTTTTTGGCCTCCGAAGAACAAGACTACTACTAACGTCTTATCAACGTCTAATGTCCCTCGTAAATGCACTTAACAATTTACTTGTTTTTAATTCTGTAGTTACACGGACGTCAACAGACATCTTCTTTTTGTATCATAAGGTTTAGTGAAGGTCACTGACATAAAATTACCCGGCCAGCCGTTTTTTTAGGAATAAGCAGATCGATGTAGTTCTTGATGCTGGTTTTAACATAACTGACCCTTTGTTTAGAAAGTGTATCTAGGATGAAGGTGTATGCACGAGGACGTCTGAAGGCACTTCGTGCACCAAGCTAGAAATTGACCTTATCCTATCCTCTTTGACACGAGGTTCGCGACCTAGAAACCTCAAAATTTGCCGGAAGTGAGTTCATATAGAGGAACACCTACCTGGTGAACTATGTATCTCTACCTCTCTTAGTTATCAGGCATGGTCTGACCTTTTCCTGCCGCCTTAGCTTCCATTCGCTTCTTGTGGTTTGATATAAATATCCGTAAAACTTGGAAACCGTCCACGAGGTGGCTAGCACGGTTTCATGTTAATTTCATTTTACAAGTTGCGTGTTAAAAGGTGCGGTAGAAAATGGCACACACCAAGAGTACACAATGCGATGATACGAGTAACAGGCCGGTCTTTGCACTATGGGCCGGATCAGATCTGTGGTCAGTGGTCAAAATCACGTCACGTATTTTATTCATTCCCATTCCCATTCCCATTCAAAAACGCACTAAGTGTTGTGATATCACAGGCCTTCGATGACAGGTGGATTCAGGCAGCTGCAGCCCGATGCTGAAACGCCCTCTGTGTGGCGGCCAATCAGCGTCTGTGCAGTTGCAGACGACCTCTGTCCAGAGTGCGCATTTCACGGGTCGAAACAGCGGCGCGTGGGACAGAAAGCTTGCGGAACTCGGGAGGCGGTCCTATCCCTTTCAGCGTCCCGCATACTTCAATCACGTCGCGATGTTCCACCATGTCCTCGATTTTTGGCCACTGGGGAATGTAGAGCCCATGTTTTATGACGATGTTTTTGAGCCATTAATAACTCCTGCAGCAAAAATAATTTTAAACAAAGTTTGTGTGGATGACTCTTGGTTGCCCACCCGACACAGGCAGTACGTGATGTAAGGAATGCGTACGCTTGGATGATGATTTTGAGGGGATCGGAAGTGAAGCAGTGACTCTGCTTGTTGCAGAGGGGGCCCAGGGCTTCTGCTTTGTGGTAACACTGAAAGATGGAGAAAGTGGGGTCCAGTGTAACAAGTGCACAAATTGGTTCCATGCATCTTGTCAGACTGTGGCAGTAGGTGCCTACAAGGCCCTGAAGAAGTTCCCAATGTTGTTTTGGCTGTGTGCAGAGTGTAAGATATCCCTCGTTAAGCATCCCAAAACGAACCGTCAGTGTGACCAGATCTCGCAGCAGAGTGAAAGGATCACTCAACTGGAAAGCAAAGTCAGTGGCTTGGACACATCTCTCAGGGAGCACATGAGACAAGTTCAAGGATCCATGAAGAAACAGGAGGAGGCTGTGATCAGGCAGACAAAGATTATTGAGCGCTCCTTTAAGAAGCAGGAGAAACTGAAGAGTACGTATGCAGACATTGTGAGAGGTTCATGTGACCAAGTAGTTCAGTCAGTTTGCAAAAAAGTGGAGCGTTTTCCTCCACAGCCAGCTGTTTGTATTGGGTCCAGAGCTGCCCAGGAAATCTCAGGAATGTTTGACAACTACATTGATAAGGAAAAAAAATGTAATGTAGTTGTCCATAACCTTCCAGAAGAGGCAGGTGAGTCCCTTAGTGATAGAACCCAACAAGATATGGCCAAGTTCTCTGAGATTGTGAGACAAGAATTCGAGCTGAATGCCCGCGTAGTCAGGGCCTTCCGGGCTGGAAAGAAGCTTCCAGGCAAGCATAGGCTGATGATAGCAACACTTGAAAACATAGAGACCAGAGCTGAGCTCCTGAAGCTTGCCCCGCACCTGCGGCATAGTAGCAACTGGAGTAGATTGTTCATTTCTCAGGACAAAACCCGCAAAGAGAGGGAGGAGGATAAGAAACTGAGAGATGAACTCTTCCGGAGAAGGGAGGCAGGTGAGCTCAACCTGCTGATTAGGCAGGGGAAAATCATCAAGCAGAGTGCCCCATTGTCACAAGTGGCTGATGGACTCAAAGGCACCAGTGTGGTTCACTCTACCATACCAGCGGCAGCTCCAGGTATCCTGCGAAGTGATGAAACGTCAACAGCTCCAGCTGTCTGCCAAGCTGATGGTCTCAGAGGCACCAGCATGGTTCTTCCGGTTGCCTCCGGACCTACTACAACAAGCCCAAGTGAGAACTCCAGGGGCGCTGAAGCAGGATGCCCCCCTTTATTGGACCCTGCTGGTGGGGGTATTGTGGGTCACCTCACTCAGGCTCCCAGGGGTTCTAGGGGCTCTGACAGGAATGATTGCACCATCTCTCCTATCAATTTCCGGGTACACCCTGCACACAAACTTTAATCTCTCTCAGCCCAACCTGGGATCTAGTGGTAGGAGAGGCATATGCGTATGTGTCCAACTTGCCAAACGCAGCTGAGCACTCATTTGGGTCAAGTCCTCTGGAGCAAGTGTGGCTGAAGATGGCCTTGAGTGGGAAGGATGCCTGTTACTTGGCTGCATATACAGAAGTCCATCAGGCAACATCCAAGACAGTGTGGGCCAACTGGAAGACCTTCTTCAGAGAGCATGCAGAGACCGGTTTTCTCACTTGATGGTTGTAGGTGACTTTAACTTGCCTCAGACTGACTGGGCAACAGAGCAGTCGTCAGCTCCAGAGAGTCACCCAACCCACTCTTTGATAGACACCATTCAGGGCTGTTTCTTGCTCCAGCATGTCCAGCAGCCAACACGCTACCGGGTTGGTGAGGCTCCTAGTGTTTTGGACCTCATTTTCACAAATGACCAGGGCATGGTGAGCCAAATCAAATACCTGCCAAGGCTAGGTAACAGTGACCATGTGGTTATCAGGTATACTTTGGTCTGCTACTCTGGGCTACAAGCTCCTCGTCCCAGCCAGCTGACACACACAAGTTACGAGCATCTGGTTGACACCCTCAGGTCAATGGACTGGTCCCTGATGGAGAGCCTCAGCATCGAAGATGGTTACAAGTTCTTCAAGGAAAGAATCGCCAGGGCCACTGAGGTTTGCTCCGTCACGGGAAGGGCTAAAGCTAAGAAGAACTTATACATGAACCCAAGGGCCATGCAACTAAAGAAGGCTGAGGAAAGACTATGGCGAGCGTACATGCGGACTCAAGATGTTCTAGACCATGCCAGGCTTGTGCGTTGTCGCAATGACCCGCGGAAGTTGACCAGATACCTTCGGAAAGACTATGAGATTAAATTATTAGCAGACATCAAAAGAGACCCCAAGGCCTTTTGAAGGTACGCCAACTCTAGACTACGCACAAGATGCAGGGTAGAAGACCTTCGTGACGATGATTGAGTGTTGATCAGTAGTAACGAAGGGAAGGCAAACGTCCTCTGTAAATTCTTCGTCAGCGTTTTCACGGACGAAGGGACTAGTGCCATGCCTGTGTTACCGTGTAACTTTACTGGACCGTTACTGAATGACGTGGCCATCTCTACCCAGGCAGTGGCAAAGAAACTGGCCGCTCTAAAGACCTCGAGCACCCCTGGGCCAGACCATCTCCATCCAAGGCTTCTTCGCGAGTCCGCAGATGTCCTGGCAGCACCCCTCAGCATGCTTTTCAGAAAATCTTTGGCGCCCGGAAGGCTCCCTCTGGAGTGGAAGCTTGGCGAGTCACCCGATCTTCAGGAAGGGTGACCGACAATCTCCAGCGAGCTACCGCCCAGTGAGCCTTACTGCTATTCCCTCCAAGATACTTGGAACTGTCGTCCGTGATGCCCTTCTTAATCATTTCTCAGAGTCTGGACTTCTTCATGCAGCCCAGCATGGATTTCTCCCTAAGCGGTCCTGTACCACCCAGCTGTTAGAGGTCAGGGAGGATTGGAGCGCCGCAGTAGAGGATGGAGAGCCGGTGGACGTGGCGTATCTGGACTTCAGCAAGGCCTTTGATTCTGTTCCCCATAACCGTCTGCTCTCCAAGCTTCATGCTTACGGTGTGAGAGGTAATTTGCTACGCTGGATCAGGGCTTTTCTTACTCACCGGATGCAGAGAGTGCGGGTCCAGGGCTCGAAGTCGGACTGGACCGACGTCGTCAGCGGCATCCCGCAAGGGTCAGTACTTGGACCAACGCTGTTCATTATTTTCGTGAGCGATCTACCAGAACAAGTGCGAAGCGTGGTCATGATGTTTGCCGATGACACCAAGGTCTACCGTCGTGCCCCGAGACCCCTGACTCACTCACCTCTGCAGGCTGACCTCGACGCCCTGGCCAAGTGGTCAAGGGAGTGGCTGCTCCCCTTTGGTGCAGCAGAGTGCAAAATAATGCACATCGGGAACTGCAACCCGAGGCTGACGTACTTCTTGAACGGCGCCGAAATCGCTGTCGAGTCCACCGAGAAGGACCTCGGGATCTTCGTGGATTACCGGTTCCAGTTCCACGTGCAGACGGCGGAAGCGATCTCCAAGGCCAACCAGATGCTGGCGGTCGTAAGGCGGTCTTTTGCCAATATAGATGCTTGCACGTTGCCATTGCTTTTTAAGATCTTAGTACGTCCGTACTTAGAGTATGGCAACGTTATCTGGGGCCCGTTCGGCAAACTGGACCAGAAACGGCTGGAACGGGCTCAGCGGCGAGCTACCCGGCTTGTCTATGAAGTGAGGCGCCAGCCATACCCTGAGAGGCTCAGACTACTTCAGTTGCCCTCACTGTACTATGGTCGTCGCAGGGGAGACATGGTAACGGTGTGCCAGCTGTTTCACGGAGGCATGTCGCTATCGGAAGAGGAGTTCCTGACAAGGCACAGCTCGGAGGTGACAAGAGGACACCAATGGAAGCTCAGAAAACCTCGAGCTAGGACTCTCGTCCGTCGTAACTCATTCAGCACGCGGGTTGTCAACGACTGGAACGCTCTTCCATACCCGGTCGTGTCGTCGACATCAGTTGAACAGTTCAAGTCTAGGCTTGATACGCACTGGGCTGACATCATGTGCGACGTCCGACACTGAATCTTCCCATAATTTGAGACTGTTTGGTTACCGGACCGGGAGCCTTACGAGACCGAGACCTACAGGCCTAGTGGCCTTTTACAATTCCCGATCACCATAAGGTGAGGTAAGGTAAGGTAAGTAATGACGGAATTTGTGCAAAGAAACGGAGGTGCCAATGCATTTTTTCACGACGCTCGGTACATGGACACTCCATGACATACCGGGGTTGCCGGGGCCATGGCGCCGATAATTTTGATCTACTTTAGACATGCGCAGTCGAACATATGTGGAAAGTGAAAGTCAGCTGACTTTTTATTTTTTACCCGATGACCATACAATTAATTTTCGTTTCGCTCATTTGGAGAAAATTGGTACTGAACCAATACCTACGCTCACCTATGTTAAGTTCCAGTCGGGCTTTGAGATCAGCAAGACCCGGTCCGTCAGGGGGCGCAGTCTACGTGCATGGTGTCTCCAGCGTACGAGATGAGCCGTCCATGATTCAAGTGTCCATATAGATCGTTAGTAAACAAGATGAACAGAATAGGACCGATGGTCGAGCCATGGGACACGCCGCACGCCACGGGGAGAGCGTGCCGTCTTCAACGCACCAACTGCCCTCGTCCACTAAAATAGCTCCCAAGCCATCCCACATTGGTAACGTCATACCAAGACAGCTTGGCGAGGAGGACGTCGTGATTGACGCTGTCGAACACCTCGTACAAATCGGCCACCGTTACCAACAATGCAAGACCATCGTCGGTGTTGCCGACCAGGCGTTTAGACTGCAGCGATGAGTGGCGTGGCCTAAAGACAAACTGGGATGGATGGAGCAGCCCTGTCGTGTTTAGATATTCCGTAAGCTGTGTGCAAGCTACCTTTTCTAAGATTTTTGAGAGACACTTAGCGGAGGGATGGGCCTTTTGTTGGACGGTACAGCCCGTTCACTAGACTTCGGAATTGGTACAACATATGCCATCTTCCAGCTATCTGGGACAGTTTGGTTAGGAGACTGGGTGATCTGTTTTAAAAGATGGGGATTGACGGCTGAAAAACATTCCCGCGCAGCCTAGAGTGGGACTTAAATCCTGCTTCACTGAAAATCACCAGAGTTTAAGCCTATGTTCCAATATAATAAATCATCATAAACAGCGACAATCTGTCTAAATTTTGGGAAGCTGCTGAGTATATGTTGAGCGGTTTTAAGCATGATGCTGAAGTGTGGGGAGCTAAGACCACGTGACTGTTACACACGTTATGTAAATTTCAGATCTTGATAGTTAGTAGTTCAGATAGTAGTTCAGATCTTGACTGCTGACTCGAGATGTTTCCGTTGATATTTTGCTTAAAAGCAATGAATAATGCTTATTTTAGCCGGTAAATAGACTCCGATAGGGTTGTTTAACTGCCTACTGTATCATTCTTAAATGCATTCCTGTCATTTTGGTTACTTTTGAAAAGTCACGTCATCAAAGTGTCTGTTATAAGCTTTGGCCGTGGTGGCCAGATTTGGCTCTTTCAAGGTTATATGGTTTAAACCTTAATGTCATATATTTGCAGCGTTGAAAGACTGTACTAGTGCTGTTTCCTCGTTGATGGGGCTTGTTTTCCATCTATTCATTTGCATGTTTTTCAACGCACACTAAAAAACAACACACACCCACACACACACACACACACACACACACACACACACACACACACACACACACACACACACACACACACACACACACACACACACACACACACACACACACACACACACACACACACACACACACACACACACACACGCATACACATAGCACATTGCAATCATGAACCGCCGCTGTCGGCACAACCTCGCGACCTGCCGCAGGAGCGGCCTCGAGGAGCGGCGCCGGCGCGGCTAAGGCAGCCGCTGAAAAGAGTAACGCTAAAAAACATACGCTCATAACAGGCCGCAGCCTACTATGTCTCATAAACACCCAAAAACAGCACCTTCGCGCATGAACTATCAGTACCACTTGCCATGCATCTCACATATGGGGCAATTGAACATCTCGCCATTTATGTTCAAATTTGTCCACCGTCTCTTTCATTACGGTCGAGATGTGCTGCACCTTGCGATCTTCGATCAGCTTTCGAGAAAGGCCATCTTGACATAAATCCCATTCCTTCGATATCATGTATGCACTAATCGTGACCCACGGGTTGACTAGCACTCTGTTAATCCCGCAAAGCAGGATATTCTTAATTGTTAAAATCTGGCCTTGAGCCAATAAGCCAATATCTTGATAATGCAATATCATGCCCCAGAAACGTTCCACTATAGCGCACACACAGAACTAATGTTCCATAGATTCGTTGTGTGGGTTGCACTTGGGGCATACGGCCGAGTTTACTAACCCTTTTATTCCTTGAAAGGATGTTAGTAGCACGTGTCTCAGTGGCAATTTTGAAATAAAGGTATCTATGTATACAGTGCTTTGTCACATTTACATATTGAAGAAATCCCCCTCCCAACAAATGTCTGGGAAAGTCTCTCCCATGTAGGCTCCCGTACATTTTGTGCCTCTTTGGTTTCGCACCGTACTAGCAATTTATGTGTACATTCTTCACCGTAGTCCGGCCTGCCAGAATGTCGTTCACAATGGCGTGCATTACTGGCTGTAGAATTCTTGTTTCTACCATTTTCTATTAAGCTGGACAACTACTTATTGCCCCGAAGTAATCTAGGTGAGCATTCTAAACGAAGTTCAAAATTTATGGAATGTCATCAGTGAGCCATATTATGGCCATTAACTAAATTTCTAAGCAAATCAGCCAACCACTGCACTCCTTTGCTGTTCCACCTCTGCAGCCCAGTGCATGTAAATTTACTTTGACCAGAAAACCAAACAGAGCAAGGCCCTAAGTCGCCGTCATTGATATTATATCCCTCATCAGATAGCACCAATGATATAACAGCCTCATTCCAGAAGTGATTTGATGCGGACTCAGCAACCATTCTGAGATACCGCAAATTACTTTCCGGTATGCAGCATCAATCGCTCCATTTCGGTGTGAACAGTTTGGTCATTTTGCCTCGGATGTGGCATTTTGCCATGCCTTATCCATGAATGCTTCAAAGAGGCGATGTGGAATTCTACATCTGTCATGGCCAAACCACCTTCAGTCTTATGTTTTATCATTGCTTTCCGGTTTGTTTTATCACGTTTGCCACCCCACATAACTCGAAACAACGTTGCATTTAATTATCTGAAGAAATCCAGGGATTGCGAGGGAAGCTAAGTCAACAAATATGTAATTAAGACCACGGCAGGCATTCAGCGACGGTAATCCGGCCTTCCAAAATTAAATATATCTGATTCGAGACACTTGTATTGTTTATGGCCATTAACTTCAGGCTGTAGTTTTTAGTGCACAAATCGTGTACTTCATTTCGAAGAAAAAACGGCAAATTTTAAGTGTTCGCACCCATTTCAGTTGCAGGTCAGGACATACAGGTGCCATATTGGCATGCCTTTTCCACACAGTCTGCATCTTTTGCATGTTTGGCCTTAATCCTGAGAGCTTGGCGAAGGTCCCCAATTCGTTAAGACTCGTATGGTGTAGGCGTCACCGTCTAATAGGTACAGGGTACATCATCTGCGTACAAAGAAATGCTGTATTCCACCTCCACGTATTCCTTCAATCTTGTTATTGTTTTAAATCCTTTTAGCTTGATATTCTACGGCCAAAATAAACAGGTAACAACTGAAATGAGCCCACCACCAGCAAGAACGCTCTGAAGTAATTTTATCGGACAAAGTTCCGTGGCATAATATTCTGGCAACTGCGTTAACAAATGAAGTATTGAACTAGCATGCTGGAAGTCACGTAAGTTGTTTAGTGCATTAGCGAGGAACATTATTCACATAGATAAAACAGTAGTATAAGCCTTATTTCACGGAAAAAACAGGATAAATAAGGCTAATACTACTGTTCTAAGGTAGTATTCAGTTCACGGAAAAAAAACAGGATAAATAAGGCTTATACTAATACTACTAAAAGTTCCCACCTTGCTGGAAACTTTTAAGTCGTGGAATATGTCGAAAAATATGCGTATATTTTCTCCTGCAAGCGTAAATTTTGAGAAAAGATGTCTGACCTGGACCTATTAATATTGACAGCACTAATTTGTACCTATTTGTCATAGCATATACGGCCATTAATGTTAAAGGCCAGGATGAACTGATTTGGTCACTGGGCTCGTTGCTTGCGGAATGAGCACAATAGGCCATCTTTCAAAGAGGCACATCGCCTTTGTTGTAACTTTCGGTATTCATGCTAAACAGGAAATGCTTAATATCTTTCCAAAGTACTTTATAAAATTCGGCTGGAAATCGGTCCCTCCCGGCGCTTTGCCGTTTTTCATGTTTCGCTGTGCTGTGTGGAGCTCAGTGAACTCGAGGGGCCTATCCGTAAGCTCGCTATAGTTGCCGGACGGTGCCTTTGTTTCAAGTGGTCCTAGGTAAACATCATAATGATCCGTTTCCCTGGACTTTTTAACAGGTTCGTGAAGTGTCTGGCTAGATGAGAGGTAATACTTTGTTGGTCTGTCACAGCGCCCTGTGATATTTGAGTGCACGGAACTTTTTGCTCATGTACTGACGCTTTTCAAATGCTAAGAAGCACTTACGTCGATTTTCACCAAATTCGTGCACCATGGTCCTGGACCGAACCAGGGTTACATTTAGCCTGATTTGCCGGCATTCCTGTAGTTGCGTCGCTTTCGCCGCCAGACTGTCTCTTTTTCCATACCGTTACACAAGAACCGATAACCACTAATGCCCTCTCTCTATCCGAGCGGCGCAATGAGGCGTACGCTGACACCAGAAAACATAAAATCAAGCCGCGACATTCCCAGCTAAGAAGTAGTAACAAACCTAAAGAAACAGGCGAAGAGGTGGTGCAGATCGGGCATGATTCGTGTTGTGCAATAGGTAAGGACAAATCACACATGAGAATGCCTAAAGTAGTGCAGCCAGTCAGTTAGTGACAGTCCACTAAAACCATCCCATAAGCTACCAGCACTCATTCATAGTGATAGTAAAAGTTATGAGGTATTTTTTGGCCCTTATTTCGAATTTAGTGATAACAGTAACCGCATTGGCCTTTGCTTTTAACAACACACTGCCTACCGAAATCTTTAACGCTTATTCAAATGCAAAACTCAGAGCACTTATATGATTTTGGTCACCATGATCTGCAAAAGGTCAAACAAAGTCACTGGCCTTCAATGAATACCAGTGACCTTTTGCTTAGGACAGGTAGCTAGGTTCTGGGGGCACCTTGGACACCAATCCGAAATTTGACATTGTTTGACCTGATTTGAGCCGAAGGTCATAACATAGGAACCCCAAATTTCGCTACAAGTGAGTTCACATACAGGTCGACACACCCTGCAAATTTGGTGTTGTTAGCTTTCTTAATTCTGAGATCTCAGGCGCGTCAAATTGACCCTCATCCACGTGAAGTGTGCAACCGGCCACCCGGGCGCGTGTTAAAGTAGTATAGCCAGTCAGCTAGTGACAGCTCGCTAGAACCAGCCAATAACCTTCTAGCATTAATTTACAGTGTTAATAATGGTTTTCAGTCACAGAAGTCTGGAGGGCGGGGGGGGGGGGGGAATTACCTGGTCATTTTTATGCGGGGTCTTGAGCTGGAGCTCCAGAGAGTCTACCCGGCGGAGCGGAGCTTGTTGTTGCGAAAACTCCTGGAGCCAGCAGTATGAATTTCGGTACCGAGTTTATGAACATGTCAGAGCGCGATTATGGAATATGAGAGAGGTAAGTATGGAGTGAGTTACGCACCTAAATAGTTGTAATAAATGAGTTACGATATAAATAAATAAATGAGTTACGCACCTAAATACAAAAATCAGTCATTGCCATAGCTTCAAATATGTTAGTTACCTTAGCATGTGTTAATGATATATTTTCGAATGATGTTGTTATCGATGGTTTTTGGTCCTGGAGTATCCGATATTCTTGGGTAATACGAAATGATAATGCTGTTTCACAGCTTAAGGCCAAGACAATATGTCTTAAACACTATAATTACGAGTTGAGAACAGGAAGTCTAAATGTCTTACTCACCTCATTTGTATTTAATCTGATTCGTATAGATTATATATTGGATCGAATGATGTAGGAAGCGGTTGAATTAAAAATTTGTGCATGATATCTAGCATTTGGGATTTAACAATATCCAATAACTTCACAGCCTAATACCGCTTAAACGTAAGCTCTGAGCTTTGTGGCGAGTACACATTTTCCATCAAACACACAGCCTTTTTTGCAAAATTACTTTCCTTCTCACTTGGAAAGTATGATTAACACACTAAATCAAGCAACAACCATTCAAACCAGGAAGAATTAAAGTGTTCTAGAGCACATGGGACATTTTATCGATGAAATACCTAATTCTACTAATTATTCCAATATTTCTACTTACGACGCTTGCAACGCGATTAATGTGAGATGTTAATCTAAAACGTTTGCCATTAAGTACACCATTTTCAATAACACCAACCTATTATGAACATTTCGGCACATGTTATTGCTGGTGGCGTGGCACAGCACACAGCAGCACATATTCTCCGGTTGCAACGGCTTTACTTATAGTATCCTGATGATGAGAAGTTGTCACACAGGTAAAATTGTTTTCTGAAATCCAAACTGGTTTTGGTGACAAGTGATTTTGGCTTAGATAAAAATGGTTCTGTTATATCTAAATTGATCGAGCATTGCGGACACAAATAGCAAAATACCAATTGGGTATATCATTATTTTCGAATTGGAAATTCCTTCTGTTAAAGATCGGCTTGATGACAGCGTTTTAAATGCCTGGAAATGTCCCGAAAGACAAACAGCTCTTGAAAAAATAAAGACTTGCTTTGAGTATTACCCTATAAAGCACCTTGAACACCTCTGCACTTATTTTGTCTAGTACAGCTCCGATGTTGCTTAATCTTTTTATAACAAGAATTAATTTATCTTCACCAGTAGGCGATGGATTCATTTCATTTTTCACATATGGCATGAGCTGGAGTGCATTGAATGGAGACATAGGAAACTCGTCTCTTAACTTTTGTCGAATTTCAACGAAGAAAACCAAATGATTTCAATAATGGAAACAAATTTCATAAAATGAAGTATTCATGCTTCCCTTAGTTTTTCATCGTCATAGTGAAGGATGATTTCTGTCAGCATTGGAAGCAATTGGATCAGACACCCTATCATTTGAAATTGAAGCCGTATGGCAAAGTTTTGATGAGCAGGAAGGTATAGCAATGTAGATGCGCTTGTAAGAATACAATGAGATTGAGAAGAAGGTGAAGAAGGGAGGTTAGAAAAGGTAGATGATTTTCAGCAAATAGGAAGCCATTTGTTGAATATAATGCTGAAGACTGGCAAACAAGGAAGGTTGAATGATAGATGTCAAAAGCAAATCGTGTTGATTGCCTGCTCAGGTAGCCACAGCTTCAGCATGCAGGCGTTACCTGGGAAGATGGGCAATGTGCTGTATGCATATCTAGAATGAGCTCATATTATGAGCAAAGTAAACCACCGAGGCAGAGCATCACTTTCAAATCCCTTAATCTAGAAAACCAGGTTTTACATCCTAGTGCGCTGTGTTGACGCCACCAGCAATTGAGGCGACCAATCCATATCATAAAAGTTTTCATACATTTTTCCCCGTGGCTCTAGGCTGCTGGTGTTTCAGCTCTCTGGAGGACTTCCGAAGTCCTGGCTAGGAAGGAAAAAACTCGCATAAGGTGAGTGCTAAAACGCGTGAGTGTAAACCTCTTTTCCGGCATTTATGTTGCAAATTATTGTCATGTCAAAAGAACATGCGCCTACTGACTGAACTAAATCAATATGACATAGTTCCTTTATTTCCAAATCAACATCTGCTATCACCAGTCATCATCATCTGCATCTCATCTCTATATCATCGATCACACCGCTACATTTTCTGAGTAATGGAGAAAGAGCTTTGCTGCTATCATTGCGCCTCATTTGGTCGCTATCGTGAGATATTCGTTATAGCAAACCATCCATCGAACAACTCTCAGGAACTATGCACTAATCGACGATGCTTACGCAATGTGATGCATTTGCAATTATGTTTAACGAAACAAGTACGTGTCAAGCACCTCAAATTTCAGGCGACGCAATTGTAGGTGGAGGGACGTAGACATGCGTCATCGATAACCTTGGCCATTCTTGACATTCCATGTGCATCATTCATGGATACTGCCGTGCAGCGTGCGCCGGTGGTGATCACCACTGTGTGGTGTATTTTCACATGGTCATTGTATGGTAATTATCACGTATAATATACAACATAATAATGGTACTTATCACACGCGCTATCCGTCTCCCAAAGATAATTTCCTTTCCAGCTGGCTTTCTATTCGAACCGCAGTCACGACGGCACAAATCTGTGCCCGATATGTTGTCAGGGGTGCCGCTGAAATCAAAGCTGGCTCCGTCACGTGGCGCATTAATGCATAGCACGCGGACGGGCGCCAATTTAACCCGACGCCAATTCCTCTGATTGATTTAGTGCGACACGCGGGCCAGCCGCGTGACAGGAAGTCGCATAATTCTCGCTAATGTCCGTAATTAGCCGGTGTTGTGAGCGAGCACCTCCTCCGCGCCGCCGGGGCTCGATATGTGGACAGTTCACGCTCGCTCAGGCGGGCTCGTGGACGGTTGAGTCAGCGGCGTCGCAGCCGTATTTTGCTAGACGGCACCGGGCCGTGATGTACGTTGTTGTTTATGAGCGGCACTGGACCCGACCCGGCCGGCGCGGCGTCACACTTGTGCTATGTGCCGTGGCCTGCCGGGGTAACCCTGTGACGGATGTCCGCCTGACACGGACGGCGGCGGACACCTCACCTGGGGTGCCTCACTCGGGTGTGAGGAGGCCACGGCTTGACAAGGGTATCGGCAGCTTAGGAGTTTTGTCATTTCAGGATTGACAACGCATTTGAAATGGGCTAATGGTTCACTGGGAAAAGCTCAGCTATTCACGTTCATTTGACCCTTGATCAGGAGGTCGCCCATTTCGTGTACATTCAAGGGGCATATCAATGCCGCTTGGAAGAAGGGCATGCCGATGACATAGGTGTTTTAAATCAGCAGTAAACAACAGCTGCGTGGACCCCCCCCTCCCTCTCTCGCTCTCTCTCTCACACACACCCTATGTCCCCCCGCTTGATATCACGTGCCCTTACCACCATCCTTCCTCACGAATGCTTTTCACAACGGCACTCTTCTCCAATTCAGCATCCCGGTCATTTACACGCGACGCCAGCGCGGGCCCAAGCCGTTTTATGCAGGCGTGCCACCGCTGCCGGAGGCGCTGGAAACAAAGCTGGGGGAGCAGCGCCGCCGGCCGCCGGGCGTTCCACCTGGGGCTGTTCCGGCGCGGTGAGCACCTGCGCTCACCCCGCGCCGCATTTATCACGCGGACCGGCCGCCGCTGCCGCCTCACGCGCCGGGCCAGCAGCTGTCCTGTGCGGCACAGGGGCGTAGCCAGGAACGGTGGCGGCGCGACGGTCTTCACCGGGCGGAGCGGAGCTGTTTGGATGTCCGGTGGTGATCAGCTGTGGTAGTGCGTGATGCTCCTAAGGTAATGATGCGTTAAGGAGGCAGATCCTGCCCCAGTCATTTAAGCACTTGATGCCGCTCCGTAGTTTTGTTTGTCAGAACGAACTCTTCACGACCGAAGTAGTTAAATGCACTTGAATTGTGACACATTCGATGAGCATTGGTGCGGGGACAACAACCCGTACGTTCAATTTTTCACATTCGCCCAGTCAGGACTACCAAGATTTCGAAGCGCCGCTCAAAAGTTTGGCATTTTACGAAATGCCGCCATTAGGGTTACAACGAAGTAGAATATTCTCATCTGATGCTGAATCTAGGATGGAATATCCAGTTACAGAGAGCGAATGGGACTGCAAAACGGACCCGATGCGTCCTGAATGCGTGCGCTTTTTTACACGTCATTTATGCCAAAGTTAGGTTAATAAAACTGAAACGTTACGATAGTCTGCTTTTCGGATGTCAGGTCAATTAGCTAGTGGAGCAGAGTGGTTTTGAATGACATCGTTTTTAAGAGTACATTGACATAAGAGGACATGTACATAAGAGGACATGTGCATGTATGTGCTATGTATCAGTGGCGATCCGAATGCAGCAGGGTTGGGATGGTGGGCGTCGCTAGCTTCATCCGCAGTGTTGTGCTGCTGTCACATAACACGCCTTCTTAGACTGCACGTCGGCTGTGCGTTCGAAACTTGTTGGACGTCTGTTTTATCTGTGGCCTGTCCAACGAGCGCTCTCTTCGTGTATTGCCTGTTGGGCGATTCTTGGCTTTGTCAATTCCAGTGACCATGGGTTATGTACGGTGTGAAAGATACCGGGCAGAACGAAGTTCGGCATAAAAAAGCAGCAGTATGAAACTAGAAATACACTAGATATGCGATGTATGCTAGATTTATAGTTTAAAACGAATAGCTGGCAACCGGTAACTGAAGGTAGCGTGGCGCAGGTGCCACGATGGTGAAGGTATTTGAAATTTAAATGAACGTTGTGCCCAAACTTTTGAAAGGAACTATCAAGTAACTGTACACTATATGACAATGACGGCGTGTATTGGTCCATAGTGAACAATTTAGCATGTTTTAAGGGAATGCGTAAGCAATGTTCTGGGATGTCCCGCCATCGAACCTACAACATTGCGATTATGAATGCAATACGTGACCGATCTAGCCACTGAGCTCACCGGAATTCCCGCGGAAGTCGGAAAATTCACGGCGTACCGTGCACGAAAACTTTGACCCCGTACGCCTTGGGAGTTTGGGTTTTCTAAACCAAAAACATTCAATACATCGGCTCAAGAAAATTAAACAATCTTTCGTTTGGTACCAGGTTCGTCAAAATTGGCCTGATGGAATTCAATTCACAGATCTATAAAAAGCAAACCTTGAACACGTGAACATTATGGGCTAGTAACTAAAGAACGCCGTGGAGTGGGTTTGCTACCAATGTACTTCGGTGGGTCCTGGGTTATATAACCATGTGCTTGTAGCATGCTTATTGCTAATTTTGGCACCCGTCGGCAGGATGTTTTCGTTCAGTTTGCAGAGCGTCTGACGACGCCAATGTGTGCAAAACGTGAGGGTTCGCGTCCAAACAACTGAACTTAGGCGCCCCGTTTTTGACGGTCGCTTGACAACTGGCTTAGAGAGCCGATCTGAAACGGGGTGGTCGACTGTCATCATTGCATGTCACGTTACACCTTGCTGCGAAATTGTTTACCGAACTGGAACCACGTGCTGGGATCGTGGGGCCAGGAACGGGTTCTACGAAAAGATGTGCATAACATCACAACTGTTAGATACTTTCTGACCTGTCTGAGGCCAATCGTGATGTGTTTTCTTGTCTGGTGAATTTCAGACCAGTTGGAGCGGCTTAGACTTTCGCTCACTTATTCGAATTGGTATACTTTCTAAGGGAAAATATCGGTCTAGACAATACAATTCCTCTGATTAGTAAATATGCTCTTGAATCGTCATTGATTGTGTCCTCGTATCTTGCATAGCATTCATTAAGAGCCGTTATTATTTCAGAAGGCCGTGATAACTGGAAATCGTGCATATAAACACCAGGTACAAACGACTCGACAATCTCATTTATTTTGGCATTGATCGCTGCATGGCCAATTAGACTGCCGGATTTGAATAGCGTTATTACAGTGTCATAGATGTCTGGATGACTTGGAAATAGTCTGCACGAAGTAGTCTGCACATCTTCGTGGGCGTGTAGCTCAGAAACTAGAGAAGTTAAGGTCTTGAGAAGGGCAGGGCTGTGAACTGCACCGACTGATATTCAAACGGCCATTTCAGTTCAAAACTCCATACAAACATGGAGCACTTCCTTTAATTGGCAACACTCCAGCTCTCTTGATATAATGTTAAGCTGTATCTTGGTTCTTGCTGGATCTTTCGACGTAATGCCATGCTGAATCTCCTTTCTGATCGCCACTAGTGACGATGCAGATTATCATAAGGGCTGCCATGCAGGTCCACCCGAGACGTCCCCTCACCCCATCCCCCGTGACGATGCAGATTATTATAGGGGCTGCCAAGCAGGTCCACCCGAGACGTCCCTCACCCCATCCCCGTTATACTCGCAATTCAGTTATGTCGTTTGGCGTCATATGTGGCTTCAGACAGCAATTCAGAGATTGGCTTAGATATTGGTTTTAAACAGAGGCTGCTTTTTTAATTACGGACCGTGATAAAAAACT
The DNA here is from genome assembly GCF_011947565.3 of Pollicipes pollicipes. NCBI lineage: Eukaryota > Metazoa > Arthropoda > Thecostraca > Pollicipedomorpha > Pollicipedidae > Pollicipes > Pollicipes pollicipes. The sequence goes on from NW_023597034.1 coordinate 19,011,256, forward strand.
ATGGTCCTTCAGGTCTTCTGGACCCCAAATGACCCCGAACCCTGTTTCACTCGAGGGCCTAATAAGATAACCTAAATTTGGTCAATATACGTGTTAAGGCGGCACAATGTCTGTCATATTTTTCTTCCAACCGTGTTCCATTGGAGGAATTGAAAATCAGGGCCCACGCAACGCAGGTATGTTGTATGTGCTTGCCCCAGTTTCCTATTGCAAATTCCAATTTCACGGCAAGGCTTTGTTGAAAACGTTTAACGTGGCGTACTGCGCGGCACGGCCCGCCCTGCCTCACTTCCTGTACTCCGGCCCACCGGCCGACGTGTGAGGACCGCGTCTGCCGGGGCCTGGTGCTGGTCCTGGCGCCAGCGTTCAGTCGTGCGCGACAGGAGCGCTCCGAAAGATGCCTGATACCTGGTTGCTGGACAGGACCTGTTTCTCCAATACGTGACCACACCTATTGCGCTTGTGACGGGACGCACCCGGCCGGCAGCGGTCGTTACTGGCGAGCTGTAGTGAACGAGCTCAATGTGCCAGTGGTCTCGCCTGGCTGCTGGCTCGGCGTGCACTGCACCTTCAGTGCGGACTGACCGACAGCATGGTCCAGCGCGGGACCATTGCGTGGGGTGTCCCATTGCATCTGTGGCGGGACTGTGGTATGACATCCCTGGCGACGGGGCTTGGCTCCCCGGCAGCGACTCATGCGTCAGCGGTGAGGCTGCTGCGCTCTTGGCGACGCACTTTCGACAGACAGACCGGTATCAGGCGGCAGATATCGCACATGGACGCCTGGCGCTGTGACGTTATTGTCTTCAAAGTGGTAGTAGGTGGGCATGATGCCGTCCAACTGTACATGTCGCGTGTTGAGACAGGGATGGAGGGAGCCCTGCCGTTTTTCATGAACACGCGCCCGGGAGTCAATTCGATCCCGCGAATATTTTTCAGAATGGCATACGAACGGCGCGACGTAGCCGACGTAGGTAAAGATTGGATGTTAGAACAGGTATCTAGGTTCACGGTGGCTGCATGAAAAGGTCTGGGGACACTTAGGACCAATTTGTAGTGTGACATTGCTTGACCTTACTTGGCCCGTAGGTAATGGTCTATGAGTCTCAACTTTTGACACAAGTTAGTTAGGTTACAGGCTAACACACCCTGTGCATTTGGTGTCTCTAGCTTGCTTAGTTTCTGATATCTCAGTTGGGGGCGGGGGAGAGGGTGTCAAATTGGCTCCCCACCCGTGCGAAGGGCATTCAGCCGGCCACCCTGGCACTTGTCAAAGCCACCGGGGCTACCTGGAGGCGCTTAAGCCGGAGATCCTGTTCAAAGCTATTGAGGTTGCAGAGGACCTGGTGCAAGACTACGCACGAGGCCAGCTAGGGAAGAGGCTCGCTAACGACCACGGTTCGCAACTAGAACATCACGTACTATCCGTCTAACACCAGCTGGGGCGTCACGATCGCCCACGTCGCCGGCAAGCTAGCTGCTCGGAGGCTGTTGTCACGCGCCCATGGATGGCGCAGAAACACCTGACGGCAAAGGTGCTAACGGCGAGTCTGACTGCGTGAGTGTAGGTTTTGACATCGGTGGCTCAACAGTGGCGCGGCTAGTTCAGTCGGGATAAGGCGCGTGAGGCTGACTGCGTGAGTGTAGGTTATGACATCGGTGGCTCAACAGTGGCGCGGCTAGTTCAGTCGGGATATGGCGCCCCGCGCGAGGCTGCGCAGCGCTCCCGATGACGTCCCCCTAGTGCGGAGCCAATTGGATGCTAAAAATGTCATACCTTTCTTACAAGATTCTTGCCGGTGGTTATATGTCAGACCGGGACTCAAGGAGCATTCTTGATCGGCGAACGTAATGTAGGCTCCATGGCGCTCCACTCAAGAAGAGCCCCTGTCGGGGAAAGCTAACGAGACGGACGAGTGCCGGATTGTCTGAGGGAAGGGTTGGTGAAGCCAAGTGAGAATATGTTACACTCATCACAGCTTTTCAGGGGCAACCTAGTGAAAAAAGGAAGAATGCGAGCCTTAAGGAGGGGACGCCCACCTCCTCCACGCATCTGCGCTTTTACCTGCTCAACTGGCTGGGGATCTCGATGCATCTACGCACTCGACGGCATGACGAGAGCGCGTTTGTCCGCATTCAAATCTTTGTCCCAGTCCCGTGGATTGAGGTGGGACTATGTCCCCCACCCAGGGATGGAGCTTCCTAATCTCTTTTCAGATGGAGCGGGTGGGGGCTGTAACCCCTCCCCAACATGCGCTCCAGCCCCCTCCAAACTTTGGAAAGAATGTGGACAAAACTTGAATAGAAAGCTGCTTATTGGCATATTTTGAAGATAGGCTGGGTCTTTTTGCATTCATTGTCATCGGTCGCCCCTGCCCCCACCATTTGTTATTAGGACTATCTATGGCCCTCCCACGTATTGCAGACGACACACTACAGCAGGTCAGGGTGTACTTTCCTACCTAACGTTAGAAAAAATCATTGTACACCATTCGTCGTGTTTAAGGCAGGACATATCGTAAATAATCACAAAACAGGTAGATTCATGCCCTTACCTTCATTTTTTTACGATTACGATGGCAAGATCCCGAGCGCCACACACACACACGGCAGCCGCGACACCGCCGCGCGATACCATTACTGCGCGCGGTCGCAACATTACTGCGCATCACGCACCATCAAGAACCATAAAAATGTACGGGCCAAGGTAACAAGAATCCATGAAATTTGATCCTCGACGCCAACGGGACGATGGGTTGCAGGGGGATTGGGTGGGGAATATAAAGCAAAATGAGAACATGGCGGCTAAATAAAAGCTCACTATACGGTACCTATATATGACATGGAACATGGACGCCAATGGGACGCTGGGTTGAAGGGGATATAGGGTGGTTAGGTTAGGTTAGGTTAGGTTAGGTTAGGTTAGGTTAGGTTAGCTTAGTTTAGCTTAGGCTCTGGTCTACTCTAGGTTAGGTTAGGTTAGGTTAGGTTAGGTTAGTTAGGTTAGGTTAGGTTAGGTTTGGTTAGGTTAGGTTAGGTTAGGTTAGCTTAGGTTAGCTTAGCTTAGCTTAGCTTAGGTTCTGGTCTATTCTCGTCTTTCTGGTCTGCCTGCTTCATAAACACCTACACGCGATACTGGCGTTGGACAGCGCGAAGAAAGTCTGCCCACAGCCGCGTCTTGTGGCGTTCCCTCCACATGAACTCATCGAGATAACCTGGGATGAATTCCAGGCTCGCGACATGTCGCTTGCGAAGGAAACGCTTTACTCGGCCGAATTAGGCTTCGACGTGGTTGGTGTGTGTGCCGTCCTCCGCTACAAATGTTTGGGAATGGTTCACTGTGCGGTGGACGTAGACGAGGCTTTCCAGCGAGCCGTAGCTTCGGTGCTCATCGGTGTTTACCGTGCTATCTTGCTCTACATGTTTTTGAATTTTCGGTATCATCTCTCCCATTGACCTGTTTTGAATGAACTCGAGAACTCCAACTTTGTTTTCCGGGTCGTAAATGCACATTATCCAACATGTTTCCCCAGGGACCCGTCGTCCACGATTATATTTTCGCCTTGATAGGGATGTTTCGTCGACAATTATGGTGTTTCCCGGTCCCCCAACTTTGACACGTTTGGGCCGCGCATGAGATTTTTGACATGACGTCTTGATAGAACTGAAGCCAGTCCACTACCATCTTTTTACTGGGAGTGGTGCCGATTAAGTCCTTCATGGCACTTTCATTTACCTCGACCACAACGTACGCGTAGGCCATCTCTAGTATGACAAACGGTCTGAGGTGTGAACCGTCGAAAAGGCTGCCGTCTACAACACGCTTGATTTTTCGGCACTTGGTACAGCGCCAAGCCTTACCAAACACTATGTCTTGACCAAACGCTCCTTCCACCATGCGCCTTCTTGCACAGCACATTTTCCTACTTTTCTTATGAGACCGTTTTCGCGGAGAAGTCTCAAAAAGTCATCTGGGTCCTCGATCTCGAAATCCAGTTTTAACAAGTCCCTAAACGATTTCACTTCGTGCAACTCCATCTTCAGCTCTCGTGCAATATCGTTCGACTGCTTGGATACGCAGTAAATATATTTCATTGCATTATTATTGTTACCTTGGTCCCCGCACATTTTCATGGTTCTTGATAAGCAGAAATGTCGTCATCACGTACCAATAGCGTGAAAGTCACGCTGGGATCGAGGTTGCCGCGTGTTAGCGGCGCTCGGAGACTCGCCATTGTAATTATAAAAAATTCGAAGGTAAGAGCATGAATCTACCTGTTTTGTAATTATTTACGATATTTCCTGCCTTAAACACGACAAATAGTGTGCAATGATTTTTTCCTAACGTTGTTACCTTGGTCCCGCACATTTTTTATAGTTCTTGGTAGGCAGAAATATTGTAATTACGCCATGGCAACGCAGAAACGGCGCTGGGGAGTCCAGGCGTTGCGGTGCGTGAGGCGCTCGGGGGCTCGCCATCGAAGTTATCAAAATTCGAAGGTAGGAGCATGATTCTACCTGTTTTGAGATTATTTACGATATGTTTCGCCTTAAACACGACGAATGGTGCACGATGATTTTTTCTAACGTTAGATAGGAAAGTACACCTACACCCTACAGCAACATACATTTTAACGTCAGCTGCAGGGTCGCAGCCAGGATTCCTTCTGAGGAGGGGGGCGAGGCTTTGCCAGAACACCTTAAGGCAATGTGTATCTTTCGGCCTGAAGCCGTCTATGGTGGCCAACGGAAAAGACACACAAAAATTGTGGGGTGGCGTCCCATGTTGACAGCTCCTGTGATCGTTACATGTCGTCATTAGTGACAATCAAATATCAACGGTCACATTTCATCCCGCTTCCCTTGAGGGGAAACTACCTTCATTTCAATTTACCATCCAATGTGATTGACCTATGGAGATGGCACAACGATCACCTTGGCACAAGGTGATAAATGCATATCATGAATGGAAGACGAGGAAATGGTGTATTGGTCTGTTGTTTGGCAAAGGCTGGATGAATTGGTTACGTCCTGTGCATATTTTTTCCAGTGCGTTTAAAGCTGCCAATTTTACCAGAACTATCAGAGATTATGCTATAAAAGTTGCTGCTTCTGGAGCTGATCGAAAAAGTCTGGTTTTTACGTTGACTTCTTCGACCTGCTCAAGCTCTTTCTACATAACAATTCAACCAAAAATGATCAGGAGGTTAAGCTTCATCATCGTACCCATTTGGAGAACATCCAGATAGTTCCATTTTTTTAGCTTGAATTACATTACATCTTACGTTATATCTCCTTTGTCTTTCAGGCTCCCACTTATAAATGTGGACAGAACAATTAGAAAATAAACCTATATTAGTGCACCAACTTCGGTGCAAATCCAAGTCGTCCCGTTTTTTACCTTGAACTGTTAAGCATGCTGTAGGTTTTCTTAAGCTGTCACGTAACAATGTCACGAGAATGATGGGGAGATTTAGCCTTATCAGCACACCAACTTTGAAGGAATATGAAGTCAGATTCTTGACCTTGAGCTTTTTGACATGCCGCCACTTTTTTGCTTTTGAATTTTGGACCTGCGACCTTGCACTTTTCCCAGAACGGTTAGGAAGTTAAGGTCAGGTCTGTGTGCCAATTTCCAAGCGCAGTGAAGAAGTCGGTGAATGTAAATCTGAAAGTGGTTCCAGTCTGACGCACGTCGGGTCTGCGTTCCAGGGTTTGCCCAACGTGCGACAGTGGCGCAGATGCTGCGCGGCGCAAACGCCTTTTATCGGTGACTGGCTATATATGCAGCTGCCGGGCGCCCAAAGCAAATTATAATTCTGGCACGTTAGCAAAATCACCCGCTTAAACGTTGCCGCTGTTTAAACAGATGCGAGCGAAACCCTTTCAGCTGCGTATTTACTATGCATTTGCACTGATCCCCGTCTTTGGGCGAGCACGGGCGGGGATCAGGCTCAATGTCCCGCGTAAGCTGACTGGCGGCAGTTCCGCTCCGCCGCCCGTAAGGCATACGTTCGTTAATTCAATTGACGTGACAGCGCCTGTATAGAAGCCGGTACGTGGGTCCGTGCATGCGGCGCGCGATACGCGCCGTTGATGTCGACGCTAGTTCTAGCGCAACTGTCAGCGTGGTGCTGCATTAGGAAGAGCAGGGCCAGGGAGGCGGTCTGCAGATGATGACGCTGCCAGACGGCATGTGCACTGAGCCCGTCGACATTACACGGTAATAGGACGGTAACTCGACACCGGGCCCGAAACAGACGGTGAAATAATCTCAACAGCTCTACGAAGCACTTGCAATCTGTGATCATTAGTATCGTAACCTCTCATATCAAGTTGGAGAGAGGTGAAAAAACGGTGTCCGGCACATGGGCTGCAACTGCCGACGCGGCACGCGATCCAGGGCAAGCGCTCCAGCCAACTGAGCCAAGCCGCCACCTGGGCACGGGCCAGCAGCCTGGGGAAGCGTCACATGGCTATACCACCACGTTTGGCTGAAGTCCGGCAAAAAAGGTTGTTCGTTGCTCATTACACGATCCAAGCAATTATCGTATTTTGACTGATGTCGTAAATCCCATGCCGTCATTCGCACCGAGACCTTTTGATGGATAGCTATGCATCTAAGCCAATCAGGATCAGCTTCAAACTGGTGTGCACCGTGGCCAAGGCTCCACTTCAGGCTAGCCCGCTACAGTAACCGCCGCCAACCATGGCCAAAACTCCGCTCCAGGCTAGCCCGCTGAAGTAACCGCCGCCAACCATAGCCAAGACTCCACTTCAGGCTGGCCCGCTACAGTAACCGCCGCCAACCATGGCCAAGACTCCGCTCCAGGCTAGCCCGCTGCAGTAACCGGCCCCAACCGTAGCCAAGACTCCACTTCAGGCTAGCCCGCTGCAGTAACCGCCGCCAACCATGGCCAAGACTCCGCTCCAGGCTAGCCCGCTGCAGTAACCGGCCCCAACCGTAGCCAAGACTCCACTTCAGGCTAGCCCGCTGCAGTAACCGCCGCCAACCATGGACAAGACTCAGCTTCAGGCTGTCCCGCTGCAGTAACCGCCGCCAAGCATGGACAGAACCACTGTCGGGACATGTTTCTTCACCCCAATGTTGATTGTAAAAAGGTGTGTTTTCCGCATTGTCTGCATTTATGCCATCCCTCCCAGCACAACACCCAACTTCTGAGATGCATGTAGCTATAGCCAGGCTGAAAACCGCAATATTGTCAATGAGTTTGTTGTCTATGATTTTGACTTTAACCGGCGCGTCGCTATATATGCCCTTAATGCGTGGAATATTTGTTAATGGGAGGTTACATCAAGATTTTCTCCGTTTGACAGTGTCTGTTATTGTAAAGGAGACATTGGTCCAAAGATGTCCTGAACATGGTGCAATCTGGTTTGTTTTCTAACAAAACAGACATTGCCTCCAATTTCCTGCTTTTGCTGGAAACGTGTCTAATTTAGGGGAGACCGGAGTTAGTTGCGCATGTTTTTTGCCTAAGCAGCAAAGCTCAGGTATGGTTAAAGATATCGATGTGTATTTTGTGTCGCTGGACAGCTCACTCCTTTGTGTATAAAAACACACTCAATATGTTTGGAATGTTTGCCCCTTCTGGGTGCCACGCCCGAATAAAGCAGCAGACCTCAGTTGTCCCAATTTACTCCGTGGCGGAGTCAGCTGGGCCAGTAGGTTGGGCAAGTAGGTTCACTGTATAAAATCAATATAAAAATAGGTGCTTCATTTTTTTTCTTTCGTCGAGGTAATCATACAATCACCATCTTCTCTTTAAAGGTATGTAACATTGGCTACATCCTGCAACAAAATAAATCGTCGTCTCTGCATACTGCATATGCAGGCTCATATCCACACTACTCCATGAAGGAACGAGACAAAACAGAGCTCTCTTTAGCTATGACTGCCTGACAAAATGAGAACAGAAAGCTGCCCCCGCAGCACAGAACAGTGAAATCACTGTGAATGGTTACTTAATATTAACATCTGTCAGACACACAAGTTCCGCTCTGCGTGAGACACGCAGTTCACTTAATCGCTGTCAGTAGTACGGTTTTGGCAAAGGGGCACTTTCTCGCCCCCCGTGCATAACACATGCGCCCATCCCTGACACTGACAACACCGCACCTAGCGCTCCCTTGACCGGCTGCTACTAGACGAATCACAGCATATCAGGCAGAGCTCATCATTAGCTGATCTGATTCTTCTGCCTGTTGGAAGTCTTTTTTTGTCTGTTTTCAGTTTTGCCCTTTCCCGTCCTAGTTTTTACCTCGTCCACACGTTTCTTCTGCAGTGTTGCCTTTTCATGTTTTCTTGTCTTTCTTTCTTCTTTCTGTTCTGTTCTTCTAGCGCTGCCTTCTCCGGCGTGTCAGTCCGCGCCTCAGCTTTTTGACGAGAGCTTCGTTTTCCTGGGTAGTGTTCTTTTGCGTGAAGTTAGATGCCCGCTAGTAAAACCTTCTTCCGCTTCCTGAGTGGCTAGGGCGATGGGGTGTTCTCTTCTCGCGGTGGATCAGGGCTTTTCAGAGGTCCATCCTCAACAGACAACATGACAACAGACACCATATGGCGGACAACAGGTTCCGCTCCGCCCGATGGCTTAATGCAGTCTAGAAGTTCCCCTTCGCCTGACGGGCCCGGGAAGTCCAAGGGGTCCTCGGCGGGCGATGAACCGGGACAGTTCTGAAATCCCTCCCCGCAGTTCTGAAATATCTTTCCGAAATCCCTCTTCACGCGACGACGCGGGGCGGTCCCGCGGTGTCCTTTCGTCCGAGGTACCAGCGTGGTCTGGAGGGTCCTAGCCGTGTGCGCGTCAGACGGGGCCTTAGCCACTGGAAATGGTGCCGACAGATGCGTCAGTGGGACCCGCAGTCCTTTGCTGGGTTTCCCCCGTCTACCGGTCCGTCTGTGAGCTAGGATGGTGCTAAGTCATTCTCAGTGAAGATGCCGGGATATTGCGGGAAGATTTCACAACACTTAAACCCGCTCATCGCGCTCAGTGGCGGCACTGCACGTGGCCACACATCCCTCACAATCCCTGGCAGGTCATATTTTGTCACAGTCTTGCCGGTGTTAGACCGCATCCGTGCATTTTGCTGGGCAGCCAGAATCCGTTTGAACGGGCCATAGACTGCCTTGTCAAGCGGTTGAAGCTTGTGGTTGCCGTGCGGCGGAAAGGAAAGCATCACCACTCCATTTTCCCTGGTCATGTTGAGGACGTCTGAGTACAGATGGGAGTTATGGTTGTCCAGCAGCAGCACTGGATCGTCTAGCGATATCTTCGCCTCACGTATGGAGTGACTCATAAAAGTGCGAAAGTCCTCGCCCGTCATCCAGCCGGAGGGGTTTGCCGTCCCGCCACTGTCCGTTGGTCCGTCACTGATGGAATGGTCTTTGAACGTCTTGCGGGGGAATATGGACATGGGTGGAATCGTGTAACCCATAGCATCCATCGCTCTCACCTGTTTGCGACCTCTTTTCAGCGACCACATTTCTCGGCTTTTGAGCCGCCCTCAGGTCCATCTCGTCGACTTTCTAAATGCGGCTAAGGGTGAAGTTAGGATTATCCGTCACGACGCCAGGTGCGAGAAGAATGTGTCGACGTTATGCTTGTTGAAGCCCGTGGCTTGCGCCAAGCTTGCAGCCTCTGGTGTGCGGATTGAGAGTGGGATGACGTTCCAGAAAAGCGCTGAGCCAGCCTGCGCATTGGTCTCTCTCCAAAGATGCTAGCATCTTTAGGTTTGCATGCCTTTGAACATCGGAATGCAAGCGAAGGTGTGTGTGTGTGTGTGTGTGTGTGTGTGTGTGTGTGTGTGTGTGTGTGTGTGTGTGTGTGTGTGTGTGTGTCCTACTGTCCAAAACGTGTGTCCAAAGTATATAGCGGCCGCTTCTTTGAGGTACGTTTCCAGCTGCGCCTTCTGTTCTATAGTGAGCATATGTATGTACGCAGGCGCGAAAGCAATCTGACTGACATCTGTTGAGAAATGACTGGAATATCTTTCTTGTCCCATCTTACTCCTGCCACCCACTACCTCTGCTATTGCTTGTAAATCCACATGCAATTTTTATAGGCACATTCGTTGTGCGTGTTACAAAAATAACAGACTAGCTTGGCGGTTGCACATCCTACAAGTCCATGAAATTTATTATCAGTAAGAGTCCGTGGCCTCCGAACGGTTCTGGAAATGACTTCCGCATCTTAATCGGGCAAAGCGTGCATGTAATTCTCCCTAAGGATCGTAAATGAGATGTTTCAGCCTTATGCTTTGTTTCTTACGCTGGACCGGTTGTCACGTCCTGCTGTGCCATGAGCTCTAAACGCTAACATGGCCACTACAGTTGCTGGTGCTCCCCAAAAGGGTGCAATCACATGCGTTGCCTTCCTACCAAAAGCTGACTAGCATGGCCGGTGTGCCGCTTACTAAGGCATATATGCCAGATAAAAAGTTTGGCTAGGTCTGAAATTGAAAGCAATCGCTCATATGCCTACACTGGTCTTTACCAGTGAAAGGGCAAACAGCAGTGGTGGCTTAAAACCTCAAGAAGGTCCAACGTCGAAGATATATTGTCTCCTTAAAAAAACAGTATTTTCCACGTAAAAGTATATCAGTATAAGTGAGCTTATTTTATGATACCTGATACTTGCTTTAATTTCTTCAAATGTGGACAATATTCTTTAAGCAACAGGAGCTGGAATCTTACCCGAAATTATACACAGCCTTGATTTTCGAGTTTCAGCAAGGTGTTACTCAGAGCACAATCTTCCAAAACTGTTTGAGAGGCTGAACAGGGAAAATGGCTGAATCAATGCCCACTTATTGCTTAGGGTTGGGAGGGCTGAGGTGACCCAAAAATATGAGAAAATCCTGCCTGGTGTTCCTTAACTCGGCATTGACCTGAGGTCAAATTACCCTCCCCTGACCAATACTCGCAATAATTCAAAAAACGCATTGAGATATCTGCGAATTTTTTTAGCAGATATCAATAGATTCTTCGCCTTTTGCTAAAATAACAATCGTGAGATCGTGAGGGATCAAGCGCGAGTAATGTTAGAGTGTCGCCATATTTGTTGATTTTGGACAAAAGAGTATACCCGTAGATAAACTGACGCAGAAGCGGGACGAAATAACACATTTTAGAACCCAAAACGGAAAATGTGACCAAATTAGTCGATCATTGATGTTTTGCCGTTGTGTTGCTTTAATTTAACACCTTGCAATGTGAGCGCACCACATAGCAAAACTATAGAAAGCATTCAGGCCAGTTTCCCATAAAAAATTGCCGTCAACGGATGGACTTTTTCAAATTTTCCTCCTCCGAGTTTTTTAAAGCTCCCAGCAAAAAATAACCTTCACGAAAACCCCCCGCTTTCGGGAGCGATTTTCTTCCATTGAGTTTTATGAACAAAATGTATGGCGAGAAGCGCAATGGTAAATGCGCAGTTGTAGAAAATGGGCCGATAAAAAATGTTATCTTATCGTTGCGTTTTTTTCTCAAACAGGACCGATGTGATTTTGTCAGAAGGCGTCCTAGTTAGGCTGCAATGGCTCAGAAACTTTGCTTCAGGATGTATGTATCTTCGTTGCTTAACTTGTATCGTTTTGTTCCCACCCGGTTGATGGTGAAATCAACATCAGGCTACAGCGGGCTTTTCATAAAGACCTGCAGCGTAAATCGTGCTCCTAGATGTCTATGTGATGCTTTGGTTCTATCCTATGCGTGTAAGACGCAGAATCATGAACGCCAAGGAAATGCGCTGGAGACATTGTCCAAGGTTCAGCAGCATGCTGTAGCTTACAGGTAAACATCGATCTATAAATATCTGCGCCACTGCTGGATGTAACACAGCTTTACCCACGTGCCAACATCTTGCTGGCTGTAGCACGCTAAGACACAGGGGGAAGAGGGCGTAGCTTTGTGCGAATTTGAACCTCTTTGTAGATGCTAGATGGTGAGGGGAGTTAATGTCAAAAGTTGCCATTATTTGTGTGGCAGTTTTCTCTCTCCCGTTCCAGATAGCCTCTCTCATCTGTATCCTAAGTTGTGATGATACCCCGACTAAACGCTGTTATGTATAACTGTACTGCTCACATTGTATAAAATAGCAACATGCCAAGCGAAAAGGGGGAAGGTAAAAGCTATTCCCAGATCAAAGCAGCCGCGTCAATGCCCATTCCCGCTTCGTCAAATTGTCATGCATGCAACTGTACTTAATGCATTGAGAACACGCTAAGACTGTGGCTGTTCACCGATCGTTAGAGTGATAGCCTTTTTTGCTTTTGACAATGTTAAGGAGAATGCCACAGCGTATAATTCAAGAGGGCAGCCCCCCCCCCCCCTAATATCTAGTGGTTAACGCCAAAGCAGTTCAAAGCTTGGCATTCTTACTGAGGTCCCTCCCCCTCTCACCCTCCCCCTTACGAAACCCGGTTGTGCCCCGGTTTTCCATCACTTTTGATTACCGTTTGCTGTGGGTTCGGCGATATTGTGGGCGACGGATTTCTTGAGGCTGCACGTGGGACTAGAAGACCAGGACACTGGTATTCCATGGTATTTATCAGACCTTACAATATGTTTCACTGGTGGGTTTTCGAATTACTAAATTAAATCAGGTGCGAGTCTCCGTCAGTTATTTGCTTCCTATTCCATTTCGAGCTCAAGGTTTTAGCATTTTAAGGTGATTCCTGAGCCTCCATGCCGTTGCATGCGCTTCTGTGTTCAACCAACGCATGTCTGGATTGTAAGCTGGACATGTAGGTAAAGTGCATCGGCCTGCAGATATTCGGGCAAGTGCATACGTTACTCTGATGATTATGTGAGTTAAGTGAATGCATTCCCTTATTTATGTGCAGACATTTGACATGAAGGTCTCGATAGATACCTACAAATGCGACAAATAAGTTTACGTAAAGTCTCATTTAGCCTGGGAACTCGATGACCCTGACCCTGTTAGGGACGGCCCCGAGAGCGTCACGTGCTCCCCTCCCCCACCCGGGCGCGTGTTGGCGGTAATATATCATGTTTGCATTAGGTTTTGATTCGCGATAGCCAATTTGTAGTTCGTAATGACATAGTCACAACCATGACCTGCGAAGATCTAAACGCGTCGGGTTCCTGGGCTTAGTTGCAATAAATCGACGGAATATGTAATACAGTGATACGCTCCAATGACCGAGAAATGTCACGTGGACGGGAATGACCACACCAACGGTTAACGTCCGCGAGACAGCCGGCGCTGCCGACCGGTGATTGGTTGGATCTCGGTCCCAGCGCTTTCTGACCAACGCAGATGTGACCACGTACGTTGTACACTGTTTGCTCATGTGTTGTCCATTTTGATGACTCATGTACGTGAAACATTCTCCTTAACCAGCTTTGGTCTCGGACGACGCCGCACATCTCCAGGTAAAGTCTGCCAGCCCCGACCCAACGTCAGGCCGACCAACGACACACCGGGGACCAGCGGCGATCCTGAGCCGGGCGCGGGAACGCCTCCGCGCCGCAGCCCACCCACCCGATCACCCCATAAAAATGCATGGAAACCCGCGCCGGGACCCCGCGCCGGCTTAGCGGCTGTGCCCGGGGGCTTTGCCAGGCCGACAGCGTAATGCGACCCGACGATATTTGGCGCGGCCGCGGATCAGGAGATGTGCGGTGATTACGTGTCATTAGACCGATACATGCGCGGCGCAACTGATTTGACCGGTGTTTTCGGCACGGCTGAGTTTCTTGCGAGGGTGCTTTCGAGGCAGGGTGGGGCTGTGTGGACGAAATATTGGAAGACATTACTCTAATCGTCGCAGTGGTAGGTAATAGGATTGCGGCCTGTTCTGGCTTCCCTGGTCGGCGCCGGGCTGCGCTCTTGTCACGGCTGAAATGGCGGATCGCAGCCGCGCCAGAAGCCCTTCCACGCCTCCTCAGGCTAATTGATATAATCAGGCCGGCGGTGGGGCTTCTTTTGTGTGGCGTCTCCGCTGCGCCATTTGGCCGTGTCACCAGCGCGCCCAGCACCCTACCCATCGCGGCCAGAGCATGGTGCTGACCGCGAATGCTCGCCAATTTGAATATGAATGTGGTGCTGGACGGCGCCATTCTGCCCGCTAGTGGCCTGTCACCAGCACCGGCAGATAGCTTTGATGAATGAGCGTCGCAGTATCTGTGCGGCGGCAGGCGGCTGCCGGCGGCGGTGAGGATGCTGTAGACACCGGGAGCGCGGGCGGCGGACATCCGCCAATGAGAGGACATGCAAATGCTGCCATGTATGTCAACGTATTGTGGTACATACAGTGCTGCGACAACACAGTAATGCTCAAGACAATATCCATCGACGGGGAAAGTTTGGGACAGCATTCACTTTCAGGCCTGGCTGTTTATCCAGCACTTATCTTTACGGAAGTTTTGTGGCGCATCGTGGTTGCGTTTCTAAGCTTCTAATTTTTGTTAGGTTTCCTAAGACTGTGCGTGAGGAATGCGAGTAGCACACCACACTCGTTTTGCGTCGATGGCGCCGTCGAATGTCACCCTCCGGCAGCGGAGTCGCCCTGCCCACGCTTCCACGCTCGCCGCGGGCCTCGGCTTCTGTCCGAGCCTCCTCTCCAAATGGTGTTCTAGTGTTGGCGCTGATTGCCAAAATGCCTCCACAAACAGTCGCCGCAAAAAGGGGCGAGTGAGTGCTGTGTCTCGCAGGCCGGTCAGATTACCACGTCTTCAGGCCGGCGCGGCGCCCCTGATTAGGTGGCCGTTTTTACTGTCTCGGGCGCCTCTTGTTAGGTTGCGATACCGGACGAAAAAACAGCCGAAGGCTTGATTTGAGCTCTGAAACTCGCGTATTGCACCATGTTTTTGCTCGGCCGTTTCCGAAGTTTGGCATCTGAAAGGCTATATTTTTAATCTGCGCGAGCCCGGGAAATGTGGATCTGTGGTGGCACCGAGATGACACCGCACAGAGGACAAAGGACAGTGGTTAACATATACTTTTTGGTCTTTAGGACGTTTTCGTATTGCTAACACGCCCTGGCAAACATTGTCTGAGGAGAGCGATAAGTAATATGCTCCCCTGATTGTCGTTCTTTTCCCAGCTGAACTAAGTAATGTAACCGAGAGAGCACCACACAGTGCACGCAGGCGTGTCCGATGAGCGTGTTTAACCTGCCTCTGTCCCACGCAATCGGCGGGCTGCTTACTGGAAAAATACGATTGCTTGACTTTTCCTTGGGATATCCATCTGACGACAAGGTTACGGTGTGCTGTGGACACAGCCGACTCACCGAGACCGTACTCCCCACTGTTGTCGCCTTTCACCAATTTGGCAACGTCGCATCTTTGTAAATGGCCAATCGCCTTGGAAAATGAATAAGATGCCCATAAATGGCAACTTCCACGCTATTTCTTCTTCCGAGTCAGAAGACAATGGACAATAAAGAAGGAAAATTCATACTAGGAGGCCCTCGGTGTCACAGCGACACGGAAGCAGGGAATTCCATCACTGGTCATGATTATGCTGAAAAGCAGGAGCTTGTGAGGCATAGCAACCATACCATTACGCGATAACGCAAAACTTTCCGTGTCCAGACCTGAACATTCCGGTAAACTTCACTGATGAATGTGCAACTTTTTAAAGTTTTGGTGACTGGCCAAAGTATTGAGCAAAGCGGAAATGTTTTTTTGATGGCAAATGGAATGATCGTTCGGGCTAACCTGCTCGCGTGGTGTTCTGGTACGTCACAACGTTTCGGTCAGTTAATTCTCTGGCAGTCGACAGGGGTTATGGATCCCAGTGGACCGGATGGCGTTGAGCTTTCAACCACAGACGCGTTGCAGCCCGAATGATCTCCACCAAAGTGCTGGAATTCAAGCTGAAGCCTTCTGATGACGTGTAGCGCTGTTACAACTGAGTTGAGGAAATATACAATATATATATATATATATATATATATATATATATATATATATATATATATGTATATATTCGTGTACTCAGGCAGTATGTTTCCACTAATGCAAATTTTGTCATATACGAAGGTAAATGTACATTTATTTAATTTCTTGCGCGTTTGTTTGATTGTTTGAATAAAATCTTTAGTTGTTTTCGGTAAGTCTTGAATCAGTTCATTTATAGTGATCTATATTGGTTTCGGCTAACCAACGTTTTAAGGACATTCGTTCCTCATTCTCAAAGCAATGTAAGACAGTCATACGGAAAGTATTTGAATATGGCGAGACATAATCAAAAGAGAAACCGTCGGTTAACAGATTATGCATCCGAATATCAGGTCAAGTTATAAAATACATTCGAACATCACTTTCCACGTACATTACTTCCCAAACCATTTTGGCACCATGGCAAGTTCAAGGCATCGAATCGCCCTGCTGTCATGGAGTGACTGAACAGGTCTGAAATGATGCATGAACTAAGCTGTTTGTTTAAATCAGGCATTCTTTCTCTGGTGAGGATGGTTTCGAGAACCTGTAAACGGCGTTTGTTTGGACATGATTTTAGAATCTGTGTTTTCGGTTAGGTCAGAGGGTAAGAGTATTTCATTGTGTTTTTTTTTCGCATATGCTGGTCCGGTGCTCCCTCCTGCAGGTGCATTGTCATGCGTCGTGATAGAGATGTCGTGGTCATTCCAATATAGGTCAAGTTACGGAGCCGGCAGTATCCGTAAGGGCCATTTAGATTCATACGCTACATTGGTGCGCTTTGGTTGGTTTTGGTCGCCGGCCATGTTGTTTTCCATGACAAGGATGCTAGTTGTCCTACTCTTGTAATAGATGGTGAGTTGTATTTCAGTGTTTTCATCAGTCGGTGTGATATTTGACCTGATGATGTTCTGCAAAACCTTTTCGTCCACCTCATATGGCAGGGATATTTGATTTCGATACAAAAGTTGATGGCCGGTTTCCTGTCGAGTGGTTTCAGGTTTTCTCGATTGAGGATGATCATAATTTATTGGTCAATTGTGCTGTTGCAATAGCCGTTGTTAATGAGAAATTGCTTGCACGTTTTGAGTTCGTTGTGCGTGCTGGACTAGCTGGAGCAACATTTTAGTGCTCGCGCGAACGAACGGATAACGGCCGCGCGGTAGCGCTCTTAGCATTCGCTAGCCGTTTTCGTACATTTACCAGCATCGGTAGGTTTACGGTGCACATTCGTCACAAAAGATACGTTATTCACATCCACATCGATGTCAGGAAATGGTAAACGGTTATCGACACTCAGGTCAGTTGTGAACCGTAACACCGATTGTCGCTGCATAGCGGCCCGCAATTGGTGAAGGTGGTCCTCGTCTTTAGCACCAACAAATATGCCACCAACATATATGTAGTATATGTGGGGCTTAAGGTCTAGGTTTTTTTAGGGCAAGGTTCTTCAGCCAGCACATATTCATTTCAGCAAACAGGCATCCGAGTGGTAACAACACAAAACAAATAACCCCCTGGGGCGAATTATATCTTAAATCCAACGCCTACCTATCGGCTGGAAAAAGCTTTAAATGGCATGATTAAACCTTATACACCGGCAGAATATGACTCACAATTGACGGGGGTGGGGTGGCGGGTCACTAATATTATCAGGTCTAGCATTCCCACTAGTTTACTTGGTTCACGATACGCAGAAAGTCTGTTTACAAAGGTGGCTGTTGATGGAACAATCTAGATTACACTGGATTGTGTCTACAATCACCTAACTTCGCCGTCCGTCCGTAAAGGTAACTTGATCAGAACATTCTCCGAATTTGAGAAAAAAATTGCTGCACCTCACTGTCACCAATCGTACTCTTTTTGTTGCTTATCAGCTTATGCACGTCATGCATTTTGCCTTGCCACGGTCGAACGGCGCTCGTCTTGTACACAAGGTTGGTAGGCATCGCGAAATCTAATTTCCTGGATATAGTGCACATTCTCTCGTAGATGGGAATTCCAGAGATTATTTTCACATAGGGGGTGCGCTCCGGTATCTTCAGCATCACAAAAAAGTGTCGCTGTTTCTAAACCCCTGTTGCGAATTCGGACGTCAATCTAAGGCTATGATTGGTCAGAGGATTTGGTGTCCCCACAACCTGATATTGCTGCGGTAGAAACCCCGGTTCCCATGGTGATTAACCCCGCAGTATCGAGGAAAACCTCATACTTAACACTGTTTTTTTGGTCTCAGTTGGTAGTGCGCGAAATACCGACGTTGCAAGAAATATGTGGTGCCGATACAGAAATATGAAAGTTGCATCATCCTCACACTAATTAGGTTGGTGCATGATTTGCTGACGAAGTTAGACGAAACAGACAAATAACTTTATGGGCTTATGCACGATGTTAAGACGGGATTCGACTTTATTGATCACACAACGGCTATCCAGAATATGTTTGCAATGAGACCTCGCTCCGGGTATGCAAGGTGGCTCTCTTGCAGGACCGACAGCAGCGGGTCAAGATGCCAGATAAAACCATGAGTCGTTGAAGAACGATAACATGCGGCACTCCACAAAACACCCTAGTTAGTCCTGCTGCTTTTCTGGCTATGGCTAACGGTGCCGCTGCTGATATTGAGAACGAACTTGAGGATGTACGTGATCTCACCATATACCAGGCGTGTCAAATTGACCAAGTACGTCGGCACTGCCAGTTGCAAGAGCACGCTGACAAGATAAGTGATTGGGCAACAGCAAACAACATGACATTAAACACCGACAAATGTCAAGTCATGCATCTTTTTCAACAGCTAAAAAATCACTAGCACTACCGGACATCGTGACTAAAGGAAAAGGCCTGCCAACTGCCATCAAAACTGAGCTCTCGGGTGTAACAATATCAAATGACATGTCATGGCAAGCACATGTGGATGGGACTGTAAGCAAAACATCGAAAGCTCTATGTATGCTCTATATAATGAACAAGTCCCGTTCACCACAGGAGCAAGTTGTTCGGGTGTACGTTACTTACATCCGACCATTGCTAGAATATTGTGCACCATGTTTTCATGCGGAACTTACTGCCAAGCAGGCTCAACATCTTGAGGAAGTGCAGAAAAGAGGCTCAAAATCATCTTCGGCTGCACATAAAAGTATTCGCGCAGCTTGCAACGCCTGGGCATGGAAACCCTCTGACAGGAAAAAAAAATATGCCTAAGGCTAGGAAACACAATGCAAGCGTCTCCCATGCATAGAGATCTGCTCCCGAAGCAGCGAGTGGCGATCGCCGACAGAAATACTCGGAGCGCAAGCACCTCTAAACGTTTTGCTATGGCATGCGACTACGCAAATAAAATATTCCACATATAATCGCTCTCGTTAACACAGATATGTTATCAACGAGGTAGTGCCCTGCTTCCGAGGGGCTTATAGGCAAAGAATATTCACTGCACTGATCGGAACAAACTTAGTGGGAATTTTCGTCGGGTGATATTTTGTAGATGCGCTGTATGAGTTGATGCACGAAGACATGCTTTTCTCAATAAACCGTCTCCCTCGCCTACCCCCCCCCCCCCCCCCTCTCTCTCTCTCTCTCTCTCTCCCTCTCTCTCTCTCTCGCGCGCGCGCGCCCGCACGCACGCACGCACGCACGCAAGCGGTGGCTGGTATGGCTGAGCGCGCATCGCAGATGTTGAGCCCTTTACTGGGTCCACTCGACGCATGATCCGCGGAATCTCGGATCTGCTTGCACGACGCACGTTCAAGATTGCATTTAATTTTAATGACGACTGTTGCCAGGTGCTCACCGCGCACCGCACCGAACACCGCGCCGTCTGCTGAAACCTGCAAAGCCAACCCAGAGCATGCGCATCCTTTACTAAATAAGAGGCTTTGGCGACGCCTCTTTCCCTCGCAAAACAATGCTTTTAACGTGCATTTGTCGGTGTCGGTTGAAGTAGCGTGCCCACACCGTAGGGGCACTGCAGATGCTTGTTTCACTTTCCTTCAGCTGGTGAGGATTTTATGTGTGGAGATTGCCAAGCAGCCTGGGCCAGTATTGCGATACTAAATCGACGATGTCCATTTTGGGGTCATTCTTGCCTTTAACAAGTCGAGACATGATTTCCCGCAGTGCTTTTCGTCTTGTTTATAGACAGATGCCATTTGATTTTGATAGCAGATTTGGTCGGTTGGTTGTTTTTCTTGTCTTGATTTCTTGTCAAAGTGTCTTGTCATACGACGTTGCATTTCGTTTTCAATGTCGGAATTTGAAAAACCGTTGTTTACCAAGATTTGTCTGATTCGTGCTAGTTCCGAATGTAATCCTGTCCAATCAGAGCAAAGCTTAAATAAGCGTCTAAGGAGTGACCCTATGACGCTAACTTTGTAGCGTCGAAGACACTGTCAGCATTTAAGCGCACCCCTTTTTAGTCTGCTTTCGGTATGCAGTCGTTTTAAATCGCTGTCCTTGACCATCACCAGTCACGTCAAGAAGGGTATCATCTTTTGCACACGTAGTTTTGTTGTGAATTTTAAACGATACTGCTCTTCAAAAGTATTTTTGAGATGTTCCAGTTAGTCAGTGCCCCTTACCTCCACAAAGATATCGTCTACATAGAGAAAGTAGATGTCTTACGTCGCCATTTTGTAGTGTGTCGGCTTCTACATGTCCCATACAAAATATCGACTAAAGGACCGAGAGGGAGAGCCCATCGCAACACCCTCGCTTTGGCAATATTTCGTCCACCAGGCCTGCGGAAAGGCCTTCCAGCGTATAGGCTTTTAGTAATTGTTCAAGACGGACCCTCAAGATTCTGAAAGGAGGGATTTCGGGATGGTTGTACACACCGTCAAGAATGATGGATACAGTTCGTTAAATGAGCACATTTGCAAATATATTTTTAACACCTAGACAGGCTAACTGATCCTTAGGTTGGTGGGATTGCACGATGTCAATAAGCTCATTCGTTTGCGATCAACTGTGGGACATAAGAAGATATGGGGACAGAAGACGTTTAAGACGTTTTGCAATTCTATAAGCTAGTGAAGGGAACTGGGAAATTATTGGACGAAGGGGCTGCCATTTTTGTGAGTTTTTACAGATCTACTAGCATAACCAGGCGCAAACTCACCCCTTATCTTGGAAAAGTTTATGCCATCGACAACTGCATTGGCAAGAGTGATCAGTTGCCAAGCTTAGTCTTGAGTTTGTCTCTTGGATCTTTTGTTATGCGACTGAATTTCTTGCCATCGTTTAAGATGCAGTTTAGTTTCTAGTGATGTTCATTTTTTTATCAAGTACTGCGTAGAACGATTAATTGTCATCTCGCCAAATGATGTCATCCTTTTTCCCTAAGCCGTCGCCTTGAGTTTTCGTGTGAATATCTTGCTCCTGTCATTTCCACGCTTTTTCATGCTCTCTCCCAGTAAGCTGATCTTTACATCTTTGTCTACAACTTCGTCCTCGCTTTCCAAATTCAAGATGTCCTGGTGAAGAATTTCTGGTTCTACTTTCTTCTCAATCTTATCGTTATTACTACAAAACATAACAGTTAAGTCCAAGATTAAGTACCTCTTTTCTTCTCCATTAAGGACATGCTGAGGCAGATTGATGAAACCATCCGCAGTTTCCTCTGACGCTGTCTGACCACCATGGGGCTTTGAGAGCTTTTACAGGATCCTATTTCTAGGAAGACGTCTAGCATCACATTCAGTCACATCAAGTTTGTAAAGCACTTTTTGTCTAAGCTCATGTTCAGTGCAACATACCTGTAGCTCTTTTTCCACAGTTTTTCTCTTTTTCTTAAGGATTTCACAGGCTTTCTCCTGTTCCAGCTGGGGATTCACTTGCCGTTTGCTATATCTTGTGGTAATATCATCTTAACTGCCTGGTCGCGCAGTTTTATGCTGGCATATCTAGGCAGGATACTTTCTTTTATGCATGTCTCATTAAAAATGGCTGACTCAGCTGACAAACATTTTTTATGTATTGTTGCAGTTTCCGGGCTTTTGACTTAGCGTTATCTTTTAGATCAAAGGTAGTTCATGCAAAATCACTCACGTATTCGTCAATCCGTACATTCTTACCTTCCGAAATCTTGGGCGCGTTCGGCCGGCAGATAGTCTCGGAAAATTTTCCGGGATCACGGAAAATTATGTGGCATAACGCTCGGTGCTCGAAGCACAGATAATTTTCCGGAAAATTATTGGCGAAGAAGAAAATTATTGTTGGGAATCTTGGATAATGTTCTGAGCATGGTCAGAAACCGATAATGTTTTTCTCCTGCGAAACTGACGCCACACGGGCTCCTGAAGTATGAATGAATGGATTGAAAAATCCATGAAAGCATGAATCCATGCCGCTCAGCTTTTGAAGATGGATGGTGACGGAGGCCCTGGCTTTAAGTTGCAAGTTTTTTCCCATGCTCATATTGTTCGTTGTAATTGCCATAGTACCTGTCATGGGGCAGGAATTCTCTTTTGGAAGGCGTGTGATCTTCCAAGCGTTTACGGATTGTTGCTGTGAAAAATAACTCGCCGTCCCGGCAAGAGGTGTGCCGTATGTAGATGCGTGAGAAAACCAGTGTGACAGACAAAAATTTGTGTGGGAAATGTGAACACAAACGCCATAGCGTGAGTGGATGTTTAAGCCTGACATCAAAGCTGGCATTTTCTAGTTAAACCAACATCTACAATGTTTAATGAATTTGATAGTATGTGCCCAGGACACAAGGTTTGATTTGTTTGTCATGATTTGAGTATGGCGGGCGGAACACGGCCGTTAACAAAAAGACTGAGTCTTTTGTGGTAGAAAATATCGATTGCATCACTTCATTGGTTATGATCCTAGCCTCCATGCTGCCTTAAACAATTTGTTAAAGAATGCTCCCCAAGGGAATATAATAGTTGTGTTCATTTAGCCTTCCATTCAGAACTGCGCGAGTTCATATAAAATGCCACATGCGACAGATAAACGTGCTGTTAGCAGCAGAACTTTTTAAGCATGATAGGAGAGCCTGAAATTATTATTTGGAAGATAGGGTTCCCACGGATTTGTGTGAAGGGGGCGTTGGAGTGGCGAGGCTCCTTGGCATGTACTACGCCATCCTATCCTGAAAATCAATTATCTCCCTGAGCACGTGGAATACTGCGGGATTCGTTTTCTTGATAAATCCTTGAACCTCAAGTTTGCATGACAGTTCTGGAATATTGATGAGTTTCAAAGATAATATAAAGACAGATTAGCTCTGTGTTTGAAGGTATCAGTACTCAACGTCTGTCTTGCGGCTGGATGGAAGCTGTTGATGTTCTGATCTCCTGTAAGATAAACAAGTAACGGCAAAATATAAGGTGGGACCTCAACCGTATAGTTCATGCTAATCCAATATAAAGGCAATTTTGCCAATTGATTACAAGTTTTAACTGCACGTAGGAAATGGGGATGCTTTAGCCGTGACATTCTAATTGTAACACTAGTTGCCTTGTGGTGAATAGGCCCTATGTTTTACACTGGCCAACTGTAATTCACCCAACCAGTAGCATAACACCAGCAAGTCATCTGAATGACCCATAATGTCAGTAATGTGGAGACTTTGAGCACACATCTTCTTCTTCCAGGATATTTCGTGCGCGGGACTGCTTCCAGTGTGGTTCCTGCAGAATGCAATATAGATCTCTGGAGCATGCAGTGGGCTGCTGCGTTCAAGAGAATGACTCGACTGCAGTGCCAGCTGCTGCTCGAGCAACATCGTAGACTGCTCCTGCATTATGTGTGACCTCGCAACAGCAGCACCAGCAGCTCCTCCAGCTCCTCCGGCAGACCTGGCAGCCCCACCAGCAGCGCGGACGTCCCCTCCGGTAGCGCGGGTGGCCCTTCACGCAACGCCAGAGGTCCCACATGCAGTGCCAAGTGTTGCTCCAACAGTGCCGGTGGCCGGCGCGTTCGTGCATATTTTGGGGTGAAAGACAAACACTCCTGCTGACACCAAACCATTCGAAGACATGGACCCTGTGCTGGCGACGGATGTCAGACCTGGCAGCTGGTCAAGTCCTGGCACAGTCCCGACGAGCTCTGTAAAAGGTGGTGCTATGCAACCACTATCCTTAGTACGGTCGTCTGCCAACGCTTGCTTGGGATAAGACGATAACTGTCCCCGGGCGGCAATCCGAGCAAGAGGAGGAGGAAGAGGAGCGACGCTGGCGGCTCGCAGCCGATCGTCGCCCGCGTCCTCATAGACGTCGTCAACTTGAGGGAACAAGACCAAAAAAGGGACGAGGACCGTCGTGAAAAGTTCGAACTCTTTCGCAAGGTTCTAGCTAACAAGTAAACAATTGTCGTCACAAAAGTTAATCCAGATCTTAAGTTTCGTGAACTTTCCATGTATTGCGCCAATGTGTATGTATGCCCCTATGCATTCTATTCAAGTGATTACAGTGCGCATATACGCATAGTTGCGTTGTGCTTGAGGTGCTCACGTAGTCGGGTGTGCATCGCAGTCATGTGATACAGTGCAGCCATTAAATACAGATATTTCACTGTCATGTACGTTTTTATGACGAACTCATGACGGCAGGGATATAATTACGTAGAGTGCATGGCACTGTCAATTACGAACAATATGATACGCTGGCCTGGGGACATATACTTCGGATTTGTATCGCGCACGAGGACAGCAGCGAGAATGCCTTCCATGAGGCCGGGCCGCCTCCTCACGACCACGTATCTGAAACGTTGGCAGAGTCACACTACTGCAACACAACGGACTGCGCACTGCCTGGTACTATTCAAGTTACAGCATGATGGCATCGCGCTTGGCCACGCCGCTCACAGGCTCAGGTCCTCTGTCAGCGAATCCGTCGCGATTTTCTTCGCCCTCGGCCCCTCAGACATCGTCTTCGAGCTCTCCGCCATCTGGCCCTTCTTCAACGACGATGTTATGGAGCACGCGGGCAGCGGTGATGACACTGGGCACCAGATCGACGCGGTTCATGTCCAGCATCTTCAGCTAGCATAATTTTCCCTTCAGAAGGCCAAACGCGCGCTCTTTGGTCATACGCATTGACGAAGCTCTGTGTTGAAGGGATTTTGAGCACGCGACAGGTGCCCGTTGTGTTTGAAGGGCACCATGCATGCTGTGGATACGGGAAATGTCGCATCCCTCAGCACATGCCCACCAGCCAGAAGCCGGCCTTCACTTTCAGCCAGTGTTTGGCCCAAGCCAGCCCGACGCACGCATGCATCGTGGACAGACCCCCGCCAGCCAGTATCCACATACATCATGTTCAGGCGATGGTCGCACGTCGCCAGGAGTACCATAGGAGAGAATCCCTTTCGATTTACAAATCTCGCATTGTTCTTTCGGCATGGGGATCGGGATGTGGGTGCCGCCCACGCACCCGACAACTTCAGGGAAACCAGCCATCTCCTGAAATCTAGACTTCACTCGCCTGAGGTCAGCTGGCCAAACAAATGAACTCGTTTGCCCTTCTTGTAGCAGATTCACAGAAGCGGATGAAGATGCTCCTAGCAGCGGACTTTGTGACGTTGGATCGATCCGCTACCTCTCGATGTGAGTCCTGGTTGCCCAGAACCCACAGGCCGAGCAGAATTTGGTGGTCAGGGGATAGGCCGGAATTGAAAGGCATCTAAGTTACAAAGGCATTGACCAAACCTTCACACTCTTCTCGACAGCCGGAAGCGGCTGATGAAGACGTCTGGTGTGTATCGCGGCACAACATCTTCCACACACCCTACTGCCTTCTGATGCCGCCTGAAAACGGAAACCTGTTCTAGATGCCAATTTCTAAGCATGGTTCAAAGCACACTTGAAGCAAAATGTCGCAGATGGCAAACCAGGTTACACAAATTGCCATGTGAGCACACCGTCATAATTTAAGGCGTTGAGGCATAATTTAATTACATACATATATTTACATAATCATAAGGCGCTCATTTCACGACTACCCATAGGGTTCCCATGCTCAAGTGCCCTCCTTCAGGCCCACGGCTTTCTAAATCTTGAACATACATATGTATAAAAAGTGCATAGAAATGAATCTTGATCAATGCTCTTTCGATTTCCGGGATCAAAAGTGTACGCCGTGGAACTCATTTTCGAGCTATCAGGCGAAGCGTAGACCCATGCACGCGCAGTGATGTCCAGGCGTGGGATCTAATCCCGCTGCCGCCATCTCTTTTCAGCAGAGGTGAGATGGAGCACGGAGTGAATACGGTCACTGACTGGCGAGAGAAATATTGAGTGCAACAATACTCTAATTAGCTATATATATACATATATATATATATATATATATATATATATATATATATATATATATATATATATATATACATACATATATATACATACATATATTTGTATGCGTATGTATATCGCTACATATATGCCATTACATATATATATATATATATATATATATATATCTACATATATATATACACCTAGCTTTATATATATATATATATATATATATATATATATATATATATATATATACACCTAGCTTTATATATATATATTAAGATATATATATATATATATATATATATATATATATATATATATATATATATATATATATGCATATTACGTACAGGCTGAAGATGCAGCTGCTGTGCTGCGAAACGTCCTGTGAGTTATTACAGGGAATACACATATTTCTTATATTTATAAAATATACCTGACATGTGTTATGCAGCCGTCGAGATACACGCAACAGCCTATGGCTGTGGTGCATAATATTGTTGTGCCTGACGCATGGAGGCTATCGTGACGGTAGCGGTCCAAAGGTAGCCGTCCCCAACGCGGCCATAGGTAGGACCAGGCACAACATATTTGGTGTCAGGTGTCATATTTGTAAGTTGTGACGCTGGCGGCCACTTTTTTGCAGGGCCGGCAATGCCGCCTCAGGACCAGCGCGGCAAAGATAACGTAATAACATTGCAAGCACCTATGATTGGGGAGTAGTTGTGCTGAAAAGCGGGATGGTAAACAATATAATAGCAAGTGCCGTAATGGCGAACTGTACTGCGCAGTGGCCCTGATATGACAAAATTTATAAAGCTTCCTTGATTGATCTTGAAGAGCTTAACCACCTCACAGATCTATGGCCTAAGTGGCCATGCTCCCTAAAACATTTGCAGGAAGGGTTTTTTCGGCATAAGGTGAATAACAACATTTCATCACTGGATACACTGAATAACTGGATGTGTAAAGCTTGCTTTCACATGATAAAACCTGCAAAGTAAATATTTGGAGCTTTAATATGACATAATTTGTATATTCCCCACCAAGCCTTGTAATTTATAACTTTAACTTCCATCCATTGATCACAGGGTAGGAAAGGTACACCTAAGCAGCTGGAGTGGGATGGGCAGCTTTTGAAGATGCACCAGTATCTGAAACATAGGCAGCATTGGCTGGAGGCAATCGCAATTCTCAATGGACCTTAGATTGCCCCAGACCATGCCTCAGTTATGCACATTTTTATACAAGTGCAACATGCTGTATTGGTATAATATTTCTGTACCCCCTTGTACTCAACACTTGCTCATATTGCTACAAGGAAAATGCATTCATATACATTATGTAATGATGGTGTGTAACAGATACATTGCTGAGGATAGGGTTATATCTAATGTTCAGAATATTGCAATATTTGACATCAACCATCAGTTTCTATAAATGTCACAAATCTGAAATCTTCTCTTGCATAAGCAGCCATTCTATGATGTCAAAATGAATTTGATAGCTCTGTATCCTACATGATATTATTTCAGCATGTGACTTAGCATAAATCATAAAGATGATTTACCTTGCTGACCAGCTGTACATTGCAGGTACAACACAAACCATTGCACCTACCAAATACATTGACTACAACATTTGCTGCTTACATTGGATATATTTACCAAGCACAGGTTATTGTTCAATGCCAGGTTTATGCTGCATGCAGTTGCATGGAGCGATTGCATTTTGTTATGGTGGCCTCGTCCAAAAATGTTGAAATGCACTAGCAAATGTTGGCTTGCCCTTCTCATATTGTTGCTAAAATATTACAAAAAAGGCAAAAGTGACTATCACACCACAATCACCTGCTTTGGGTACCATTTGATGACATTGGCTGGACTTTTAAGGGAAAGACACAAAACTACAGCTTCAAATAGCATTTGATCAAAATGAGGTGTCCAGACACAATGAGAAACACACATTAGATGGGGGTGAGGTGGGGGCGCCCTCAGCACAGCCCACGAATAAGCCACACACGTTGATTCTTCAGATCTGGAAAAAACATAACTTACAATTTCGCATAAGCTAACTTATGCCGAAAAACTCAGCCAATTTTCGACTTCAGATGACCTTTTCTTAGCGGTGCACGCTGATCACTGCTTTGGTTAAATGTCATATCAGGTATGTGCACAACATTGTATTATGCCAAATATTTCCATTACATTATAGTGTCTTTCATGTCTCAATAAACAGATCTAATGCAATCACGCAGCTGTGCTGAACTGACATAATTGCTGGTTGGCCCATTTCATGGATGGTAACGCCACTGTGGACACAGGCTATTGTTGCATATGTTGAATATTCAAATGCCATCAGACAACAATCTCAATATTCATATATTGAAAAATAGCAAGACCCTTAGCTCCAACACAAATATACCTTAGCACACCTTGACCAACCACTGCGCATGCAGCACTCCACAAGCATTCAACAGCCAGTAGCCTAGACCATTATATTCATAACTGGCAAGTTGTGCAGTAAATGAATCATCACATGACCAATTGCGATGCAGAATGTTTAAATGATGTTTAAATGGGTCATTTTATGTAAACTGAGACATGATGTGACTTGACAAAGAACAACATGCATCTGATTGGCCCAGAGGCATCTGAAATTACTTGAACACAATCTGATCCCCCAACCACCATCCCCACCACCGCACCGCTCTTCAAGTGTCTTGCGGCTGAGAAACGTGATTACACCTAATCGCCACAAACAAACCAAAGACGCCGCTAGCGTTTCAACAAACCAAAGAAGCCACATTCACTTGTTTCGTAAATGATGCAAATTTGTTCGTACTTAGTGTAGTTTTGATGTTTGTGCATGACGAAAATATTACTAACTTACATGTACAACCACCATGTGTCCAGAGTGCATGACCGTTGTCCAGGTCATGATCTATCTACCTTCTGCAAACCACATTCGAAAATATGCATCATCATTGTGGAAATATGCATCATCATAATGAGGCCATGATGGGTCATACAAGATCGCACAAAGGTTACGTGAGGTTATCCAAGGTCAATCACCTGTGTTACCAGCAGCGGACAGGCTAGATGAATGCAACGCGTGTAGCCACCTCCTTATAGTGTTTGTGAAGCTGATGACGTCTAATTTCATGTGCCAACATACCTGTTCTCAGTTAATTACAATTACATTGCCAAGCATCGAAGGGATTATGTGTAATGTAGACAGGGGCTATGTGATCTTGAGTACCTGTAGACCTAAAATGCACCATTTTCGGTCACAGAAAAATCTTGCGCTGTGTACTGACCCGGTAAGCACTTAATTTGTATTTGGTTGGCTTAGAAATTTGAGCTAAGCCTACCTCAGGTGACCTCTAGGTCACCCTAAATGGGGGTTTCTTGTCAGGAATTCTTTTGTCCCACAGCTGCATCTAATAAACTTAGCCAGATGCACATTGTGAAGAAAAGCATCGTTCTTGGAGGCTACTGGTAGACCAATTTTGAATGGTGACCTGATCTGACCTGAGCCATGTGGGGGAACACAAATGGTCGGAATGAACCCCCCAGTCTTAACGCTTATCTCCGTGCCCTCAATATCCGTCTTGACATGACTCCCTGCCGGGCGCGGGCTAATGGCATGACCTCCAACTGTAGTCGGCCATCAATCAATATGCAAGTCAAAGAACATCTCAAAATTCGTTGATAACAACAGAGCAACAAGATAACACTTGATGTCTACGTGCATGGAGAAGTTAAGCATACAGTTGGGTGTGCCGATGGTTCTTTGATGCCAGTTGGAGAACTCGGGCCTTTGAATATCCAGCACAGGCAAGCTGATCGTAGTAAATACAACGTGGCACTCACGTAATTCTGCAGCATACTTTTAGTACTTCTCCATGCCAATGCCCCTCCACCTGCCCAGGTGCCGATTGGAAGCTACCAAACGAGCATTTCCTGATCGTGCCGCGGCAACTTGGGGCAATCTCAGTTAACATCTGCCTTCGACCGTCCCGATGGTCAAGTTGGTTAGAGCGCTCGCCTTCCAATCCACCCTCAAGAGTCACCGTGCGTTCGCTATTTGGCCTTGACAGGTGTGCTCTGCTGTCGGTGGCAGCGACCGCGCTAAACGTCATTTGACGTCAGAGGGCAGGACGGACCGTGCCGAGCTTTGCAAGCATGAAATTGTGGTTCTGTCGTCGCCCTGGCATTGCGCGATCGGATCGTAGGATCAGGTCTCACACAACAAGCACTGGTTAGGGTGAGCTCTGATCCAAGAAATCCATCCATCCAAAGGTTCGGATTATTTATATGTTCTCAATTCTCCCCATTTACAAAGACGAAGGCGTCAGATGCTAACCGATACCGACGGAAGGACGCTAACGGGTTGTGTTTTGGTCTTGTATGTACGTGCCAGCTGCGGCGAGGTGTTTGCCGGACGACCGCCGCGCTCAAATGGAACACATTCCGCCAGACATTTTGCCTATCGTCGACGTGCATGCCCTAGTGCAGTTCATATTCGGAATGTGAATGCGCCAGCGGTGAATGGTGAGATCAACGAACCCATGTGTCGCCGCCGTGAGGCACTGGCGGTGCAGGGCCACAGGTCAGCTGTGTATAGAAACCTGAACAGGGCAGTATGTGCCGCTTTGAGATGTGACACTTGTAACAACGTACAGCGGCGGACCCTAGAGAACGGGAGAACCTCCAAAAAGAAGGCGTTTAGGTCGGCCGTTGACAGTGGGACAGTCCGTAAGCTGCATGACACGACCCCAGACCAACTGAATGCATTCTGTCAGCGGGGGGCGCGTGTAGCCGGCTAGATCGGAGATGGAGTCGGGGAGACACCGGTCCGAGGGCGGCGGTAGTGCCGGTGAGGGTCGTGTCTCTTGAGACGACCAGCCCGGTGTTGTTGTCTTGGAGTCATGGTCCAAACCGACATTTATCCCTCCGATACCCATGATTTAAAGACGCATCCCTCGTTTACCACATCATTAAAACCGGGGATTTTTCAGACCCATTCGGCTTTCGGCCAATGTCAGCTGTTCTCATCATTGTCAAGATTCCAGAGAAGGCCGTTCACCGACAGCTAAAGAATTACTTATCCAAGAACCACCTCCTTTTCCAAACTCAATACGGACGCCGTTTTCGTACCTCCTCGGAAGCTGTGCCCATAGCCATATCGGATCATATCTTTCCCGCCATGGAAAGGAGAGAGATCTCCTTACTTTATCTGCTGTATTTGAGAAAATGCTTTTATTCGATGGACCACGCGAAACTTTTTACCAAGTTGAAACTTCCTAGAATTTATATTTATTGGCTTTCAGCGTACCTTCGCGACCATACCGAAAGTGTCAGTTCCACTGACGCCTTGGGAAACTTTGAAGCGTAAGAACCGCTGCCCGATAGCAATTGAGTCTTCCGGGGCCCTGCTCTCGGTTCCTTATTCGAATGCGTCTCTGCCAAGGATCTCAGTGTTCGTTGCGGGCGCAGTAGCCGTGCACTATGCCAATAACATTCAAGTTTGTGTCAGTGGTAAAAAATCTGAATATCTGATGTTCAAAACATTGTGTCAGGATGGAACATGGCCAAGCTCCTCTTGACATTCGGTTTTGACTGAGCGGGTTAAAAGGAAACTGCGGGGTAGAATCAGCATATTGTGTTGAGTGGTGCACAGAATCTGCGAAACGACTAATTCCACCATGCAATTCCACGTCACCAATACCATCCCCGTCCCGGAAGTAAAAAAACCTCGTGCCACTGTCTTAACTGCACTATTCATGTAACTGCGGCTGTAAGGTACTGCAAGGGAACCATTAGTGGCCTCTCGCAGCTACTGGATTTCCTGCCAACGTCTATTAGCCCTGCACTAAGCAATGTTCTTGTTCTATTGCTGCATTTGGAAAATTGCGTACCAGTGCTGGCATTCTTCAGTTCGATTTGTCCTTTCACACAATTAACTTCACGCATCTCTAAGTGGTGGTTGTAAGCCAAAAATGTTGTAAGGCAGCTGTGATGCCATTGGCCTTCGTGACTTTTGTCTTTTCCATGGCTATTTGTGCTTCGTTTCCGTTATTTTCTGGCCTAATGTACGCCTTTGATCATCCCACATTCTTAACCAGTTATGGTGCTGTGACGTCAGAAAGGTGAAAATTCAATGACCTGAGATGAAACAGAAATTGATATTCTTTCAAATGCGTTTTGAAACCATTTACGACTGTTACCTGTCAAAACGCAGCGTGACTGGCATTTAGTTGCCTTGACGTGATTGGTTGACAAAGACACGTCTCATTCAAAGAAAACACCAAATGACCTCGATGAGCTATAGTTACCTGCGTGATGCACCTTGGTTGAAACGAAACATTTGTATGCAGGTTAAGAATATTTTGCAGATAAAGCTATGAAATAAGCCTTGGTGGTAACGTAGAATTTATATATTTATGTCTGACGAACGTACAACCTACGACCGCGATAGCAAGGGGCATTTCATATTATGTGTTTCATGTGTGTCTAGTTAAGGTTTGTGTCCTGTTTGCTTTTTCATTTCTTCCATTATCGGCAGCTGTAAAAAATCCAGCTCAACATAAGATGTCAATCAAACGTTCGAAGTATATCGGAAATTAAGTCAGCAGGCTATGTGAAATATGGACAGAGATCCCAAACGTTATTTATCTAATCCTTTGCTGCTCGTAGAAATTTGACTTCAGTTTTTAACACGCACTTGGGTGGGGTCAAATTAACCCCCCGAAGGTTTTTCCAAAATGGTTTCCGAACGGTGCAGCATAGCCGCGCCAAATTTTGCATAGCTGTAGCCTTTTGAATAGCGGATCGTTTGATACAAAAATGTAGATGCACCATGTAACGTCGCTGACCTATGGCAGGCCAAAGTCAGGTCATGGCTTCGGCGAAGACAATTTCTAGGGAATCCTTCAATCTGATGCAACAACGGAGTGTTTGACGAAGTCATACATTTCTGAGATGCTTTCTTAGGCAACACAAATATTGAATGCGCAAGTGCGAGGTGTTCTGATCGCCGAGGTCTAAGCAACAGCACTGGTATTAGCCAAATAATGTTGTGCATTAGATAACACCAACAGGATACCTTATACTCACTTTCGGTATAGGTCTAAAATTCATGAGGGACGCAAATATGCAAATTGTACTTACCTTAGTGTTTGTGGGCTAATACCAGGTCAGCATGTCGGTACAGCGGCCTTTTGCGGGCTGAATACCGAACTGATCGAGCTGGACGTCTGCATGCACTCTTGTTGCTGAGATCTGACGTAAGTTCCGAAAAGTGCAGGAATGCTGACGGATCCGTAAACTTCAGTGCAGAGTGCAAGTAACTAGTCCCACATATCGATGAACACCTGCCGTTGCGACTTTTCTCTCCACTGTCAAACGACGAGCGTCTCGTGTAGCTGCGTGGCAAGGGTACCGCCGAGATTTGGACCTGCCGTTGACCCGCGGCAGCAGTTTTTTACAACTAGCCAATTTATCAAGCCCAAGTTCGCCGATTGTTGAAACAAATATTTTTCAAGAGCTTTTTAGTTGGAAGGTCCCGCTCAATCAAACAGCTTGTGCAAAGGCTTAAAATAACAGGTGTTTTAAGCGATTTCTTTTTGTGTTGCTGCAAGCTGCGTTGGATCAGCTTTCAGTGGCTATAAGGGTAATTCAGCTTCTTCATGGAAACCAAAAAGCATGACGTAGGGGCGGAGTCCTCTCAAGATGAGCATTTCTCACTGTTAAAGTACGGTTTCTTTGGTTTGTGGCATCGATCGTAAGTTGATTAAACATCCGACTCTTCTTGATCTGGGACGTCTCCTTACAGACACGGCTTCGTAACAATTGGCTTATTCCTGGTCCCGACAGAAAACCAGCCATGTTTCGCCAAATATCTGCACTATGCGGCAGACAGTTGTTATCTTGTTGGATCAAGTATGATCTCATTGGTAGTAACACGTGGGGCCATATATCATGTCGGATACATTTACATGCACCCTGGCATACATTTGCTGTATTACCTGTATGGTGGGGTTCATCAGTCTGTGAGAACGCGACGCTCAGTCTGGCGGCTATTGTGAACGATAGGAATGAGCTATTCCTGTCAGCGAATTTTCTCGAGAATGATTTGTTCTGCCGTCTGTTGCCCAAAAACCTCCTGTCCTCTTTTCCAACCGGACCAAGTGATTGGTTTATCGGCGTTCTTTGATGAGGGCCCAATATTAAAAATGTACACTGCGTCGATTGGCACAACAGGCTTGGGCTGAGTTTAATGAGAGTAGCGTGACGTCCCTGCTAAGGCTGGCTAGCAAAGTACGCCAGTTTGTCTAAAAACCAGCGAAGAGGGAAACAGAATGTGCAATCGTGTTCGTTGCAAATGTAGTGCGTGGAAGCCGTGATTTGAGACGAGCTGCAGGACTGAACGCATTTCTCCGACATTCGCAGTTCATTTGACGACCTTGCGTGTTTCTCTGTTTATGCAAATTGAAAGTATTGTATTTGGGATCTGCAGGCACAGCACCGTGTCCAGCTTTAGGCATG
Organism: Pollicipes pollicipes; assembly: GCF_011947565.3. Lineage (NCBI taxonomy): Eukaryota > Metazoa > Arthropoda > Thecostraca > Pollicipedomorpha > Pollicipedidae > Pollicipes > Pollicipes pollicipes. Next base: position 19,045,988 of record NW_023597034.1, read on the forward strand.
TTATGGCATGTCAGAAGTGGGGTCTAAGCGTTGTTGTTTCCTCGCGGTTCCCTGAGGGGACATTGCAATCCCCTTTGTCAGCTCAGATAACAAGAAAAAAGAAGAAACAAACCAGGTAAAGCGTTGTGCAGAATGAAGGGATACCGAAATGGATGCCGAAACCGTAACCGAAACGTAAACCGAAACCGTACCGTAAATGGATACCGAAACACGAGTGGTGAAATGGAAGGAAAACACACGTTATGAGTGGCAAAGGTTGAGCAACAATTGTATGTCCTTATCTAGATAGTGGCAACGTCAGAGGCTGCATAAAATGCGTTCCATAAACTGCAATGCTAGAGAACCGCGAACCACAAACGATCATATCCATTTTGCATTCACTTAAGTGTAGATGAACAACATTCGTTGTTTGCACGCCGAGCAAGTCAACTTTCAACCTTTTCAGACCTTTCAAGACCTTTCAACCTTTTAAGAAGCACGCTGTTTATATGTTTGCTATCTTGATGGCAAACAAGTATTACAAGCACAACTAGTATACTTATAGTATGTGTCGATACCTACTCGGGGAAAGTTTGGAGTATCCGGTGTCGTATTGTCCTGCTGCTGGTGAGAGTTTCTTGCCAAGGCATCTTCACCACACTAAAACTTTCCCTCGATATCCATTTGTCTCTCCCCAAAGGCACCACACAAACTGTTCATACATCAGCACCCTGGTTACAAGTGCATGCCTGTTTCTATGTTCAGCTGTTGTCATGTCAAAAACTACTTGCAACGTGTCATCCCCATCGTCCGCATCTGAGTCATCTTCAGACAACATACCCATGACAAAGTCATCTTCATTCATAGTCACCACCGTGTAGGTGTTATGAGCTTCCTGTAAGAAGGAGAATGCCGCTATTCCCAGCAATAAATTGGAGCGAGGAGCACTGAGTGGGAATTACCTCATTCTCTTCCAGAAGCACGCCGTTTATATGTTTGCTATCTTGATGGCAAACAAAACATCCCTCTTGATGACCAGCCACAGTTCATTAGCCTCTGCATGTAAAGGTGTGATCTGTATAGATAATGCTAAAAGTTGATTCATGTATATTAATGTGGTCCTCATGGATGTATTTCATGGGACTATGTTTCCGCATATCAGTTTTGTACACGCATTAAGACGCTTGTGATTAACTGTCAACTGGTAAACAATGAAGCTCCATACACGTGCGCGCGCGCGCGCACACACACACACACACACGCACGCACGCACGCACGCACGCACGCACGCACGCACGCACGCACACACACACACACACACACACACACACACACACACACACACACACACACACACACACACACATACACACACACCTGTTTGTAAGCCCTCCCAAGTGGGGACCGCGCTGGACTACTACCGAGTGGGGACCACTTACACACCTCTTTAAACATGAGCTAGCGTTACGGAATTAACATCCTAGTGCTGCTGAAAACCCGAAGAGTGCGATGGTAAGCATTTCGTAGGTCTTGCGATGAGGGATCAATATCCGCAGGATGCTGCGAAGCGGGGACCAGCTAACATGACGTCAAAGGTGCGTCATACGCCTTACACTTATCAAGCTAGGGACCGGTCTCCGCATTGTAATGTGTATCTAAATTGTCTTCATTGATGACATGGAAAGAAAGGGAATTTGGGTGAAAACGTCGGTTCGGTCACGTTGGCGAACCAACTGACAGGGAAATGGAACTTGGTTGCTGATGCCTTGCCCGCACATTCTTTGTTTTTGAAGGAGCCGTGATATTTATGTTGATCTGTGTTATTTGTCATAGTTGTATTATATTGTATTATATTGTTATATCTGCATTATATTGCATTATATAATGCTATATTTGCATTTTATTGCAATATGTTATGTGATGTTCCCATTGTGTTGCATTATGTTGTTATATTTGTATTATATTGTATTATATTATATTATATTTGACGCATGGCACGATCTACACGCAACTTTTCGGTTTGCAACAGATGATTTTCACTTCTTATGCCTACTCTTATGCTACATGTTATGCCTTGTTCATTGCAGTCCAAAATTATGTCTCTTCGTCTGTGCTCGAAATTTTTTCCAAGTTGACGCCAAAACTTTGTCAAGACAGGACGCATAACATTGTGTGTGAATTAAAAGTTGCGAAACTATGTGGCATTACATCACATTTAGGTGGTTGATTTCAAAGCATGAATAATGCGTAAAATGAAAACAGTACACAAATCTGAACCTCCTTGCATTTTTCAACATTCCGAGTTCTTCCGCTGATGTCCTTTCATTACCCCTGTCTTCGGTACCTGGCCGGTACCTGTCTGACCAGCCCACGGCTTAGATGAAGAACAATCACAATAACAAATCACTGCCTTGGTTGGAGTCAGGCGACGCCATATGACCTCAGCAGGTGAGTGCGTCGTAAAGCCCCAATAATGACGACGATAACCACGATCAACCGATAGTCCTGGTCGACGATGATCGACGAGTCCAGATCGACGACGATCTGGAGCAGGTCAGGTCAGTCGGCTATGCAGGTCACAAAATCGGTGCTGCGTTGTGTGCAATCGCTGCCTTGCGATGGCAATGTTCTTTTACCTGCAAGCTCGAGAGGCTCCGGACGTTAGATCCTCTGTTGTGTTATGTTGCAACCCCTGCTTTGCGGTGAGGTTGTTTGACCCGTTTGCAAACAAACTAAGAAGCCTTTTGCACAAGAGTGGGTTTGTGGTGGACCATGATCGGAACTGATGGATTTGCTGTCTCATGCTGCCCTCCCCACATGGAAATAACACAAAAAATTAAAATGAATAGCAGAAAGCCCGCGTCGGGAGACCTCAACATTGCCTTACAGATTGCAGTAGTGACCCATGTCAAGAAGTTTGAAACCGATTTTGTGACCTGCATAGCCGACTGACCTGACCTGCTCCAGATCGTCGTCGATCTGGACTCGTCGATCATCGTCGACCAGGACTATCGGTTGATCGTGGTTATCGTCGTCATTATTGGGGCTTTACGACGCACTCACCTGCTGAGGTCATATGGCGTCGCCTGACTCCAACCAAGGCAGTGATTTGTTATTGTGATTGTTCTTCATCTAAGCCGTGGGCTGGTCAGACAGGTACCGGCCAGGTACCGAAGACAGGGGTAATGAAAGGACATCAGCGGAAGAACTCGGAATGTTGAAAAATGCAAGGAGGTTCAGATTTGTGTACTGTTTTCATTTTACGCATTATTCATGCTTTGAAATCAACCACCTAAATGTGATGTAATGCCACATAGTTTCGCAACTTTTAATTCACACACAATGTTATGCGTCCTGTCTTGACAAAGTTTTGGCGTCAACTTGGAAAAAATTTCGAGCACAGACGAAGAGACATAATTTTGGACTGTAATGAACAAGGCATAACATGTAGCATAAGAGTAGGCATAAGAAGTGAAAATCATCTGTTGCAAACCGAAAAGTTGCGTGTAGATCGTGCCATGCGTCAAATATAATATAATATAATACAATATAATACAAATATAACAACATAATGCAACACAATGGGAACATCACATAACATATTGCAATAAAATGCAAATATAGCATTATATAATGCAATATAATGCAGATATAACAATATAATACAATATAATACAACTATGACATATAACACAGATCAACATAAATATCACGGCTCCTTCAAAAACAAAGAATGTGCGGGCAAGGCATCAGCAACCAAGTTCCATTTCCCTGTCAGTTGGTTCGCCAACGTGACCGAACCGACGTTTTCACCCAAATTCCCTTTATTTCCATGTCATCAATGAAGACAATTTAGATACACATTACAATGCGGAGACCGGTCCCTAGCTTGATAAGTGTAAGGCGTATGACGCACCTTTGACGTCATGTTAGCTGGTCCCCGCTTCGCAGCATCCTGCGGATATTGATCCCTCATCGCAAGACCTACGAAATGCTTACCATCGCACTCTTCGGGTTTTCAGCAGCACTAGGATGTTAATTCCGTAACGCTAGCTCATGTTTAAAGAGGTGTGTAAGTGGTCCCCACTCGGTAGTAGTCCAGCGCGGTCCCCACTTGGGAGGGCTTACAAACAGGTGTGTGTGTATGTGTGTGTGTGTGTGTGTGTGTGTGTGTGTGTGTGTGTGTGTGTGTGTGTGTGTGTGTGTGTGTGTGTGTGTGTGTGTGTGTGTGTGTGTGTGTGTGTGTGTGTGTGTGCGTGCGTGCGTGCGTGCGTGCGTGCGTGCGTGCGTGCGTGCGTGCGTGCGTGTGTGTGTGTGTGCGCGCGCGCGCGCACGTGTATGGAGCTTCATTGTTTACCAGTTGACAGTTAATCACAAGCGTCTTAATGCGTGTACAAAACTGATATGCGGAAACATAGTCCCATGAAATACATCCATGAGGACCACATTAATATACATGAATCAACTTTTAGCATTATCTATACAGATCACACCTTTACATGCAGAGGCTAATGAACTGTGGCTGGTCATCAAGAGGGATGTTTTGTTTGCCATCAAGATAGCAAACATATAAACGGCGTGCTTCTGGAAGAGAATGAGGTAATTCCCACTCAGTGCTCCTCGCTCCAATTTATTGCTGGGAATAGCGGCATTCTCCTTCTTACAGGAAGCTCATAACACCTACACGGTGGTGACTATGAATGAAGATGACTTTGTCATGGGTATGTTGTCTGAAGATGACTCAGATGCGGACGATGGGGATGACACGTTGCAAGTAGTTTTTGACATGACAACAGCTGAACATAGAAACAGGCATGCACTTGTAACCAGGGTGCTGATGTATGAACAGTTTGTGTGGTGCCTTTGGGGAGAGACAAATGGATATCGAGGGAAAGTTTTAGTGTGGTGAAGATGCCTTGGCAAGAAACTCTCACCAGCAGCAGGACAATACGACACCGGATACTCCAAACTTTCCCCGAGTAGGTATCGACACATACTATAAGTATACTAGTTGTGCTTGTAATACTTGTTTGCCATCAAGATAGCAAACATATAAACAGCGTGCTTCTTAAAAGGTTGAAAGGTCTTGAAAGGTCTGAAAAGGTTGAAAGTTGACTTGCTCGGCGTGCAAACAACGAATGTTGTTCATCTACACTTAAGTGAATGCAAAATGGATATGATCGTTTGTGGTTCGCGGTTCTCTAGCATTGCAGTTTATGGAACGCATTTTATGCAGCCTCTGACGTTGCCACTATCTAGATAAGGACATACAATTGTTGCTCAACCTTTGCCACTCATAACGTGTGTTTTCCTTCCATTTCACCACTCGTGTTTCGGTATCCATTTACGGTACGGTTTCGGTTTACGTTTCGGTTACGGTTTCGGCATCCATTTCGGTATCCCTTCATTCTGCACAACGCTTTACCTGGTTTGTTTCTTCTTTTTTCTTGTTATCTGAGCTGACAAAGGGGATTGCAATGTCCCCTCAGGGAACCGCGAGGAAACAACAACGCTTAGACCCCACTTCTGACATGCCATAACATGCCTAAAGCTGGACACGGTGCTGTGCCTGCAGATCCCAAATACAATACTTTCAATTTGCATAAACAGAGAAACACGCAAGGTCGTCAAATGAACTGCGAATGTCGGAGAAATGCGTTCAGTCCTGCAGCTCGTCTCAAATCACGGCTTCCACGCACTACATTTGCAACGAACACGATTGCACATTCTGTTTCCCTCTTCGCTGGTTTTTAGACAAACTGGCGTACTTTGCTAGCCAGCTTTAGCAGGGACGTCACGCTACTCTCATTAAACTCAGCCCAAGCCTGTTGTGCCAATCGACGCAGTGTACATTTTTAATATTGGGCCCTCATCAAAGAACGCCGATAAACCAATCACTTGGTCCGGTTGGAAAAGAGGACAGGAGGTTTTTGGGCAACAGACGGCAGAACAAATCATTCTCGAGAAAATTCGCTGACAGGAATAGCTCATTCCTATCGTTCACAATAGCCGCCAGACTGAGCGTCGCGTTCTCACAGACTGATGAACCCCACCATACAGGTAATACAGCAAATGTATGCCAGGGTGCATGTAAATGTATCCGACATGATATATGGCCCCACGTGTTACTACCAATGAGATCATACTTGATCCAACAAGATAACAACTGTCTGCCGCATAGTGCAGATATTTGGCGAAACATGGCTGGTTTTCTGTCGGGACCAGGAATAAGCCAATTGTTACGAAGCCGTGTCTGTAAGGAGACGTCCCAGATCAAGAAGAGTCGGATGTTTAATCAACTTACGATCGATGCCACAAACCAAAGAAACCGTACTTTAACAGTGAGAAATGCTCATCTTGAGAGGACTCCGCCCCTACGTCATGCTTTTTGGTTTCCATGAAGAAGCTGAATTACCCTTATAGCCACTGAAAGCTGATCCAACGCAGCTTGCAGCAACACAAAAAGAAATCGCTTAAAACACCTGTTATTTTAAGCCTTTGCACAAGCTGTTTGATTGAGCGGGACCTTCCAACTAAAAAGCTCTTGAAAAATATTTGTTTCAACAATCGGCGAACTTGGGCTTGATAAATTGGCTAGTTGTAAAAAACTGCTGCCGCGGGTCAACGGCAGGTCCAAATCTCGGCGGTACCCTTGCCACGCAGCTACACGAGACGCTCGTCGTTTGACAGTGGAGAGAAAAGTCGCAATGGCAGGTGTTCATCGATATGTGGGACTAGTTACTTGCACTCTGCACTGAAGTTTACGGATCCGTCAGCATTCCTGCACTTTTCGGAACTTACGTCAGATCTCAGCAACAAGAGTGCATGCAGACGTCCAGCTCGATCAGTTCGGTATTCAGCCCGCAAAAGGCCGCTGTACCGACATGCTGACCTGGTATTAGCCCACAAGCACTAAGGTAAGTACAATTTGCATACTTGCGTCCCTCATGAATTTTAGACCTATACCGAAAGTGAGTATAAGGTATCCTGTTGGTGTTATCTAATGCACAACATTATTTGGCTAATACCAGTGCTGTTGCTTAGACCTCGGCGATCAGAACACCTCGCACTTGCGCATTCAATATTTGTGTTGCCTAAGAAAGCATCTCAGAAATGTATGACTTCGTCAAACACTCCGTTGTTGCATCAGATTGAAGGATTCCCTAGAAATTGTCTTCGCCGAAGCCATGACCTGACTTTGGCCTGCCATAGGTCAGCGACGTTACATGGTGCATCTACATTTTTGTATCAAACGATCCGCTATTCAAAAGGCTACAGCTATGCAAAATTTGGCGCGGCTATGCTGCACCGTTCGGAAACCATTTTGGAAAAACCTTCGGGGGGTTAATTTGACCCCACCCAAGTGCGTGTTAAAAACTGAAGTCAAATTTCTACGAGCAGCAAAGGATTAGATAAATAACGTTTGGGATCTCTGTCCATATTTCACATAGCCTGCTGACTTAATTTCCGATATACTTCGAACGTTTGATTGACATCTTATGTTGAGCTGGATTTTTTACAGCTGCCGATAATGGAAGAAATGAAAAAGCAAACAGGACACAAACCTTAACTAGACACACATGAAACACATAATATGAAATGCCCCTTGCTATCGCGGTCGTAGGTTGTACGTTCGTCAGACATAAATATATAAATTCTACGTTACCACCAAGGCTTATTTGGATTTCGACAACTAATGCCCATTTGATACAGCAGCAACTGCGGGAGGTATTGGCGAATGAGCGAAGCAAGGGCATCGAGTGGCAGCAGCCCTCGCAGTTCCACTTTCGTTTCATGAATAATTGATATTGAATATGAAGTGTGATGTATGCCTAAAAAAGGTTTAAGTGCATCTCAATCTCACAAAGGCAGGCAAGTGCAGTATGTACCTGTGCTACATCAATGATCTTCCCGATTTCTGTTCAATGACATCGGAACAAGATTCGGGAATTTTTGTTGGCATTTGTTCATTTTCAGCGATTTGTTTGCTAAATGGTGTTCAGTTAGTCCAGCCTGGTTGATCGCTGTGTCATGTCTGCGATGGGTTGGTTGTCTGTCATTGGGGCTCTCGTTATAAAAACCTAAATGTGATTTTTCAGAGCTGTTGCTGCTGCTGCTGAGCTGTTTTCAGTTTGGTAGCATACCTGGAGTTTTGGATGTCTTTTTAAGCTGAAGTATTAATAAACAATAATGAATGTATTATGGTGCTCCTTAAAATTTTTCATCCGAAAGAGCCAACCAAGGCTGACCTACAACCCGGCCAAATGCGAACGGATTTTTGCGGGTCAGATGTGACCGGAGGCACGATGAAAAGTTGCAGCTCTAGCATGAATATAAGCGATCCAGGCCGCCTTCTCCCTCCGCTAGATGGAAGCATGAACCCACGGGCCAACTCATAAAAGAATATATATATATATATATATATATATATATATATATATATGTCAGGACAAACAAGTTTAAAATTATTGCTCACATCTTCACGCGGAATGTTCTCATCCGGAGCGCTCGAACCGGAGCGCGTACCTCAAGAACTAGCTAATTCGAAGCGCAACGTAAGTCATCTTAAACGATACAATTGTCCTAATGCTATCAACATATAGCAGATAAAATATTCCCGCTCCCAACACCGCTATCCAGGACGATACCAGCAGATGTCGCTGTTTACAGCACTAGAGATGGCAGCACCAAAAAGGCCCTAATAATCCAGCTTTTCCAAGCGTTAATGCGAGTTACACTTGTTACGGCGGGGCCATTGTGTGGCTGGGGTAGGGCCGCAGCACGTGGAGTGTTTTGCCGCCTGTCGCATGCTGCTATGGAACATTCACACCTGATCTAACTAACATAATTGTGAAATACATGTTTGGTATTTCCTGATGTCTGGAATCCAACTGTGCAGCATTTGTGTCCTGAGTTCCTCATAGAAAGTGGTATTACACAAGGACGTCCGTTCAGTTGCATGCATTGGCTATAATGCAACGAGGTACTGTTGCAAACAACACTTGGAAAGCAATGTCATTCGCAGCAGTGAGGTTGCTGATGCTGAAAGCAAACTATCAGCTGATGCGGACGACTTGATAGTGATTTTAGACAGGCCGGAGCACTCAATAAAGAACATGGCGACCGCATTAAAAGGTTTCGTGCAGAAGCTGGAATAAGCTTAAACGTTGCAAAGCATTTATTTGTGTCTAGTGCAAATAACCAGCACCTGCCCACATTTTAAGATTTATACTATAACCGGCGTGAGAAATGAGAAATGCACGATCTCCTAGGGGTGCAAATTCCCACTTATATAATAACACGACCGAAATGAATTGTAGAGATATGGAGAATGACGTAAAAAAGTCACGTCCCAATGGATTCCAATAAATATGACACCACTTGGCAGAGTATTTCTTGCAAAACCACTTTATATACCAAACTGTTCAAATCATCTGGGGAAAGGGTGACAAAGAAAGCGAGCATTTGCAAAGGCACAGTTCATAGAAAGTGGTACTAGAGCTTCTGATGTTGAATCATTCGCCAGCGTGTTTAATATAACCTGAATTAGAAGATGATGGGACCCAAAACACGCTAGCTGGAAGCTCTTTGTTACCAAACAATGTCAAATTTGGAGCAGATTATGTCTTTTCAATGTCCAATAAAAGCAACCATATCCGTAGCAAGAATCGCACTGACTGCAAGGATCTGGCCTTTGTGACATGTGGCCAACTACGACGAGACTTAAGCACAATGAACGGAGCATCAGCAGCCATCATTTTTTAGTCATTTCTTGGACCTTGAAACATACTTGCTACACAGACAATTGCTGGTAATGGAGAGAGACAACTACGTATTAGATGCCAAGGACCTGTACAATTGTTCTGCTGAATTGTGATACACAGTTATGGAGTTGAAGCAAAAGTTAGGGTCTCCTCAGATGCCACGGAGTGTCATGGAGTGAGTGAATACCATGATCAGTAAAACAAACGAAGTCTGGCGGTGCTTGCAAGGACCAGGATCAGTCACAGCATCTCCTACAGCATTAAGGTAAGGTTGCGAATGATGCCATGAAATGGGCTTAAGGGGCTCTATTTGTTTCCAAACTGACTGCATTTGTTCATGCGGAGCAAAAAGTGGGAAGTGGAAAAATGGTGTTTAAGTGAAAAACTTAACTTTGTCCAACTTACCGTTATGACGACAACAGGCAAGAACTTAAGAGATACATACATATGTGTCGATCCCCGGCCCTACCAGTATAGGCGCGATCACTTTCGTTCTGTGACAGATCCCCATGCCTGTCCCGTTTCAGAACACCCAGCATGGCCACCTGTTCGTTGACGCTACCATATATCACAATATATATATCACAATAGCCATTTTAGGAGGTTGGCGATCAGGATGTACTCAGACGCTTGTCGAAGTTTCGCGTGTCACCGGAGCCCAACTTCTGCGGTATGTCAGGGATTTTCAGATCAGAGTGTGCGGAGCAGATGACCCGTCTTCGGCGGCGGGGCCAGGTCAAGAAGTGCGACAGGATGTGCAGCACAAATCGGGGTGCTTACCAGTGGACATTGACCACGGACAAGTCATAGCTTGCCCACGCTTGGGACCTCTCTACCATGCACTCACAGCTTAATGTAGACAAGTTCCCTTTACGCGATCCTAAACACACTGACCCTTCACTCTTTTCGCAACTACTTTGTGTTATTTCAAGGACGAAATACTGCATGGGCCACGTTAGCAGCATTGATTGCAAGACGCAAAACGCAACAGACCGAATTGAACCGCATGCGTTGAATCCGGTCTGATAACACAATAATCTGAGCAAATCCTGAGGAGCAAAACAGTGAGACAAGGCCGGACCATTCAGCCCACATCACCACAGCTAGAACAGCATTTTACGCTTGGGTTATATAGGGAGGCAGTCAGTGAACCCGTGTGCCGATTAGTCGTTCCTCGAATTTTCCGCTTTGTCACATCGGACCTGTCTTGGCTTCTTTGCGGCCGCCAGGCTCTGAATCTTCTTAACTCTGTTACTTCTCCAATTAAAGGGAAAGAAGTGCGGGTGTCTTTTGGAAAAGCGAGAAAAGAAAGAGATAAGCCAAAAGAAGCTTCAAAAACGATACTGCTGCCCATTCGGGACGCCTACAACTCGCCTTTAGCTCAGCGCTCAGCGAAAACAATTATCGTCCGCTAACAAATACGACCATGCATCGGATTTGATGAGGAGGCTGGGGTGGCCGAGTGCCGAAAGCCTGACAAAGACCAAACCGTGTATTTCTCACATGGTGCCTGTCCCGGCGAGCCAGCGGAATTGGCTGCAGCAATCAGCACCGTTGGTGAGACCCGTCACCGAACTAGCCGTCGAGGACATCACCCGCGTGCATCCCTGACCCGCAGCGAAGTGGGCAGGAGCTGTTTTGGCTGTCGGGGTGCGACATTACGGTGCGCTGCCGCCCGAGCTGCCTCGGGCTCGTGCGCTGCTGTTAAGCCGCTACCTAGGTGGGCATCTCCCCGTGTGTCGCCTGTGTCGGACTGATGTGCTGCTCTTCCAGATAATGTTGAATTTGATGATCAGGCCTCATATGCTCAGAATGAGTGTGGATGGTAATATTCTGCAATAATGCCGACGTACTCCCGTTGTTTTATCCATTTCCCAGTGGCTCTAATAGCCTCTAGTAACTTACCTTGAGTTCTGCAATCCCCACGATCTAAGCGCGTTATATCTTGTGTACAAAGAATGGCGGATCCAGGGGGACGGCAATTGTCCCTTGCCGTCACGTTAAAATGACCGAGGTCGGACACAATGCATATATATATATATATATATATATACGGATTTTGAAGACATTTTAGGCAATTGGTTCGTCGCAGTTTGTTTATAAAAACATTCCTTGATGTAAAAATAAAGTGACATTTTCCTCCTGCCATGAAGGCGTTCAGATCCGCTCTTGTGCACACATGAGAACAGGAATGTAATTCACCTGAGAGCAAGTATCTCTTAAATACACCGTGAAACGTGTTTCGGAGAACACAGCGCTAAACATTCAGTATCATGCAATCAGCGAAAAGTGCAGACTCATCTTGCACGGAATTCATTTAAAATCCTGCACTGATCTATTTTGTTGTAATGGCCTTGGTGATGTGGGCCCCAAACGTTAATGCATTAGCTTTACTCAAGCGCCTTACCGTCCACCGAAAGATAAAAGTCATGCCGGTACATCTTCAGTGGCAGCAGCGCAAGCGATGTGCTGGAGGCCTGCAGCCGGGTGGCGCGCCCGCCTCGTGGGAGTGCCGCTCTGCCGACGGGTGGCGCGCCCGCCTCGTGGGAGTGCCGCCGTCTGGACCGTGGACCATTCTGTCAGCCGGACACCCTTGACCCGACCCCGTCGCCCGTCTGCACTCCAGTCGGCTCGTGCTCAGGTCCACTCCGCGGGCCGCTCTGCCCCGGGGCTGCCTCATAGCTGGACTCGTCCGTGACCCGGCTGCCTGTCCGCTCCAGCTGAACGGCAGGAGCGGATGGACATTGCCCCCCCCCCTCCCCTTCCCTCACAATGCTGTCCTCGCCCCTGACGGGTACGGACGGCGCTCGCTGGCGGCGTCCGTGTCCTTGGTGACCTGCGCATTAGTGCACCGCCGTCCCGTCACCAACGGATTGGTGATGACAGGCGTGATAAGGCCGATTTTCCGCGCGCGCCATCGAGCCAGCGCAGGTGGCCCAGATCGTTCCGTGTCGCCGGCTAGAGGCGGCTGGCATGGACGCTGCGCGTGACATTTCAAGCGGGCTATGCGATTGGATTGCTGTTAACTGCAGCTTGATAGTTAAAGCTTGCATCACTAATAAAGTGGACGTCAATCGGCTCTCAATGAATGCTGCGCAAGCTGCGCTAGTTTCAGTCTCGAGACGCGTGTTGTGCTCATGCTATAAGAACTTGGATGCAATCGCTAGTTATTACGAAAATAAGCTAGTAATCGGATAATTAAGGACAAGCCTAATAGCTGACCATGTGTATACAAGCAAACATATTAAACTCGCGGATAAATTCGCAAGAACACAATGAAAAAGGACCAAAACACGAACACATTTCGCTAACCTAACACTTCCAGTACCGCCACTGCCATCTCCCGGCGAGTTTGACTACCACAAAGGAGTGCTAGGGTAGCAATTTCGCACAGCTGGTTTGGCAGCACCTAAAATACCCCAATCCTTCAAAGGTGGAATATTCCCTGTATTGTAACAACGTCCACTGCGCGTCGTCCGCGAATTCGTCGGTTGCCGTCCACCGCCCACGCCAACCGCGGATCGCCGTGCAGCGTCCTTAACGCTCCTCGAAATAAGAAAAGCTGAAGACACGTTTCTGATTTCCAAACATACGCAGTGCATTCCGCGCAGTTCCCCAAAAATATGGCGGCGGTTACATGACATGCTGGAGACATATACTCACTAAACCGCTAGGGGTAGGTCGTATCACCCCCCCCCCCCCTGGCGGTCTCATTATCCAGAAAACGGGTGTTTTGATTCAGAAAAGTGTCTTCGGAGCCGATTTCATCAAATCTAAAAAAGCCCGATCAGTAAAAGGGATGATTAATCTCTAGCTCAGTTATGGATCTTCCTTGGTCTGAATTTTGGTGATCTGCAGGTGGCTAAAAACATGTTTTTGGGGAAAAGAGGCCTCCCAAAATATGAGGGAACAAAAACATACTCCTGTTACTCCTGCCTACCGACAGAGGGCAGCTACCCCTCTGCCTTTCTCCGTGCTGCCGGCTCTGCATTACACATCAAACGGCTTTTCCACCTTTATTATTGCATGCGATTATTCCAAAAGATGGCGTGCCAGCTACAATTATGTATATATTTTACTACCCTCCTTAGTCCTCGCCGGGCCGTCGGAATTGGAATTGCGTCTCCAGGTGGCCAGACAAGGAAACGCAGCCTACAAAGTAGCACGATTGCAGGAAGCAGGCCATTGCTCCTGAAGTAAAATTATCTGAGAAAAACAGTTATGCGTCCTCTAAACTAAAGCAGGCTCTTCTTTATTCGCACATTTGGATACCCAATAGGCCATTGATCTATCATAAGTCATTGAGATTTTTGGCGGATTCGGAGAACGTTAGAAAATGAACACAAAGACTGCGATGCGTATGTGGAGATCGAAGCAAGTATAGCATGGAATGGGGCCAGTATCTATCTGCACCGCGTGTCAAACAGCAGTAAGGAGACTATCATGGAGCTATTATTTCGTACGTTTGGCAGTAGTTTCCTTTGATGGCAAGCGCAGATAAGACTTAAACGCCACAAACGTTAGGCTGCGTTTTCTTCCAGCGAACAGCATGGCACAACATGGTGGTACGAGTCGTTGCAAGAGAAATGCCAACAAATTTGCATGTGCATTCAACTATAGCTTACTCGGAACTGACTAACGTATAGTATGGAATAATAGACCATTGACCGATAATAGCTAAGCTTTTTATATTGAGGACAGCCTTTCGGTCTTAGACATCCATCAAGTTTGAGCACCACTGCCATACAATGAAACTGACAAAATCGAAGCTCATGCATTATTCTTGAAGATGTGTCGTCGTGTACGGAAATTTGTTGACATCAATATGCAAACGAAAGAAATAGGATGCTGGATGTCTAAATACATGCATGAATGCCGTGAATAATGCACCCAATTCCATCCATCACCTTCTTTAGTTCGTATACACTAATACACAATTCACTAACCAATTACAACCGTGGTTGAGTGCGTTGAGGCATGCAACATTGGAAACATGAAGTGCATATCATACGATACAGTGCCGGAGGAGCAGCAAGGCACCACTTGGTGATGCTACAATGGAGACCATACGATGGTGGTGTGGAGTTTTCCATGAAGACGTTTGCGCTTACATTGCAGGCTTCCTGTACATCTGGCTCCGTAATGTTTGGATTGCCACGTCCTTGTTTTTACAAAATGTCCGCAAGAAACGCTGTGACGCCGGTGGTTGCATCAGTCTGGTTTTGCTGAGCACGGTCGCAAAATACGTGTCCTTGGCTGTCTTTTGGTCACAAACGTTCGTCGATTCGTAATCCGAGGTAACGTTTGATTTCCCTTCGGTAGTTTACCCGCTGACATAACTGGCAAAAATTACTTATCGCAACCTGCCGCAGTGCAAAGCTGAATTATTATATTTTACCGCTATACAAAAGTGATACATATTATGCACAATGCAGCTTTGGCATTGCAAATGATGTCTCCATGTTGAGTGATGCAGTGATCCCCTTGCCCTATTTCCTTTTCTGTTTTCCTTTCCCCTTTTCGGGAAGTCCGACGTCAGCAACACGAGACTCCACATTGCATGGCCGCATCAGCCTTGTCGGATAACATTTTACAGAGCCAACGTACAAATTCCGAGTTGTTCTCACGTATTAAGATGCAGAATGCCGTCTGATATTAGAGAGCCTGTGTGCTGCTGTTCGTTATAGCTGGTGTTCTCCGCAGGCTTTCATATCATCAGCTCACATTTAGGTGATTGTTATGCGCCTCACACTGAAAGCCAGCTGCGGGCCTTCAGCGACCCACTGATATATATATATATATATAGAAAAATATATAATGATAGATGATGATAAAGAGATATACTAGCATCGCTATATATATATGATATTTATCTATATACCCCGAAGCTGGCTCTCTCTCGCTCTCTTGCGCTCTCTCTCTCCTCTCTCGCTCTTCGCTCCTCCGGCTCTCCTCTCTCTTCTCTTTCGCTCTTTCCTCTCTCTTCTCTCTTCTCTCTCTCTCTCTCGCTCGCTCTCTCTCTCTTCTCTCTCTCTCTCTTCTCCTCCTCTCTCCTCTCTCTCTCTCTCCTCTCTCTTCTCTCTTCTCTCTCTCTCTCTCTCTCTCTCTCTCTCTTTCTCTCTCTCTCTCTCCTCTCTCTCTCTCTCTCTCTCTCCTCTCTCTTCCTCTCTCTCTCTCTCTCTCTCTCTCTCTCTCTCTCTCTCTCTCTCTCTCTCTCTCTCTCTCTCTCTCTCTCTCTCTCTCTCTCTCTCTCTCTCTCTCTCTCTCTCGCTCTCTCTCTCTCTCTCTCTCTCTCTCTCTCTCTCTCTCTCTCTCTCTCTCTCTATATCTATATCTATATATCGTCGGTTCGCTTCAGCGGCATAAATTGTCATCCGGCTACAGCTAGTGGTTTCAACGGCCACTTGGCTACAACCAGTTAGCCTTCCGTGGCTCGCCTTGCACCCGCCGCCAGGTGCCCAATGTCACGTGCTCAACGGCTACGCCGGGCGCCTCAGTCGTGACGTCACAGAGCTGCCGTCGGTGAAAGGAGGGCCACGGCGTCTCAGTGGCGCAACAGCCTCGGTCATGGAGGGTAGAACGCTTCTGCTGCTGTGTCTGCTGCTAGGCGGTATCGTCGCCTTCCCCGAGACGGGTCAGTAGGCCGCTCCCCGGGCTCCGGCCACGCTTCTGCTGCTGTGTCTGCTGTTGGGCAGTATCGCCGCCTTCCCCGAAACGTATCAATAAGCCGTCCCCCGGGCTCCGCCCGGCTACGGACGGGTTTGCCCAATCTGCTAGCGTGGCGGGAGTGATCTGGTAGAAATGGGGCCCAAGGGCTAATCCAGTGACTTGCATACCGTGCCTGCAGATGTGGTTGGCATAGCTGGTCGTATCACGTTTTGCATGACTGACTAAATAAGCAAATCACTAAAACAAGCAATGATATGTGCATGGGGCAAAATGACAAACTAAACAAGCGCATGAGCTGGAGCATAGTTTCACAAAATGTGTGGGTGTGTAAGGGTACAAACTGCGCGTGCGTGTGTGCGTGTGTGTGAAAATAGCCATTGAAAAATGCCGCAACCGCACCAGAACTGCGCAACGCGTAGCATTGCTCTGCGTCTTCGGTATAACATAACATTTCGGCGGCCCTGTCGGGTCAACCCGCGACCTCCCAGAGTCTCATCAATATCCGTTCGGCGAATGCCAAAAATCAGGTGAAACAAAGCAAACGCATGTTTGGAGTGTAATTCGTTCCAAAATCATATCGAGGTAATTACTGTCGGTCAGAGAGGGTTTTTTTTTGGTCACTGACATTAGTTGACTCCGGGCCCCAGGACTCCAATCAACGGGATGACGAGGCCTTATCTGACCCATCTGCATGCTGGTAATTAGGGGAGGAACTTTGTATTTCAGTGAGGGCATGCTCCTCCCCTCCAATAATGAGGTCTTCCCTATCCCTTCCATCCAATGTGGGCTGGGCTCCCACAATACTGAGCGGGGCCTCCACAATGTAGACGTTGACGTCATCACTCCATCAATTCTTTGAAATAGAAAAAGCTTGAGCTTTGGCAACGTTAAAAAACATCTCAAATCCAGGATTTATACGCGCCCTCCATATTTGAAAAATCTCAGCACCAAACCATTTGGTTAAAAAGGCTCATGTACTGTGCTGGTTAAATGAGGCGCGAGCACCGCATTTCAGACAATTGTGACTAAATGTGAATTCAAGTGTGTATTGCCAATCGTTCTGGTGCTGCCCAGGTCACTGATCGAGCTGTGGATACTCCACAGCCACAGCGCGAGCGATAAAGAACACCAGTTTGGTTGAGTGTACCACCGGGCGGATCTAGGATTTCGCCGAGGCATGATCCTCACTTTACTGTGGTGCTTCCTGGAACTTGTGCAATACTCACACAAAAATTCCCTAGATTTTGGTCACTTCATTTTCACGTCCTTATTTTGCAATCAGAAACCACCGCCCGCTGTCCATCGTGGAGGGATAAACATGAGTAGATATGCATGGGCATGGCGCACGTGCATCTTTTCCCCGACGCTGATGGACCCTTGCATTAATATGTCGGAGAAGGTATGGCGAAAGGCGCCAAAGTAGAGCGCTAAATGCCATCAAAGTCAGGCACCACACAACTCGACTGACCAGCCACTGTCAACTTTCGTACAACTAAACCAGCAGAAAGCCGCATCTAGTAGACCTCCAATTTTTCAGTAAGTGAAGTACGAAAACCCCTAAATGGGTTCCACGTGTTAAAAAACAAGGGATATCAGGTATAGTGCGGCGCCAGCACACAAAACCGTCCCGCATTAGAGGATAAAGATTCATCGGAAAAACGCGGCTACTGTCATCTGCGGTGAAACTGTTAAGAAAAGGAACGCGACGCACGTGATCGCGCACCGCTCTATGGAGCGCCAGCGACTGCACGAGTCATATTAGCATTCAGCTGGCAATGGCGCAGCCGGGGTGCACCGGCCGCCATCTCGTATGCCTGGAACTTTTGCATCAGTATTTGTTTGATCTCGTCAGCACCCATTCACATATGTCAAGGCCCACGGGCAGTTTTGTTATGATGAAAACATGTTTTTACTGTTGCTGTTGCCAAATGCATTTACCACGCTCAATGTTTAGCGTATCTTAAAGCGAATTAATTGGCGTGTCCGGTTTTTGCGTTTAGATTTCCATTCGTTGGCTGCTTATGTGTAAAACATATGTATCAGGTCAGTGAATAATAGTTTTTTTCGCAACGCCGAAACAGAACGACCTATTTACGCGGCAAACTTTTGTATGCACCTTTTCGGCTGCGTGTTTGCGTATCGCCGGGATATTTACTCTTCTCACACCTCAGCCCTGCCATTATCGTTTTATTGGCTCCATTATGAACATATGCAACTGCTAGTGCAGTTCTCTTACATGCAAATCTACTTTATGGATCTAAGTGTAGGTAACATACCCTGATGCGGCGGGCCCTCGACTTGGACATCCGGCACAGCATCAACGAAGTAGCCGTCACTGACGCGAAAGGATCCATTACCGGCGCAGGGAGTCCACAAATTTGCCCCGAGACACCCATTCGGCTTATCGGCCTTTGGTTGAAACGGTGCGGAGGGCGCCTCGTTCGGCGCTGGAGCCTCTGAATGACACATGCTTAACTCATTGTGAATGCGAACCCATGCGTTATCCTTTCACATGCCTGCTTGCTTTGCCAAGTGGGCACTGACCAACGCAAGAGGCCTTTTAACATTCGCTCCTGACCCTGTCCAGCAAACGTGCCTCTAGCCGAGTTAAGGCTCATTACAATCACAGAGTCTCCTGTGGACCCTTTACCGTTTTAGGGGCCCGACCCAAGCAAGATGCTACTGATGTTACTGATTTGCAGGCTCCGGCCCTGTCCCTACTTATGAAGACGCCATAAAGCCCGGAACAGCGTGAATCGACTGTTCGGTATAAGTGATCGCGGTCAACCGTCTGACAAAAGCCTCCATTGTCCCAGGCGGCCCCTGATCGGTGTAAGAGGCCCGCCGACTGAATTTTGAGGGTCTGGCCTTCCGACTGGGATCCTTTCGTATGCCTCTCCCGCCCTGCCCTTCGGACCCTCCGATCAGACCCTTCGTCTCTCCGTCTTCGACCGTCGTTTCGCCTTCGTCTTCGACCGCCGGTCTCTCTGGATCTCAGGGCCTAAGGTTGGTCACGTGTTCCTGTCCCCCCGATGGTGGCGCCCTGATTCCTCGTACACGATTTAGGGAAGGTTTGTGGTGCCACCTGGCAACTGACACCATTTACCTTATAAGGTTAGGAGCCCTTCTGGTGCCTCCCCATAATCGGGTATCTCTTGAAAATTCAGGTCATAATGCCTGAAATGACGACTTTGGATATCTCTTCGCCGAAGATGCCCACCCGGTTGTTGTTGTTGTTGATTGGAGTTTTAGGGCGCGTCGACTACTGTGGTCATTTTGCGCCCATAACAACTAAATGATTAGTTTCAGAGTGTGACTATGAAATGACTAAAAATATATATTATTCAGAAATGAAAACGGCTGCGTTGTATCAGGAACGCGTCATTGATACGAAATTTTCGGCAGCCTATCGGCAGCCTACAAACTTCCTACAATGCCCACCCAGGATTTCGTCTGGGTGAAATGCACAGAAGTTGTGTTGCCCCTGATTTTGCTGCCCCTTGAAAATGTAGATGTTTGGACACTTTAAATAACCGGTTTGGATTTGGTGCCTCTTGACAGTAACAGTTATGGTGCCTCAAAATAAAGTTTTGGTGAGCCATCGGGAAATGGGCCGATCCCGGCCTTGGTCAAAGGAAGGTAAGAGCACTGCGGTGCCTTGTTGAATTTATTATCCCATGACGGTAAACGTTTTGGGGCCCTTTGTGGCGTCCACTGAAATTGCCTCTTGAAAACAAAGATTATGGGGCCGAAAATAAAATAAACATGGCACGGATATTGTAGTGTCTTTGGAATTCGGCGTGTCTTGAATGTAAGCATTTCGGATTCTTTTGGCCCCTTTAATTTGGTGCCTCTCGAAAATGGAGGCCATGTGGGTCGGAGGGCCGGAACTGAATATTTCGGTATTCTTCTTTCATGAGATTTTGGAGCCACGAAGAGACGTCAGTGGCTGATACTTCCAGGAAGATCCCAACAGCTGCTCAAATTTTATGCATCCCATAGCCCTCTGGAGGGGCCATTTGCTGACACGCGCGGTATCCAATGCAGCAGCGAGATACTGTGGCTAGATAGCGGTTGGCTCTTCTCCTTCAAATAGTCCGTCTTTGAACACAAAAAAGATGAGAAATCTTCATGTCACATTTTCTGAAACTACGAGGCGCCATGAAAAAAACGTCACTAGATAGGTACTAACACCCATCTGCTGCTCTGTGACCATCCTCCATAGATGAGCTGTAGCGGATGAGTACAACTCGAAATATTGCTTATCATGAACATAATCGTTGCACTCATAATCTCTCAAATTGCACAATCGTTGCATTATCATAGCACTCAAAGTTATTTTAGCATTGCCTCCTGGTATAATGAATGTCGTCAGCTCATCACTGAACTTGAATTCATAATACCGGAAAACCAGGACTGAAGGCGTTATGTTTATATGAAGTCCAATTTATGACCACATAATAAAGAAAGCGAATTCCGTGAAAAGTACGCCTGGGGAACAGAATGAATAAGGTCAATGGGTTCAGCCCGATGTGTCACCATTCCGCATCCTCGTGATATAACGTGAACTAAAATTATCCTGCCGTATCAAACTTGTCAAAATATTGAAAACTGTATACATGCGATGATGCTCCGCGCAGTTGCGTTACTCGAAAAAAACTGCAGTCACGTTGCGTCTATCTTGGTATGCGAGGCCACTGATCGGTCTTGACCTCTGAGAGGTCAGAGGTCAATAGATCGCCTAACTAGGCCTGGTGCAATCTGTGGACTTAAGTCTGCCCCGCATTGATGTTGAATTACCAAGCCTGTTCATTGCACACCCGGAAAAACTAGGAAAACGGCCCCGTGCAAACAATCGATAATTTTTTACATCTTCGTTACGTGACATGATATAAGGTCGCAGTTGGTCTCCAAATGTAAGAAATTCACTTTTACGCACAAATGTAAGGTTGTGGCGCTCGGCCGCGCGCCATTTTCCCCTTAAATCAACAAAAACTGGGAGGGACTGATGCACCACGGTTTTGCAAGGGCCAAACTCTTGGTTCCCACAGAAAGGGAACGAATCGCAGCGGATGTCTAGATGCAATCGGCTGGATTAGCATTAACATCACGCGCCGAAATTCATTACATATTTTGGCGTGTAAACAGCAGACACAACCCTTTCTCCCAGCAACAAGCCCTTTTCCCTACCTTTCTCCCAGCAACAAGCTCTGCTTAGCTGGGTGGACTCCCTGGACATCCAGCTCAAAACCCAGCACAAAAATGACCAGGTAATTGCCCCCTCCGACTTGTGACTGTATAGCCCTTACTAACACGGGGAGTTGAGTGGTTGTAGATTATTGGGCGGTTGTAGCGGGCTGTCATTAGCTGACCTTGGCTAATGACTACTTTAAGCCTTTTCATCTATGATTTTTCCCTACCTATCACATAACACAATTCCTTCGGGTCTGCTCCACCTCTTCGCCTGTTTTTTTTACGTTTGTTTCATCTTCCTAGCTGGGAGTGCCGCGACTTGATTTTATGTTTTCTGGTGTTAACGTACGGTTTACTGCGTCGCTGGGATTGAGGGAGGGGCACTCCTGGTTACCTGTTCTTGGGTAACGGCGTAAAAAGACACTACATTTCATGCCAGGCCAGGGCCAAAACAACTGGCTGAAGACCAACCGGCTCGTTGGTTGGCCCTGGTTAGAGGCTAGAATAACTAGAACTAACTAACCTAAAACTAGAGGCTAGAATAACGTGATAGCCAGCGTCGTGGTAAGGAGGGAGCACCAGGTATGACAAAGGGCCGTTGCTGCTGAAACGCCCCCGTTTCCCCGCAAACACCTCCCGCCAAAGCAAAAAGCAAAACAAAAACAAAACCACCACATTCGTCCCACTTGGCTTCGAGTGAGCCCAGTCGCCTTCTATGTCTAATCGCATTTTTCCTCCTTTCATTGCAGCAGTGGATGGAATCTGCCAGAAAATGTCCTATTGCTTGCATTAAGAAGTGGATAAAAGGAAGGAGCCAGGCATTTAATGATTGTATCGAGTAATCCGCCGGCGCAATTCAGTTTACAGTAGTACAGTGGGCTTTTCCTAAACCGATTACAGCTCTTTATCGAAACTGGCGGATTGATCGCATGTCGTAGAGCGAGATGCAATCAAACAGCTGTACTGGCATGACCAACCAATGTTCACATGGCGATGCTCATCTTTTTTAAGAAACAATGAGTGAAAACAACTGTGAAGTAGCTTTGAGCACACGTGCTCGCAAGTCCTTAGAAACAGAAACACCACCACCCAGCGTTGATGTCTGCATACGGCGCTCGCCGCCGGCTTCAGGGCGAACATTGTGCCCCTGGCCATAGATTCTACCTGCGCTTACTTCATGCGTATAATGAACTCCACGAGCTGCTGACGTATTGGAGAAGTAATAAGATTTATGATGCGTGAACGTGAATACGCTGTACGTAAATGCGTGAACAATTGCTCACGTTGTAACTGTTAACTCGTCCGGAAGATCAACCAAAACAACAAGTGAAATGTACGTTTCAGTATAACCTTTAGATGGTACAAATTAATGCTAAATGCGCTCGGAAGTCTTATTGTACACATGGTCGTTTTCGCGCACGCGGCACCCGACGCCCTAGTGTTAGCTGCAGTTGCCAACGCTACGCGCTTCGAGGGAAACTGCAACGCCAGGTATTGTCGTCCCTGCAGATGGCGAACGCGCATTTTCGGAACTGTTTTGTATAAGATTACCACTATTTTCTGCACTTTTCAGTGCCATTCCGAAAAAAGGATGGATGCCGCAGACAAATATGCGTTGGCCATATCAATACAAATGTTTTATCAATTCTGACATAACCATGACAAGATGCTCCTTACCTTTCTCGGGCAGGGGGCCCGTCGGCATTACACTGGGAGGCGCTTTTTCTTTCCCAGTTCGGGACTGAAGGGCTTCGCTGTCTCATTATGGGTGCCTACCGGTTACCACTCTGGCGGCACGTAGCTAGCGCCCTGGTCGACCCTGAGGTCCTGAGTGAATACATCAACATATCGATACATGCATCGATCCATTCCCTGTCGCCAAAGCCCTCTTGCCAGGGCGGTCGGCCCCGGATCGGCGCAGAGCTCTCACTGGCGTAAAATGGTCCCTCACCGGCGCAGCTGGTCCAACAACTGGTACAAAGGTCGACATGTCGAGTCCATGGTTGAATTGGGGCTGAGGCCGCCGTTTGTTGGCGTGGTTCGTGCTTGGCACGGAACCATTTTATTGTTTTGCCGCAGGGATTTTTCGGGAGCCGCGACCAATGGTTAGCGTCGGCTCAACCTTGTTCCCGCTTGAAAGGGCACCAGGCCCCGGACCAACACAAAACCGGCTGTTGAGTGTGGAAGGTTCCTCACCGCCATAAAGGCCCGCATTGGCCCATTGGCCCGCAAGGCCCGCCGTAAAGGCCCAGGCGGCCCACGACCGGCGCAAGAGACCCTCTAACATTTGAGGGCCCAGCCCTGTGGGGCGAATTCTTTATACGGCCTTCGACCAGCCCTTGAGGCCCTTCAACCGGACCCTTGATCCTCTATCCAGTTACGCTTAGCATTTCATGCTTGGAGTCACTCAACGAACTACCTTGCACTGCACGGTAACATGGTATCTCATTTGCACATGCACTGTGCACGTTATACTGAAAGGAAAAGAAGGTTCAGTTCCCTTGAAATTGCATTGTCATATTGGCAACACAGTTGCGTGCATGCCATCATATCAGTCGCTGCACCTCCCTGCATCATTGCAATATCACCGAGTCTTGACCTTCCCCGTCCTATTAACTCTGAAATCGTAGAATTAGCATAGTGCGGGCAGCTTGGAAAGTACGGGTCAAACCGCGTCCTGCTCACGACGACCCCAGGTTGCAGCCGCGTGCGGTCAACATCATGACATCTAATGTTTGTCATTTGACGAGAGAACGGACAGTGTAGTGGGAAAAGTGTGGGTCGCTATGCGTAGCTGGTCACTCGCGCATGGATCTACTGGCCTTGACATGTTTTGTATTGTAACACTAAAATCAGATCTGGGCAGGTGGGGGAAAATAAAGGCGTGAAACCTACTCCTGGTGCAGGCGAATGTGTTCTCCGAAAAAGTTTGAGCGCGCTCAATGCTGCTTTATCCAGAGCAATGCCAGCAAGAGAGTAGGAAGCGGCCAGTGTCCTGTTTATGAGAGCAGGCCTTGATTACCATGCGTTGGGGCCTAAGCAAAGGGAGAATGGGTCATTCAAGCTTCGCAAGCGTTTAAAATCTTATCGTCAGCTGGCGACCAGTTAACTGTGACCAATGTCCGAAAGGTATGCGTTTTCACAAAGCTCACATCCTGTGACCAAGCGCGTAAATCATTCGCAATTCACCGAGTTCGTTCACGTAGATAATCTGGCAGTGTGACGCAAAATGGCGTCGATTTTCATGAATTTTTTAACTGGCTGAGATTTCTAACGATGATTGGGTCATGAAGATACGTCTACTGCAAACGGACGAGTTGAGACAGTGACATTTGGGTTTATGATTGATAGGTGATCCAAATGGAATCGTGAGCATTCCTATATGTGTGTGCATGTGATAAAGGGGCACGCTCAAGCAAGGTATCCAGCCGTGAATAATCATATTGCTGGGCCTATGCAGTTCATATAATCTCAAACATACAACACCACTAGACGTTCATGGTTGATGAAACAAGACCAGAAAGTAACATACCGTCCAGAGAAGTTAATTAACCACACCAATGAATCTCGAATAGCCTCCCCCAGAATCACTGACACGAAACAGGTCACTCCGTCCTACGGAATGGTTCCTTGCACAGCTAACAGGTCAGAGAGGGTCACATGCCCCTCCGACATATAGCTATACACGCGCTACCCGGCTGAGCGACTCCCGGCAGCGAACGAGTCGAGCGCGGAGTAAACGAAGCCTTACGCAACGTAACACAGCAATGGGCGAGTGCAGGCTGGATACCGGTGTGGGTGCGATCTTGCTTAACTGAATTCCTGCGTCACGAAGCCTTACGCTTGCATCGTTTTCCTGCACATCACATTCTTTATCTTCCGCTCCTACGACAGAATGAGCAGGGCGGCTGGCTACTCTGCAACGGCTGACGCTGAACTGACTGGCAGCGACACTAGGTCAGTCAGGTTGAACAAAACACCTTTGGGCGCTGGCCTTGGCTTTCGTTCATTGTCACGGCGTAACTCTGCTTGACAGGAAACTGAACCGTCAATCGAGCATGTGCCAGATGGGATCAGTGTCATTCTTGTGGTAAAAATCTTCGCTGTTGTGGTCTTGCCTGTCGTAAAGGTCGCTGATGCAGAGCTTGGGTTCACCACGTTGGTGGTGGAATGACTGTTAACATTCTGCCCGTCACGTACTATTCGTCACACATAGTTTGCAACGCCGATAAACAGTCGCGTGGGGAAAGTCTTTTTAGAAGCATCACTCACTTGGCGTTGATAGGTTCCAATGGTCATGATATGCTGGCGTTCAATCTGTCGGTCTCCTCACAACTGGCAGACATGCAATCGCTTGGCGCGCGATGTTTTTCGCTGTTCTGATGTTCCAAATGGCGCGGAGCCCACCGACGTCAATGCTAATCGCATGAGGAACGTTTGCTCGCGCCGCTTCACACATGGTGACCCAATCTGGACCGAAGTGTGACCGACCTGGCTCTCGCCATGCTGATCAGATTATGTGAGCTTTTGGGGGCCTGCCTCCTTTTGAGGGTTCCCGAGTTTTAGAGGCCAAACGACAGAGTTCCTCACCTATGACATAAAATTTCCTTGCGGAGGCAGTTCACAGCAAGTGGACACCTACTTCCGCTACACTCCGGAAGAACAAACATTTCAATCCACAGATAACGCCTATTTGACATGGGTTCCAGCGGGAACAGGGTTTATTCACTCATTTAGGTATGATCAAATGTATCATTTCAGCACGTTACGTGCATCCAAAGGTATCACGCCCGCACGTTAGGTACAACCAAAGGTATCACGTCAGCATGTTAGGAATAACCAAAAGTATCTCGTCAGCACGTTATTTATAACCCAACCGATGACAAGACTCAGTGCTTCCTCACGTCGTAAAAGACGGCGTGATGGTTATATAAGTAGCACTGCTAAGACGAGCGCTGTTAATGCGTTGCTCACCGTCCCTGGTAAACAGGCATTACGAAACCAGCAAGTCTGATGCGAAACTAAGATATGGCACGAATGCGATTTAATGCACTGATGCACACCAGAAAACAATCGCATTCCCTTTTAGGCTGTGTCAACGAAGAGACGCTGACGATGATGTGCCGGTCGGTTGGCGTCTCCACATAGGACCCACGGTGTCCGCTTTCGTTTCGCTGCATACTGTTCCAAGAAACACATAAGGCCTGCTTACCTAGGGAACCATATAGCCGAACGATTGGTTCGCCGATACAAAGGCAGCCTGAATGTGGAGAGGATTGGAACTGTCACACACTGTGCAGCATGTACCTATTCATATCGTTTTTGCGCTGTGACGGCTGCAAGGCAGCCATGCCAGCAAGATCGACACGAAGGTCGCGTTTCTTTTTGACGCAGGCATAGGAAGAAGGGACCACCATGAACCAAAGCCAGAGCCAGAGCCAGAGCCGGAGCCAGAGCCGGAGCCAGAGCCAGAACCGGAACCGACGCCCGAGCCAGAGCCGACACCAACGCCACCTGCCCAATCCGGATCGAAAACAGCGTCACCTGCAGCGTCCGAGTCCGACGCGGTGGTGATCGAGGCGCCGACCAACGCGGCCGAGTGCGCCCAGGTCGGCGGCAAGTGCATCCTCAAGGACGACTGTCCGAACTCCGAGTATGGCTGGAACCAGCCGTACAAGGGAATCTGCGACCAGGAGGGCTACGAGTGCTGCTTCAAGGGTAAGGGTTGTTTGCGTTGTTCTGTTTTTAAGGGTTCTCTGCGTTGTTTACATCCATCAATATCGGCTTTATCTTAAATTACGCTAAACTGAAAGCCGCCGTCCTTCTTATCCCACGTTCCTCTTCCATGTGCTCATGTTAAATGCAAAACATCCCAGGACCATTAACGCGCGAAAAGTTCTGGGCAAAAAGAGACACGTCAAATGAAATGGATCCTTCCCACCCTCCTAAAGATCTGAAAAAACGCAAATTCCGTTCGACCCGATGCCATTGTCAACAATGCGGTGTCTGCAATTCCGAAGGGCTGTCACACTCCTCAGTCTGTGCCTTTACATGACCCCTGACACCGGGTGGTTCGCCGACTATTCCCTTGCGCCGTTTTCAGACATCTCATCGCACTCGATGCGGTGCGGCGTGTTCGGGGGCGACTGCGCGCCGGAGAGGAGCTGCGGATACGTACGACACGCCTCCGCCCACTGCGCCCGCGCCGGAGACGTCTGCTGTATTTGGCTGACGTGAGCCGGCACCGATGGATGCCCTTGGACTCGTCACGGGATCAGCGCCGTAACAGGGCACCGAGAAACGCTTAATGTTATCCTGGCTTGCCAGAGGTTGGTGAATATCGATTTTCATTTGACTGATGTCCAATAATTCCTGCTCTGCCTCCATTTTAGCGACTGGCTAAGTTCACGTGCATTTCAATGCGGGTAAACATGGCGCCGCCTTTATCAGAGGCCAACGCATATCTGTGCAAGGGTGGCATGGAAAACATGACCACACAACTCGCTCCTTAAACCTTTCTAACTCTTGTTCGAACGCCTGTAGTTCCGTCCGATTGCAAAAGTTTCCATGCTTTAACTGTATCCATGCTTAGCAGACGTGCTCATTACATTTTACACGCCGTGCACATCGTGTCGCTGCCACTGTTTGGGCGCATGTATGCGCGTAAACAACGGCGCAGCTGGCGAAGTCAAAAGGAAAAGACCCGGCGGGCCTCCCTAAACTCAACACCGTCACGCCCGCAAACGTTTCATTTTCATGGTCTTTTGACGATAAGGGTAAAAATAAAACCTAGTGAAACACAATCGTGGAAAATCGCCTGCTTTTCTTGCTTCATGTTCGTCTCTTCGACGACCCCGTCCAAACATCTATACGTCTTGGGCATTTTATATCAGCAGCAGACAACCGATCGCAATGATTTGGCCGGACACTAATGAGGCGATGAAGGAACACACGAACGCAGTGACGGGTCAGCCAGAGGAGCGTGCCGGGCAGACACCCTGTCAGCGGCAGCTCACTGAGCCCAGCCGATCGCGAGACAGAGCACTCCCTCTGGTCGAGGAGTGTCAGCGTCACATGGCGCAGACTACGCGCCGCGCACGGGGTGCCAGCTCGTCCGCCTACTTGGGCTTGGCCTCCTGGTCGGTGACGTGTCTGATGTACACCGCGTCGGGTGGGATGGTCTCTGGCGTCTCCTTCTGCTCATACAGGTAGGAGCAGGCGATGGCCAGCACGCTACCGTCTGGCGAGAACGCCAGCGACGCGATAGACGTTGGGTAACGGTGGAACTGGCACAGCCGCTTCTTGTTCAGCCCGTCCCAGATATTGACGTAGCCGTCCGAGCCCCCCGTCGCAAACGTGTTGTACTGGCTGTGGAAGCTGATGGCGTTCACGGGGTACACGTACTCCATGCCGGCCTCCTTGATGCGGTGGCACTTGAACGCGTACTTTTTCTTCTGCACCTCGGGACTCGGATCGAAATACTCGACGGCGACCCTGCCTTCGATCGAGCTCAGCACGTAACCCAGCTTGTTGGGGAAACAGCGGATGCAGCGCGTCTGGTACTTCAGCGACGCCTCCTTCTTTTGCAGCGGCTGCGCCATGTTGCGCAAATCCCAAATGTGCACCTTGCGGCCGGCCGTACCTACCACCAGTCGGTCGCCGCACGTGCTGAGCGCATACACGCGGTCGGGCTGCGCGTGCACGCCGGTGCCGCGTGCCTGGCGCGGGTCCCACAGCTTGACGTAGTTGTCCCAGCCGCCGGTGACGACGCAGCCGGCGTCGGCGGCGTACTCGACGCAGCGGATCGGCGCGCCGTGCTGCCCCACCACCGTCTCCGTGCTCGTGTTGAAGTCGAACACCTGCGGCGCGGGTGAGCGAGCTGTCACGGAGGCTGGGCGGGGAGACAGTGCCAGTGATGGGAGTTGGTGATGTCCAGGCGACGGTAGATACGACATCATGTGAGGGAATCCCCGCAGCAGTGTGTTCGTAACAGCATTACAGTGCGGTAATTCGAGAGACTGCTGAATGATTAATGGTCAATATTGGGCGCTGCCAAATAGACTCCGGCTGGAAAGGGGCGACGAGGTCATTTCGTCGGGCCACGAGATCATTTGATTTCCGTTTCTGACAAGCGTGACTGCCAGGTCGGTCAACTGAGATAAAAAAAAACACCCCGACCGTGCAGGCGAGACTCGCCAGGCTTGCTGGCCTCGATACTAACCGCTCGTCAATATCTACATGTGGGGAAAGAGCTTTGAGCAAGTTGGGAGAACAATTATAATTCCTCGGAAGCATAACGAAGCATCCGCGAACGAATATCGCATCAATAAATGGCATAGCAGAAATCTTTTCCTATATACACGCGCAAATGGAATCGTGCGGGCCTATGTCGCTAGGCTTTATTTACTAGTGACGCATCGTTCATGACAACAGAGTTTCTACTATGTTCTTGACATCAACATGCCTCAACATGGTTCACGAACGCTATCAACTGGCGTACTGGCAACTATATCACCCTTGCAACTGTTTACTGAAATAGGTTGAGATTTCTTACGCCACACTACTACGCTTCCTTAAAACGCTGGCTCAGCTGTGTTTGCCTCAAAATACGTGGTCGAGCAGAGCTCCTTTCGAGGAGATACGTTTAAGATTTACAATTTGTGTGGCAACAAGTTGCGGCAACAACAGCCAAACCACCACGGTGAGCTGAGCACCAGATATGTGGCGTCACAGTGCATGCATGTCACACCACGAAGGCAGACGTCAACGAATCAGATGCACGATCATTGATGGTTACAACCACAATTAGGCATACATAATACAGCAAGCGTAGACAGGCATCCGTGAAAGCCTTTCGCTCTCCACGCACCTTATCCCCCCCCCCCCCGCCTTCCAGGCCGCAGTGTTTTGTAGGTCTGCACAGGCGCACGGCCAGGGCCAGCACGCCTTGCAGATCTACCTTAGGTGCGAGGTTGAGGTCGGCACGTCTTGTGCGTAGACACTTTGAGTGTGTGGTCGGCACGCCTTGTGCGTAACCTACCGTGAATGTGCGGTCAGCACGCCATATGTAGACCTACCTTGAGTGTGTGGTCGGCACGCCTTGTGTGTGGACCTACCTTGAACGTGTGGTCAGCATGCCATGTGTAGACCTACCTCGAGTGTGTAGTCAGCACACCATGTGTAGACCTACCTTGAGTGTGTGGTTGGCACGCCTTGTGTGTGGACATATCCTGAGTGTGTGGTCGGCACGCCTTGTGCGCAGGCCTACCTTAAGTGTGTGGTCGGCACGCCTTGTGTGTGGACCTACCTTGAGTGTGTGGTCGGCACGCCTTGTGTGAGGACCTACCTTGAGTGTGTGGTCGAGGCCGCCGCTCCACGCGTGCACGGCATCGTGGAAGCAGCAGTCGAGCACGGGCGCCGAGTGCGAGTACTTGAGACGCTGCGTGTTGGACAGCACGTCATATAGTCGCACCGTCTTGTCCCAGGACGCGACGAGCAGGAACTGGGACGATGTAGGGCCGAACTTGACGGACGAGATGCCGTCCTCGGGCGGCGAGTTCAGCTTCAGCTCCGACCGACTGGGGTCGGCCATCTCCGGCACACGGCACGCTGCAATGAGAACGATCATTGCAGAATCGAAAAATGTATCCGAGTTCTGCTGGGTGCAAAACGTGATATCCGCAAGCACTCCACGTACATCTTCCTGCAGGGCTAAAGCAAGGATATAACCGTTTGAATACAACCAATGTACGAGAACAATCCAATTCATGACAGACCGAGGTACAAAGTAAGTTAATTGCAAAATTCAATCGACCAAAGTAACGGTATGAAGTGGTCAACCTTCAAACGACAGGATGTGCGAAGCATCAGTTAACCCTCGCCCTGACGAGGGATGCGATCCCCTAAGGTGTTCTAAGGGTACCTCTCCGGCATATCGTGCAAGCGCACACAAATTTTCGGTAGCCTCAGGGGCATCCACTGTGTATGTTTTGACGCTGAAACGCGATTCTGGATTTTTCAGAAGCAACTGTTATTTAGTGCACGGCGATGCATGGCCATCCACGGCCGGCGCCGGCGGCGAACGGCAACATACAAAGCCGGCGACGACGGGAGGAGGGGGGGGGGGGGGGGGGGGGGGCAGGGCGGGGACACTGCCATATTAACGAGACTTTACGGTCATAACTGTATGCTCAATAGCGCATAAAATGCATGCCATTACGCTTAGAACTGAACATAGAACACGCCTGTTTCCATTTCGTATCGGTAAGGTGAATGATCACGCACATAAGAGCGGGCATGGACGAAAGGTTCAATTTTCAGCGCAATCTGACCTTCGATAGCAAAGTAGGGTCAATTATTTACCTAGACATAAAACGGATCACTAATGGCGAGATCTCGTTGAGACCAATCGACTGTTTTCTTCCGCGAAGCTCTGTCCATCATAACTTGGAAACGGCAGGGTCACATCGATGCCCCCAAAGTAGTCCGCGTTATGAAAAACGGCGAGCAAGGGCGTGGGTCAACATATTGCATGTTCTTTGTATTAACACCAACCTCCGACGTTTGGGTAACACCACCGCTCTATCCCGAGTCATATAGGACCTCGGGCCACGCCATGTGCGATGACCGCAAGACGTATTAATTAGGTGAAAAAGCAATATTTATATAATTCATAAATAATATCATTTATAAATTCAAATACAGCTACTGGCACTCCATTGTTACCTTTTCTTGTAAAGAAGCCCCATTAATTCCATTATTATTGCTGTAGTCATTTTGTTGCTGAAGTCAATCGTTTGGCGTAAACATTTGAGCTTCTACATTTTGTTAGTATTTGTGCGTACTAAGTAAGATAGATGCGTAAGAATTCCGGTTAGCATAAATGTTTTGCCATAAGTACCAGCCATAGCGACGAAGCCAGGCTTCTAGCTTCGAAGCCGAATCTGAAGCCAAGAAAATGATGTAAAGGTGAAGTTGGACCCACAGCCAGTGGCTTCGAACTTTGCATACGCAAAGCCGAGACTGAACCCAGCGGCCCGGTACTTGGGAAGCGTGAAGCCAAGCCAAAATATAAATGTTCAAAATATCGATGTCAAAGCCAAAACCTAAGCTAAAATGCATCACTGCCGAGGAAAAAATCGCGTTTACTTGAACTGCATGAGATCAGGAGGGATTGAAAGAATTTTGGGGAGTGGTCCAGACAAAGTGTTACATGATGCCTTGCGCCCTGGGACGGCAAAGGACCCTTCTGCGTCATTAACAGTCCTGTGTCAATCCTGTGCAATGTGCCCAGGTCAGAGGGCCCGTCGCATCGGGGAACGGACCAGTGCATGATGTATCCTTCTGAAGGCCTCCGTTCGCCCAGGGGGCCCCGGCCCTCGTGCCACCAGAGTAGCAGCTGCTAAGTACCCCGGGCTGAGACAGAGGTGCCTTCCAGCGTCTAACCAGGAAACTTCTCCATTGCCAGTCCGAGGTTGCTTTTCTTAACGGAATTTTAAAATACAGCAACGCGAGCAATCGAAATCAGAGCATTGGGTCATGAGTCCGTGGTGCTGTGCGTGCTTATAAGTTCCGAGTACCATCCTGAATATTGCATAGGTAAAACCTACGACCCGGGATGCCTTTTGCACACATAAAAATTATACACACGACAGAAGAAAACGTGAAAAGCATACGAACTTGAATAGCTTCCCGCTACTTGCTACCGTCAATGCTGCAATATTCGCGTAATGACATGGTACTTGGATGACATCACAATTAAGATATGAACAAGTTATTGTTCTGGGGTTAACCATTCACTACGGGTTTCCAGTGCCCGCGGTGCCCACCCTGTCTACCATGTCGAGAGACAGGCGTCGCCATATTGCCTCAGTTACACACAACTTTTCATTGTAAGGTCAACGACCTACAAAATGCAGCTTTCCGCTGGTCCCGTTGTACGCAAGCTGACGTTGGCTAATCAGTCGAGTCGTGTCGCGCATGACTTCGAAGATAATTAGAGGTTAACTTTAACTCGGTTTGCTTTATCTTCTCCGAGATAGTAATAAGATACATCCGTCTCCGGAAAAAGGAATGTGCGCCCTACACATGTACATACCCATCTACCTATGCCTAGACCTCCACGATACGAAGAGGACGATAGTCTCCCGATTACGAAACGAAGACCTGAAAATAAGGTGGCCAAAATTCGCAGAAAGTCACCGAAATCCTGGGAAGTTTCATTTGATTTTGGATCATCCTGGCAGTGTTTGCGCTTCATTTCAGCAGCGCGAGACAACAATTTTCTTGACCAGGGCTGGTAAGCCTAATTGGTGTAGTTATATGTTGTTACATTTCAGGTTATTTAGTATATGTACCATGTTTATTGATTTATTGCTATATATACATATATATATATATATATATATATATATATATATATATGTATATGTATATAATCTGTGTATATTATGTTCTAATTTTGCCATAATTACTGAACCAATTGGTTCAGTAGCCATATTTCCCATATCTTGGACATGCACACAAATGTAATCCTGCAATATGAAGTATACCTCCAATTTGCCAAATTTTGGGTGCAAAAAAATTGCATCATCCTCATTTCCAAGGAGTGATGTGGTCTTTGGACCATGCTCTGCACTGTGGAGACCCAGCCTCATATTGTACAAACCCAGCCCAGCATTGGGGACCTGCAGCTTAACCTTGGAGGTGGACATGCTTTCCCCAGAGAGACTCAAAGTTCCAAGTCTTCCTTCACCCACCTGGCAGGAGGGCAGGCACAGTGGGAGTCAACTGTGTATGTCTAGTGTGTGTACCTGGGTGTACAGCATAACGATCATACTTATGGCAAAACAGGAGCCAAAAATCACATTGTTTCATAGTTGAAGCCAAAGCCAAGCCAATCATTAAAAATGTCACAAATCCAAAGTTAAAGCCAGCCTTGGGAAATGCCTCGAAACCATAGCTGAACCCAATGGAGGAAAACAGAGGCTTCATAAAGCCAGAGTCAGCTTTATCCACATGCCTGGCAGTTACTCTATGCAGCTTATCTTGTGGCAAAACTTCAACAGCTGGGAGTAATCCCCTCCTGCCATGCACAACATACATATTTTTGCCTTTGTGAAACTAGCTCTGCATGATCCTTATCATGTATGTCCTAGTTTCTGAAAATATTCTGAATCAATCAGCCTTTTTCAACCTGTTGTAGTATGCATCCCCACATATGGTGAACATGTGACTTTATTATGGGCCCTCAGCATTTTCAGAAGTGACAAGTACATTACCAACCTGCAGCATTCCAAAATGCATACAGTAAGGTGTGCAGGACATAAATATGAATTCATGCTGCAAGAATCCTGGCTCTCTGGCGGCCCCTGCATGCAATTCGTTGGCACTAATTCCTTGCCCCTTGACCTCGAGCCCAGATATCTGACCTGCACAGCCCCTTTGTCAAGCCTGAGGCACTTAGATACTTGGTTGGCAGCCAACCGGTTTGATGCTGATTGGCTGATTTTGAACAAGGGAGGAGCAAAAGACAGTGATGCCCAATCTGGGGTGTAGAGCTTGAAAAAATATCCACATCCCCGCCACCCAAGTGGAAGAAAATTGGGACACTGCCAACTAGTACCTGAATGAAACCATTCTAAATGTGATTACTGCACAGCCCATACTAATATCAAGTATCACACAGGATTGTAATATCTCAATTCCAAAACACCATTGTCAGCATTGATATCACACATCTCCTCATTACTGACATTTACCTGATAACCCAGACATACTATTTCTAATTGGGCTGGGCAGGCTCCAGCTCCTTACCCAAGCTTCTGCTTCAGTCCCCAAAATTGTTAACTGGGCCACACCTGAACAGAAGTCTGTATGATGGCAAATTTTGCAGGCAGGTTGAGATTTTCTGCTGTTCAGCCCCCTCTACTCATTTTGTGAAATCACACTGTGCTACTTTATTGATTTATTTGGGCATTGTGTATCCTTGATATTATATCACTGAAAAAGCTTGGAGGACACCAAACAGGCCAATAAAATCATGGCAGGTGTGGCATAAATTCATTGCATGGTACCATGGTCTTTACAAGCCCATGGCCAGGCAGTTATGCTGGGTGCCTGTGCATCCCCTTAAGCTTGGAATTCACCCCCACCTCATTCACTGCAACCACTATGCTTCAGTATGGGGTATACAGATATTGATCATAGTATGTTTTGTGTTGAGACCTGTAGAACATTGAAACAAAATTGTGCCAACAATTTTGCTGTAACTCTGGTGCAACACTGGGAGTTTGGTCCAGCTATGGGCCTGCTGCACAGCTGTAACTGGGATTGAAAACATGCCTTATGAAATTACATTCTTTAAACCAATGCTGGAAAATGTTACATGAAGTAATATTTCATTACAGGAAACAGAGTCACACCAAAATCTAACATATAAAATGCAGGGTTATTTCTAATATGCAGGGTTGTATTTCCTAGCACACTTGGAAGTTCCTAAGCCTGCCACTTCTAGAAGAAACTGGACCAAACCAGGGTAAAACCTATTCTACCATATTTGAGCATAGGCTTGGCATTCTTCTCAAGTCATTCCCAGTTTCTACACAAAACAACCAACACTGCTAAATAAGAGTTCTGTTCAATGTAATGCAGGCATTCAGCATCCATGTTGGCATTCCTTGAGGCTCACAATGCCTTTTAGAATTAGAAATATTTACTACAAGACCATATCAGAAACCCTTGGCTACAATATGTCTCGCCAACCAGCAATGGAAAACAGTGGCAAATAGCATCTCATTCTTGAAACTAAAGTAATAACTATCTCATACTGGAGGCATCATTTACAGTATGCCACAGCATCAAAAAATGGCATTAGCTGCTGATTGATGGGTAATTCAGCTGAGCATGGGGCAAAGCCCCCTCCCCCTTGTGGTAGCAAGAAAAGGGGTAGGGGTAGTAGTAAAGGCAGGGGTATGGGCAAGCATCTGGGCAAGAGTACAAGGAAGAGGAGAGATATGGGTAGAGCTAGAAGTAGGGGTGAATAGGTGCGGGGATATGTTGGGTTGCACTAGGTCAGGTTAAATCCCTGGAAATTGGCAGCCTTATTACACCAATGGCATCATTTGGTGCTCAGCAAATCAAAAAAAAATCTAGAATCATTGTGCAATGCACATGGTGTGGCTGTGATAGCACCCAGTGAGTTAATTACTGCACTTTGCAAACATTGTTCTGCCGAGATATTTATGTGAGTATGGGAAAACAAGGCATGGTATGGTGAAACAGCAGCGCAGATAATACAAATCACAGTTTTAACTTAAGTTATGACCTTCATTTTTTCGTCTCACCGATTTCTACTGTTCTGAGCCACTATAATAAAACTACAATAACAAATCCGTAAAAACAACCAAACCAACATAGGAACAACACCGTGCAATCCTGACACTAACTAGCAGCTTACTTCAATCGGTTCTCAAAAACTTCGCACACGGAGAACGCGCGTAAACCCGGGGCTCCAACTCCCAAGAAACAATATCCTCCCACCCGCTCCAACTCCGTGGTTTTGCCAGCAATCGTTAAAAGCGAGGTAGCTTGGTCTAAAGCCATCCATATTGATTAGTCCCCAATCGACTACACAATTCTCAGCAAAAATCCGTTTGTGACGTCACTGAAACTACACTAACACCGGGACGGCCGCACAATTGGTATAGGAAGTGAACGATTACATATGTTTCAGCACTTTTGATGGGTGGAACATCTAGTAAAATCGAGGAAAATATGAATAAATGAATGAAATTCATAGTTTTGTTTAATGTTGAAGGTAATTCAACAGGCTAGCGGTAATATAGCACCAGCAGCACAGGCATGGGGGAGGGGGGGGGGGGGGGGGGGCACAAGGGGTCAGTTGGGGCAAACGCTATGGATGGCCTCGGTGGCGTTCCTGAATGAGACCTCCAGCTGGCATACGGGGCCAGTTGGAGGTCCCATTCGGGGGACCCGGCCTGCAGGGCCGGGCATTCCAGTGCCAGCCAGAGCACCGTGCGTGCTGATCAGGAGCCCACGGAGTCGATAAGGACCTATTTTACGGTCAGACACCACCAATAACGCACAGTCGGCTCCGTGGCGGCATGGGCTTAAGGGCCCAATTCCCAAGCAGGGAATAAGCCGGGGTCAGTGATTTACATTGCTCAGGGCCCAACAGCGCCTAATAGTGTTGTCAAGAGCCCCAAATCAGCCAGAGGAAGTGTTCGAGGAGGCCCGAAGAGCCTAAAGGGCCCACCGGGTCCGACGATCAAGAGCGCGATTGGGGGGTCTAAAGTCATGCAGGGATAGTCGAAGTCTCATTCAGGGTCGAAGTCTTCGCATAGCGGGGCCCTGCCCCGCCATGCGAAGACGGCCTTTCAAATAACGGTCAGAGGGCTCTGCGCTGATCGGGGAACCCTGAGTCGACATGGGCCTATATATCGGTCAGCTACCACCGTACCACGCAGTCGGCCGCGTGTCGGTATGGGAACACACACACACACACACACACACACACGCAGAGAGAGAGAGAGAGAGAGAGAGAGAGAGAGAGAGAGAGAGAGAGAGAGAGAGAGAGAGAGGAGAGAGAGAGAGAGAGAGAGAGAGAGAGAGAGAGAGAGAGAGAGAGAGAGAGAGAGAGAGAGAGAGAGAGAGAGAGATATATATATATATATATATATATATATATATATATATATATATATATATATACATATATGACATCTAAGAAAAGCGTAGACAAAGCCGGGGCAATAAGAGACCCTCAATAATAAATTGGTCATATCCAGCGATTTCTTATGGGGGCCCTTTTACTACCGGGGGTTCTTTGTCAACCCTGTGCCCCCCCTTGCCAAGTCTCTGACTGAGCCTCCGTATAACACCCAGGAAGCAAGCCATTTGAGGAGGCCCCGCCGCGTTTTACGCCATAGAAACGCTAGGCATAACGAACTGGCTACGGCTTCGGAAACACCAGATGGTCTTAATGCTGCGCCCCAAGTTACCAATTTATTTTTTGAGTCACAGCTGCCGCTCTCCCGTGAACTTACCCCAGGCGAATCCATCAAGCTTCTAGCTCCCAGTTGGACTTAAGATAGGGCCCGGTTACACAGATCACCCTACGGGACGAAGTGGTCAGATATCGATGCAGCCTGAGACGGTGTACCGAAACGAGTGTCCGCGTATCTCCCAACTTCTTGGCTGAGATATCTTTCAGGAACGGTTGGTATAAGATGTCATGTCATGTATTTAATACGAATCGTTTCATATGTATGGCGCAGTGCTTGATTCCATTCAATGGGCTACAAGTTACTCGATGAAAACGAAGATGCGGCGATGATGATGTCACGTCAATAGCTCAAGAAAGTCCTTCAAAGTCAAGCAAAACCCATCTTCTTCACATTGATCAAGTTGAGATACGAGTCCAGCACGGCTCTGAAATGTCACAACGACCGGCGGTAGGCGATTCCAAAACGAGTCCGCACGATACGAGAGCATCCCATACGACATGGACAGCTGGAAAAGGGGCAGCCCCAAAGCGCCAGCAATCGCCGACCTCGTGATACACTCACTCCCAGCGGTCCGAGGGGTGAATGAACAGCGGCCGGACCGCCACCGGGACACAGGGGTCATTTAGGGCCCTGAAAACGCCAATGTGATCGCGGTACGTGACAATTTCACTGATTCTGCGCCAGCCCAGCGACCTCACGACCAGCAAAATATAATATAGGCCCCACGCCCGCACCCGGCCGAGATAGCAGGGCGGCAGCCCCGCCCCAGACTCAGAGGCAGTGCAGGATGTGGGGGAAACCATGGGTCTGGATGAGGAGCTAGCGGGCTTCGGGTGCGAGATGATGACAAGATGGAGTGGCACTTTTGGCTAATTCGGATATATACCCCTCCCATGATAAGGTACGATCGATTGCCATTCCCAGCTTCTCCATGGACGGCGGGGGCTTAATATTAAGTTGGAGACCTTAAGATGGAAAGATGAGGTCATTTCGATGGCCTGGGGAGTGCCGACTAAAAGAACGATGGTCTTGGTAGAGTTCGTCTTCAGGGAATTGGCAGAGAAATAGCATTAGAGGGCAAGGAGGATTTCGCTCTCAGGGGATTTTGGGTTGAACAAGTGTGCGGGTGGACAGAGTCGAGAAGTTGGGTATCGTCGACGTACGAAACCAGACGCCCGTGAGACAGATAGGATGGAAGGTCGTTCATGAAGATGCTGAAGAGGAATGGACTAACCAGGGACCCCTGATGGACATCGTGGGACAAGAGAAGGGATAATGAACCACCTCTCACCACCTGACGCCGTCCATCAAGATAACTTTTAAACCACCGAGGATCCATGCCGTACCATCGCAGCTTGGTCAGGAAGACGCCACTGTCCACGCTGTCGAAAGCTCGACTTAGGTCTACGGAGGTGGTGGTGACGACATGTCCAGAGTCGATCCGACACGTTATCCCCTACAGGGCGTCGACCACGGCGTCCTTCGTTGAATGGCGCGGCCTACACGCATATTGTGAAGGTGCTAAGAAGCTGTAGACATCCAGATATGCCGACAACTGCTGACAGACAACCTTTCCGCATCATTTCCACAACACAGATTAGATTAACATAGACTCAAAATTGCTGGCAACGTAACGTTCACCAAACCTGTGAAGAGAAAGAACTGGAAATCAATGCCACGCACAGGGAAAAACGCAGGTGACGAAGGAATTACCAGGTGAAGCAGGTGAAGTCCTATGAGAAAGAAACAGCTGTTTAGCGCAAGCAGCGGCACACCACTAACCCCAGCAGCTCTAGATGAAGAAAACACACTCATCGCCTTTGAAAGCTCGGGTAAAGTCACAGGGTGTCAAAATAGCCTAGCTGTGGTCGCACGTGGTGGTCTCCTAGGGAGTGGCAGGACGTCATGGCTGTTCGCTCTCAGCTCGGCCGCGGTTTTTGGACCAACTGAGGCGAAGTGACGGTCAAAATCATAGGCCATGTCAGCGGGCATTACCTCCTCGGCGCACCCCCCCCCCCTCCCCCTGGCGGGTTTGAGGCCAAGCCTACGGATAGTCCGCCAGAAACTAGCCCGGTCGGATAACATGCTTACGGATAGTCCGCCAGAAACTAGCCCGGTCGGATAACATGCTTACGGATAGTCCGCCAGAAACTAGCCCGGTCGGATAACATGCTCGCGCATAGAAAATCGCGCTTGGCCTGAGCACAGCACAATGCATGAGCACAGCACGCCGGCATCAAGATGAATGTCACGCCTCAACGTGCTATGAAGGCATGGGATGTTTATGGCATGTTTGACGGATGCATAGGTCTTCCGGCTGATGGGGTGTAGTGCGACAGTTTTGGCGACAGTTCTTTGTAGTGCGACAGTTTTGGCGACAGTTCTTTGAAGTGCGACAGTGTTGGCATAGTGTGCAGTCGCGCACTGCTTGCAGGTAGACTCTGGAAGAGTCGAGGCAGGCTAAGCACGCAATGCCGACAATAACGCTAGCAACTTCCTCCCCGGCACAACGACGGGCGAGGATACCCTTGAAGCCGGCAGTTTGGGCTATGTCAGACGCGGGAGCTAGGAACCCGGACACACGAGCAAGATTCGTGATTCATTTATTACACAGTCACATATTTTTGGAATATTTTACGTATATTTGGAACAGAGTTCTGTTGATCAGTACTGATCGCTCCAGGCTTATGGGATGAAAGAGTTGGATAACGGTGGGGCAGGACTCATGCGTAAAGGGGGGGGGGGGGGGGCGGGGGATTTCAAATTTGATTAAGGGATGACATTTCAAGTTTGCAGATATTTTCCGACATACCGCCGTCATGCATATTAAGATGAAAGGAGAAGATACAGACCTTGAGTTGTCCTATCGCTTCTTTATTTCTGTTCCATCTGACTTTTGGTGCCTATGACTAGCAAGACGTGTTTTTTTACGAAGTCAGGCCGAGGTCAGGGTGAGATAAATCACATGATTTTAACGCCGAACCCATCAAGAAAAAACTCATCATTGTCACTGATTGATCGCAACGGGGTTCTGCCGCCATGCAGTTTGTATCTTATTTGAAAATGTAACTCCTGCTGCTTGTAAGGATTTCTCCGGGGTGTTTTTTGCGAATATTGTTTGTCGTAAAACGCTTGAAATATGTGTTGTTTTGTGCCACGCTTCTGACAACGAAATAGCAGTGCGTGGAAACAAACCGAATAATGCTCTCTCCGTTGACCGGCAGATTGGATGGAATACTCCATACTTAAAGCACTAGCATGCACATAAAGCAAGCACCATATGTTATTAAATAAGCTAGCTTATAATTGTTGGCATATCTTCAAGCAGAGCAGACTGCTCGAGACAAGTCCAGTTTTCTGTTAAGTAAATATACTTTTTAGTACGTCATTGTTTAATTGCGTCATCGTACCTCGTATGACATTGATTGAGAGCCAACTGACAGCTGTTACATATGGAAATCGTGCTTACAAACGCAATATATGAAAGGCTCGACAGTTCTATTTCTTGGCCT
Source organism: Pollicipes pollicipes (assembly GCF_011947565.3). NCBI lineage: Eukaryota > Metazoa > Arthropoda > Thecostraca > Pollicipedomorpha > Pollicipedidae > Pollicipes > Pollicipes pollicipes. Next base: position 19,088,132 of record NW_023597034.1, read on the forward strand.
TGATCGCCGCATGACTGATGGAATGACAAGATTTGAAGGACGTTATAAGGGCGTCATGGATGTTTAGGTGGCATTGAAACACTCTCCACAAAATAGTCTGCACATCTTCGTGGGTGTTTTGCTTGGAAACTAGGTTATAGTCCTTAAGAAGGGCAGGGCTGTGAACTTCACCGAATGATATTCAAGATGGCTATGTCAGTTCAAAACCCCATGCAAATGTGGAACACTCCCTTTAAGACTTCGCATTAAGATAATGGCCTGTCAGATGTTGTTCTATGGTGTACCATGTTTGACAGCGCATTACCATGTTGAGCTGGGTCTCGCAATGTTTCCTGACTTTTCCTGGGTTGGCGAGCAGCATGGGAGAAGAAAATAACAAAACTTGACACTTCGTGGGTAGTTTGGTGCGCACCAATTGAGGCAGCTGGTTGACCGATCAACTTGCATCTTCTAGCCGACCTTAGGACTGGCAGCGTAAATTTATTTTTACCCTTTGGTTCAGACTTTGATTAGTCACCAGCCATGATCACGTTATGGGCGATTAAGGCGAAGCGTTTCCTGACTTGTTACATTTAGATGGAAGAGAACAGATTCTACAGGAAGGCAGAAGTCGGCCAAGTAAAATGCAGCTGGATGAATTCCTTTGCGCTCATATTTTTTAGGGCCGAAGATGTCAAAAATTGTATGGGTATACAGCTTTGAATACGAGTACTCGACAACAGAAAATTTCACGGTTTGGATAAATCCGTGGTCACCCATATGAAATGAGAAACGGGTTGGGTCTGCATAGATTGTGGGAAAAAAACTACGAGCGTGAGCACGAGCACGAGAATGAACATGAGTGCTTTGCGGAGCATTGCGTAGATACCTCAAGGAAATATCATCTAATCTTAATGCTTACGACTCTTTTAGTCAGTATTAGCGACATGCACATTTATTTTGCAATTGTCAACGAAGGCCAGCATGTTTGGGTGCAAAGCTTATGACAACATGTACTGTGTTTTTAAGTTTTGTCAGACTTTTTGATAGGATGGATTCCTGGGGTCAGTTCCCACGTTAAGCATTGGTCCTTGTGAGAGCGCTGATACCACCGTCCGATGGCAGAATTCCAAGTCAACAGCCGTTTTGACGAATGATTGCGCTGCGAGGCTTGGAAAATGCTTTTGTAAAAGGTTTTCGGCGTCTGTTTTCGACAAAATTTCATCGGTGGTTTTTAAACAGAAATATCTTGCAGTGATTTAAAACTATGTTTGTAAAGATACATAGTTTGATAACATTGCAGTTGGCTGGCTATAAGCCAGATCATTATTTTACGGGCTGGTATAATGCGAGATCCCTTCCTCCCAAAACTTCTCTAAGCTTCCAACAAAAGTTAATGCTATGTCTGACGTAAAGACGACAAGATAAACTCATAAATCCTGACCGCCTCCCTGCTCATAGGTAGCTTACCACAGCTCAGAAGAATGCGTGGCGGTACTTACAAAGCTTGCGTGGTTCAACATGATCCATGATTCTTGAATGGAATGAAACTCAAAACCCGCTTTGCTCCCCACAGCACCCATGTAAGCAGTAATCACGCAGCCAGCATCCAACGCTTTCAACAGCTCACACGGCTTATTGCCAGGCCTGGTATGCCCCCAGAATGTGAACAAACGCAAGGCATGAGCTGAAAACAAAATGTCCACAAAGAGCATCGTTTCATGTAATAAATGTATCAGTAGTTTGATGCATGTCGCTTAGCAACTGGATGCCAGTGAAATTGTATCACAACAATAATTTTCTCGCCAGAGTGCTTAATAAAAAAACTTCGTGATTTCCTTACATCCCGTTCTGCCTCTCAGTCTGGGACGAACCGGCGCATGCATTTTGGTGTGACCTAGATGACTATGTGCTAAAAGATGGCGATATGATCTAGTGTGCTGTCTTAACTGGTGCGCTGGGTTTTGTTGGTGCTGTTCTTTTATATGCATAAGTGCAGGCTATTCATTAAATAACTGACGAAGTGAATTGTCACTTTTGCTCGCGTGCAGTTTTCTTGCCACGCAGCGTCAGTCTATGCGGCGTGCATAGAGAGAGAATGGATGTCAGAAGCCTTGCTCTCCTCATATGTGAGCTCTATAACCGTAGCGAACTTAGTGGCCTGTATCACAGCTGCAAATGCCCACCTCCACGCGCGCACCGAGCTGATGTCCGTCCTTAAATGGTATGTTTCACATCCGAGGATATTAGAGCAAGCATCAGATATGATGAAACAAGCTTACGCATTACTATTGGTATGCTTTTTTGAGAAGAAAGGAATGTTCAAGACGTATGCATGTTCATATGTTCTGAATGACAGTAGCGGGAGTGCTTGTGTAGCGGTCCAGAGGGGACCGTTTGAGCGGCTCAGATTGGATCACCGTGCGAGGTGTGGCGCAAGCAAACCTGCCTCAGAAGGCCAGCATTGGCTAGTGATGAATCCTGCGTCAGCACTGATACGCAATCCATGCCGCGGAATAAAACGGGAATCAGGCTACCCAGTTCCATCCATGACATATTTGGAAGGGGGCTAGGGGAGGCCAGGCGTGTAGTTTCCTATGCATCACGGTAGGGGGCCTCAACAGCTCGGCATTCGTGTCATGCGATGTCATCCGAGTCATTACGATTTAGAGCTTCTATTGCTGAGCCATCGGCCCGGTTTCTGAGGTCCGTTGCGCCAAGTGATACAAGCAAACGACCTTCCGAAAGGCCCCTCAAAAATGCTTGAACACCAACGAAGAAGGCCCTGCGACGCGGACCCCCAGCGTTCGTTAACTGTGCGACAATGGCGCTCTAACGGTCAGCCTGCTGCTGATGTGCGTTAAGTGCAAGTTTCAGCAGCCGCAATGGCTGTCTTGCATCAGCAAGCATCCTTCGGAAAACCTGGAAGTGGGTGACGAGCCTCAAAAGCAGCCATCAAGTTCAGCACATCTCAGTGCTGGAAATGCGTGAAGGACATACAGGAATATATGCGGGAATTCATGACAGACAGACAGTAACGCAATATGCTATGCATTGAGTCCAGGATGAATTTTGTGTGTTTTTATTGTCGGGAAATTTTGGCACTTTCGACCATGCAAAATTTGTTCTTCTCTGCTCGTACACAACAGTTTGTCGATTTCACTCGTCACGAACCGGGCTACCAATCGGTATCCGTTTCGCGTAGATTAACACGCGCCCGGGTGGACGGTTGAATACCCTTCGCTCTGGCGGGGGTCGAGTTGACCCCCTATCATCTAAAAAAAAAACTTACAGGTAGACGTACAAAATTCACAGGGCGGACTGACCTGTACGTTAACTCATTTTTGTGTCAAAACTTGAGGTTACTAGGTGCAGGTTACTAGGCGAACCCTCTACAGCTGTGCGAAGGTAATCATCCATGGAGATTTTCCATTTACACTCGACCGGTCAGGAAATTATCCCCCAGATAAGTCTCCCAGGCGCCATCCGCTTGATGCACAGTAATGTTGTGACCGCGCGCAGTAATGGCGCCGGTGTCGCGGCTGCTGTGTGTGTGCGGCGCTCGGGAGCTCACCATCGTAATTGTAAAAAGTCGAAGGTAAGAGCATGAATCTACCTGTTTTGTGATTATTTACGATATGACCTGCCTTAAACACGACGAATGGTGTACAATGATTTTTTTCTAACGTTAGGTAGGGAAGTATACCCTGACCGAAAATAGCAAGAGCTCATGAGACAAGACTAAGCTGGCCAAGACAAGACGTAAACTAGACAGTGAAAGCCACTGCTTGTCTCGTCATTTTATCATAATGACAGAGTCAAACGGGTGTTTTGAAACAGATGGGTGTTCTAGTTCTTTGCACTCCAAGAAATCCTTGCAACAGTCAAAACTGTACCAAATGCAACATTTTGTAATCCAGTTCAAGCTCAGGTAACAACGAAACTTGTGTATACTTCATAGAGCCCAGAATTTAGGCTTTTATTTAAACACTCACAGTAAAAAATTGTGTGCAAAACACCTTAAAAAAATGTTATTGCTGGCTTGGGCCTTGCACACTGCTTGCAGCACCACAGATTTAGTGGATTGACTGATTGACAGGTATGTGAAAAGATGCTTTTTATTATCATCATATTGTATATAGAGCTAGATGAAGGTGATAGAGGTGTTCACAAATGTGCTGTGCATCTGCTGACAACAAAATTGTATGACTTTCGTGCTAGATTCTGTTGATTGAGACTGTGCTGGGTAGTGAGAGACCCACACCGGTGATGCCCAAATTTCAACTTTCCAGACATTGTCTAAGTGCGCAGATTCACATGGAACTTGTTATCAAGTTGCCTCGCTATTGTCTGAAGGGAATATACAATGAAATTCCAGCTTGCAGCCCACTTGCAACCACAAATTTTCTTTGGAGCACAAAGACACAACCAGACATAACCCCATCTAAGGGACATGTTCTGTGTCATGAAATATGAATGGCAGACAAAGCCAGTGGCACGCAAAAATCCCCAAAAGCGTGTTGGCCCATGCACAGCTCCACCCAAGCCAAAGCATGCCAGGCGCCTGCTTCTCGGGCAGCCACACCAGCCCGCTCCAGAGGAGGCACAGGCGCAGCCTGTCCCAGAGGAGGTGTCGCTGCAGCCTGCCCCAGAGGATGCACTGCTACAGCCTGCCTCAAAGCTGCAACAGCTTCAGCCTGCACTAGAGCAGCAGCTGCTACAGCACGCCCCAGCGAAGCTCCAACATCACCCAGGTGGCCCAGAGCATAGCTATAGCTCAAGTGCAACACCTCGACACATTTCCAGTCCACTGAAAAAGATGGCTGCAAAGGTTCGAAAATTGCGCTACTAGCAGAAGAACCTGCGACAGAAGCTGCAGAGGCGCGACAGGCGGTCCAAGTGCCTCAAAAGTACTCTGGATGCCCTCAAAGAAAGCCGGATCGTCGATGCCGAGCTTCTCGAGGTTATCCGATCTCGATTTGAAAACCCAATGGTGTCGGCGCTTTTCACCAACAAAGTTGTCGATGGTGGCAGGAAGAAGAGAAGTGGCCAGAGGTATTCAGGAGATATCAGGAAGCTCTGCCTCACCTTTCACTACCATTCCCCGAGAGCATATAGATTCCTCTCCAAAAACTTCTCTCTGCCGGGTGCAACATCGCTACGAGAGTGGACGAGAAGCGTCAGCTGTGAGGTGGGCGTCCTCCACGAGGTGCTACAGACGCTGTGCTGTGAAGTGACAGCCACGAAAGTCGACCCCAACTGCTGCTTGATGGTTGATGAGATGGCAATCCGAAAGGCGAAGGTGTACTCGCAACCCAAAGACAAGTTCGTTGGTCATGTTGATCTGGGTGCAGGGGACGTGGAGGACACGAGAATGGCAACAAATGCCCTAGTGTTCATGGCCGTCGGTCTCAAAGGTGTGTGGCGCCATCCTGTCGCCTACTTTCTCACAGACCACATTTCAATTGAGACTCAGACAGAACTGGCCAAGACTGTCCTGTGTGCTTTGAGCGATGCAGGACTGAAGGTGCGAGCATTCGTGGCCGATGGATTCCAAGCCAACCTGTCCATGTTCGGCCACTTGGGCGTTCAGAACCTGCAGCCAAAACAACTTCAGCTTCCCATTGTTCCTAACTACTTCCTGCATCCTGCAACCAACCAGAAGGTGTATGTTCTACTGGATGTGGTGCACATGCTGAAACTGCAGCGAAACCTCCTTGGTGAATACAAGAGCTTTCAGCTGGATGGTGAAGAGGTATCCTGGAAGTATATTCAGGTAAGAGCAGCATCTGAAATTTGCTTTCAGCTCTTGGGGAGGGAGAACAAAAATGTTATGATCACGGCTTGCAGAGAGAACAAAATATATTCCTAGCAAATTTACACTATATCCACAGCTGACATTTTGGGACCATGGTATGGTAAGAGTGACAGCAGATGCCAAGCACAGAAACACTGACTAGGCTTATTCATAACCACAAAAATTGCAGATGAGCTCACAATTCTGAAAGTTTCCAACTGTCTGAAAGGCAATCTTTTAAATAAATTATACTAATGCAACAGGCATGGACAACTATAACACAATGTATATCAAATGCTGCTGAATGTAATACATGTTCTGCTGAATGTAAGGCATAAATGCCAAATGTAACACATGCTCTGCTGAATGTAATACACAATCTCTGCTGAATGGTACATACTCCTTGCTGTTGAGCTGAATATAAATACCCAATGACGTCACAAACCTAATCAAGCCGACAATTTCCCGGGATTCCACATGGGCCAACTTAAATAAGACGTAAGTAATAGCTTTCGTCCTCGGAAAATTATCGAAACAACGCCTATACGTTAACTCGGAAACAATAGCACCTCTGATTGTTTCGACAGAGGCATGCTGCCAAAGTATCAACACTCTAAATTTGCACAGTCGGTTTTCCGATGAGCCAGGTCTTTTCAGTCTTATCTGTGCGCACAATGTTCCTCGCAAACGCATCTCACAACTTACCCAACCTAGCCTTTTCCTTACTAACGTGGCAGGGAATTTTGTCCCATGCTCAACTGGTCGACCGGTCAGCTGACTAGTCTACCCGCGACCAATCAGCGCCATAGCCTGACGATGTAGTGTGCTGCGGACATCGTCGCCGGTGCGAGATCGTAACTACTTTAATTTTCAAAGGTTTTGATACAATTCATTGCTTTCTGATTACGGTGGATGCATTGTGGTTTAAAAAGACCATATACAGCCGCCTTATGTGGATAGTTCCATTCTGAAATGAGACGAAAGTCTCATTTTACGCACCCTTCGGCGATCAAACATACATTGCATATGGTCACATCCCTCATCCGCCGCAGCCACAGAAATTTGAGCTGTGTGGCAAAGCCTGCAAAATTCGAGCACTTCTGTTGCACCGGCATTGCCTCGCCTTACCGCGCGTAGGCGGTGCGGGCAGAATCCGGGTCATCTGTCCACGCGCGTAAGAATGGGCGTCATGGCATGTCCATGTCCATGTATGTCCCATGGGTGTCATGGTAACCAATTATGTTGGGTACTGCGACATAAGAAAGCGACTTCAGAATTGACTTAAATGCCTTTAATGCCTCACCTTCGTGCATTCGCTTTCTCCTGTCCACGTTCTACGCTGCACCACATCCTGTCGCGGCCAAGCACCACGTTGCCGTCCTTTTATATCGCGAGAGTTGCGATGGGTATAGGTGACGCCACCACACCTCATTTCGTGTTTTTTCAATACAAAAGTACGCACGCATGAAGTATGTAAGCTAGCAAATATAGGTAAGGTAGAAATATCATACGGCAGAAGAACATATGCTTTCCACTTCCGATTGCAAATGTGGTAGGGTTATCTGCGCTAGGGTATTCAGCGTCTCAACAGCCTTCGTAAATCTTGCATAACATCTTGGGAGGAAAGCGTCTTTGCCATGCCCCGGGGTACGCGTGCCAGCAGTGCCAGCTGCGATGTCATCAATTCTGTCGTCTGGTGCGTTAGCGCTTGGTGTATCAAGCATTGTGGGGCTGAGATCAGTGAAATGACTAGCAATTTCTGTCCATTCTCCTCTCACAATCGACGAATGAATGCCGTCCCCTGCCTGACGCGCGGTGGGCACAGCAGATTGTGAAAGAACATCTCCTGTATTACCAGAACCGGTACATGAGACGACTCCTTCAATGACAGACGAATCAACCGTTACATACATGACACTAGGTGATGTTATTGGTGTATTTTCACCAGTGACAACTGTCACACTTTCATCAACCCCTTGAAAAGACGTGCTCTGTTGGGGAAACGTTGGGCGTGGAGAAATTGATGCACATCTCATGTCATGACCAGCTTTTTCAATGAGAGAGCCAGCCACATATCGTGTTTTTTTAACGAGAATGTCATATTCCACCCTATACTTACATTTCATGTGGCTGGGCAAATTTTTGGCTATGACCTTAACGTTGCACGCGTAGCATTTGAGGGCGTTTATCCTTTTGTGCGATGAATAACTCGATCGAGGTTTAGGCATTTCTGCAAAGCAACGCCTATCCCAACTGTCCAAGCAAATGCCGATGGTATAATACTATCCGATACCTAGCCAGTGCCCTTACAAACGCTGGCAGCAAGGACTCCTCACCAGGTGGACGAGACGCACTGAAAAAGACATTGGCAATTAGCAATGCATCTCTGTCATGCTGACCTATTAACTTTGCACTGACCTGAGTGTGACTAGTCATACGTAATGTCGCACCCTGGGGCAAAGCACAACATTCAAGACACGGCAATATCAGCACATGTCGATTACAAACATATTACCACGCTGGACCATGTGTTACTGAACGACTTCGCCGTTTCAACACCCTTCATAGTACAACCAATAAAGGAGAAGGGACACCTATGACACCTATTTGATGTAATGTACAGAAGTTCATGCCACAAGGCAATCGGCGCAAAACTTAGTAGCAGCACAAAGAGCACATGTCATGTACACATCATTGTCGAGGGACCACAGAGCACCCCGCTGTCCATGCGGGCGGCGACATAGTGACGCTGGGGATATTGCGACACAAATGACAGTGAGATTTACAAACGCAACGCCGTAATCAATCCCACGCAGATCAATACGCTCACGAAGGAAAAACCAAGACCAAGGCGAGACGTGAAAAATAACCGACCGTGCATAACCATGATAAAATTGCCGAGATCCCGGGTGAAACGAAGTCAAATAGAGATGTCGTCAGCAAAATCAGATGTGATGCCAGGTGGATCAGGCGGACCAAGTTGTGTTGGGCCAATGAGTCCATACAACGCACGGCACAAATAGATTGACGCTTTTGTTTTATTGAATAGAAACCCCGCTTGCTCCTCCTTAGTCAACTGCCAGCTGACATTTCGATAGGGGGGGGGGGGGGGGGGCAAATCACGCACCCGCTTCCGACCGCAGATACGGCAATTGGAGAAGGTGATGTCCCGTTCAACTCAACTGTCGAGGGATCAGGGCGTGATATGTGGAGTTTCTCCCAGTAGTGTCACCAATGTTTTAGTCTTGGCGTTGGCATTTCAGGTCACCAATGTTTTAGTCTCGGCGTTGGCATTTCAGCTTGGAGTATGAGGCAGTGCTCTGACTGAAATGCCTGCCAACCTCTTACCCTTTCTAGATTTCGGAAAGAATCCCAGATTTAACGAATTTCATTCTGACATCAGCAAGATAATTCCTGTTGTTGGCTTGGTTTCTGGGGCACCTTTACTGTTCTTTCGGGTTCCACCTCATAGTCAGGCTAACGCTCGCCCTGACAGGGGGAGGAGGGTTTCCCCCTGGGTTTTCTGAGGGTATCTCTCCGGCATACCGTGAGATCGCATTCATATTCTCGGTAGTCTATGGTGGTTTTATTGTGCGTATTTTGACATACCAATGAACCTCTTACCTTTCCAAGCAGTGACCTTTTTAGGAAGGTAGCACGCCGATTTATGCCAGGCGCTGGCAGCAGGCGGCAACTCACGTATTCGTCGACCGCCCGCGGCGGCCCGACTCCGTTACATCAACGGAGCTCACCCCCATGAACATATGCCCAAAATGCATTAAACTGCATGTTAACTGCACTGCACCCAGTGTTATACAAAATGCGTGTGTACATTTCGTGTCGTTGCATGAACTGGCTTCATAAATGTCGGTATGCACAGCTGGAAAAGTGAGCTTTTCGGGGAAATTTGACCTTTGACTGGGCATAGTGAGAGCAATCATTGACCTAACAACCAATAATTGATTGCCAATCTCTGAAACTCGTTGAGAGCAATCAACTTGAGTTCAGTTCCGCGAGACTCTCCTTCTTAGCTTGGAAAAGGCAGGGGATCGTATTGACTCTCTGCCCTCTACAACGTCCACTACCACCAACATCAGCCGGCGTTATGGAACAGCGTGAATCAGGGCAAGGCTTCATGACAAAGGTATGCAAATCAATGCCTCGATCTCCGTTCCATTCTTCTGATGACTTACCTAACCAGCATATGACAGGGCGCTGACCACCTGAGTGACAAACACTCAAACACGTCAAACACTCGCCATGTGGTTGACACAGTAAGGGCTGCCAGCCAACGATTCGGCGCTGCTTAACTTTTGTATATTGTTTCCACGTTTAAGTTAGTCAGAGCCAACGAGCTGCTCTTGGGAGCACTTATTGGTGAACGAATAAACCAGGCATGTATGCAAATTAGGCAACTAAGCATTTTCCCCATGCTGCCATGTTGTCGGGGACAGGCCGACGAAACACTCTGGACCAACTAACAACTTATCGGGCGCGTGAGGCCAAAGACAACAATGTAAGCAGGGCCTCCACGCCCATAGTGTCCGCCGACACTGCTAACTTTACGGATCGAGGAGACCGGACTTCAGACTGTCAGAACAGAATTCATCTCGTGGAGAGGGAGGGGTAGGCTGTCAAAGTGGCCCTCATAAAACAGGAACTTTGCCTACAGGACGTGGGAGATGTGACTCGCGGGATGGGGCGAAGTTAATTGGGAGTACGATGAATGATTGTAGTATATGGCGATTGTGGGATGAATGAGCAGAACAGAAAACAAAACAACATATGATAAGGGCCAATAGGAACAACGAGAGCTCAACAGAGCGAAGGGATGGGTTTTTATCTCCATCTCAAATCAAGTAATGCTTAAGCCAAATACAAACTAGGAGAGAGTAGGCGACATTCTCTGCTGGCCGTAACGTAACCCAAGTCATGTCGGGCGGGTACAGCAGGGACCACTCAACAGACTTCTCCCAATATCATTTCCCAAGCTCAACCTCCACCCGGAGCAGTGACGTGACATTACCTAAATGTCTCTCAAGGAATTGCTCATCCTCACACATGAACAGCGCGGGTACAGCTCATTGCTCATCTCACACATTCTGAGCACGGAGTTCAGTGGTTCTTTGCAGGACGGCCAGGTTGCATGAACATATGGGTACATTACTGGCCCACAATGAAAAAGGTCATGAAAAACGAAATAAACACTGTCGCCGACTTCGCAAAGTGCAAATGGTCCAGAAACCAAATTAACAATAGTTACAAATATTGCAGAATATTGCAGCCATTCATAATGCAAAATAAGCACCAATGAGCCCTATGATTATCACAAACAGCCCCAGGAAAGATGAAGCCAATCAATGGTGAAATTGTGCGATTGCTCGAAAACTGCAGGACGTTGCAACACCGTCTGGGGGTTAAAAAAGCGAGATATATCCATAGCACCACCTCCATTATTCACACAACGCACGGAAGCTTCTATAAAGATGATTTGAGAAATCGTTGCAAAGGGTTGCTACGCATTGCAAAAACGATTAACGACGGTACAAAGCCAAATGGCGCCTAGAATCACATCCGGCCTACTCGTAAGTAGAAGCCCTCCAAGATAAAACCATGCATAACTGCAGTGCTGCGAAAACGTCGCACACTGCAAGCAGCACACCACGTTGCAACACTTCAATGGTACGTGATATTTAGCAATCATCCATTGTTATGCTTCACATAAGCTTATGTGATGATATACTTATACGTGATGTAACTTCGTACGACTAAGGCTGCTCAACTCGTAAAATTAATGCAATACAGACTCATCCATCCGGGATTAGAGCACGCGAATCGTAGATGGCTGAGCACTTAGACGATATTGCATGACAAGCTTAATAGCTACCCCATCCCTGGTGATTCCCAGATTCATATTGAGATATAATTGATATATCAGTTATAAGAAATTTGGTATCGTGATTACGAATCTTGAAATGTGAGTCTTGCACAAAGAGAATGAAACAGGATCCAGGAAGGTAGCTAAAAAACGATACAACAGATTCATGGATTAGAACTGGATGCAGACACACATGCAAACACACATGCATGCATGCACGCACAACACACCACATACGCACGCACGCACGCACGCACGCACGCACGCACGCACGCACGCACGCACGCACACACACACACACACACACACACACACACACACACACACACACACACACAGACCTGTTCACAAACTCCTTTATGCAGACAAAACCTGTGACAAGACCCACCAAATCAGGTGGCATATAGCAGCTGTACTACACTTAAGCAACATGACACATTAGAAAGTATATAACCAACAGCCATCAGTATGCAAACACTATAGATGCTGAGTACAATCCAGTAAAACTTACCTCAGAATTCCAGTAGGGCATTGAAGTTTAACAGCAGCTCTGTTCAGCAAAGCAAAATCTGAAGAAATTAAAACAGACTAACAATCTGCATTTTAATCACAAACCCTCAGCAGTTGTTATGTACCCTAAATTCTGAATTACTTTTGGGCAGAACTGGCATAAAAATGTCTGAAAGTAAATATAATTCAAACAATTTGTACAATTTGCCCTGGCCTGAGCTGGGTACACGGCTACACAAATGCTCTGGGTTGAGTGCACTCAAATCATGTAAGCATCCCAGCTGTGGATGGATTTTTTACAGACTGACATGATCACAAGTAAATTAGCCACTATCTGACATAAGTTTTAAGAAATTCATTTGCAAAATGAAAAATACTATCTTTTAACACTGAAGGACAGAGGATTTATGAAAAACGAGGACACATATCAAACATAAACTGCAAAATGACCGTGGCAGTCGAAGCACCTCCAAAATGAAAGATACTTCATAAGTGTGAAGAACATACAGCAACCTAGATCCCCAAAAACAGGAACGTAATAAGCAGCTATTGCAGCCTTTGCACGAGCACACGTTCCACGTCAGGAATCACTTGTCGCTAGGTACTCACCGATATGAATCTCCACTTGGCGCCTGGCGCTGTCGACTGTACGCGAACACGGACCAAGTCATACAGGCGCCGCCTGAGCCCTAAGGTAGGCCAAGAGCCGCTGGCCCATTACGGAGAACAGAGGGGGCCGCCGGCTGATGAGAGCCGGCCAGCCTGCGCGGCGAGTCGTCCAGACGCAAACAGTTCGAGAAACACGACCCGTACACGACCCAAACACGACACGACTCGGGCACGGTAACGCAGCCAACTCAGGCATAACAGGAAAAAGGCCGTAAACCCCCAACCACCACTCTGCGACTGCACCGCACGGCCCCGAACCACGGCTCCGTTCCCGGGAGACGACCGCACAGGGGAACAGTCTTCAACGACAGAAATGGCCCCAATTACTGCTTCCATTCTCTTTTAATGCTGCTTGGTTAGGACTTTGCCGAATTCTTAGAAATTATCCATTGGCAAAACCTAGCTTCAATAAAAAGGCAACTTAAACAAATCTACAAAATTATTTCACTTCAAAACCAATAGGTCTTCCCAATGGAGAACAAGGCATACCTATGTAGCTTTACACTCACATACAAGTTTAATGAGGCCGCTCCGTAGATTGATGACAACAATTACGTTCTTTCCTTCCATATCCCTTTTGTACGTTTTCATGGCGTATTCAGCTCGGATTTCTTGGTGGAATATACGCGTTCTCTCCAATGCTAAATCCTCCCCAGGAGCCAGACTTCGGAGCACATGATTCTGCGTGTCCGCACGAGTGTTTAGGATGCTTTGTGACGTCATTGTAATACCTTACATAGAATTTCTCATTCTGATAGCTTGACATGAAAATTGGATAAAGAACACATATGAAAAGTCTGAATCGCTTTTTTACTCCATATGTGCTAAGTCAACGTTATGTTTGTGTATGTATTTATATATCTCTAAATGCATTGCTTACTGTGACGTCATTTGTTTTCATATCAATTTAATTGTGTAATCCAGAAAAGTTGAATCATGTCGTGACAGCCGATCCCGTGTTATTTCTCCTCCTTGGCTATCCGCCCCGCCAGGAGAGCCGATTGTTTGCGGTTCGGCGTTCTGGCTTCCGTGTGGGGTAGGGAGTGTCGTCGGTAGACGGTAGGTGAGTTGAAAATATGCTGGTGAGCGGGGTCAGACCTGAGTGCGTAGTGCATTGTGAGGAAAGTTGTGTGCCATTGCCAATGTTGAAAATGATTCAGCTGAAACCCGCCAGCAGCGTGCCTCTTTCAGTCGTGGTGAGTGCGGCGCGCGGCCTTGGCGATTTTCGATGCCTTCACAGGCGCTGTACGACCTGCAACACAGCGGGAGTATCTGGGCGGCCAACAAGCTCTCTGGCCTGCACGTTCAGTACGAAAAGAACAAAATGAAAGTTAAGCCTGCTGCCCAGCTGTTCAGCAGCTTGGTGGGCAAAGCTCTGCTGTACCTAGAAGAGCCAGGCCACCATGAGTTCATCGGAGCGGGGGCAACGGCGCGCTTCATCCTGCTTGTTGATCAGGTATTCAACTACCTCAACAGCAGCAACCCATACGGGAAGGGCTTCAAGACTCCTGTAACTGCCAACAACTTGATGTGAGTTAAATTAATTAGCATTAAGAACAACCTGATAGATCGAAAGTGTGTGTTTTCTTTCCCCTAAGTAAATATATTAGGATTGCCAAATACCAGCTATCACATACACAGCATCAACAATCATGCTAGTGGAATGTTCTTTGAAAATGGCGTTGGCATATGGCGTGATGTGCGTTTGTGTTTGATCGCCCGTTATCCCCATAGGCAGATCAAGCGATAGGAGCAAAATGTCCCAAAGTGAAATGTGGGGCCAAATGTGGGGTGAAATGTGGAGTGGAAACGAGCACGATCGGGTGTGGTGAGTGCATTGGTGCACTTCTATGCAACGAGGACGACCCTCCGTCGCATGAAGTGATGGGTCTCGTAAAAGTGCGGGACGACGGCGGGCTGCTCATCCCGTCAGCGTCGACGCACGCGATCGTCACGACAGCTGAGCGGCATTTGACCGCCTTGCATAAGTGTGGTAGGATGGACCGAGCTGAACTGTCACTGAGTATCCAGTGCAATGTCCTGGCGCAGTTAATGACTGAATGAATGACAGCCACGAACTGTTCCCTGGTGTGCAAGACCACATGTTCGAGCCGCGAGCGGATGACTGCCATGCTGTGGTAATGGTAAAGCAGATCGTGGCCAGGTATCTGCGTGTCCGCCTCCATGCCTATGGACAAAGTGCTACAGTGAGTGGAATGCTCCGTACCCATGTGAGGCACAACCTGTACAAGCAGGTGCTCTTTGCACACCAGTAGTCAAATACATCAGTAAATACATGTGCTGGTGACCGCAAGTAGATTTACTAGTTATATAGTTTTGGGGCTGTAAGGTGCGTGGACATGCAAGTTCTGTGCATTAGCATTGTTAGTAGTACGGAGTACATACTCTGAACAACATAATATACTGTGCGTAGTCTTAGGGCTGTAATGTGTGTCGACGCGTAAGTCCTGTGCATTAACGTTGTCAATAGTACGGTGTACGTATTCTGAATAACAATATACTATGCGCATATCTCGGTGCCTACACAGCTCGCAGGAGTACCGAGCCGACGGTGCTGGACATAGCTTATATTCTTATAACGTACCAAATCGAGACATTAGCTCTGGTCTTATCTGGGTGTAGATGGGGACAGACCTATTCTCTCACGCAGGTGAACAGCATGCATGCAGTGCAGACAAGGGGATAACCATAGCCCGAACTTCAGCAACCCACCGGGGCAGTTACTTCGCCCATAAACAAAGACGGGAATGTCCTCAGTCTCCCAACAGGCTGATGCAAATGATGACATTGGCGTCAGTCGAAGTGCCGCCTGCGAAAAGATTCGCGCTTTGCAATGATTTTGGGTCGTCGATCCGACCTGGGAGAACCCAACTGTCGAATACATTTAAAGCTGAATAGAGTTGGCTAACATTCATGACAATTATCTTGCTCGGCTTTGCTTCTGACCATCTCAAGCCGAAGCCACAAGCCAGGAGAGGGTGATACGACTGGCCCGGCCCCTCCGCCCGCTAGAATGTTGCAAAGGACCACATCCGGATGAGGGTTAAGAACAACCGTTTCCAGCGTTGTCGTTATGGCATCTTTTCTGTCTTAGAAGGACCATCTGGTTTCTTCTGAGACCAGATATTACCTTGTCCCCCCCCCCTCACTTCCGCTGCGGCGCAAAATTGCAAAATCAGTATGCTTAGATCAGTCTGTCAAGCCGCTACCCATGACCTCAGAGCAACCTTTGCTGTGCCGTGTTGCGATGATGTCTTAAACAGCCCCAGAATTTTCAAGGCCCTCGCTCCCATCATTTCCCAATCACACGCCTCCGAAGGTCGGCCATCCGCCATAGGATTATCATTGCGAAGCTAACTCTTGCCCCTCTCCGCGTGGTGGCGCTAGTGTCGCAAGACAGGAACAATGGGCCGGTCGCCGCGCCAATGGGAGTAGGCCAAGGCCGTGTAATAAGGTATGATCATCCCGGGATTTCTCCCGCACTTTTTCTTCACCATTACAGTGATGTCACAAAGTCGCAGCCTAGCGTCGTCGCCCCGCCTGCATTACGTTCGCGTCTATCACACCGGTATACCTACGACCAAATGCATTTGGTGATTGCCGCGGGGCACTTCAAGAACCTTGTGTCCTGCTCACAGGTGGGTAGGTATTGCGTCGGCCTGAACGTACGCTGTGGGTTTGTGCCTAATAACCAGTGTTTGCCCGCGGCAGTAATCGGCCGAGAGATACATATTACATTTATTTTCTGAGCATTTTGGAAATAATTTCAACATTGCTCAATATTTCAGCATCATTCAACTCTGTGAATTAATGATTTCTGACATCGATATATGCTTACGGCCACTCATTAAATAATGAGATGTACATGGATGTTGATGTACCTATTAGTATAGTAGAAGCATGTAGTGATATATGTATATACATATATATATATATATATATATATATATACATATATATATATATATATATATGCATTTATACATATATATATACATATATACATACACATATATGTATATACATATATATATATATATATATATACATATACATATATGTATATATACATATTTTGTGTTATTTTTGACGACAGACAGACGAATCTCGCAGAACTTGCACGCTTGCTTTGCTGTGCGCTGGTGCGATATGGGTTGGAGTGTTGTAGGTGATCAGTAGAAATGGTGTTCTCGTATTGCTCTGGATCTAACACGGATTATACGCCTCTGTATGCCCCATCACACATCACGCTAATGATCTTCGCGATGTTGTTGTCAATCGACTAACCTGATCTCTGCTGCCGTTGCATGGAAAGTCAAGGGGCGCTGAAAAGTCAAATACTCCAAAATGACAGTCCAACCATGAACATGAGCTATCAACACCATAAAAGCGTATTAACAGTACACAACGAGCAATACCACATACTTGGCGATTCGTCAGACCCCAGCCGTACAGCCATTCTCGTCATTCCGATGCTCGGTTGTGCATAGGCTATTAGACACATGATGGGTCATCTGAACTCGAAATTACCTACCACAAATCAAATCAAGGTTAAGAACTTCATTCAAGGCTGGTTAACAATGCACGCTTCACCGCCTCAATGCGTAACTAGTCATTTTTCGTCATTCGTCATTTGCCTCCATGCGTGTACTGAGTCCCTGTACGCTAGTTTTTCCGTGTGGATCTGATTGTGTACAATCTGGGTCTATGGCTGGAAATCCCCTTTACATATTCCGCAGTGTTATTTCTACGTTTTACATAACTGGTGCCTCTGGCACGAGACGTGCGTGCACTGGCCTATGGTGTCTCTGCCCTCTCCCCACCCAGTCTCTAAGCGCACGCCTCCTCAAAATTAACGGACACGCACCATTCGCTCCCTCTCTCGTGGCGCATCATGTTTAATGCCGACAGTATCAAAATACTCTGGCATTTGACGGGGTGTTGCTACATGCGGTCCGCTGCTAGACGCCTAACGCCTACTCTGTCGCGCATCATACTTCAGGAGGATTCGCAATAAGCACCACAAAACTGTTCTCTGCTGCCCTTGCCCTGAGCACACCTCCATTACTAAAGACTTCGTAAAACAGTGGAGCGAACTGTACTTTTGCAAAACTTTTGCTATCTCACCCACATTATACATTCCTGTATTATTGTTATACATTCCTCGGTCTTATTCGATGCTGGGTTCACCGCAATCTGGCCTATGCTGTTACGGCGATCGATGGCCTTGGCCGATCAGCTGATCGTTCGCGCCATTTTCGTTCGCGCCAAATCGCCTGTCGTCAAGTGCGTCAAGTGTCGTCACTTTGGCGCGGGTATGAAGATGTTCTAATTGGTCGGGCGGGAGAAGTTTCAAAAGCGTCAAAGTCAATCACCGGACCGGACTGCGGACAGATGGAGATCTGGCGCACTGGGTTGGTCTTTGGAGGCGGGATCTAGGTGAGGTCAAGCAAGGAGCAAGCAAATATGGAGGAAAGCGAATATATCGCCTGCTGTGACTGTAATTATAACAACATAACAATTAGCTTGTCACGAAGCATCATTGCTTATACTCAGTGCAGCAATAACAAAGTGCATGACGCAGCAAGAAGAGTCACTTTCGAGAAGCTTCACAAGAGCACAATGCTGGCACCTTTCGCTTACGGGGACGCTTCCATCCGGAATTTAATTCACTTGAGCTACCATGACCTTTAAGGTCGGCACTAGACCACTCCTTGACGCTAAGTCTGATGCGTGACGTAGCCACATGTTCAATGAGTAGCGAAATGCATTTACATGCATATATATGGCACACCTGTCTGGGAAGGTTTTTGCCGAGTGGTTTATATATATATATATATATATATATATATATGTATATATATTTATGTATATATATATATATATATATATATATTTGTATTTATTACTACATGCTTTAATGACAGATTACATTTATGCGCTTTTCATTATTCAGTGAGGAACCGCAAACATATACAGATATAAGAGGCCATTAACCCGTAGAGTTGAATGATGTTGATAAGACAATAGTACCTTATTGCTCGCAGAAAAACCAGGACAATGGAGATATGGTTCGGTTGAAATTTCGGCACCATGTCTCTATTGAAACAATAGCAGAAGTTTGCTACTGCTCTTGCTTTTTAATTGCTATTGCTATTGCTATTTGAAGGTTGCTTCTGCTATCGTTTCGATAAAGTACCTTGCCGAAATATCAACCGAACTATATCCCCATTGTCCAGGTTTTTCTCCGAGGAATAAGGCCAATCCTCCGTCTTATCTATGTGAGTAATGTTCCTCGCTAATGCACTTAACAACACGTAATTCTGAATGATGTTGAATGATGATGAAATCATTTTAAAAATGTTCAGAAAACAAATGCTGGTTATTAGGCACAAATGCACAGCGTACGTTCAGGCCGACGCAATACCTACCCGCTGTGAGCATGACACAAGGTTCGCATGCAGCTATATGTGAATGTCATGAAACGTGTCCTTGTTTTACAAATTTAGTATAATAGTCACACATGACATGAGAAAGAAGCCATCACCTTTGGGACGGGGAAATCAATCACGTTGTGCCTTTTTGGACTGTTAACGTACAAACGTAGGATCTCTACGTTTCATGGCACTCCGCCCCCACCCACCCCCGTTCCAAAATTTTTAACATTTACCCCATGCAACCAATGAAAAATTAAATTCAAAATGAGTATGCGTGACACCTTTTTTTGAGCCGTTCCTCTGCCTAGGTCTCGGCACGCAGCGCCAGTCCACATATTACCTTTCCAGCCGAGCACTTCCATTTACCTTCCGGCCGTCTGATGTGAAATCTCGAATTTCACTGCATGGCATAGCTGTTCCGCATTTATAAACTACTGCAAGGTGCTCCAGATGATTCCTAGACACAACGTCATTGAGCTAAGTCCACTCCGAGTTACCAATAGGGCCGGCGATAGCCATGAACGGACTCTTCACGTTTCGGCCGCCAGCACCATCTACCCATTTCAAACGTGTCAGTATACTTTCGATCGGTGCAACGACTGGTGGACATTATTATAAAGCTGTAAAGAGTCGGTTAAAATAGCAACTGAAATATTCTGGCTCTGGGAAGCTTTTCACGGGCAGTGCCACGGCCTCCAGGTCAAATAACCAGAGCCTGCGTTAAGGTCTACGCAATACCGACACGAGCCTTCGAACGTGAAACACGGTGTGTCTGTGGCTAACTGCATTTAGCATGAAAGGTATGTTTATCTGAAAAATCAAGTCCAACGGTCACATATGACACGTTGAAACGGAGCACACATCCCAACGAGCGCACAAGAGAAGCAGAGTTAGCAATGTGGCCGGCGATAGATATGAGCGGACTCTACGATTCGGCCGTCAGCATTATCGCCGATTTCGAGCGTGTCAGTTTAGTTTCCATTAATGAAATCACTTGCCGACACTATTCCAAAACTGTCTGAATGGCAATTCGTATATTCTTGTTGGCGGGTTATTCCCGGGGACCAGCGCTGCTGCTAACTGAGCAAATAGGAGCAGCGTGCCATGTGCCCAGTCGTCCGACGAAACACCTAACAGCCTGCCAGCCGAAACTCGCTTGTTTTCGCTGTACAGTGTACCATAGAACGTGTGTTCATCTGAACATTCATGTATCATGGTCAGCACCCTGAAAGCATTGTAGCCGCGATGGATTATTCCTCGGGGCCCACCATGACCTGTTGGGACCAAAGCCACAGCGTGCGTTAAGGCCAACGCAATACCTAACCGCCTGCAAGCCTGATACAAGGCTTGTATGCGGTTATGTGTATATACCATAAAGCGCGTTGGTCACACATTACAAAACAGAGAAAGTGCTACGTCAGTACAGGAAAATGAATAAGGAAGTCCACTTCCGGCTGGTAGCGCCCGTCGCCAAATCACCATTTCGAATCAATACTCATTTCCATTACGACCGCCTGCCATGAAATGTCCAATTTGACTCCATGACCTAACTTTGCTACAGTTAGAAAGTACTGGAAATCCAAATGATTCGTGAATATACTTGCATTGAAATATGTCCACTCGATGTTACCAATAGTGACCGTTGATAGACATAAGCGGACTCTACGCTTCGGCCGCTACCATTGTCTGGCCATTTCAAGCGTGCCAGCATGGTTTAAATCGATGATATCACTACCAACATCATTTTAAGACTATGCATACAATTCCACTATCATCATGGTAACAGTGGACCCATCCTTCATTAACAAACTGTCATTCGGGTGTACCCACTCAGAGTTACCAATAGGGCCGATGTTAGGCGTAAAGCGAACTCTTTACGTTTCGGCCGCCAGTATCATTTGTCCATTTCAAACGCGTCAATATAGCTTCCATCAGTGCAACGACTAGCTGACATCATTCTAAAGCTGTTTAAAAAGGGCATCTCAAATATTCTAGCCTCGGTTAGCTTTTCACGGACAGCACCACGGCCTACTGGGCACATTGCCAGGGCTTGAGTTCAGGCCTGAACAATACCCACACGCCTGCGAGCGAGAAACACGGTGTGCATGCTGCTAAATGTGTATGCCATGAAAGGTATGTTTACCTGAAGAATCAAGTCCAACGGTCGCACATGACACGTGGAAAAGCGTACTTATCCCAACCAGCACACGATGCAACAAGAGTTACCAATAGGGCCGGTGATAGGCTTAAAACACAGCTCTTTACGTATCGGCCGACAGCGTGGTCTGTCCATATCAAACACTTTCTTAAAATGGTGTTGCTGACAGTTGCATCGATTGAAAGTAAATTGGCACGTTTGAAATGGGTGTATAACGCTGACGGCCGAAAGGTAAAAATTACGATTATGCGCATCAACGGCCATACTATTGACTCGAAGTGGACTCACCTAAAAGGCATTTTGTTCAGAAATAATTTCGAACACTTTGCAGTCGTTTCCAAACGCAGCAAAGCAACGCCACGCATTGCAATTGGAGAGTTCATAGCAGACGGCCGGAAGGTAAATTAAAGAGTTGGGCTGCAAATGTAATACAAAATCTGGCGTTGGCACCCGAAACATAGACGGAGGAACGTCTCAGAAAGTAAGGAAGCTCATGGTCATATTGTAGTCGATTCTTCCCATCCATTGTCATAACGTTAATGCTCTACATACATTCTCAGACAGTGTCTAATGGTGAGGGTGCCATAACACTCACGGTACCCGCGTTTCAAGTCTAGGAGAAACCATTGCCGTCTAAACCGTGTCAAAATGGTGTCCACCAGTGGTTGCACCGATGGACACTATTTTGGAATGTTTTTTAAAGACCGATAATGCCGGTAGCCGAAAATGTTGAGCCAGTTCATGTCTTTTTCCGGCCCCATTGGCAGCTCAGTGTGGACATGCCTGAATGCGGTTTGTTCATGGATTACTTGGACCTTCTTGCAGTAGTTTCTTGAGGAAGCCTGCTGGGAAAGGTGGTTTTCTGCCATTATCAGGTTCCACGGTGATACGAAACGAAGACCATAACTCGTGTCACGTGACGTCATGAGCAGAAGGTAAAACGCAGCTTATTTTTCTTCATTTATTTTTCGAATGGCACAAGAATGTAAACCACGAGTACGTAGGTAGATGCACGTACACCAGAACAGTCTCCCGGAACGACGTGAGCAGCGGGAAAATACAGCCCGAAAAACGTGTCCCACTGATAGTTTTCTACTGATGACCGATTCATTCGTAGCAGTGACGCCATCAGTGGGATGAAGGACACGTGCTATTACGAATACCTGCTTGGTTTTCAATGTTGCCATCATAAGTGGCTTGTAAATCCTTGTGATATTGTGAGAAGTAAAAGAAGTTCGTTTTTACATTTCTACGAGTGACGTCATGACTAGCAACAAACTTGTCATCGAGATGACTTAACCAGCCTGGCAGCGGCGTTTCGTCAGCTGATTAGCCGGCCCTCATTACAGACCTAAGCCGACGCTCTTCCCTCCGCAATCATTGTCAGCCGGAAGGTAAAGAACACCGCCTGGAACACCCCGCCCTGCGCTGAAAACAATTCAGGACATCAATGATCAGAATCAGAAAGATTAATAATGAACAAAGCTGTCACACAATGTACATGTCATAGGGTAGCACTTTGACATGTGCACCAAGTATAACACAAAGAATGTTTCACTTGCATCATATAAATTTTGGTCAGAAATGACTGCACCGCACTGAAATGCATGAATGAATAAAGACTCAGAGGACATGGAATTGAAAAAGACAAAAGGTGATCACAGAAATGCCATGTGTGTTCTAATGTTAAATAAGTTCAAGCCTGAATGCCAAGGCTAAATATGAAGTGTCTGACAAAAAGAAATACAGAAAACATAGGCATTCGCACACCTGCAGAGAGAGTACAGCACTGGCCCCAAGCCTTTTCCTTCTGGCTGCCGGTCTGGAAAAGGCATGTGATGGAAAATGTGCCTGGCACACTCGCCTTTTTTTACTTTGGTACCTGTACTGCCGGCAGAGGGAAGAGCTACCCTGGATGTAGGGTTCGTGTACTGTCGTACTGGGGAAATGCTGTGAGGCGTCAGCTGACATTGTGACGTCACTGAAAATGGTTTTGCACCGATCGGGGTTCTTTTGGGCCGACTGAAGGCCATAAGGCATTTGCTGGCGATATGATGTCACTGGTATTCGACTGGGTATGTGACGTCACTGGTCGTGAGGTTTTAGGGCTCTTTCGGGTGAAATGAATGCCGTAAGGCATCACCTGACGATATGCCGTCACTGGTATTCGATTAAACATCAGGCGCAACAGGCCTCATTCCATCTTTACCTTTTGTACCTGTCTGTTGCAAGCATTTTTGTGCCGAATAAAGGTTTGACCGAATCACCTGAATGTGTGATGTCACTAATTTTCCCTTGTACGAGTGCGCTTAGGCCCCACGGCCTCGGTGTATCATGTTCCGTGACGCATCATCGGATAGCGTGACGTCACTGATATTCGTCACCAAACATTGGTTCCAGCAGGCCATGCCTCATTTCTACCATCGTACCTGTCTACTGCAAACGTTGGCATGCTGAATGAAAGATACCAAATCGCGTGGGTGTGTGACGTCACTGGTCATGAGTTTCATCGATGTTTTTGGGCCCACTGAAGACCACACGGTATCAGCTAAGGACATCACTGCTATACGACTGATTGTGTGACGTCAATGGTCGTGGGTTTTCACGGGCTCTTCCGGACCGGCTGAATGCCGTAAGGCATCAGCTGACGATATGACGTCACGGATATTTGGCTGAACATCAGGCAGCAGGCCATGCTTCATCTATACCTTTCGTACCTGTCTGCTGAAAGTATTGGCGTGCTGAGGGGAGGCTCTGCCAAATGGCCTGTGTATGTGCGACGTCACTAGTCATGAGTTTTTATGGATTTTTGGGGGCCAACTAAAGGCCATAAAGCATAAGCTAATGATATGACGTCACTGGCATTGGACTGTGTGTGATGTCACTGGTCATGAGATTGGACGGCCTCTTTTTGGCCGACGAAAGGTCATACGGCATTAACTGACGATGTGACGTCACTGGTGTTCGAATAAACTTCAGGCACGACAGGCCATGCTCCACCTTTACCTTTGGTACCTGTCTGTTGCAAGGATTGGCATGCTGAAGGAAGGCTCTGCCGAATTACCTCAGCTTGTGACGTCACTGACCATGAATTTTTATAGACTGTTTTGAACCCACTATAGGGCATGCCACATCAGCTCACCATATGACGTCACTGGTGTTCGACTAGACATCATGCGTAACAGGCTATGTTCTATCTGTACCTTTCGTACCTGCCAACTGCAAGCATTCGCGTGCTATAGCAAGGCGATGCTGAACCATCTGAGTGTGTGAAGTCACCGGTCACGAGTTTATACAGGTGCACTTAGGCCGCCCAATGTGACAAAGCATCATATCCCGTGAAGCATCGCGGGATGATATGACGTCACTGGTATTCCACTCAACCTCAAGCGCAATGTTCCATGTAACATCTTTACCTTTCGTACCTGTCGTTTACAAGCATTGGCGTGCTGAATGGAAGACTCTGTCGAATCTCCTGAGTGTGTAACGTCACTGGTTAAGAGTTGTTATGGGTTTTTCCAACCCGCTATATGGTATAATGCATCAGCTGACGATAGGACGTCACTGGTATTTGACTTAACCTCGGCGCAACAGGCCATGTTCCATCTTCACTTGGCTGCTGCAAGCATTCACGTGCTATATGAAGGCTTTGCCGATTCACCTGAGTATCTACCCACACTCAGGAGACTCGACAGAGCCTTAATTCAGCACGTCAATACTTGTAATAGACAGGTACGGAAGGTAAAGATAGAACATGGCCTGTTGCGCCTGATATTAAGTCGGACACCAGTGACGTCATATCGTCAGCTTGTGCGTTATGCCGTATAGGGGCTTGAAATGAGCCCGTAAAAACTCTTGACCAGTGACATTACACACTCAGGAGAGTCGACAGAGCCTTCATTCAGCACGCCAATACTTGCAATAGACAGGAGTGTTTGCCCGCGGCAGTAATCGGCCGAGCGATACATATTGCATTTATTCTCTGAGCACGTTGGAAATAATGTCAACATTATTCAATATTTCAGCATCATTCAACTCGGTGAATTAATGATTTCTGACAATGATATATGCTTACGGCCACCCATTAAATAATGAAATGTACATGGATGTTGACGTACCTATTACTATCGTAGAAGCATGTAGTCATATACATATATATATATATATATATATATATATATATGTGTGTGTGTGCATATATATACATATACATATATATGTATATATACATATATGTATATATCTGGGTAGTGTTATTTTTCACGACAGACAGACGAATCTCGCAGAACTTGCACGCTTGCTTTGCTGTGCGCTGGTGCGATATGGGTTGGAGTATTGTAGGTGATCAGTAGAAATGGTGTTCTCGTATTGCTCTGGATCTAACACGGATTATACGCCTCTGTATGCCCCATCACACATCACGCTAATGATCTTTGCAATGTTGTTGTCAATCGACTAACCTGATCTCTGCTGCCGTTGCATGGAAAGTCAAAGGGCGCTGAAAAGTCAAATGCTCCATAATGACAGTCCAACCATGAACATGAGCTATCAGCACCATAAAAGCGTATTAACAGTACACAACGAGCAATACCACATACTTGGCGATTCGTCAGACCCCAGCCGTACAGCCATTCTCGTCATTCCGATGCTCGGTTGTGCATAGGCTATTAGACACATGATGGGTCATCTGAACTCGAAATTACCTACCACAAATCAAATCAAGGTTAAGAACTTCATTCAAGGCTGGTTAACAATGCACGCTTCACCGCCTCAATGCGTAACTAGTCATTTTTCGTCATTCGTCATTTGCCTCCATGCGTGTACTGAGTCCCTGTACGCTAGTTTTTCCGTGTGGATCTGATTGTGTACAATCTGGGTCTATGGCTGGAAATCCCCTTTACATATTCCGCAGTGTTATTTCTACGTTTTACATAACTGGTGCCTCTGGCACGAGACGTGCGTGCACTGGCCTATGGTGTCTCTGCCCTCTCCCCACCCAGTCTCTAAGCGCACGCCTCCTCAAAATTAACGGACACGCACCATTCGCTCCCTCTCTCGTGGCGCATCATGTTTAATGCCGACAGTGTCAAAATACTCTGGCATTTGACGGGGTGTTGCCACATGCGGTCCGCTGCTAGACGCCTAACGCCTACTCTATCGCGCATCATACTTCAGGAGGATTCGCAATAAGCACCACAAAACTGTTCTCTGCTGCCCTTGCCCTGAGCACACCTCCATTACTAAAGACTTCGTAAAACAGTGGAGCGAACTGTACTTTTGCAAAACTTTTGCATGTTTCACCAACGGTCACATATGACACGTTGAAACGAAGTACACATCCCAACGAGCACACAAGAGAAGCAGAGCTGACAGTAGAGTTGGCCGGTGATAGGTATGAGCAGACTATACCATTCGGCCGTCAGCATTATCTGCCGATTTCAAGCGTGTCAGTTCAGTTTCCATCAGTAAAATCGGTAGCCGACACTTTCCAAAAACTACCTAAATGACAATTCATATATTCTTGTTGGCGGGCTATTCCCGGGGACCAGCGCTGCTAACTGGGCAAATAGGAGCAGCGTGCCATGTGCCCAGTTATCCGACGTAATACCTAACAAGTCCACTTCCGGCTGGTAGCGCCCGTCGCCAAATCACCATTTTGAACCAATACTGATTTCCATTACGACCGCCTGCCATGAAATGTCTAATTTGACTACATGACCAAACTTTGCTGCATTTAGAAAGTACTGGAGATCCCAATGATTCGTGAATAAACTTCCATTGAAATATGTCCACTCGATGTTACCAATAGTGACCGTTAGTGATAGACAGAAGCGGACTCGACGCCTCGGCCGCTACCATTGTCTGGCCATTTCAAACGTGCCAGCGTAGTTTAAATCGATGCTATCACTAGCAACATCATTTTAAAACTATGCATACAATTCCGCTATCATCATGGAGACAGTGGACCCATCCTTCATGAACAAAATATCATTCGGGTGCACCCACTCGGAGTTACCAATAGGGCCGATGCTAGGCGTAAAGCGAACTCTACGTTTCGGCCGCCAGTATCATTTGTCCATTTCAAACGTGTCAATATAGCTTCCATCGGTGCAACGACTAGCTGACATCATTCTAAAGCTGTTTAAAAAGGGCATCTCAAATATTCTAGCCTCGGTTAGCTTTTCACGGACAGCACCACGGCCTACTGGGCACATAGCCAGGGCTTGCGTTCAGGCCTAAACAATACCCACACGCCTGCGAGCGAGAAACACGATGTGCATGCGGCTAAATGTGTATACCATGAAAGGTACGTTTACCTGAAGAATCAAGTCCAACGTTCACGTATGACAGGCGGAAAAGCAGCATACATCCCAACGAGCGCACCAGAGACGCAGAGTTAACAATAGGGCCGGTGATATGCGTGGGCGGACTCTTTACGTTTCGGCCGCCAGTATCATTTGTCCATTTCAAAAGTGTCAGTATAGTTTCCATTGGTGCAACGACAAGTGGACATCATTATAAAGCTGTTCAAAAAGCATCTGAAATATTCTAGATCCGGGAAGCTTTTCACTGGCGGTACCACGGCCTCCAGGGCACATAACCAGAGCGCGCTTTAAGGCCCACGCATTACCCACACGAGCTTTCGAGCGTGAGCATGGTGTGCATGCGGCTAAATGTATATACAATGAAGGTATTTTTACCTGAAAAATCAAGTCCAACGATCGCACATGACACGTGGAAAAGCGTACTTATCCCAACCGGCACACGATGCAACAAGAGTTACCAATAGAGCCGGTGATAGGCTTAAAATACAGCTCTACGTATCGGCCGACAGCATGATCTGTCCATATCAAACACTTTCCTAAAATGGTGTTGCTGATAGTTGCATCGATTGAAAGTAAATTGACACGTTTGAAATGGGTGTATAACGCTGACGGCCGAAAGGTAAAAATTACGATTATGCGCATCAATGGCCATACTACTGAATCGAAGTGGACTCACCTAAAAGGCATTTTGTTCAGGAATAATTTCGAACACTTCGCAGTCGTTTCCAAACGCAGCAAAGCAACGCCACGCATTGCAATTGAAGAGTTCATAGCAGACGGCCGGAAGGTAAATTAAAGAGTTGGGCTGCAAATGTAATACAAAATCTGGCGTTGGCACCCGAAACATAGACGGAGGAACGTCTCAGAAAGTAAGGAAGCTCATGGTCATATTGTAGTCGATTCTTCCCATCCATTGTCATAACGTTAATGCTCTACATACATTCTCAGACAGTGTCTAATGGTGAGGGTGCCATAACACTCACGGTACCCGCGTTTCAAGTCTAGGAGAAACCATTGCCGTCTAAACCGTGTCAAAATGGTGTCCACCAGTGGTTGCACCGATGGACACTATTTTGGAATGTTTTTTAAAGACCGATGATGCCGGTAGCCGAAAACGTTGAGCCAGTTCATGTCTTTTTCCGGCCCCATTGGCAGCCCAGTGTGGACATGCCTGAATGCGGTTTGTTCATGGATTACTTGGACCTTCTTGCAGTAATTTCTTGAGGAATCCTGCTGGGAGAGGTGGCTTTCTGCCATTATCAGCTTCCACAGTGATACGAAACGAAGACCATACCTCGTGTTACGTGACGTCACGAGCAGAAGGTAAAACGCAGCTTATTTTTCTTCATTTATTTTTCAAATGGCACAAGAATGTAAACCACGAGTACGTAGGTAGATGCACGTACACCAGAACAGTCTCCCGGAACGACGTGAGCAGCGGGAAAATACAGCCCGAAAAACGTGTCCCACTGATAGTTTTCAACTGATGACCGATTCATTCGTAGCAGTGACGCCATCAGTGGGATGAAGGACACGTGTTATTACGAATACCTGCTTGGTTTTCAATGTTGCCATCATAAGTGGCTTGTAAATCCTTGTGATATTGTGAGAAGTAAAAGAAGTTCGTTTTTACACTTCTACGAGTGACGTCATGACTAGAAACAAACTTGTCATTGAGATGACTTAACCAGCCTGGCAGCGACGTTTCGTCAGCTGATTAGCCGGCTCTCATTACAGACCTAAGCCGACGCCCTTCCCTCCGCAAACATTGTCGGCCGGAAGGTAAAGAACACTGTTCCAGGCACCTCGGTGCTTCCTGTGTCTAAACCATCTCGAAGACCAGGTTCTGGGTCAGTGTTGTCTTTTTGGGTTGGATTTTGAAAGTTAGTTTACTTTTTGAACAAGAATATTGAAATTTGTTATACAAAAATTGTACTAAAACTGCATTGAGTAATGGCATAAAGATGATTAAATTTGCAATAATGACTGATATTGACATTGTCTTGTAATGACCATATCATGCCAAACACAAAGACCTTTGTGAGACCTACAGGAACTTAAAATTAAAAGACTACAGGAAAGGCTTAAATGACTTAAGGGACTAATAGCCTGGAATCTGTCTAATTAGCAGAATTGCACATTTTCATGTAGTATTGTATAAACAATGCTGTATAAAACATTAATGCAGCTTGTTTGCTCCTATGTGTTAAAGCCAGAACAGAGTTACCAAGAAGTCCCCCACCTTAGTCGTTGCAGTCATCGTCATAGGTATGAACTCCACATCTGCAGTCTATTACAATTTCCATTTCACACTGTGCTATGTTCCAGATGATCGGCAACAAGCAAGAAGCTGGTGGTATCCAGCAGCATGTATATGATTCTGCGACGTGCGATGCGAAAGGCCGGCCTACCAACAGTCAAGCGTACCATCCTGCACCTTGCTAAAGGATAACCATTGGTTTGTTCAGGCAGCAGAGTGCTGTTCAGACTACACAACCTTGTACCGTGCAGCGTGCACACAGCTTCAGGAGCACTGCTTGTTTGTACTGCACTTGGATGTGATTGTTTTACAACATTGTCTAAGCCTATAAGGAAAGGGTTATCACCCATTTTTCTGTGCAGATTTTCTCGTATCTCAAAGATCTTTATAGTACGATGTGAGTTGTTCCAAACATGTTCCAAAACATGTTCCAAACATGTTCCAAACACACCTTACTACCTTACTGGATGTTTGAATTAAACTAGACATCAGCAATTAATTCCGAGCCTGTGAACGGTGTTTGCCATCTGCATGATTGTCGTGAGTGCAAAATAAATACGCATCTTTCAATCATGTTCATCCTGTGGTTCCCCTGTTTTGCGTTTTTAAGCAGTGCTTCATTTCACTACAGGTACCTGAGGGAACCTGGTGGTGGCGATGGCGATAGAGGACACGCCGGAGGCGACAATGTGGGTGGCGATGGCGACACGGGTGACAATGCGCACTTGGCCATGCCGAGTACATCACGGACGTTTCATTCGCCGATGTTAGTGATGTCTTCTAATGATGTGCATAGTATACCTTTATTAAGAACAATTGATAACATAACCGTAACAATTTCTGTTGTGATACAGGCCTCCCGGCGCCGGGTCATGTGACCTGTCAGATCAATTGACGGATCACCAGCTGACTCGTGCCCAAACCCGCGGGGCAGTGATAATCCGGTCGCTCGCGCGTGCGCGCGTCGCTGTCATGGGGTAATGTACGAGCCGAGCTAAGAGCCTGCAAGTGAGACCAAAACAGCTTCAACACTGTTGATTTCATGCCAGCGCCAATGCTAGTTAACGGCAGTGATAGGTATTCCGCTTGTCATTAAGGCTCGGTAACTTTCTTCGCGGGCTGTGATCAGCCTCCTCTAATAACGCATATGGTCTTCATAAGCTGAAGCCTTAAGCTAAAGCCGAGTCGAACCGTGCTGTTTCCACCGCTCGTTATTTTTTGCTTGCAGAACCTCACAGACTACCAGGGAGCCAGCCGACGTTGCATGGACCCCGAGCGCCTTGACACCCGGCGGCAGCCAGGGCTCGGCGCCGACTCCCGACCATGCAACCACTTTGGACGCAGCTGTGGAGCTCGAACAGATGTACGATGACGAGATTAGTGGTGAACTTGCACTACGTCATGTCACTCAGCTTGACGCGTGAATGTATTGTTTGGCCACAGTATGATAATGTTGTAGATGCATGTAGAAGTCCCTTCTTCGTTCCATATTGTTTGGCTGTGGTATGAGAAGATTTTAACGTATGTCATGCGTATTACCCTACCATGGTCTTTCATCAGGTGCTTCCTCTTTGGTGTTCTCGCTTTTGTGGCTCTAAAGCATACATTCCCAAATTTGAAGAGTGCCGTGACCTCGCCAGGTATGGGTCCTGCTGGTGCTCTTGTTTTAGTGCGGACCTGTTTTCAGCGATGCTTACATGGAGGTGGAAACCGCGGGGGAAGAAGACGTGAACGTCGGAGCGACGGCGGAGTACGACTGTCATTGGGGCACCCGCAGTGCTCTCGTCTCCGAGTCCCAGCTGAGGAAGATGGCCGAGGCCGCCGTGGTGCTCTGCACCCGTTGCGGTGCTAGGTGCGACGTGAATGTTACTCGTATCACCGTATCGTTCACGGTCACATGGGTGAGTCTCAGTTGGGGATGCTGTCAGAACTGCATATTGATATCATTGACCAGAAAAAAACCTTGAAAATAACTGTTGTATGCTTCTTTTTGTTGTTTTCTAGTAATGTTGCATAGTGTGCTAATTTGTTGCAAGCTGTGCTTGACGTCATTGACTTAAATACTGCATTTAACATCACTCACGCGTAACTAGCTGCACGCAATTTAATTTGTGGTTTTCACCATTTCTTAGTACCCTTCGTCTTTTTAGTTCCGTCTTCGTCAAATCAATGCCCAGCTATGCTTGAAACTACATTGGTGTAAACCATAGCATGATCGGTGCTGTAAGTGTTGGCTGCCAGAGGCCTGTCGTATCTGCAATGTCCGAGTTATGACGTCACGCTGCCACTCGTGCAGAGATACATGCTGTTTTCGTGACAGGCTGGCCTTTCAGTCCTCCGGTTATCTCCCTCAGGAATGCAAAGCATGTGCCACTGTCACCAATAAGTGGGTGTCAACGCCGAAGGAAGGCCACACAATGGTCATAGACACCCTACTTGCTGCGGCCGTCGTACTCAGCGGCAGTCATCTGGGAAAGCTGAACAAGATATTAGCCCTCGCCAACATAGGGCAGCTCAGTCAGACTGCGCACAGCCGTATCACACAAAGGGTGGTAGCACCAGTGATTGAGGAGGCGTTCAACAAGACTCTAACCGAAAACCGAGAGGCGGCTCTCGCGGCATCACCTGATGGTCTTGTCGTTGCTGGTAGGTCCCCATGACTGACGTTAACCCCAATGTATGTGTCTCTGTATTGGGTGCACCCTGTCAGGCCCACCTTGCTTCGATCTGGCACTATGTGGCGCGTCCATGATTTTCTACACGTCGTTTTACGTTTGTTCTGATCACGGCACCCGCACCCAGTACGCTATCCAGTGCGGGAAACCGACGAACGCTCGCTCTGTGCAGCTGACATTTGTCATGACTCGTTCAGTATCCGAAACTGCCCATCCCGCCTGGTAGGACGTTTGACTTCCAGAGTTCGCCCGCGCTGCACCACGGAAGTGTGGGTTGGGTGGCGCGCCTGCCTGCGAGGGCGGCTGTTTACGCACCGCTGCTGGGCCACGCTCCCGGAGCAGGCGCGACCCGACCTGCCGCACCGCTGCACGGGCTACGGCCGGCCATTCTTCACTGGCAACGGGCTTCGCAACCGCCGGGTCCGGTGCCAGGGGGACGGCGACCGCCGCCCTGTACAAAACGGCTCTGGGGATCGCCGCGTAACGCCTGCCGCCGACTCGCCACCCGGCCCCTCCGCAGCCGAGTTTGTGACGTCCCGCTTTGCACTGCGCGCCGGCCGCCGGCGGGCGCGCGGGACAGGCTGTCGGCCTGGCTGTCGCCGGCCGTGCCTGAGACGTCGCCGTGGCACCTGGACGTGCCGCCGCTGATGCCCGCCTCTACCGCCCCGCCTGCTGCGTTCGACGGGCCGTGGGCGGATGACTCGACGCTGCCGGTGCTCGGCCCCATCCCAGCGGCCAGGTCCTCACCGGCGTTGACCCGCGGCACCACTGTGTCGCCGGCGCCCTCAATGCTGCCGGCCCTGCTGTCGCCCGCGCTTGTCGGCGCGGCGGTTCAAGGTGCGGTGTCGCCAGCGCCGGAGAGTGCCGCGTCGCTGAGTGGCGGGGTGCCGCGGCCGGCCGGCCGGCCGGTGGCTGTCTCCAGTGCTCCCCCCGTGCCGACCGCGCCAGTGCTTTTTCAGTGCCGACCACCGCCAGTGCTCCTCCAGTGCCGACCGCCGCCGAAGCGGTCTCGTTGCCGCCTCCCGTCGCCGCGTCGCCCGGCACCGTGTTGCCGCCGTGTCACGGTACAAAACTTATCTGCTTGCAGCACTGCTATCTGCTTACTACCTGCTTCCGACGATCACCTAAGTGATAGTAACAAACCGCTCAGAAAAAGTCAAGGTAGCAAAACCATCTCATGTGATGACAAAGATCATACTGATGTGAAAGATGGTGCTGCCTCAGATGACTGCCATAATGACAGCCCTGGCTTCTCGGCGTCACATGGGTGCTACACCATAATGACAGCCCTGGCTTCTCGGCGTCACATGGGTGCTACACCATAATGACAGCCCTGGCTTCTCGGCGTCACATGGGTGCTACACCATAATGACAGCCCTGGCTTCTCGGCGTCACATGGGTGCTACACCATAATGACAGCCCTGGCTTCTCGGCGTCACATGGGTGCTACACCATAATGACAGCCCTGGCTTCTCGGCGTCACATGGGTGTTACACCATAATGACAGCCCTGGCTTCTCGGCGTCACATGGGTGCTACACCATAATGACAGCCCTGGCTTCTCGGCGTCACATGGGTGTTACACCATAATGGACCACACAACTGGCCACATCATGGCGCAGGTATGGCAGTGAGCATTTCGTAATTATTTCTTCGAGAATGTTTGTCCGGTGAGCACTGACGACTTGCCAATCGAATTCGGGTTTTATGTTGTTGTGATGGGTTAAACTGCAATCAGAAGCTGCATAGGGCGCCTTTGGTATACATTACTTGAGAATGGTACATCAATGCAGTCATTTCTTGACATCTGAGTGACAAATATCCATTTTTGATGTGTATTCTGGTGAGAATTTTGCTTATAATTATCCACCGTAAACCATTTGTGTAGTCGTTGCATGGCCAATCGTAGTTGACGCATCGCACGCACGCAAAAGCTGCAAATCGTCGTCGACTTCCAGCATTTCCATTTGTGTTGCGAATACTGAGCCATTTCCAAACGTGCATGCACACAGAACACTGTGCGCCGTGAGGAGGTCGGCTTCTCCAGCCCGAAACTGGAGGTGGAAGGCCTCTCACGCTGCCTTAGCGGCCTCGAGGGACTGCCCATCAAGGAGTTCATCTCTGATCAGCACTTGGGTGTCGGGAAGCTTGTCAGTAAGTCGAACACAATGGTGGCGGTTGTGATAACTTATCAGTCAGACTTGCTTCATAGCCTGTCACTGGTTGCTGTGCTTCCTTGGGTCCTCTGTGTTTTCTCCTGTGTTTCCTATTTTCTATATCAGTCCTGTGCGTTGCACAAAACGCCGTGTGGCCATATTGGTAATCACGGCATTCGATGTTTATAACCGGGCATTTAGCATCCCGGGTGCACTTTTCCCGCCAAAACATTTTTGCCCCACTCCCCATGAGCTCAAATAAACAGTCCCTCACACTTAAATAGCTGTCTGGTATCGGATTGTTGGCATGGTGATCGAAGTCTTAATGCCACCATCACCTCCGTCACTACAGGACAACGTCTACCAGAAGTGCAGCACTCGTATGACATCTGGCACGTTGCAAAGAACGTGGCGAAGCGCCTGCGCCAACATGCAGCAAGGGCTCCAAACTGGGCGCTGGGACATTGGGTGCGCCACGTCAAAAATCACTCCTGGTGGTGCGCCCAAACGTGGAAACATCGACGTCTTCAAGGTGAAAATGTCACATTACAGCATTGGGACCATGAACTGAATACGCGCGTGTGGGGCCCGTTGTCGTTATATGTCGACCCGCCTGCACAGGAAAATTTCGCGTAATTTACGATTGTTGTCATATAGAATGATCGCGAATTTGGATATGACGGAAATACCTCCAAGTCCCATGGCATGCTTAACATTTACCTAGCACGTTCAGTTTCGCTGTGGCTCTGGTGTTTCTGTTGTTTGGCTTCCTTACTTTACCTAGCATAGACAATGCGTCGTAAATGCATTACCCGGATCCAGGAGGTGGGGGGCATAGGACAGCCGTTTTAGTCTCATCAGATTGCAGCTTTTGTTTGTCTTCTTCAGAACCGGTGGATGATGGTTATGATATGGTGATAAACATCCACGCTACACCCAGCGGCCTCAGCCGCTGTCACCATGATGACCTGGCGGAGGGCGAGTCCCGGGAACCGCCGTGGCTGCTGCCGGGATCTTCGGCGCACAACGCCCTGTGGGATGTCGTGGCTAGCTACCGCACACTGAACCTCGCTGCCTTCGTGGTGAACTACAGTGTCTGAATGATTTCCTGTGTTCCCAGTCGTATAGCTTTCCTACGATGTCGTCTTCTGATGCGTTAGATTTCGTTATCCAGGACATCTAGCCTATGTACGATGGACAGCTTTAGTCAAACCCGCGCATTAGCTCGACGACCTTTTGAATGAATGGATTTCTGGGATCAGTGCCCACACTAAGCTGCGATTATGTGAGCCCAGACCCTCACCATCCGATCGCGCAACTCCATGAAGCGGCGAAATTTAATGGTAAAAGCTTAACGTGCTGCAGTGCTCGGTACGGTCCGTACTGCCCTCTGACGTCAACTGATCTGTATCACGACCGCTGCCACCGACCACAGGCCATAGCTGTCAAGGGCAAATAGCGAGCGCCCTTAAGTGACTTGAACCCACCCAGCCACGGATGGGTGGATCGAAAGGCAGGCACTCTGACCATCTGAGCCACTAGGATGGATAAATTCCTGATTACTCCCATGCGAATAGGAACAGTTGTCGGTTTGGTGGTGCTGCATATACTTAAGTTGTTGCCACTTGTTACACAATTGCGGTACCGGCAGCGGTGGCACTTGCATTACGGGTAACACTGCACAGATCACAGCCAGCATGTCTAAAAGCATAATCATTGGACTTTTGTGCGTCACACTTAGTGTATGCATCACTGCAGGCACACTGGCAGCCTGGAGGTGTTTCGCGCTGCCAGCCTTGTGTACACTCCAAAGCTGAGATACTTTGCGTAAGTGCTAAATGACATGCGTTCGTTACAAAATTTTCCTTTTGGGAAAGCGCCTGGTCTAGGTTCTTCTTGACTGGTCAACCGCTACAATCGTAACGTGTCAGCGGGTTCAGCAAAGCCGCTGCTTCTGTTTACAAAGTCACGTCGTGGTTTATAATTATAAGCGTTGTTCTTATCTTGTCAGTATGCGCTTTTGCGCAGTGCTGAGCACGACAAATACATAACATATCTTGTTACAGGCCTCCCAACTTTGTTACCCGGAAGCGCGCAGCCGTGCCGGACTGGTCCACGCATCGCAGCCGATACTATGCCAGGGACGAGGAGGGCAACGTCAAGTGAGCAGTCATTCACTGCAGTGTTTGTGTCTCGCCGTGAGGTAATGCATGACGTGGTGTCACTGCCCTCCACCACCACTCAAAATGCAATGAATGCGATGTTCCTAGCGGTGAATCCCATTGGCGTTTGTCCGCCTCAGTTTGTGGGTCGTGGCACACGTGGCGCTGCGGGTGAGTGCGAACAGTTGTGTTGCTCGCTGTTTTGCCAATGGCTTGGACCGCCTGCATCTGGTGGCAGTGGCCGCTCAAGGACAGTTGATGTCAGAGGGCGGGATGGACTCTGCTAGGCAACGTGGCACATGAAGGAACACCGTGCATTCGTCTGCGAACTGTACACCCGCGATCAGACCGTGTGCTCAGGGTGATACCATGTTTTTGTTATTTTGATTAATGATGCGAGGCATTAACTCACGGGAAACGGTGTGGACAAGGCTAGAACTTTTTGTCATCTGACAGTTTGTAGTTGCTCGGCGACAAGTCATTTCTGCAATATCATGCGATGTTATGCTTGTTTTTGTTATTTGCCAGGCATCTCCTTTTTGTAGACGATTATTTAGTTAGGCTAGCTAGGCGGTAACAGAAGGCCACAGTGATGGGTGTAAATATGAATTAGTTATGACCCAACTTTGTCGCATGGTTCGAGAACGTCTCGCGTCTACAGCCGTGTCTCCGATCAGTACATCCTACGGCCGGTGAAGGCGCCGAGACCTTCCCGCACGTGCGCCCACTTCTGGAGGCCATCGTGGACAGGCGTATGCAGGTCACCATCACCGGTCCGTCGGAGCACTCCGATGTGGCACACCCGCTTGTGCAACGCGGAACCCGGGCAGACGAAAGCCGGGAGAGCCTGGCGGAGGGCCGCGCCCGGCACAGCCGTTTCAAGTAGATTTTCTGTCATTTGTCACACCATTGTCATGTCATAGCTGCTTTGCTTTGTTTTGTCATATTAGTTATCATCATTTGTCATGACTGCTAGCCCTGCTTTGCTTACCCTGGTGGACGTAATACGATGTTCATCAAGGACCGGAAGCTCCTGATGAATTGTCATATGCGGTGTGTGGGCGAGCGATAGGTCAGTTTTCATTATCGTTTGATGCGTAATCGCCGAGGATGTGTGTCTTTTTTACGTACGTTTTGTCGATTCGAAAAACAGGCTGAACAAATAACTCCACGTGGTTGTGCCTGGCCGAAAGTGATGTGCGCATCGCATCGGATGTGTTTTTGGCCCATGATACATAGGATGCAGAGGTAATACAGGAATGCACGCTTGACCAGTCTTGACTGCCCACTCCGGAGCGTCACCTCGAACAGACGCAAGCACCTAAGTGGTGCACCTGCACAAGGTGTGTATTATGATCATTGTCCACGTGGCATGTTAAGGCATATTCTGAACTGTGAATGTATTGTGTAAGTCTGTATGTGCTTCTGTTGAGTTATTCTTCTGGCCTATATAGGACATGTTCTGACCAAAAGAGGTCGCTGCTGAGTCTGTTAAGGGCCATTCTGATCTGCACAAGGCCTATTATGAACTGTAGAGACCCCATTTCTGCCTGCAGAGACCTTTTCTGATCTGTTCATGGCCCACCAGCTGCGGAGGGCCTGTTCTAGCCTGTATGGTCTATGCTGGTCTGTGAGACGTCCACTCTGCTTTAAGACTCCATTCTGGCCTTTATTGGGCCCACTCTGGCCTTAAAATGGCCCAATATAGAGAGCCCATACTGACCTGTAGAAGGTCTGTTGCTGGACCTGGTACTGCTGCAAAATCTGGCAGACAGATGCCCTGGCCCCTTGCATCATTACTGCCCACTCTTGTGTGGAAGGCGGTTGACAATTTGTGATCCTCAGATGCAAGCTGATGCCCACCACGGCTGAGAGCGTGTGTTGCGGCATGGAGCGCTGTGTTCTGACAGACCAGGTATGATTGGCACTTGGTCAAGCAAGTAAATGTTTCATTATGCGTTATTCTGGAAATGACTGCCCACTTACTCAACATTGAGACATCGCATTTGAGGTGTGCAGTGTTGCATATGCTGTGTTCTTATTTTGAGACAATTTTGATTTGACGGAAGGCAGGCTACATAACTGATCCAACTGCTGTTGTTGTATTTCATGATTAAAATAATTAGCTTGCTTGCTCCCGCCGAAGCTGCCGAAGTACCTTACGAATAGCTCCCACCCCTGTCGGCGTCCCTACCGGTTAAAGCACCGGCCCGAGCCGTAACCGTTCACCTCACTCAGACATGAATAATCGCCCCACTTGGCTTACATGTTGGTACACCGTTCTGGGCATGATCAACTGCCACAATTGTTCCAATCTGTACTAGGTGATTTGGGCAGTACAAGCATCTGTCAAGCATATGCTTGCACTGTTTGCCTCTGTGTGGCAGCAAATACAGCTGGTCTGTCTGAACGAAGCAGCTGTCATAGTTGACATGCTGATGTACGCCGACCTGCGCGCCCAGCCGGCCAGTCCTCTCCAGCGGGCGGACGAGCCTGGTGCCTTCAACCGACCGTTGCGGTACTAGGCGTACCGTCAGTTCATCTTGTGGAGGTTTGTGAAGGACCGGTACAGCCAAAAGCACCATGATAGCAGTAGGTTTTGTTCTATCGATAAAATTTATATTGCATTTTCTAACTGATATAGCCGGATACAGCCATTGTGATGCCACGGTAGGAATGTCATAACCGAGTTGTTAGCACGTCGGACTCCCACTGGGGGGAGAAAGACGGGTTGAAATCCCTTTACGCCGTAGGCCCTAACTGCGGGGCGGGGAGAGAAAGACGGGTTCAAATCCCGTTACGCTGTAAGCCCTGAACACTTATACAGCCAATGCACTGGCTGCTGCTCCATGTCATGGGCATAACGTGTAGCGTATTTGTTCCTTTGAGTGAACAAGTCGTGTAACGGCAGGTATCACCGCGTAACCCTCTGCGCTATAACGTTGTTGGGTGTTTAGTTGTTACCACTCGACCGTAAATCACCCGCTGCGCCCCAGTTTTAGAGAGGCATGTGGTGATGCCTTGTCAACCCAGCTGTCGACAGATGGGGCCGGCTCGGCCGAGGCGTGCGCCGGCCGGTTCCGGCCTGCGTTGTTGCTGCCATCCGACTCAAGTGGCCGGACCCGGTCGGCAATTACGTCGGCTTCCAGTTCCTGGACGCCGTCCTTTGAGTACGAAGAGCAGGGCACAAGGACGTAACCAAGAATGTGTTTTATCATAGCGTAGCGTAGATAATGCTCTATGTTAACCCAGATTGCTCTTGTCCGTGTCTTGTACTAGATATTCCACCAACTGCCCGATAATCATCACGTGTGATCCTTAAAGTGATGACTTGGCGTTCAGTGGTGGTACATGGGCAACCGAGAATGTCTTTCTTGCTCAGGATCGCTAGTTATCCCTTACAACCATTGTGGCGCAACGGCATTGTTGCTGGTGATAGTACTTAGCACAGCGTTAGACCAGTTATCAGTCATTCACAAATTATAAACTGTCATCCTCATAAAAAAGACTAGTCAACCAATGTCGTACATTGTGTAATCGCACACGGCAGCGCCGACGGCGTCTCAGTGCTGTATCGTGGCGTGGCGTACCGAAAAATGACACGAGTTTTTGTGCTACCATCCCTGCTTTCACAATACATTTCTTGGTGACAAGACTGGTTAAGCGTGCATTTCTGTATTAACTCTGCATCCTATGTATCATGGGCCAAAAACATTGCAAGCAAAAACGAAACAAAACAAAAAAAACAAAAAACAAAAACAATACCATTGATATTTTGTGTTGTGCACACTAGACACTTTATTATTTGTAACTAGAAATGGAGTCATACAAAAATTAACAATAAATTTAAAATTTCCATGAATTAACTGTCAATGTGTTGTTATTGTTGTGGTAAAAATGGAAAGGATCAATTAATAAGCTTTTCTGTAAAACTGGTTCAATGACTGCACAGCAGATAAATATAGATAAAAAATCCAGCAATTCCTCGACAAGTTTCGGCACGACATTCATAACAATACATGACGGTTTTCACAGCATACCGTACGTTGATATGTATAAACTGCCAAAAAACTGGTGATTGTTACGTTGCGCATGTCAAACGGTTTACCAAATTTATTATTCGCCCAGGAACAAGGCACAAAGGATCAGAGCACTGCCACTTACCCTGCACCAGACGCAGCTGTCACCACGAAAATGGCGGCTGGCATCAGCTTTCGTGCATTTAGAGGTGTTCCTGAGGTGTGGTTACCAAATAGAAACAGATGTTGCTGTCGTCACACATCGATTCCATGACGTCATCAAACAATGACGTAATGGGCCGCATTTTTAAAACTTCAAATGAAAGCTTCCCAGTAGTTGCAAGTAAACCTTTAGCATCATATCCGATGCTTATCTTAAAATCTTCAAATGTGGAACATCCCCTTTAAGCTCCTAACGTTTCTTACGAGCTCAGCCACGGGCCGAGTGCGTCTTGCCTCGGCTATGTGATAATTTTCAATCGTATCTGCCCCCCCCCCCAGGCTTTCGTCTTCAACCTTTTTAGAGTCCTGTTTTTGAACCGAAGCATTGCAATGATTGGTCGTATGTTCATGCAATACTAACGGAAAAACGCAGTTTAAACACCTGTGC
Organism: Pollicipes pollicipes; assembly: GCF_011947565.3. NCBI lineage: Eukaryota > Metazoa > Arthropoda > Thecostraca > Pollicipedomorpha > Pollicipedidae > Pollicipes > Pollicipes pollicipes. The sequence goes on from NW_023597034.1 coordinate 19,129,788, forward strand.
TGCTTGAATAACTACAATATCGCCTTCTCATTTAATTAGCAATGAAAGCGCTGCTCCAAATCATTCCAAATGAACGTCTGACTCGACCCACGCCGCACAAGATGTCTTTGGTATCAAGCCAAATTAACTGAGTGATCAATTCAATGGCCCGCAATAACACCGATTCATACCAGTTCCAGCCACGTGCCGGCTGCAGTCCATATTGCGGCACAGCGTGCATGGGATACTGCATCACTGGGTAGCTCCCGGGAGACCTCTGTTAATAGTCACGCGATCAGCCTGTGAATGGCCGCATTCTGTGGGGGGTATTTCTGATGCAGTGCACTTGCTTATCTAAGTCACTGAATGCGGACAAGTCAATGCGATTTTTTTTTAGGAATATGTGCCTTTAAGTTACATACCTTTGCTTACCAACTGTGTGCCAAGGTTTCTATGATGTTAGCATTCCATGGCTTTATACTTCTGTGGCATGAGAAAAATCGGTGCAGTCAAGCCCTTTTCGCCGAAGGTTATAAGACAGGGGCCTTATTTGGTGTCCGCTATAAAATGTTCAGATAATAGGGTAAGCAGGAGCGAAACCCATTTCTGGCGTCAGGGATATAAAGGAGCCACAAATTTTCACTCAGGAGCCCTTTCTTAATTACCATGCACCTGTTCGTCTTTTAAAATTCACAGCACTGCAGCATTTTGCACCATGGAACGAAAAGTAGAAGTGTCAAATGACCAAATGATGTGTGATGCCGAAACAAAAACACGTACACAGTAAAGTTTGTCGGCTATTTTGTAAGCCCTGACAACGAACAATTCGATGCGCCCTTGTCTATCCTCTTGTCCGTGCATCTTAGAATTAGGTGTCCGTGGGGTGCGGCGGGACCAAGTTAAGTACCGCTACAATAACCGCTAGCGTGGAAAGGGCTTCAGTGAAACGAACACTTATGTACTACGGAGGACTCATATGAGCAGCATGATTCAAATTATTTCATTATGCATCATTTCACTCATCGGATGGAGGTTGGGCGCAAAACAATAAAAAGGTGGGAAACATACCTCCTAGTCCGCATCACTTAAAAAAATACACATTTCATGTGTGTTACATTGTCAAATCCAGGCCTTCGTCAAGGGCGGGGAACACGCAACATTGTGAAGCTCTTCTGGGGTGTGGAATCCCGCGAAAACAATTCTCGTATCCCGACTATTACATTTCAATACTTTTGTATGGGTTATTTGCTATACGTGAACCCAACTTCCTGTGCGCAGCCCTAGGAAATTAGGCGCGCTACCTATGCACATTCATGGAGCACGTACATCGCGGAGATCCTGATGGATCCTGTCACTTTTAGGCTGCGTATTTTGGAGAATATGTGGCAAAATAAACTTGAGTTGGCTGCTAATCCCATTTCAGTACAGCACGACACTTTATTCCAAGGTTGTTTACGGCTAGTATAGGCTGAACAGCCTACACTAGTCGTTTAATTGGCCAAACAGCAATTGTATTAGTTTGGCACGGTTACACGAGCTCATTACATCGTTTCATTAAGTAATAATCGGCAACATAAACAACATTAAAGTGTGCGCGGTTCTTGTCATATTGTATGCAAAACTTTTGACAACCGATTACGATCAGGGCAACGTGTGACCGCGTGCGACCACGATATTGATCTGCGAGCATCTCCACGACGCGTTTGGTCATTCGCGCCGCATCCTGGGGAGCCTGGTTCCCTGCCAGCGGCCTTATTTTCTCGCGATAAAATAGCCCTGAACCCAACTGCACTAAATATGTTAGAATAAGGAGTGTCATGTCTGGTGGCGCGCATCGCCTGTCGGCCCGCACTTATCATTGTGTAATGTGTGGCGAGAAGCCACTGAAGAGCCGTTGTGTTACTAAGCATGAATGACACTATAATTACCTGACCGTGTTCTGGTTAAGCTGTCAACCCGAATATTATGTACAGTCGTGTTTGCCTAATCTCTTTGCTAGTTTGGTGTACGCAAGCTTTTGTTTAGATGTTCTTTTTGCTTGAAACAAAGAACGATGCAAACTAATACTCGCCAGTATGATTAATAGTTAAAGCTGACGGATGGACGATCCTAGTGTAAAGATGGTACGGTGCTGGTATCAGGTTGCCACGCCCCTGTTGATAGAGTGGCACGTGAATAGGACAGGGAAGGTTTACCTCCTGATAGGTGAAATTAAGGGGGGAGGGTAGAGGGTTAGTTTGTAAAGCTGCAGAGTGGTCGTGCGAGCCTGGTGTTGGTATGGTAAACGTAGCAGAAAGGTGGTAGGGGAGACCTGTCCCATGTAGTACCTGGGTGATATGTGTGCTGTTAACACCCGGTAACATGGTCGGGCAAATTGATCACTGCCCCGTTACCAACAAAATGGTAAAATTTCCCGTCATTGTAGGTGCTGCACGTATGCGCATAAAGCCTCACGAAAACACAACCGAATATTCAAAAGCTGACATCATCTCCATGGTATTCACAGGTAAAAATGGTCTAGCTTCAATGTTTCCAAGGGACCCAACATCGCCATTAGCCTGGTGTTTCACTGGATTTGCGTAAAACAACATAATAGGTCATGCAGGACTTCCAGATTGCACCAGCTACACATTAACAATTTGGTCACGTTCAGCAAACGTTTTGGCCTAAGATCATTGTTTGGCTCCGTGGGCAAATCCTGAATGAATCTTGGGCAAAATTCAAAATCATCACTGTCAGTTTGGGTCTTGTTTTATGGCAGCTGTTCGGCTGGATGACCATAGGCGACCAATCAACACACGAAATGATGATTGAGACTAATCCAGTGCAGTTACCAAAGGAATACTTAAGATAACGAGCCCTACATGGATGTAGTTTCTTTTCCGCTTGGGACATTGTGCCTCCCTCCCACGTGTGTAGATTTCTATTCGTTTTCCTATTCATCTTTTTGTGATCATATTCTTATTTATCATCAGTTATAATTTCCCTGTGTCATTTTGCGTATTTACCATTTTTAGATATCATCTCTCCCTCATTTTTAGGAATTTGCAGGCAGCTGTTCTCAGGCAGCTGTACTCAGGGACGTAGTTTCACAAAATTAGTCTGGGAGGCTAAACAACAACAAAAAAGGAACCAAATTATGCTCCTAAGATGCCAGAAGGCAAGTTTTCCAAAATTTGACCTTCTCAAAGTTCCAGATCGACTTTCTTTTCAAAGGTCGGGGGGCTGAAGTCCCCCCACCCCAACTGAATAGGAAACTGCACCCCTGCCCACCGTTCCTAACCCTGAAAAAGAGTCCAGTCTGGGGAGAAAAAAAATTTGGCTATGTTTCGGAGGTTAGCTCAGGCGGCGTTCTTCCCGAGCCCCTGCCCTCTCTTCTGTAGTATGTAGTAACGCCTGACGACCTTAGTACTTGGTGAAAGACAGGAGCCTCAATCCCATGTCTTGTCAATGTGCCCTAATTCCATGTCATGCCAATTGACAGCTGATGATCCATTTACACGCGATAAGCAAATACGCACTCATCTGTACGCCATGTCAAGCCTATATCGCGCATTGGAGCTCCTTGAACAGCTGACGACACAGCCTATTGAACAGCTTTTGCACTGATATATGCTTCGGTGCCTTTGTTTTTGAGACTTCGCTGGGATCGCTGGGAAGGTTTGGTAGTCGGTGCTTTTCAACGATTTTCATCCTGGCTTAATACAAAATCAGAGTATACAGTAGAAAGCGTTGCCACGTAAAATTACAGCACGTGCAGATGACGTTTAGCCTGTAGAAACCCGATCTGGCATGCTGTAATATGTTTCACAGACGTGTATTGCGATTTAAGTGCAGGACCATGATATCAACTCAGTCCAGGTATGTGGGTGGTGTTTGCTGTTTGAGTATGTCCTAGGCAAGGCTACTAGAGTAAGTGGCTACGAGGACGCGACTTCACTATGGGACTAGAGTTTGGTAGCATGCGATATGGTTTTTGGTTGATACTACCAGAAAAGTTGGTAGATACTAGTCACATGATAAAAACGGAAATTTCGCCATTGAACTGGGTGGGAATCATTTTCTACATCCTCATATTAATTCTATGTGACTAGATACTGGTGTTTTACGTTTCGAACCTTCTAAAGAAACATCAATGCGAGGATCTGACTCCAAAAACAGATTCTGTTAAATCACGTTTTCTATTTCCTCCACCTGCGCCATCCATCGGTAAATGAAAAAATGTTATAGGTAATGCTTACTTTAAATTAATTGATTGGAAATGATTGCCCACATATATTTGCACTGCAGTACCTATATGGAGTTAAATGTACAAATAAGGTAATTTGAGGAAAGCGCGTACCAAGAAATTGGCTGTCGCTGTGCTACGATTCCTCTAGGTTTTAGTTAATTCGAAAATCCATAGTGTTGGATGAGTTATATACAAATGGTGCGCAGAGAATAACACGGTCTTGCCCTATCCAAAAGGCCAAGACAAAATATCTTGTTAGATTAGATAACAAATTTGAGGGTGACCATTTTTCCAAAAAGGTCAAAATTTTGGAAAAACAGTTTCTTATCAAATGCAAGCGCGTCGTTCTTTCGGTGTGTGTATTCACGGTGTCCATGGTATTGTTTCCGAAACCAGCTCTGTTCGTAAGTAGATTGCACGCGCAAGCGACACAGAATGATGGTACAAACATTTCTATCCGTTGTTGTCAACATGGAGGTAAACGCAGGTGTCACCACGGCCACGACAGACACCGGATGTCTTTTCAAAATGCGATTTTTGATATTTTTCTAGCGGTTTTCGGTAGCTCAGATTTTTCGAACTGGACAAGCGTTCATGGTTTTTTCGATACTCTTGAAAGAAAATGTAACTCCGCTTGAAATTGGTCAAAAGGTCAAGTTAACTTATATGCTACATATGAACGACCTCAAGTTTGCATTACGAATCCGATCTTGGAAGTAGAAGTATCGCTTTTTCAGGAATGATAAACCATTGTTTTTGGGGGACACCCCAGTTGTCCCGCTATGCTCCACTATGTGCTCTAGCATTTTCGGCGTTCTCAACAGCACACAGGTGGCGGTATTGGTTGTTAACCGAAACCGGGTGACTAATAAGCAATGTAACACGACTTTCTTAAGTTTTCTTAGCCTAACAGTCCGTTGTTAATGGTTCTCGTGCACACCAAACGATAGCTGACATTATGACGGACAAGCTGAGGGTCGTTTCAGGCTTTTTGCGGCTTTGAAAGCTGCATTTTTAAGCCCTTTGTTTGAGGTAACATTTCCTATCTTCCCTGTATGTTTGCGTTACCCGGTTTTTAAGGTGAGGGCTGTAAGAGCTTCCCATAGAAATCGTAACACAACATCAAAATAAGAAAATCCTTACAGATACAGCGTGCTGCAGCTAACACAACTTAAAGCCTATGCCGGCGCGCTTGCTATGAAAAGGGCTTAAAGTTTGATGCTTTTGCTTGGGTACAATGAAGAAGACCAAAAACGATCATTGAAATTTTACAACCTGAAAATCTTTTCTGTTTGCCACTACCTGGCGCACGGTGAGAGAGCGCCAACGAGGCAGAGGCGTGCCATGCACTTGGGTGGCACGTGTGCTTGTTTGTGTTGGGCTGCGACCACGTTTTAAAGTTGTTTTTTATTTTGCCTGCAGTAGCCCCAAGCTTGGTTTACCCGGTTTTTCTGCAGTTGGGAGAATGTTCCATAGACACCGTCACGATAATTCAAAATAAGAAAACTGTGAGAGATACAGGGTGCTGCAAGTGATACAACTTCAAGCTGATGCTGTCGCGTCAGCTATGAGAAGGACTTGAAGTTTGACGTCTTGGCTTGCGTGCCAACCAAGGAAGCGGTCATCGACATTTTACAACCTAAAAACGTCTTCCGTGTTTACCATCATCTGGTGCATGGATAGCAGGTGCCAGCGGCAGCAAAGGCAGACCACCCAACTGGGCGGCGCTTGGGACCGCCCGCGCTTGCCTCGGACGCCGTTATTATGTTCTTTCCTCTCTTCAATACCCTCGGGAGGCGGGAGATCGCTGCACCACCATTATTTTTTCACTGGTGTATGAGTGGGGCGTTCTAAAAACACCGCCCGGAACGGCGGTACTCATGTTGTCCTCGTGGTAGCCTCAGTTTGCGCTTCAGGTTTTTCAGGTACAGCTCGGAAGAATGTTCCATAGAGATCGTAACACGAACTCAAAATAAGAAGACTGTTGAAAGTACAGCGTGCCGCTGCTGACACAACTTGAGGCTAATGCCCGTGCGTGAGCTCTGAGAAGGACTTGAAGTTTGGAGCATTAGCATGGGTGCAATGAGGAAAAACGCAGACGACATTGAAATCTTGCAACCTAAAAACATTTGCAGTGCTTGTCGCCACCTGGTTCTCAGAGAGAGAGCACCAGCGGTGGCAAAGGCAGGCCACACAACTGGGCGGCAGTTGGGACTGTCTGCACTTGGCTCGGTCAGCGCTGGAATGATTTTGCTATCTTCAGTACCCTCCGGATGCGGAAAATAGTCGCAACACCGTTTTTTTACTGGTGTTTATGTGAGAGGTTCTCAAATGGCCCCCCGGACCGGGGGTACACCCCCGGATTCCCGGCCTGGCCCCGCCGCGTCGGCTGAGCCCCTGCCGCCCTGTCTGAAATCGCCGAGTCACTCCCCGGCTGAGCCGCCGCCCGCCCTACCAGACACCATCGAACCACTCCATTCGGTGTTCACCGCCACCGCCACCATCGTCACCGTCGCAGTGTCTGACCGCAGCAGCCACGAGGACAGAGAGTACTGCAATCACCACTGCGTGGCCAAGCGGCCGCCCACCGCCCACAAGGCATTGTCGCCAAATCCCCACAAGTGGGCGGCACTTGTGACTGCTTGCGCTTTGCTCGGATACAGTTTAAATGCTTTATTTCTCTTCAATATCCTCGTTGCGTCTCGCATTTCCTTTTCGCGTCTCTGTCGCAGCCGGCACCGCCACCACCGTCACCGCCCACGCCCCGTTTTGCCGCAAGTTCCCGTTGTTTCCTGACGTCTTGTTTTGTGAAATGAATCCTTTTCCAAACAATCTTTCCTTGTCTTCTTGCGATCAACAAGAAAACAGGGCCTAAGGGTTAACTCTAAACTTTCCCGACGCCCCAGCATGCACACACTAAATGGAACACACCATTTCATTTTATAACAATTTTTAAAGGAATTTGGACTTTTTTCGAAAGAAATGGCCGCGATCAACTTTGTTTCTCATTGCCCGGTTATCAAGAATGTAGTCAACAACTTGTAACATCGCTTTCATCGTCTTCACGTAAAAACACCCTTTTACTTTCATTGGTTCGATAGATATGAGCTTGGAACGTTTAACTAATCAAAAATCGGCCGTCTTTAAGTCCCGTCAACGTGTTGCGTTACACGTGTTTTGACGCAGCTACTTAGGAACATTTTGCCCTCTAACACCCCTACTTTCACCAGTTTCGCTAAGTCACAGGTAGCTATCGTGATCTAAATCACAGCGGCTATGTTACTGTGCTGTTACATCGCTACCTCCTGCTTCTTAGAAACAATCCAACTTAGCACATTAGGACTACGGAAACGCATCCATTATTGGAGCTTTCGGTAACTTCGAAATGGTGGTTATACCGGTAACACTTGATTGCGACTTTCGTGCTACCCTGCTACCTCAATGTAACATTTAAAAAATCTGCTTTGTGCTTGGCACTTGAAGAGGTAGCCCAAAATGATGCTTAGATAAAAAATTGGTTGATTTTAATCGAATTGCAAGTGCAAAATGCTAGCAAGTGGTTTTGTTGTGCTTGAAATGTACTTTGAGATGAGACCTAAGAATATGGTATCTTTTAACTTGGAAGGTAGCAACAAAATGCTACCCACTGAGTTAAGAACGAAGAACTTCATTCAAGATTCGTATGGAGGACAGGGTCTACAAACGTCGTCGATCTAATGTACATCATAAAGCAAAGACAGCAGTTGAGAAAATGCAACTCTAGGTCAGTAAACTGACTGGGAAAACTTATCTGAACTTGATTTCGGTGACAAAACGAAAAGCTTACTAAGTAAAGCGCCATCGAAGAGAGCGCACCTTATGAGAAAAAAGTCCCTCTTAAGTGGATTATGCTTTGAGTGGAAAGACAAGTCGATCGAACGTTTTGTATGCGATGGAATGTACCTGATTAAGGAAAACATCGACTGCATGTCCTTAACTGTTGTTAAATAATTGGATTGTTTTGCATATCAGATGAGAAATCTTATTCGGGAAACATTACATCAGAAAGGACCCAGCTCAATGTCGACAGCCACGTGAGTCGAGCCTCGTCGAACTGATGTCATTTCAAGAAGTTGAACCATAGCTCTTTTGCAAGCCTCTTGAGCCCAATAGAATGCACCGGATCTGCAAAACATCGACGTGAAGTGGCTTTGGCTCCATAGCGCTTTCGTCGGCTTAACGGCATGTGTGCGGCTGGTGAGGGCGTCGACAGCAGCGCCCGGTATAGCCATCGGTAACTTCCCACCAATGAGGCAGTGCTCCTACTTGTGTCCGCAACCCCTGATGCGAACGTGAACAGATAGTGACTACGGTACAAGGATAGCGAGATGTCTATCAGCATTTTTTCAAATCAATGTCGGTCAACCCAGACGCCAGCGAATGTGTCCGCGTCGACGGCTGCGCTCATTTTTGACATATTTAGCAAGGCCTCACGGCTGCGAATATTCTCTAAATCCTCACACGATGGGTGCGGTGCTCTTTTGGTGTGGCGTGGATTGCATCTAAGGGGAAAACGTGCAGAGATTTTGTTAAGCTGGTGATTTAGCACAAAAAAAGCGCGCGCAGTCTTCCCTATGCGTATGATAAGGAGCTGCTAGAAAACTACCTCAGGTGGAAAGGGAAAAAAGGAGAAAAGTTTACCACGCACGGCCTTTGTTTTCCACTAAACTGAATGTATCTCAGTTGGCACAAGTTCACAATACTCACTCAGCAGCGTAGGCAATCGAAAAGCAAAATACCCCCCCCCCCCCAGCGCGTTGGGGATCGTGAAGCATTGCCGAATTAATAATCCTAGGTGTTACACACCATGAAGCCGGCAAAAGCATGTTACTTTGCCGTCACGATGGAATGTCCAGTTCACAAGCGAAAAACGCTCTGAAATGTAGTGACCAAACACAAGCCCGTTCCTAGGCCATCAGAAATGACGGTGGTTGGCGTGTCGAAGTGAGCATTGCCACGGTATTATCAGTCTGTTTCCGCAAAAGCGAGCGCTGCCGTCGTGGAAACACTCCTGTCTGGCACCGGCACATTGCGACTTGGATTTGGAAATTTTTGTTAATGCCTCAAATATCCATCATCGGGATTCAAAACCTGTCGTCACATCCCTTATCAGTGTTTTTTATCCCAGATTAATAGCTTGTCAATAGAACCTCGCCATGCATCACTTATCCCGCGTTCAAAAGTGCGATCGGGTTGCCTTTCTAGGATTCGATTTAGACAAGGTAAACAGAGATAAGTTGTTTTTTTGTCCAAAATAACAGATTAGGGCGCTACCGTCGACGGAGATAACGCCTTGCGGCGCACTCACCGTTTTCCAAGTAAGATCTGGAAAATCCCCTTACCAGCTCATCGATGACCTATTTCCCTCGCCGGTAACATCAAAATGCTACTTAGTGAAAACTTGGGTTTGCAGGCATGCTGGAGCGGTGGAAAAATAGAATCAGACAATTTCGAGCCTTCTTGGTTGATTGTCCCAAAACATTTGGAGAAAAAGCTTCAAAAGGTTTCTTTCGGGAAACGTGTAACGCAACGCATTGGCAGGATTTGGAAATCACCTATTTTTGGGGAGTAAAACGTTCCATGCTCATATGTCAGGAAGCAATGCAGATATAGTTCTGGATTTAATTGCAAAGGATGTAAATCGATGTTACAAGATGTTCACTACACTCTTGATCACCGGGTATTGAGAAACAAAATTAACCGTGATCATGATTTTTTGCAAAAGCCCAGCATCATGTTTGCCGTGCGGTTGCGCGTCGAATGATATATAGCAAAAAATTAGTGCGTTGCTGGAAAAAAATAGCATTCTTGATGGCCGCAAATTTCCATGGTTTTGTTTCTGACAGCCGCTCCGTTTAAAAGCAGATTGCCTGTGCAGACGATACACAGTGGTGGAACAAGCATTCAGTGACGTTGTTGTCAACATGCAAGTGATGGCAAATCTGCCCGCGTCCATTATCATGCGAAAAACGGCCCATTTTAGAAACGGACGTTTTTTCGACCCATATGAGGGTCAATATGACATCCAGCACGCATACAAATGGGATGCATGTTCAGATTGAAAACAGCCGTTTTTAAGCTAGTAACATGTTCCAAACTCATATCTAACGAACCAATGAAAATCGAACGGTGCTTTAAATTGCAAGCGATGTACGCCGATGTTTCCAATGGTTGACAACATCTTTGCTGACCAGGTGCCGACCAAAAATAAGCGGGGGGCCATTTTGCCGAAAAAAATGAAAAATTTTCAAGCACGAGTTTTTTCCTGAATGAAAGGGCATGGTCAAATTACTGTGTAAGTGCAGTGGCAAGTGATTCTGTGTAGGCAAACACCCTGTGCAGCAAGTGCAAAATCAGCATTGAGCGCCGATTGAGAGAGTATCATGGAAATAACTTGCAAACTATGGGTGCGTCAATGTCTAGGTTATACCATCGTGTTTGCCGTGCGATTGCACGTCGAATGATATATAACAAAACAATGGTGCGTTGTTGGAAACATATAGCATTCCTGATGGGCGCAAATTTCCATGGCTTTGTTTATGCGAGCCGCTCCGTCTGAAAGCAGATTGCCGGTGCAGACAATGCACAGTGGAGGAACAAGCATTCGGTGGCGTTGTTGTCAACATGCAAGTGATGGCAAATCTGGCCGCAGCCACTTTGATGCTAAAAACGGCCCATTTTAGAAACGGACGTTTTTTCGACCCATATGAAGGCCAATATGAAATCCAGCACACGTTCCACTTTGGATGCATGTTCAGATTAAAAAACGCCGTTTTTCGGCTAGTAAGATGTTCCAAACTCATATCTAAGTAACCAATGAAAATCGAACGGTGCTTTCACTTGCAAACGATGTAAGCCTATGTTACCACTTGTTGACAACATTTTTGCTAACCGGGTGACGATCAAAAATTATGGGGGGGCCATTTTGTCGAGAAAAATGAAAATTTTCGAAAGGCGAATTCTTCACTAATGAATGAAAGGGCATGGTCCAATTAGTGTGTAAGTGAAGTGGCAAGTGCCTCTGTACAGCCCAACAGCTTGTGCAGCAATTGCAAAATCAGCATCGAGTGCCGTTTGAGGGAGTTTTTTGGAAATAACCAGCTAACTCTACGTCCGTTAATGTTTTGAGTTATACCATCGTGTTTGCCGTGCGATTGCGCGTCGAATGATATATAGCAAGACATAAGTGCGTTCCTGGAAAAATATAGCATTCTTGATAGCCACAAATTTCCATGGTTTTGATTCTGAGAGCCGCTCCGTTTGAAAGCAGATTGCCGGTGCAGACGACACACAGTGGTGGAACAAGCATTCAGTGGCGTTGTTGTCAACATACACGTGACGGCAAATCTGGCCGCGGCCACTTTGATGCGAAAAACGGCGCATTTTAGAACAGGACGTTTTTCGACCCATATCAGGGCCAATATGAAATCCAGCACGCGTAAAAATTCGATGCATGTTCAGATTGAAAACAGTCGTTTCTAGCCTAGTAAAATGTAGCAAACTCATATCTAACGAACCAATGAAATTCAAAGGGTGCTTTAACTTGCAAACGATGTAAGCCGATAACTACCACGTGTTGAGAACATGTTTGCTCACCGGATGCCGAACAAAAATTGTGAGAGGCCAATATGTCGAAAACAGGAAAATTTTCGAAACGCGACTTTTTCATTGCTGAATGAAAGGGCATGGTCCAATTAGTGTGGAAGTGCAATGGCAAGTGTTTCTGTGCAGACAAACAGCATGTGCAACAATTGCAAACTTAGCATCGAGCGCTGTTTGAGAGAGTATTTGATAAAAAAGCTTCCAAACTATACGTGTGTTGATGTTCTATGTTAAACCGTCGTGTTCGCAGTGCCATTGCGCGTGGAATGATATATAGCAAAATATTAGTGCGTTGTTGGAAACATATAGCATTCTTGATGGCCGCAAATTTCCACGGTTTTGGTTCTCACAGCAGCTCCGTATGAAAGCAGATTGCCTGTGCGGACGATACACAGTGGTGGAAAGGGCATTCAGTGGCGTCGTTGTCACCATGCAAGTGATGGCAAATCTGCCCGCGGCCACTTTCATGCCAAAAACGTTCCATTCGGGAAACAGACGTTTTTTGAGCCGCATGAGGGCCAAGATGAAATCCAGCACACGTACAACTTGGGTGCATGTTTAGGTTGAAAACAGACGTTTTTCGGCTAGTAAAAGGTTCCAAACTCATATCTAACGACCCAATGAAAATCGAACGGTGCTTTAACCTGCAAACGATGCAAGCCGATATTCCCACTTGTTGACAACATTTTTGCTCACAGGGTGCCGACCGAAAATTTTGGGGGAGCCATTTTGTCGAAAAGAAAGAAAATTTTCCAAACGCGATTACTTCGTTTTTACATGAAAGGGCCTCGTACAACTAGTGTGTAAGCGCAGTGGCAAGTGTTTGTGTGCAGGCAAACAGGTTGTGCAGCAATTGGAAATTCAGCATCGAGGGCCTTTGAGAGAGTTTTTTGGACGTAACTTGCAAACTGTACGTGCGCGAATGTCTGAAGTTATACCATCGTGTTTACCGTGCGATTGCGCGTCGAATGATATATAGCAAAGCATTAATGCGTTGCTGAAAACATATAGCATTCTTGATGGCCGCAAATTTCCATGGTATTGTTTCTGAGAGACGCTCCGTTTGAAAGCAGATTGCCGGTGCAGACGATACACAGTGGTGGAGCAAGCATTCAGTGGCGTTGTTGTAAACATGCAAGTGAAGGCAAATGTGGCCGAGGCATCTTTGATGCGAAAAACGGCCCATTTTAGTAACGGACGTTTTTTCGACACGTATGAGGGCCAATATGAAATCCAGCACGCAGACAATTTGGATGCATGTTCCGAATGAAAACAGCCGTTTTTCAGATAGTAAAATGTTCATACTCATATCTAACGAACCAATGAACATCAAAGCTTGCTTTAAATGGCAAACGATGTAAGCCGATGTTACCACTTGTTGACAACATTTTTGCTCATCGGGTGCCGACCGAAAAATTTGAGGGGCCACTTTGTCGGAAAAGATGAACATTTCCCAAACGCGAGTTCTTTATTTCTGAATAAAAGGGCATGGTCCATTTAGTGTGTAAGTGCAGTGGCAATGGTTTCTGTGCAGGGAAGCAGCTTGTGCAGCAATTAAAAAGCAGCGTCCAGCACCGTTTGAGAGTTTTTTTTTAGAAATAACTTGCAAACTATACGTGCGTTAATGTTTTAGTTACACCGTGGTGTTCGTCGAGCGACTGGCCGTCTAATGATAGAGAACAAAACACTAGTGCGTTGCTGAAAACCTCTAGTATTCTTGATATCCACAAATTTCCATGGATTTGTTTCTGAGACCCGCTCTGTTTGTAAGCATATTGCTAGAGAAGACGATACACAGTGGTGGAACAAGCATTCAGTGGCGTTGTCAACATACCAGTGATGGCAAATCTGGCCACGTCCACTTTGATGCGAAGAAGTGCCCATTTAAGAAACAGACGTTTTTCGACCCCTGTGAGGGCTAATATGAAATCCAGCACGCGTACAAATTGGGTGCATGTTCAGGTTCAAAACAGCTGTTGCTCGGCTAGTAAAATGTTCCAAGCTCATATCTAACGAAGCGATGAAAATCCAAGGTTGCTTTAATTTGCAAACGATGTAAGCCGATGTTACCACTTGTTGACAACATTTTTGTCGACCGGGTGCGGACCGAGAGTTTTTTTTGGGGGGAGGCATCCTGTCGAGCGAACTGAAAATTTTGCAAACGGGACTTTTTTCTGCACAAAAGGGCATGGTCCAATAAGTGGGGAAGAGCAGTGGCAAGTGCTTCCGTGCAGGCAAACACCTTGTGCAGCAAACGCAAAATCAGCATCAAGCGCCGTGTGTGAGAGTTTTTTGGAAATAACTTGCGAGATCTACGTGCGTTAATGCTTTAAGCTATACCACCGTGTTCGCCGTGCGATTGCGCGTCGAATGATATAAAGCAAAACATTAGTGCGTTGCTGCAAACATATAGCATTCTTGATGGCCACAATTTTCCATGATTTTGTTTCTGAGAGCCGCTCCGTTTGAAAGGAGATTGTCGGTGCAGACGATACACAGTGGTGGAACAAGCAGTCACTGGCTTCGTTGTAAACATGCAAGTGATGGCAAATGTGGCCGGGGCCAATTTGATGCGAAAAACGGCCCATTTAGAAACCGACGTTGTTTCGAGCCATTTGAGGGCCAATATGAAATCCAGCACGAGTACAAATTGGAAGCATGTTCAGATTGAAAACAGCCGTATTTCGGCTAGTAAAATGTTCCAAACTCATATCAAACGAAGCAATGAAAATCGAACGGTGCTTTAACTTGCAAACGATATAAGCCGATGTTCCCACTTGTTGACAGCATTTTTGCTCACCGGGTGCCGAACGAATATTTTGGGGGGCCATTTTGTCGAAAAAAATGAAAATTTTCCAAAGGCGATATATTCATTTTTAAATGAAAGGGCCTGGTCCAATTAGTGTGTTAGCGCAGTGGCAAGTGTTTGTGTGCAGGGAAACAGCTTGTGCAGCAATTGCAAATTCAGCATCGAGCGCCGTTTGAGACAGTTTTTTGGAAATAGCTGGCAAACTATACGTGCGAAAATGTTTTAAGTTATACCATCGTGTTTGCCGTGCGATTGCGCGTCGAATGATATATAGCAAAACATTAGTGCGTTGCTGGAAACATATAGCATTTGGGATGGCCGCAAATTTCCATGGTTTTGTTTCTGAGAGCCGCTCCGTTTGAAAGCAGATTGCCGGTGCAGACGATACACAGTGGTGGAACAAGCATTCAGTGGCGTTGTTGTCCACATGCAAGTGATGGCAAATGTGGCCGCGGCCACTTTGATGCGAAAAACGGCCCATTTTAGAAACGGACGTTTTTTCGACCCATTTGAGGGCCAATATGAAATCCAGCACGCGTACAAATTGGATGCATGCTCAGATTGAAAACAGCCGTTTTTCGGCTAGTAAAATGTTCCAAGCTCATATCTAACGAACCAATGAAAATCGAACGGTGCTTTAACTTGCAAACGATGTACGCCGATGTTGCCACTTGTTGACAACATTTTTGCTCACCGGGTGCCGACCGAAAATTTTGGGGGGGCCATTTTGTTGAAAAAAATGAAAATTTTCCAAACGCGACTTTTTCATTTCTAAATGAAAGGGCATGGTCCAAAACGTGTGTAAGTGCAATGGCAAGAGTTTCCGTGCAGGAAAACAGCTTGTGCAGCAAATGCAAAATCAGCATCGAGCGCCGTTTGAGAGCGTTTTTTGCAAATAACTTGCAAACTATACGTGCGTTAATGTTTTAAGTTATATCATCGTGTTCGCCGTGCGATTGCGCGTCGAATGATATATAGCAAGACATTAGTGCGTTGCTGGAAAAATATAGCATTTGGGATGGCCACAAATTTCCATGGTTTTGTTTCTGAGAGCCGCTCCGTTTGAAAGCAGATTGCCGGTGCAGACGATACACAGTGGTGGAACAAGCATTCAGTGTCATCGTTGTCAACATGCAAGTGATGGCAAATGTTGTCGCGGCCACGTTGATGCGAAAAACGGCCGATTTTAGAAAGGGACGCTTTATCGACCCATTTGATGGCCTATATGAAATCCAGCATGCGTTCAAATTGGATGCAGGTTCAGGTTGAAAACAGCCGTATTTCGGCTAGTAAAATGCTCCAAACTCATATCTAACGAACCAATGAAAATTGAACGGTGCTTTAACTTGCAAACGATGCAAACCGATGTCACCACTTGTTGACAACATTTTGGTCACAGGGTGCCGACGGAAAATTTGGGGGAGGCCAATTTGTCGAAAAAAATGAAGATTTTCCAACGCAATTTTTTCATTTCGAAATGAAAGGCCCTCGTCCAATTAGTGTGCAAGCACAGTGGCAATTGTTTCTGTGCAGGCAAACAGCTTGTGCAGAAATTGCAAAATCAGAATCGAGTGCCGTTTGAGAGTTTTTTTTGGAAATAACATGCAAACTATACGTGCGTTAATGTTTTAAGTTATACCATCGTGTTCGAAGTGCGACTGCGCGTCCAATGATATATAGCAAAACATTAGTGCGTTGCTAGAAACGTATAGCATTGTTGATGGCCGCAAATTTCCATGGTATTGTTTCTGAGAGCCGCTCCGTTTGAAATCAGATTGCCGGTGCAGACGATACAAAGTGGTGGAACAAGCATTCAGTGGTGTTGTTGTCAACATGCAAATGATGGCAAATCTGGCCGCAGCTACTTTGAAGCGAAAGACGGCACATTTAAGAAACGGACGTTTTTTATACCCTTTTGAGGGCCAATCTTAAATCCAGGACGCGTACAAATTGGATGCATGTTCAGATTGAAAACAGCCGTTTTTCGGCTTCTAAAATGTTCCAAACTCATATCTAACGAACCAATTTAAATCGAACGGTACTGTCAATTGCAAACGATGTGAGCCGATGCTACCACATGTTGACAACACTTTTGCTCACCTGGAGCCGACGGAAAACTTTTGGGGAGGATATTTTTTCGAAAAAAATGAAAACTTTCGAAACGCCACTTTTCATTTCTGAATGAAAGGGCATGGTCCAATTGGTGTGTAAGTGCAGCGGAAGTGTTTCTGTGCAGGCAAACAGCTTGTGCAGCAAGTGGAAAATATGGATCGAGCGCCGTTTGAGAGAGTTTTTTGGAAATAACATCCAAAGATACGTGCGTTACTTTTTTAAGTTATACCATCGTGTTTGCCGTGCGAATGCACGTCGAATGATATACAGCAAAACATCAGTACGTTGCTGGAAACATATAGCATTCTTGATGCACGCAAATTGGCATGGTTTTGTTTCTGAGAGCCCCTCCGGTTGAAAGGAGACTTCCGGTGCAGACGATACACAGTGGTGGAACAAGCATTCAGTGGCGTTGTTGTCAACATCCAAATGATGGCAAATCTAGCCGTGAGCACTTTGAAGCAAAAAACGGCCCATTTGAGAAACGGATGTTTTCCACCCATTTGAGGGCCAATATGAAATCCAGGACGCGTACCTATAGGATGCATGTTGAGCTTGAAAACAGCCGTCTTTCGGCTAGTGAAATGTTCCAAACTCGTATCTAAGGAACCAATGAAAATCGAACGGTGCTTTATCTTGGAAGCGATGTAAGCCGATGTCACCAATTGTTGACAACATTTTTGCTCACCGTGTGCCGACCGAAAATTGTGGAGGGGGGCCATTTTGTCGAAAAAAATGAAATCTTTCGAAACACGATATTTTCAGTTCTGAATGAAAGGGCATGGTCCAATTAGTATGTAAGTGCAGTGGCAAGTGTTTCTGTGAAGGCAAAAAGCTTGTGCAGCAATTGCAAAATCAGAATCGAGAGCCGTTTGACAGAGTTTTTTCGAAATCCCTTGCAAACTGTACAAGCGCTGATGTTATAAGTTATACCATCGTGTTTGCCGTGCGATTGCGCGTCGAAAGATACACAGCAAAACATTAGTGCGTTGCTGGAAACATATAGCATTCTTGATGGCCGCAAAATTCCATGGTTTTGTTTTTGAGAGCCGCAACGTTTGAAAGCAGACCTCCGGTGCAGACGATACACAGTGGTGGAACAAGCATTCAGTGGCGTTGTTGTCAACATGCAAGTGATGGCAAATCTGGCCGCGGCCAGTTTGAGGCGATAAACGGACCATTTTAGACACGAACGCTTTTTCGACCCATTTGAGGGCGAACATCAAATCCAGGACGCGTAAAACTTGGAGGCATGTTCAGATCGAAAACAGCCGTTTTTCGGCTAGTAAAATGTTTCAATCTCATATCCAACGAACCATTGAAAATCGAACGGTCCTTTAACTTAGAAACGGTGTAATCCTATGTGGCCACTTGCTGACAACATTTTTGCTCACCCGGTGCCGACCGAATATTTTGGGGGGGAATTCATCTAAAAAAATTACAAATACCAAACGCGATTTATCCATTTCTAAATGAAAAGACATGGTCCAAAAAGTGTGTAGGCGAGGCGGCAAGTTTTTCTGTGCAGGCAAACAGCTTGTGCAGCAATTGCAAAATCAACATCGAGCGCCGTTCGAAAGAGTTTTTTGGAAATAACGTGAAAAGTATACGTGCGCTAAGGTTTTAAGCTATACCATCGTGTTTGCCGTGCGATTGCGCGTCGAATGATATTTTGTAAAAGGCTACTGCCTTGCTGGAAACATATAGCATTCTTGATGGCCGCAAATTTCCATGGTATTGTTTCTGAGAGCCCCTCTGTTTGAAAGCAGATTGCCGGTGCAGACGATACACAGTGATGGAACAAGCACCCAGTGGCGCTGTTGTAACATGCAAGTGATCGCAAATCTTGCCGCGGCCACCTTGATGCGAAAAACGTTCCATTTCAGAAACGGACGTTTTTTGACCCATATCAGAGCCAATATGAAATCCAGCACGCGTACAAATTGGATGCATGTTCAGATTGAAAACAGCCGTTTTTCGTATCGTAAAATGTTCCAAACTAATATCTAACGAACCAATGAACATCGAACGGTGCTTTAACTTGCAAACGATGTAAACCGATGATACCACTTGTTGACAACATTTTTGCTCACCGGGAGCCGACCGAAAATTTTGGGGGGGCCATTTTGCCGAAAAAATAAAGTTTTCCAAACGCGATTTTTTCAGTTCGGAATGAAAGGGAATGGTCCAAAGGGTGGGTAGGGGCCGCCGCAAGTGATTCTGTACAGGCAAACAGCTTGTGCAGCAATTGCAACATCAACATCGAGCGCCGTTTGAAAGAGTTTTTTGGAAACAACTTGCAAAGTATGCGTGCGTTAATGTTTTAAGTTACACCATCGTGTTCGCCGTGCGATTGCGCGTCGAATGATAAATGGTAAGACGTTGGTGCGTTGTTGGAAACATATAGCATTCTTGATGGCCGCAAATTTCCATGGTTTTGTTTCTGAGAGCCGCTCCGTTTGAACGCAGCTTGCCGGTGCAGACGATACACAGTGGTGGATGACCATGCTCTTTCATTCAGAAATGAAAAAATAGCGTTTCGAAAATTTTCATTTTTTTCGACAAAATGGCCCACCCAAAAAAATTTTCGTTCGGCACATTGTGAACAAAAAAATTGTCATTAAGTGGTAACATCGGCTTACATCGTTTGCAAGTTAAAGCACCGTTCGATTTTCATTGGTTCGTTAGATATGAGCTTGGAACATTTTACTAGCCGAAACACGGCTGTTTTCTATCTGAACATGCATCCAATTTGTACGCGTGCTGGATTTCATATTGGCCCTCAAATGGGTCGAAACAACGTCCGTTTCTAAAATGGGCCGTTTTTGGCATCAAAGTGGCCGCGGCCACATTTGCCATCACTTGCATGTGGACAACAACGCCACTGAATGCTTGTTCCACCACTGTGTATCGTCTGCACCAGCAATATGCTTTCAAACGGAGCGGCTCTCAGAACCAAAACCATGGAAATTTGCGACCATCCCAAATGCTATATGTTTCCAGCAACGCACTAATGTTTTGCTATATATATTTCGACGCGCAATCGCACGGCGAACACGATGGTATGACTTAAAACATTAACGCACGTATAGTTTGCAAGCTATTTCCAAAAAACACTCTCAAACGGCGCTCGATGCTTATTTTGCATTTGCTGCACAAGCTGTTTGCCTGCACAGAAACACTTGCCATTGCATTTACACACGTTTTGGACCATACCCTTTTATTTAGGATTGAAAAAATTTCCTTTGGAAAGTTTTCATTTTTTTCGACAAAATGGCCCCCCCCAAAATTTTCGGTCGGCACCCGGTGAGCAAAAATGTTGTCAACAAGTGGCAACATCGGCTTACATCGTGTGCAAGTTAAAGCACCGTTCGATTTTCATTGGTTGCATTGGTTTGTTTCCAGCAACGCACTAATGTTTTGCTATATATATTTCGACGCGCAATCGCACGGCGAACACGATGGTATGACTTAAGACATTGACGCACGTACAGTTTGCAAGTTATTTCCAAAAAACTCTCTCAATCGGCGCTCGATGCTTTTTTTGCATTTGCTGCAAAAGCTGTTTGCCTGCTCAGAAACACTTGCCATTGCACTTACACACGTTTTGGACAATGCCCTTTCATTTAGAAACAAAAAAATCGCCTTTGGAAAATTTTCATTTTTTTCGACAAAATGGCCCCCCAAAATTTTCGGTCGGCACGAGGTGAGCAAAAATGTTGTCAACAGGGGCAAAATCGGCTTACATGGTTTGCAAGTTAAAGCACCGTTCGATTTTCATTGGTTCGTTAGATATGAGCTTGGAACATTTTACTACCCGAAAAACGGCTCTTTTCAATCTGAACATGCATCCAATTTGTACGCGTGCTGGATTTCATATTGGCCCTCAAATGGGTCGAAAAAACGTCCTTTTCTAAAATGGGCCGTTTTTGGCATCAAAGTGGCCGCGGCCACATTTCCCATCACTTGCATGGGGACAACAACGCCACTGAATGCTTGTTCCACCACTGTGTATCGTCTGCACCGGCAATCTGCTTTCAAACGGAGCGGCTCTCAGAAACAAAACCATGGAAATTTGTGGCCATCCCAAATATTATATGTTTCCAGCAACGCACTAATGTCTTGCTATATATCATTCGACGCGCAATCGCACGGCGAACACGATGGTATAACTTAAAACATTAACGCACGTATAGTTTGCAAGTTATTTGCAAAAAACGCTCTCAAACGGCGCTCGATGCTGATTTTGCATTTGCTGCACAAGCTGTTTTCCTGCACGGAAACTCTTGCCATTGCACTTACACACGTTTTGGACCATGCCCTTTTATTTAGAAATGAAAAAATCGCTTTTGGAAAATTTTCATTTTTTTCAACAAAATGGCCCCCCCAAAATTTTCGGTCGGCACCCGGTGAGCAAAAATGTTGTCAAAAAGTGGCAACATCGGCTTACATCGTGTGCAAGTTAAAGCACCGTTCGATTTTCATTGGTTCGTTAGATATGAGCTTGGAACATTTTACTAGCCGAAAAATGGCTCTTTTCAATCTGAACATGCATCCAATTTGTATGCCTGCTGGATTTCATATTGGCCCTCAAATTGGTCGAAAAAACGTCCGTTTCTAAAATGGGCCGTTTTTCGCATCAAAGTGGCCGCGGCCACATTTGCCATCACTTGTATGTGGACAACAACGCCACTGAATGCTTGTTCCACCACTGTGTATCGTCTGCACCGGCAATCTGCTTTCAAACGGAGCGGCTCTCAGAAACAAAACCATGGAAATTTGCGGCCATCCCAAATGCTATATGTTTCCAGCAACGCACTAATGTTTTGCTATATATCATTCGACACGCAATCGCACGGCGAACACGATGGTATTACTTAAAACATTAACGCACGTATAGTTTGCAAGTTATTTCCAAAAAATACTCTCAAACGGCGCTCGATGCTTATTTTGCATTTGCTGCACAAGCTGTTTGCCTGCTCAGAAACACTTGCCATTGCACTTACACACGTTTTGGACTATGCCCTTTCATTTAGAAATAAAAAAAAATCGCCTTTGGAAAATTTTCATTTTTTTCGACAAAATGGCCCCCCCAAAATTTTCGGTCGGCACGACGTGAGCAAAAATGTTGTAAACAAGTGGTAACATCGCCTTACATCGTTTGCAAGTTAAAGCACCGTTCGATTTTCATTGGTTCGTTAGATATGAGCTTGGAACATTTTACTAGCCGAAAAACGGCTGTTTTCAATCTGAACATGCATCCAATTTGTACGCGTGCTGGATTTCATATTGGCCCTAAATGGGTCGAAAAAACGTCCGTTTCTAAAATGGGCCGTTTTTCGCATCAAAGTGGCCGCGGCCACATTTGCCATCACTTGCATGTGGAGAACAACGCCACTGAATGCTTGTTCCACCACTGTGTATCGTCTGCACCGGCAATCTGCTTTCAAACGGAGCGGCTCTCAGAAACAAAACCATGGAAATTTGC
Organism: Pollicipes pollicipes; assembly: GCF_011947565.3. Lineage (NCBI taxonomy): Eukaryota > Metazoa > Arthropoda > Thecostraca > Pollicipedomorpha > Pollicipedidae > Pollicipes > Pollicipes pollicipes. Next base: position 19,152,048 of record NW_023597034.1, read on the forward strand.
GGCCATCAAGAACGCTATATGTTTCCAGCAACGCACTAATGTTTTGCTATATATCATTCGACGCGCAATCGCACGGCAAACACGATGGTATAACTTAAAACATTAACGCACGTATAGTTTGCAAGTTATTTCCAAAAAACTCTCCCAAATGGCGCTCGATGCTGATTTTGCATTTGCTGCACAAGCTGTTTGCCTGCATAGACACACTTGCCATTGCACTTGCACACGTTTTGGACCATGCCCTTTCACTGAGAAATGAAAAAATCGCCTTTGGAAAATTTTCATTTTTTTCGACAAAATGGCCCCCCCAAAATTTTATGAAGGCACCCGGTGAGCAAAAATGTTGTCAACAAGTGGCAACATCGGCTTACATCGTTTGCAAGTTAAAGAACCGTTCGATTTTCATTGGTTCGTTAGATATGAGCTTGGAACATTTTACTAGCCGAAAAACGGCTGTTTTCAATCTGAGCATGCATCCAATTTGTACGCGTGCTGGATTTCATATTGGCCCTCAAATGGGTCGAAAAAACGTCTGTTTCTAAAATGGGCCGTTTTTCGCATCAAAGTGGCCACGGCCACATTTGCCATCACTTGCATGTGGACAACAACGCCATTGAATGCTTGTTCCACCACTGTGTATCGTCTGCACCGGCAATCTGCTTTCAAACGGAGCGGCTCTCAGAAACAAAACCATGGAAATTTGCGGCCATCCCAAATGCTATATGTTTCCAGCAACGCACTAATGTTTTGCCATATATATTTCGACGCGCATTCGCACGGCGAACACGATGGTATAACTTAAAACATTAACGCACGTAAAGTTTGCAAGTTATTTCCAAAAAACTCTCTCAAACGGCGCTCGATGCTGATTTTGCATTTGCTGCACAAGCTGTTTGGCTGCACAGAAACACTTGCCATTGCACTTACACACGTTTTGGACCATGCCGTTTCATTAAGAAATGAAAAAATCGCCTTTGGAAAATTTTCCTTTTTTTCGACAAAATGGCCCTCCCAAAATTTTCGGTCGGCACCCGGTGAGCAAAAATGTTGTCAACAAGTGGCAACATCGGCGTACATCGTTTGCAAGTTAAAGCACCGTTCGATTTTCATTGGTTCGTTAGATATGAGCTTGGAACATTTTACTAGCCGAAAAACGGCTGTTTTCAATCTGAACATGCATCCAATTTGTACGCGTGCTGGATTTCATATTGGCCCTCAAATGGGTCGAAAAAACGTCCGTTTCTAAAATGGGCCGTTTTTCGCATCAAAGTGGCCGCGGCCACATTTGCCATCACTTGCATGTGGACAACAACGCCACTGAATGCTTGTTCCACCACTGTGTATCGTCTGCACCGGCAATCTGCTTTCAAATGGAGCGGCTCTCAGAAACAAAGCCATGGAAATTTGCGGCCATCCCTAATGCTATATGTTTCCAGAGACGCACTAATGTTTTGCTATATATATTTCGACGCGCAATCGCACGGCGAACACGATGGTATAACTTAAAACATTAACGCACGTATAGTTTGCAAGTTATTTCCAAAAAACTCTCTGAAACGGCGCTCGATGCTGCTTTTGCATTTGCTGCACAAGCTGTTTGGCTGCACAGAAACACTTGCCATTGCACTTACACACGTTTTGGACCATGCCCTTTCAATAGGAAATGAAAAAATCGCCTTTGAAAAAATTCATTTTTTTCGACAAAATGGCCCCCCCCAAAATTTTTGGTCGGCACCCGGTGAGCAAAAATGTTGTCAACAAGTGGCAACATCGGCGTACATCGTTTGCAAGTTAAAGCACCGTTCGATTTTCATTGGTTCGTTAGATATGAGCTTGGAACATTTTACTAGCCGAAAAACGGCTGTTTTCAATCTGAACATGCATCCAAGTTGTACGCGTGCTGGATTTCATATTGGCCCTCAAATGGGTCGAAAAAACGTCCGTTTCTAAAATGGGCCGTTTTTGGCATCAAAGTGGCCGCGGCCACATTTGCCACTACTTTCATGTGGACAACAACGCCACTGAATGCTTGTTCCACCACTGTGTATCGTCTGCACCGGCAATCTGCTTTCAAACGGAGAGGCTCTCAGAAACAAAACCATGGAAATTTGCGGCCATCCCAAATACTATATGTTTCCAGCAACGCACCAATGTTTTGCTATATATCATTCGACGTGCAATCGCACGGCGAACACGATGGTATAACTTAAAACATTAACGCACGTATAGTTTGCAAGTTATTTGCAAAAAACTCTCTCAAACGGCGCTCGATGCTGATTTTGCATTTGCTGCACAAGCTGTTTGCCTGCACAGAAACACCTTCCATTGCACTTGCACACGTTTTGGACCATGCCCTTTTATTTAGAAATGAAAAAATCGCCTTTGCAAAATTTTCATTTTTTTCGACAAAATGGCCCCCCCAAAATTTTCGGTCGGCACCCGGTGAGCAAAAATGTTGTCAACAAGTGGCAACATCGGCTTACATCGTTTGCAATGTTAAAGCACCGTTCGATTTTCAATGGTTCGTTAGATATGATCTCGGAACATTTTACTAGCCGAAAAACGGCTCTTTTCAATCTGAACATGCATCCAATTTGTACGCGTGCTGGATTTCATATTGGCCCTCAAATGGGTCGAAAAAACGTTCTTTTCTAAAATGGGCCATTTTTGGCATCAAAGTGGCCGCGGCCACATTTCCCATCACTTGCATGTGGACAACAACGCCACTGAATGCTTGTTCCACCACTGTGTATCGTCTGCACCGGCAATCTGCTTTCAAACGGAGCGGCTCTCAGAAACAAAACCATGGAAATTTGTGGCCATCCCAAATGCTATATGTTTCCAGCAACGCACTAATGTCTTGCTATATATCATTCGATGCGCAATCGCACGGCGAACACGATGGTATAACTTAAAACATTAACGCACGTATAGTTTGCAAGTTAGTTGCAAAAAACGCTCTCAAACGGCGCTCGATGCTGATTTTGCATTTGCTGCACAAGCTGTTTTCCTGCACGGAAACTCTTGCCATTGCACGTACACACGTTTTGGACCATGCCCTTTTATTTAGAAATGAAAAAATCGCCTTTGGAAAATTTTCATTTTTTTCGACAAAATGGCCCCCCCAAAATTTTCGGTCGGCACCCGGTGAGCAAAAATGTTGTCAATAAGTGGCAACATCGGCTAACATCGTGTGCAAGTTAAAGCACCGTTCGATTTTCCTTGGTTCGTCAGATATGAGCTTGGAACATTTTACTAGCCGAAAAACGGCTCTTTTCAATCTGAACATGCATCCAATTTGTACGCGTGCTGGATTTCACATTGGCCCTCAAATGGGTCGAAAAAACGTGCTTTTCTAAAATGGGCCGTTTTTGGCATCAAAGTGGCCGCGGCCACATTTGCCATCACTTGCATGTGGACAACAACGCCACTGAATGCTTCTTCCACCACTGTGTATCGTC